>NC_083539.1:6161350-6863225 GCF_018135715.1 Danaus plexippus | reverse complement strand
TGTGCATTGGAAGTTATTTAGAATTTTATTAATTTTTTTAACGAAATACAAAAAAGACATACCAGAAGAAAAGTAGCTTTGACATTGAATTGTAATTAAAATTAACCTATTTATAAAATGTATCTTGCAACTATTCACAAACTTCCTTTTTACTTTTACTCTACCGATGATACATAATGGTTTTATAATACTGACATGGATTTCATTTATAATGCTTGCTCAGACCAATTAATGTTCCTATAACTGTGGCTTTAATCTTCGACAACACACTCACCATTTCGATGCCCGCGATGAAGCAGAAAACTTTTCACTGCACTGATCAAATCTTCACAGTTTTGTTAGCTTTTGTAATTGAATTTGGCCACAGAGTACACGGTAGCAATTTTTTAAGATTCCTTTTTATTATTCATCATTAAAAATCTTTTGTTATACTTTTATCTATGTAACAGATCTGACTTTTAGCAGTTTCTTAGTTTTTTTTTTTTATAAATATTTGATATATTAAAAAAAATCACTAATTACAACTTTTTATAATTTTTTAAGGTATAGGGAGACAGTTTTGTTACTTTCTTCCTGACTGAGATTTCATAGGTTAATAAGAATTTATATTAACATTTTTTGGATAAAGAAGATTTCATGTGTTTGCCAACTTTCGTCCAAAACTGACAACTAGAACCTAGATATCTGGATGAAGTGATTTTTGAATCTATGGAGCTCTTTCATCAGATTTATTATATTTGCAAAGTTTTTTTTATTAATTATATTAATTACATCAAGATTATATAATAGCAATTAGTAATTGAAGATTCATTTCAATTCATACCTAAAATATAATTTTATCATATTTAGTTTATCTTTATTGTTTTAATAATTATGTAAACTATCAGGATGTTACTCGAAATGATTACATATGTATATTGATAGGAAATAAATAATAGAGTTTCACCAAGTAAATTTATTTTCCTCAAATCCATGTAACCACTACGTGTGAGGCTCTGTATAAGGAATTTCTATGAGATGTATGTCTTAAGTTCCAATACTAAGAAAGTAGTGTCTCTTACAGAAAAGAATCACAAAAATACTGAGTATAGGCAAAATGTCGGCTGCTTAGTTCAAATAGTTCCAGATATTGAAAGGCAAATAAAAAACACTTGGTATATTTTTATAAAAATTTGCTTAAATAATATAGTTAGTAAACAAACACCATAAAAAAAGCAAAATTTAAAAAACAGCAATATTTTAGAGAGTCTATTTGTATACAATGAACACAATCTGTGTTATTGTTGTAATAGTGGAATAGGGGATGATTGATATCGTGTTTCATGTTACGAGTAGTTTTAAATGTGAAAAGTGAATTGTTTTAGCTTTTATTTTATTTTATTTTATTCAGCCATTGTTTGTACCATCATGAAATAAAAGTTCATTTTCATAAGTAAGATACTATTTATAACCTAAAATTACAATATATATTTTTTTTATAAATAGAAATATTATTTTCAACCTGGACGCAATAATGGGATGTCATAAATTTGAGATCCATGCCTGTGTTTTTGTATGATTGTGGGTGGAATCATATGTGCGTGTGTGTATCTGTTTGTGGCATCCTAGCTCTCAGACGGATTGGCCGATTTCAATGAGGTTTTTTCATTTGAAAACCAATTTCCTTGCTGTGTTCTATGCTATGTTTGATAAAAATCGGCTCACGTGAGTAAAAGTATCTACTCTTTTGAAATAAGGCATTATTAAAGTATATACTCGATTGAGTGCATAAAACAATCAGTATAACAGTGTCAAATTGTTAATTTGGCTGTGTATAATAAGGACGAATTTTTATGTCTCTATCTCTCCTATATAAATTAAATTAAACCTATAAGTGCTTTAGGACCAAAATAGGAATAAAATAATTTTTGAAAACCCCTAGATTACAATTTAATTTTGCATTATTAATCATCAGAATTAAGAATGCATATGATTCAGTTTATATATGTCTGTCCGATTGTTTCACAGTATTCAGAATAAATTATTTTTTTAAATTTTGAAGAATTTTTTATTGTTATTGTAAATAAATTACAATAAGAAATTTCAATTAAGATTTAAAATATCCAAAAGTGATTTTAGTAAAGATATACATATAAAGGCAGTTTAAATACATTAAAATCATAAACTTTAGGCTTTCAAAAGCTGTATATAGGCCAACAACAGGCACAGACCGATTTGAAGAGCGATATATTTTCCATAATAATATAAAATACTATCATAGAACATGGATTATACCAATAGTTGTTGACTTTATGAATATATTTACAACTGCTATTTTCCAAGACAAATTAGTTTTTAGTCGTAATTTGATTGGGAATTATTTACTGTGTAAATACAAAACGATCTTTTCACTGTTGCTTCTATAACAAAATTTGTTAAAAATATTTAACACTAAGGTTAATCTTAAAAATAAGTAAAAAAAAGTTATATCTGCATTCAAATTTACAAATTTTTATGTCTAATTTTTTGATAAACGTCTTATGCTGACTCTGACAAATAAGTTTTAATTTATTTCTACTTAAATACAACAACCACATTTGAGACAAAAAATGAATATCATCTAGCATTTAACCCTAGTTTGTTAACACTTAAACGAGGGGTAATAG
This sequence comes from Danaus plexippus, assembly GCF_018135715.1. Taxonomy (NCBI): domain Eukaryota; kingdom Metazoa; phylum Arthropoda; class Insecta; order Lepidoptera; family Nymphalidae; genus Danaus; species Danaus plexippus. Next base: position 6,860,580 of record NC_083539.1, on the reverse strand, counting down.
ATATGTATAAGAAAAAAAAAAAAAAAATGGGATGCGTTATCCAATAATAGTAATGAATTTAATCAGAAAGCATAATAACTGACACGGTGAATACCTTAACTACTAGTAACTCGTAACTAGACTGTGTAAAGGATATTAAAATTTGAATTGAAGTTTTGATTTGCTAAAAGCCTGTTTGATTCTCATATAAGTTTTCATTATTTCTTATATTAAGTCTGATTTATAATAATACTATTTTTCTAGAAATAGGATTACATTCATTTGCATGCAAAAATTTACATAAGAGTATGTATCACGTGAAAAAACCAAGCTTACATTACTTAAGGATTTTTCTTCTATCCGATAAGAACAAAGCGGGGTTTATATTTCCGCAACTCTGGATCAAAATAGATTGTATTAAATTGACTTAGTAAATAAAAAGCTTAGAGGAATTCCATTCAAGGTCATAAGTTTTGGATTGCTTAAAACTTTTTTTTATTTATATTTACTATAAATTACTATATTTATTTCAATTTCACTTTTTATTTTATTGGTTTATATATTTGAGCTATTTATAAACTTATGTTTAATAATGATAAAGACTATATATTAAAATCACGTTTACGAACACTAGTGTCAGTTAAAATTCATACTTATAAATTAAATTAAAAGAAAAACTTAATGGGGTCTTCCTACAAAAGTCTAACTCAGTGGTAGTCAAGGATCCCGTGTACTGTGTTGCCCAACTATGCACATCCAGTTTTAATGTACGAAGATTAATTCCAGTAAGCCTGGTCTAGAGACCTGAATATATGTTCCATCAGAAAAGGTATGACAAGTTCGCTATCTTATTGATGCGATGAAATTAAACGACGTCATTTTCCCTAAATCACATTAGAGGGTGAAGGCGGAACTGTTGTATTCTCACATGCGGAACTCTCACATGTTCTTTTGTCAGTTTAGAGAAGAGATAGAAGGGATTTTATTATTGGTAGTACCATCCATCCAGAAAAGTGTTTCAATCTTTGGTTAGCGTAAAATATGTATGTACCTTAAAACAATAAATAAAATCAATTAAATTTTTATGTATATCTACTTACTTAAGTTTGGAGATATTAATTTTTACCGCAGCAAAAACTGAGTATACTTTTCATTATATTGTTAGCATATCTTTCTACAATAAAACTGACATATATTACCCTTAATAGGTTTTTTTTGTAGCCACCTTGTAATAATGCTAATTGGTAATACATATTTAATAGAAATGCTTATAACATTTACATTTAATAAAATATCTTTTAAAGAGACGTTATATCTATCGTACTAAGGCACTCTTTGGTTGTGCTATCGTATCGTAGATAGAAAATTTTACTTTAATACTTATTATAATATATTTATACGGAACGATGTTAAAATAAGATTATTATTTCTTAGAACATTCAATATCAAGTATTTAAATATAGACAATTCTTAGTAGAAATATATAATATTCATAGTTATGATATCTAGAGATGATATATATGTAAATTTATTAAATATCTAACTCAATCAGAGATAAAAGTTTAGTATGAAATTAAATATCTTCTTCGTCTTTTTTTACAACAAATTAGTATCATGTTATAAATTGAATAAAGAAAGAATCACCCATTGCTAACAGTTAAACCAAAGTTCTCAAAGGCTTAATTCAAACAAACGTAACTTATTAAGGATAAGGGTGCCGTTCAAGTTTGTGTTGGAAGTTATTCTTATCAAACTTGTAATGGAAAGAATTTTATTTGGCTTCTCATTTCTTTTGAAAGTTATAACAGTTTGAGTTTTACGTATATTTAACCTCGTTGTTGAAATCTCCATAAGTTAAACACTGAACACACACATACCGCTTGTTGTTAATAATAGGTAGTAATGTATATTTTGTCAGTATATCAAATGTTTTAGCTGTCTTGTTGATGTATAAGACAGTAAACATACTATAATTAGACTATGTAATTTTAATATGGATAAAAAAGACATAATTAATGGATTTTAGTCTGATACAGTTGGAGATATATCTTAATGGGATAGCGTTGACTTGAGAGTCCATTTTAATTTACCACTATTTATTTTGGAATTAAGAATAACATACAAAATATGATGCTTACTACAGTTGTCATTATATATGCTGTTAGGGTAATGCTGTTCACAATAACACATTATTTAGTTTAGGACATATGATATCATATAAAAAATATATTTCGTAAAAAGAAAATACGCAGTCTTGAAGAAAGCTTCCAGATGATTTCTGCTATCATTAGTTGTAAATTAACATAAACTTTATGTAGTTTAAATCATAATATAAAGTTAATTAAAAACAAACTAAGTATAATATATGTAAATAATCTGATCGAAAACTAAAACATCGTGCATATCAACAGAGTAGCTTGTAAGAATATCGTGAATTGCGAGCTTATTTAAAATTTTAATGTTTCTGTAAGTGTATAAAATACTATAGAAACACCAGCATGAAGTGTCTGACGTCCCAATATCACTATGTTTAGCTTGAATTAAATTTATTTAATGTATCATTATTAAAGTCAAAGTTAAACGAGTTACAGTTGAAAACTTTGAATGAAGATATTAATGAATATATGAATATTTAAATGATATTATTTGTTGTAACTGTTATGAGTATGTTTAAATGATAAATAATTAAAAACTCTCTATAAATATATATTTATGCTATATATAAGTGCATCCCTTTGCTTGGATTTATTATCGTATAATTTATTTTTATATTTGTAATGCTTTCTGTTTTCTCAATACATTTTCAAAATATTTATATTATGATCTACTAAATACTATATCCAAATCAAAACTTTTCATTGATTTTATATACTTGGATTTCAATTATAATTTTTCAAAAGAGCGAACAATAATTATATAATATTATAGTGTAAGTCAGAACTTTCCAAATCATTGGAAATGTCATATACATTTCCAATTGTTTTGAAATTTAAATAATATTTATTTTCAAGCCCAATATAAAAATCGAATTTCGTTAAGAACCCAGATAATGACGTCTAATCTTCAAGCATATTTTAAAGAATTCATCTAAGTTTTTGTAAAGACCTGTAGGCGCTTTCAAACTCATCTTTATATCGCTTGATTGTGGGATTTCTTAAGCTCTCAATAAATTGGATGTTTTATAAAGAATAAGCGGGGATTTGCAATTTTATTTAATTAACTTGATTTTTTTTTTTCAATACAATCTCTTGTATGTAAGGTTTATGGGTTTAAATCATTGCAAATGAAAATTAAATGTATTTAAAGGATATAATTTTCCTACCAAATATTTTTTTTAATAGCTATAATATAATGTCGTGATAATTTCAAACTTTGAACTGTATTACGACATTTGAACATGTCTTGCGTTTACATCATTCTAAATGGGAATGATATCGAAGTCCGTAAAGTATTGCTATTAAATTATAATGGCAGCTTGAATTTGATGTAACATGCAATAAAAATAGATTTATTGATACCACTTTTTTATAGTTAATTTATCTAAAACGGTTGACGTATTTATGTTAAATTGTCAAATCCATTACTTAGCTAAAGTAAAAGTAAAAAAGTAGACGTAAAAAGTAGAGTAAGTAGACACCTCATAGCTCTTTTGCTCATTCCAAACAAAATCGTGATATATAATAGTATGTAGATTCGTTAAAGTAATATTAAAAAAATAAGAGTAATTTAGTAAGATAGGGTAAAGGTACCGAAAAAATTGCTACATCTGCGGGGAGGCAGTTGGAATTGCTAAGCATTTACTGGTGGGATGTAGGGTACTCTTGGATAGCGGTCAGTACTCGCGTCGTCATGATAGGGTTTTAGAAATCATACGTAAAGCGGTTAGTTTTTCGATATCCAGAGCGCAAAAAGAAATAACAAGCAAGCAAAAAAAAAGCAAAAAAGCAAAAAAGCAAGCAAAAAAGAAATAACAAACAAGCTATCAATAGGTTTTGTGTAAGGGCTATAAAATCAAACATGAAGCCTTATTCTATCATTAAAGCGGCTTCGGGTTGGACTATAATGAGGGATATGTATGAGAAACAATACTAAATCCCGGGGAATATTTGTGCGTTCTGCGTGCGTGTGCAGACTAGACATATAACGTATTAGCGAATTTTAAAGCGCTTTGTGATAATAGAGCTTACGGTTACTTGAGAAACCAATGTCCCCAAAGAACATGCCATAAAGGTCAATAAGTATTAGGAGCTCACTAAAGAACTCACTAGAAATAGGTTCGCCGTGGATTTGTCCGCGGTAGAACTAGGAGCGAGAGGCATAACAGCTAAATCTGTCTGAAACTTACTAAAAAACTTGGGCTTGTCCTGTGTAATATCAATTCATTTTTGGAACGTACTTCGAAGGCAGTCCGAGTTGGTTTTTTTCAATCTTGATTAGGTAGAGAGAGGAGCTTGGATGGTGGAGGTGAGCCTTTAACATGCGTTAGATAGAGGCCCCTTAAGCCTTCACCTGGGTTGCAAATCCCAGGCACGGTTGAAGCTCCTCTCCCTGCAACTCGATGGACCCGGCAACCGCACGGCGAATCCATATAATGCTGAGAGGTTTCGTCTCCTCTTGAAAAAAGTAAAATTCCATTTTCATTATTACGCTGGTTGTCAAATTATTTGGCTTACACATTACAGGTGGTAATCAAGTGGCTCTATTGACTTTCATAAAGAAAATATTTCTAAAAGATTTTACTGTAAAGTTTCCTAATACAAAATGCTTATAAGAATAAGTCATTTTATATGTAAATCTGTTGATGAATGTGTTGTTTAATATTCCGGGGATTCATTAAAAAATCTATTTAAGTTTGTGAAGAGCTTTCTCTCACCAGCCTCATACGTTGCAAGCGTTATGAGATTTGAATACCTACATTTATTAATTTTTAAAACTCACAACCGTATTTTTTTTTATAAAGTTTTATTTCACATACTATTTAAATAACGTATATTGTTTAATTTTAACCCAATCTATATGTGAAAACTATATGTAAAAGAGTAATTTTATTATTCAAAACTCGAAACAGTTTCTTTTCATGACATGTATATAGATTCAAATATTTTGACAGAAAAATCATAATTTTATTAAAAAATTCTTTAGAAAAAATGTTAACAAAATTCTTTGGGATATGTAATGCAATATTTTTCTTAATAATTATTATTACCGCTGGAAGACTTGGTATGAATTTTTTTATTTATTGCTTTGTAAAATAAATTAAAATTTTTATGTCTCGTACTTCTTAAAACTACTATTACATATTTAATAAATGATAATACCTTTCCGGATACCGGCAGAATGCTCTTACGGTGTCACGGACGTCCAGAGCGGTACGCCAGAAAATTAAGTAATCGATGGCGGTAGATGATAAATAACAGGACCAACCGACAGACATTTACATCTCGTCGGCCCGTGATCACGGTTGCTGAGAAGTAACCGAAACGTCGAGATGATATATTTTTAAAATAATATAAGTTTCATTTAAATGAATAGAACTCTCGAAAGTCTTAGATCTCATTATAAAATAATTTTTTTTCTTGCGTAAAAGTCTCTAAAACACCGAATTAAATTAAAAAAGGAAATAAAATGGATTTGTTTCTTACAATTTCACTTAATGCTTTCTTATATAACTGGCATTTCAAGTTGTGAGGAAAATGTAAAACTAGTAAATAACTTGCTACAAATATTTCATTTATTCAAGCTGGAAGTGTGGCCATTTTCAGAGTAAAAATCTAAATGGAACGAATTAATTTTTATCGTCTTTCTGGGCATTTTCTATCTTTATGGATACAGATAAGACTTTACGGAATGTTGATCTCAGCAATATTTTGAGGTACTGTTATTTATTATAAGTAACTTTGTTCTTTAATTGGTTCGCTGTACTTTTATTATAAGCAATTATAACAATCGGAAAACTTGTTACAACCTGTCTTTACTTTCAAAGAGCATCGTAAAGTAAAAAAAAAGTGTTACATATTGTTCATTAATAGTTATTGTATTGTACCTTTAACGGAAATAATTAACAATAGGTTAAATAAGTTAATGGGGTCCGATACATTTTTTTTTGTTTTCTCCATACAATTGATATTGGTCGAATTTTCTTAGATACTGTAAACATTTTTTAAATTTCAATTTTTGTTTTTTTCCTTTACTTACTTATGACTTTTTATTGCCTCTCTAAATGTCATGATTCCAATTCATTAGGAATTCTTCAATCCGTTTTAACTCTATTTAAAACATTAAAATATGCGGAACATGTCCTGCGTTGACATGGACAGTCGGAGAGACAGCAAAATTATATTAAATTATCACATTTTTTTGTAATTGGAATACATAACTTAAAAACATCTATTACTAATTAGATATAAAAATAATATGGTATTTGTAAAATGGTATGCCTAAAGATGTCTACGAAACAACCTATTTGCGAAAATTTTATTTTCGCTGTAACTGAATGATAAAGTTATTTGCCGAAGAATGGAAAAACGTAAGCGTTCTCCAAGAGCAATATAGATTGTTCAAAATAATATTATTTTTTCCTTTATTTTTATTTTAAAAAATATTGTGAGCGTTGACTTTTAAGATTACATAAATATAGCACGCGGAATTATGTTGTTTCTGTTATAATTAAAATTGTAAAAAACTACATTGGATATCGAGTACAAATTCTTGTTATAATTATTATTTTGTTACATTTTAGCATTGATGAAAATGTTTCAGAATGTGATGTTTTAGTATACTGTTAGGTATATTAAAGTAGACAAACTGAATCCACAATGTTTTACTCCTTTATGTCAGCTAGAGGTTGTAGTATGAACGAGTTCGGTAATTCCGAAATCTTATTATTTTGAGGCTAGTTCTGAGTTTTATAAATAAATTTAAATATTTTCACAGACAGATTTATTGCTGTTGTATTAATCAATTATACTTTAATAAATAAAAGAAGCTTATGAATCAGACCGATCCTTAAATCACATTCCAATTTGTAAAGAGGACTGCTGACCTAACCAAAAAATGTCCATTGATTTCTACGCCTTTCTTATTATTCTCTTGCTTTATGTCACCTGAATTATTGATTACATCGTGAGGTCACAGTCGTTTCACAAACTATTTTAATTAAGAAAATAAAAATAATTATTCAAAGTATTGTGCTTTTTAAATTTTATTTATAAAGGTGGTTACTTTAGGTGGTAAAGCTTAGCTATGGTCACGTAACTGCAGCTCAAACATGGGCTGGCTCCACCGGGGAAGTACCACCCTTTCGTGAAGAAGATCGGCGTGAAGTAGTCTTTAATGGATGCGTTTCGTCCGATGAGTGAGAGAGCCGGTTGCCTTTTCCCTTTTCTTACCCTTTCATTTCCCTCTCCCATAATCAAGGTCGGCAACACATTTGCAACAACACTTATGTTGTAGATGTCCATGGGTGACGGTGACTACCTTCCATCAGGTAGGGCGTCTGCTCGTTTGCTCCCTTAGAAATAAAAAAAAAAGCTAATTATATATTTATTTAAATAATTAACTTTATATTATTACAATCTTATATATAATTTGTTACAATTTATAAGTCTAGTAAATAAAATAAAAAAAAATATTGTCAACCTGAGATGCTGTTGCTCCGAAAAAAGGTAGGTTATAGGAAAAGTCAACAGTTTTCTATCCAAAAATTAACAATTTGTCTAAGTCAATATCAAAATTTTCGTTTAACAACTATTGTTTATAAATAAATCTTAGTTGCGATTATATACAAATATAGTAATAAAAAAATAATAACAATAGAAAGAGAAATGACGAGAAAGTGGTAACAATCCTTTTCATTTATCTGATTAAATATTCCATAAACATCTGTTAGGTTTTATCATGTAAGTCATAAAACTCGAACTGGATTTAAAAACTCCAACTTATTTACTCTAATATGAGCTTGGTCGATGAATGCATAAAACAACATTATTATACATTTATGCTCGAAAAGTTTCGAGACGACGTCTATGTTCTACGAGTATACATCTATTTTTAGAATTACAAACCGAGCATTGAATAATTCTGAATATAATAACTAACTTAATCTCAGTACCTTTAGCAGCTTGTCGGAAACCATATTAGATGTGTAATGATTTTAAGCAATAAAATAAATCAACATTTTCTTGGCATACGATGTAGGTACAATAACACACAGTTTTTACTCTGCATGAGTGCGTCAAAACCTAAATCATCACTTAAATTAACCAACAAGTATATGTATATAAAAATTCTCAGTGTTAATATCCGAGATATCTTATTAGATGTAGAACCGTGTCAATAATACGATTATATAAAACAATATAATAACAACTTTTTAACTCTTTCTTTAATAACTAACTAAACTAAAGCAAAATTTTGGTAAAAGAAAATATTTGCAAAAGTTTCCACTTTTCGTCATAATAAATGATGCGTTTTAACAAAATTACAAGACCTGCTGCTGTTGTTTATACAGAAATGTTTTTGAAAGTGCAAAATAATGGTAGAAAATTGGATTCTCTACTCAAAGAACTCTCCTAGCTTTGTTTAGGTTGCCGGATTTATTGCAGTACTTTTTAAATTCGGGAGCGTTTTATTTTAAGGGGACTCAATTTATTTTATGGTTTAAAAACTTATAATATTGCTTTTATGTGGGTGACAGATGCAACAGTGTTAATTTATAATATAACATCGATCTTAAGTTACAGTGTGCAGTATAAAATTAAAGCCCATTTTATTATCAAACTTTGAAGAACTTTACCGATAAACGTTTTTCATTTTTGTTGCTTAAATGGAATGTTTTATGTACCAAAATATTTTTTACCCATGTACCAAAAATCTTTGAAAAACTTTCCCAAAAACCCACAAAAAAAAACATTATTAAACAATAGTTAATTTAGCAGAACAGTACTTTGAAAATGACCAAATATCATACATTTAATTTCAAATTATAATTTGTTCATTTCTTGAATACTATGATCATAATAAACATCAATTCATATAAGTCAAGCTAAACATTTTTGTTATTCATTTATAATATGAATTTAATAAGCATTATTAGGTTTTAGAAGTCTTTAAGGATTATGAGTTTTTTGGTAGATATAACATAATTTTGTCATGTGAAATTCAAACAGTAAATATTTTTTTCATAAAAATAAAATATTCTTACTCCAGTTAGTACTCAGTAAAGCAAATAATTGTATTAAAGGAGAAGAATAATTTCGTTTCAATTTTTTTACTTACATTTTTATAATAGCCTTATGTCGGGTAATACGAAATCGATATTTCGATAAATAAATACGTCAACATTAGGAGCAAAATCCAACAATTAACGCTCAAAAAAATACATTTTAAGAAAGAAAAATACTTTTTTCAATCGCTTGAAAAATTGTCTACTTTTAAATTTAGTATTATATAATATGATTTTATGTTATATCTGTGTCCGTCTTAATTAATCGAGTTACAAAACATCTTCAACATATTTTAAAATGAATCCGCCAGAGACGACTGGTAGTTACCCTAACTCTTATTTTCGACTCATTTATTATAAGATACAGTCATGTTCGTATGTGCATTTGATACTTATGCGATCTTAAAAAATATTTTGATTTCCTTATCAACCAGAAGTACAATACCCTGCACCATTTATGGTAAAACATATTTGTTCAAAAGTTATTATAGAAGTAATTTAAATTACCTGACTAGGTACATAAAGTATAAAATGCTAAAAGTGAAAGTGTGAAAGTGAATGTTTAGATTGAGATTTGTTACAATGGGAAGGTAACGTTACTGTATAAAATATATATATCGGATTATATTATAAATTCATTATTTTAAAGACAGGACGCCAGCCTCGCTGACGTCTCTAATGTCACTTGTTTCAGAAAGTTCCAGATATTTTAGAATGAAACTTCAATTCTTCTAAATGTTCTTGTATTTCTCGAAGGTTCTTTATGCTCCGCACTCGCTGAACTCTGCAGTCCCCTGTCGTGCGTCCAGACGTCATATTTAAACCAGAATTCAAACATAGTTCTATTCTCTTTGATTTCGTTTTACTTTTAACAATAGTAACGACGACCAATAAGGTGTTATAATAATTGGTGCCAGTTATTTTCATGTTGCATCCGTCGTTGAAGCTGCTTGCGCCGATACGGCCATTCTGGCAGGCGGTGCGTGCTCTGCACCTGCCTGGTGATGTGTTCTCTCTTGCTTAGCTTTCGTTATGTTCTCGTACCCGTTGCAGGTCTCGTAGAGTAGATGGGCCAGGTTCAAGAATTGATGCTTCATCGTCCGAAGTCATGCCGATACGGTTATACTGATGCGTGCTCTGCATTGTTTTCTGTGATAACAGAGAGATACTTATGTAGTCTAGGTACTTCCACAGTAAACCTAGATAACTTTATATTGTTATAGTTATGGTTAACAACTTTGTTGTGGTCGTATGGGTTACGTTGTTTATTACGACTCATCGTGAGACGAAATCATAATATCAGGTCCAATTATTTAATCTACTTATGGCTTTGGGGCATCACACGAACACTCATAACATGTCATAGGACGTCTCGACATTTTTTTTTTATTTGTTTGGCGTAAGACGTCTCCACCCATGGGCAATTTTTTTTTTTTTTTTTTTTTTTTTTTTTTTTTTTTTCGTAAGACGTTTCCACCCGTCTACAATTTTTTTTTTTTTTTTTTTTTCTTTCTTTATTTGTTTGGCGTAAGACGTCTCCACCCATGTACAATATTTTTTTTTTTTTTTTTTTTTCGTAAGACGTTTCCACCCGTCTACAATATTATTTTTTATTAATTTTTTTTTTTTTTTTTTTTTTTTCTTTCTTTATTTGTTTGGCGTAAGACGTCTCCACCCATGTACAATATTTTTTTTTTTTTTTTTTTTTTTTTTTTTTTTTTTTTTTTTTTTTTTTTTTTTTTTTTTTTTTTTATTATTATTTTTTTTTTTTTTGTTATGGTTCGGATCCGCACGCCAAATGCATCTTTTATAGTAATATATCTCAAACTAAGTGTTAGACAATCACATTGCTAGCAATGATTAATGGTAATGCGTTTGAATGAAGCAATTTGAACAAAATGAAATACGCTCACCGGATAACTATTAGGTAGGCGAACAGTCCACCTTACTGCTTGCTTAGTAATTCTGTGTCGTCCCTCAGACGCTGTGAAGTCTCATCGTAGCTGGTCATGTGCCACATTCGTAGCTGGTCATGTGCCACATTTCAAAGTCATCCACGGTCTAAAATCACTTTACAAGATATTAATCATTCTCAATTATTTTCTGGATTTTGTATAGTTCACAAAATTTTAAATATAGGGATATCCGATTCTTGGGTTATATTTTTATTATTACAATATCTCCCTTCTGGAATCTTTTAATCGTAGCTCGACCTCTCAAAAACCTAGCTTTGTATCTTCTCTCCGCCTCGACCATCCTGTTTTGAATGTGTTGATGCATTACTTCGATTTAAACGGACTGATTGTTGAATTGTAATCTAAACTGTCAAAGCATAATTGACTTGTTCGTATGTGCAAAACATCGGCAAGGATACTAAATTTTCCACATGTATTCTTATCACGTAATAAATCTGCTCCGGTTAATATATCAGCAGTCGTTTCAAAACCTGGAACTATAGAAAATTATTTCTACATTAATAACTATTTAACTTTTCATTGAAATAGTAAGGTCCGATCTCAATCCACGCAAATAGTTTACGATTTGTTTTCTACACCCAGAGATATCATTTGCAATTGATTCTTGTATAACGCACCACTGCGATCTTGCATTTTATTTAAGAGTACATTTACCAGTTGGTATTAAATTAAAATTCGGCGTGATCTCCTTATTCCCGTCGGAAACACGATTCAAACGCATGACCACGGTTAGCAGAAAAGGAACAGAAATTAGTTATATTCACAATAGATGTATTTTATCAGGATTTTGGAGTCGAGTATGCTTTCGTTTGAATTACAGCATCGTTTTTGTAGAGGCACTGCCGTGTGTTAACCAGACATGTTGCAAATATTACTGTGAAGAGTATGTCTATTGTCGCATTTAAATAAAGCAATGGTCTCAGTAGTTTGATATTAAAATCATGCAAGTTCTTATAGATCGAGTGAGTACCTTTCTACTCAAGTCTTCCCAAGGCCTCCCTACGTCATCTCATGGTATTCTTAAGGATACAGCAAGGACCTGTGGTTAGCTCAAGAGTAACACGCGATTAGTTCAGAGGTACGCTCTCCACATCTGTGGTGTAGACTTGTCTTCTCACGGCTCCACAAGGCATCCCTACGGAATCTCATGGTTCTCTTATGGATACATCAAGGACCCGTGGTTAGCTCAAGGGTAACACGCGATTAGCTCAGAGGTCACGCTCTCCAGATCGGTGGTGTGTAATTGTCTTGTCACGGTACCACAAGCCTTCCCTACAGAATCTCATGGTTCTCTTGAGAATACATCATGGACACGAGGTTAGCTCAAAGGATAATAACAAATGTTAGCTATGGTCTCACGTAATGCCTCTTGTGTAGATGTTGCAACTAACCAATCGTCTGCACACTTTCTAGCTCGCTCCTTTAAAAGACTTTAATTCGAATTGCGTAGTTACTGATTTGGTACGTATGTACAGCCGTAAAGATGCGTTTGAATCAATCCCGAACACACACACTATCACCGGGATCAAAAGATGATAAAATTAATATGATCTTGTTAGTAATTTTAATCGTATCCCTTGTTTTTTTTTTTAGTAGCAAACGTTCGGTCACGCTCTGCATTGTTGACATCATTTGCATGAAAGACTGAGGAGCGTTCTTCATTACGCAAGTTCTCCGGATGATTATTTTCTTGAGCTGGATCAGGATTTACAAATACACTAAGACCGGCAGTAACTGATCACAGGAGCGATCCCACTTCTGATATCGGATTATATTATAAATTCATTATTTTAAAGACAGGACGCCAGCCTCGCTGACGTCTCTAATGTCACTTGTTTCAGAAAGTTCCAGATATTTTAGAATGAAACTTCAATTCTTCTAAATGTTCTTGTATTTCTCGAAGGTTCTTTATGCTCCGCACTCGCTGAACTCTGCAGTCCCCTGTCGTGCGTCCAGACGTCATATTTAAACCAGAATTCAAACATAGTTCTATTCTCTTTGATTTCGTTTTACTTTTAACAATAGTAACGACGACCAATAAGGTGTTATAATAATTGGTGCCAGTTATTTTCATGTTGCATCCGTCGTTGAAGCTGCTTGCGCCGATATATATATATATTAATTGTAATTGACATAATGAGATCTAAGATTTTCGCGAGTATTCATTTAAATGAAACTAGTATTATTCGGATTTACTACGCGTATTTTATTATTTAAAAACTACATAATCCCGACGTTTCGGTTACTTTGCAGCAACCGTGATCACGGGCAGACGAGGTACCTCGGCGAGGTACCAGACACCTCGTCTGCCCGTGATCACGGTTGGTGCAAAGTAACCGAAACGTCGGGATTATGTAGTTTTTAAATAATAAAATCCGCGTAGTAAATCCGAATAATACTAGTTTCATTTAATTGTAATTGACTTTCGTCTTTGAGTCCAAAAATAATTTGGGAGGCAAGTACACAATGATATGATATCATATAAATATCATTTTTAACGGTTTTTTTTTGCTAAGCGATTTTTCTGTCGAAATTCTTCTTTGTTCGGTAGGTTAGCCTTTCAGGTGGTTTCATACGTTTTAAGAAAAAAGAATCACCAGTTATAAAAAATCAAAATTATCAGTATATTTTTAATTTGTTTCTTATGCGCTCCTTATTCCATATATTAACAGGTTGTGTTGAAACAGAAAAATATAAAAAGACGATTTTTATTTTAGTAGCGTCCCTAAGAAAAATTTTAGATTTAGAAAAATTTTACCTTACAAAAAGGTCTTAAAAATATTTATGCGTACATATATTTTAAATATAAAGCCGTCTCCAAAATTATACTTTTACTCAATTTCAATCATTGTCTAACATCAAATCAAAAAACAAATTCCAATTGAAAATAAAATATTCTTCTTCCAATTTTAAGTAATGTAATTTATTTTTGAACATTTTGATGTAAGTTCTTTTAATTAATGGTTTACTTAGACTCTTTTTTACTCTGTTTGGTTAAATTTTTAGTGTTCCAAACTTAAATCCACGTCACATGTCTCAATGCGAATGACATGTCTTAGTCCTAGCCATACTGGAACTATAAGTCATCTAGTGAGAAACAAAAAATATCATTAAATTTAAAACATGTACATATCTTCTTGATCATTTTACTATCGTTTTATATTTAAACCAGAACCCATAATAGTTAGTATAATTTTAAATTCCTGCGTCATCATTTTCCCTTTGATTTATATCACAAATAATGCAAATATAAATTCAGAAGACAGAGCGAATCAAAAAAAAAAGTTTAAAATGAAATAGTAAACAATACAGCTTATTAATTGTAACAAAAGCTATTGAGATTTATAGAAATAGACACAAAATTAAATCAGATTAAATAAATTTTCATACAAACAAACATATCTTTGAACTATACAATATGCAATAAAGAATATTTAATCTACAATTATATATTAAAATTATTAAAGGTCTTAAAAAACTTATAACAAAAAAATGTTATAAACATTATTAAAACTTATAACGCTACAGCCTGAATCGACATTTTCTCACAAATAAACTTTCTTAAGAAAGACATTTAGCTTGTCTTCAACTTATGAATGTTTTACTCAAGGGTCTTTTTTGTTGTGTAAAAAGAAAAATAGTCACCTCAGGATGGTAAAATTAGGTTCAAAAAATTGCCTTAAGCGGCCTCAAGAGGTGCGTTGTTGTTTTTTATGGCCCTTTGTCTAATGAAAAGGGATAAAAGTAAAATTTATTACATATAATTTATTTCTTTTTACGAGTTTGAAGCTGTGATTAGTTCATATTAATCTTCAGGTCCATTTTACGGGCACCGTTTTTTGTGAGTGCCGTAAAATATATTTTTGACTGAAATGGCTTCATTATCACACGAGGAATTATGAATAATAATATTGTAATAAGTTTATAAGGCTTAATAAAATTTTCTACAAATAAAGTTTTAAACTTAAAGTTAAAAAAAAATCTTCAATGAAAGATGTGATGGTAATTGCTATAATGTTATGTCGTTGCGGAAATATGAAAAAATAATTCTATTAGTGTGGCTGCAAATGGCGTCATATATAATATATAATCAATTCAATGTGTTTAAATATTGCTGAAAAATTGTGATACTTAACTAGAATACTTCATCTACTAGTAATCAATTTTAGTGTATTTTCTAATATTGGTACATAATAAATAGTATTTGTATGGTATAATTTAATACATATATTAAAATACTTCTTATCAAATCAAATACTTAACCAAAATACTGTACTTGGTTTGACTTTAACAGCTATATTGTAATAAAAAATCTAGTGTCATCAATATATTTTAATTAATGTGAAACATTGCAATTTAATATGCCATGGAAGTGTTACATCAACAATAATTTATTTTATTTTATGAAATAAAAAAATAAAAAAATAAAAGAAAATCATATCAAAAAATAATTTACATACTCCTATCTACAAAACATTGCTTGGGAATGTATTTATAATCTTTTTATGTTTTCCTTTCTAAATATACTTGATGATTTGGTAATATAAAAAAAATTAAACAACCTCGTTTCAATTTAGGCCATAACACGATGGTTTACAAGATCGAAAATGTATTGCATTCTGTTCTACAGATCGCTATTTTTATAAAGTATAAAATTTTAAACAACTTTTTAAAGCAACTGGAAATTAGGTAAATACAATTTTTCATTAATACTTTTAAATTCTTTTTTATCGAATTGATAATATTCCTTGTCAACTCAATAATAATAGCATACTCGTAGTAGCAGATTTTATTACAATAAAATAACTATATTTTATTGTAATAAATATTTATGTAAAAGCTGTTACGTCATGGGTAATATGTTGATTAATTTGTTACTTATGAACTCCTTTTGAGGCCAAGGTTGGATTTAAAGTATGATGAGCACAAGTTTGCCTCGTCACACTCCATAAGAAGCGATTCGCTTTTCTAATATAATAACTTAGGTTATCGCAATAATATGTAGCGTTTTTTTTTTATGAAAACTCCGTATTTGGTTTAACGATACAAACTGGGGGTAAGTAAACAGGTGTGCTATAGCAAATACCGGTGAGAAAAAGGTGTACTTTCTAAATCCATCTGAAATTCTTTTTCGCTCGTTTTTAGTTAAGCATCGTCACCCTAAAACTATTGTAACTATTCTCCGTTTTATATCTTAAAGTTATTTGATTAAGTCGAATTTAATTCGTTTTGCAATTCATTGAGATTTTACTAACAAATTATGAGAGTTGATTATTATACAGAAGAAAAACTTTGAACTCTTTTTAAAATAATTAAAATTTCCAAGACCTTCTGTAGCTCTAGTTATTCACTACTCTTGTTACTGACATAATACATTTAGAATTGATATTATATGTTGCTGGCAATTTAATTATAATATATTCACATAATTAGAACAGAAACTAATTTGTGCTAGGAAAATTACAGCGCTGTGCCAAATAGGTAATATAATACGCATATTGCACCAAGCTTAAATTATCAGCAGTTTAATCTCATGATCCTAATCGTTTGACCTATAAAGGCTTTACGGTAGCAACATGTGGTGCCTAAATAAGGTTTTCAACTAATGTAAAATAGATAATATTATTACCCCATAAACTGTGAACAATATCATGCAATAATAGTAATGTTAAATAAAAAAATACTTTTACCAAATAAAGACAGTTAAGTAATGTCAAATTTCATTTGCTATAAAAAATATATAGTGTACGTTTTTCTTACCGTGTGCATTAAATCATTAATTGATCGTGTTTTAAAATTATATTATTTGTAAAATCCATCGCAGAAAAATTGTCCTACCATAGACTTAAAATGGCAGACGGATTTTGAAATTAAAAATACTTGCAGGTATTACTACGACCCTTTATATTCACCTTGAATTCTTTGTCGCTTACCTTTCATTTTATTCCTTATATCCAGCTATCCTGCGACATGATATAAATGGTGATGAAAGATGGAGGTGTATAATAAACTTATATTGTACATACATATATTTATATATATGTATGTATAATATAAGTTTTCCATAAAAATCATAATTTTTATTTTCAATTAAGTCTTTGATATACTCGTATATGGCTGAGATTTTATATATAACAACGTTATTTCTGCTTTCTTAAATGACACATACAATTTATGTGAAACTAAACAAAGAGAAAATAATACAGCCACATAGTAACTTACAGCGTATACCAAATTTCGCTCATGGGAATAAAGAAAATGCTAAAACTTAGTTCAGTAAAAATTTATTTAAAGTTGAAGTGGCTATTGGGACGATATGAATTAGGGATAAAATAGAAGCGAATAGTTTATCTATCGTTTTTCCGCACAGTTACTTGTCGTTGTAAAAAAAAAAAACTTTTTTTTAATTTGAAAGGTTCAGATTTCAAATGGATATTAATTATTTTACTCAAGTTATTGTACCTTTTGAAATTATTATTATGGTGTCAAATTATATATTTATATGTAAATTCAAGGAAGAAAGGAAATCTAATATAAAAGGATTCAATCATAAATGTCAGTGAGGATCGGCCTCGGACAAAATTAACACCGGAAGAGGTAAAAAATATTAATTACTACGCACAAGATTTAATTTTGAGGTTCAAAATTATTCAAAACCTTTTACTTATTTTTTATTACTCTATTTTCTATCATCAAATCAGATGTTCTTTTGGCAACTACACCATTCTTGGTTTGCGTTATTGTAAAATTCGTTCAGTAATTTAGCTTGAAAGAGTTTTTATACACGTATTTATATTAATCTGTTTAAAAAATTATTCATTACATATACATATATAATATTCGTTTGAATGTTCCTACAAGACATTACCCATTCTGTCAGTGACTCTCTTCACATGGTAATACAGTAGATTGCCGCTCTTCGTCCGTAGATGGCTCCAAGTGGTTCGTACGATGCTTGCGAGGCACATTCAGATTGTTAGTGACTAGAACATTACCATTTTATGCATGTTATGCCATATGTTCAGAATATCAATGGCCTTGAGCACTTTGAAACAAAGATTTTTCCACCGCAACTAAGGCAAGGGTGGTTTACGTTGTATTACGGTATCAAACAAGTTGTGTTTGATAAACGGTTAGTTTTAAATTGGCATTTGAATTGGTATTTAAATTCTTATAATTATATGCAGAAAGGCTGAAAAATTATTTAGTTCTAGTTATTACTATAGTAAATTATATCATAATATTATAACTTAGAAATGCAGTTGTATTATTTTAAACTATCATTATAAAAGTGTTATTTACTTGAGCCTAGTATAAATACTATGTTACATGATTTTGTTATTCAGTACGGTAATAGACACTCAATTAAACAGACTCTTGTTTTTATAGTCTTGTTATTTCACGCTTACTCAATAAGGTGCTTTACTGTAGGCACAGTGCTGACCCTTTTTTTTTTTTTTTTTTTTGATGACACAGGGAAACTCTTTTTACGAGCCGTCTAACCGGCCTTGGTGGGGCCGGATAGGATGTGTGAGACTCGGCCTGGGCAGGCCCCTACTCACTAAAACCACTGCGAAAGCCATCGGCCGCTATGTTGGTGCACCCCGGATCTGTCAGCAACAGGGCACACCAGCGACTGGCCGGTCCTGGCAAAGACCGGACTTACTCCCTCAGAGAAAGGGGGCGATCCCGGCAATTAGGATCGCCCCGACGACGCCGGGCTTTCACAGGAGCCGGGTTACCAGCCCGACCCCAGCCCGGAGTGCAGGGGCGCTATTGGAGGCGTTGCAAATATCGCCTCCGGCGCACCCCCGTCCGTCGTCTGCGGAGGGAGGGTGCATCAGCCGCATCCTCCCTTTCCCGCTCAGATGCCTCCTTCGTGGACATGACCGTCTCACAGAAGGAGGACACCGCCAGCCAGGACCTGTCACTCTCAAGCATCTTCTCCGCGATACTCGAAAGCGACAAGTCCACTCCGCCGAGAGCCGCCACAAGGTCTTGGCGCTGCGCAGCCCATCTCGGGCACACCTCGAGGGTGTGCTGGGCCGAGTCCACCGCAGCTCCGCACTCATGACAGCCACTCCCCGGCTCTCTCCTGGCCGTCCGACACAAGTAATCACCAAAGCACCCGTGCCCGGTGAAGACCTGCGTCAGACGGAAAGTGAGGGGTTTGCGTTTCCGCCTCATCCAACGCTCTAGGACCGGACGGAGCGCTGCCGTTGTACGTTTACCGTACGGCTGGCCCGCCAGGTCCTCCCCCCACTCCCGCATAAGACGTGACTCCCCCTGCCGGCGAACCGCCCGGATCTCCTCTGATGAAGGGTTCTCTCCGAGAGCCCTCCTACCCGAGACGTAGGAGAACACCTCGGCGAGAACCGACGCCACAAGATCCCAAGGCGGATCGCCGGCAAGAGCCGTCGCTGCTGCCCAGGAGACCGTACGGTACCCCCTAACCACCCTCACCGCGGGTGCCCTTTGCGCCGAGCGCAGTAGGGCCTTGACCCCGCGGCTCATCGGGCGGTCAGCCCAAACGGGAGCACCGTACGTGGCTATACTCCGACAGACCCCAGAGTATAGCCGCCTGCAAGCTGCGCTGGGTCCTCCAAGGTTCGGGAGGAATTTCCCCAGCGCACCTGCCGTCCTCATGACCTTCGGCCCCAACTCCCTGAAATGGGGCACGAAGGTCCACCCTCCGTCAAGGGTGAGCCCCAGGTATTTCATGGTCGGGCTCACCCTGACCCTCCCTCCTCTTATGAGGAGGGTGGCACCCGGCGGGGGTCCTTTCCGCCCAGTCCCGCGGAAGAGGAGGGCTTCGGTTTTGTTGATTCTGACCCGAAGCCCCAACCTCTCTATGCGGCTGATCACGAGGTCAGTTCCGACCTCGGCCAGCCGCGCCGCCTCCTTGTAGCTCCGTCCCCGGGATAAGACGAGGGTGTCATCTGCATAGCAAATGACACCCATCCCGGGGAGGAGGCGACTCCGCAGAACCCAGTCGTATCCGACATTCCACAGGACAGGTCCCAAGACCGAACCCTGTGGAACGCCGTTTTCGACTGTCCACCACTCTATGGACCCCCTCCGGTTCTCGATTGCCACCCTCCTCTGGGAGAGGTAGTCGCCTATCAGCCTCCTCAGATACAGGGGCACTCCGAAGTACTCGAGTGCCACCTGTATCGCGCTATGTGGGAGGCTGTTGAAGGCGTTGGCGATGTCCAACGACACCGCCAACACTACCTCTCCTCCGCGTTCCGCCTCTTCCGTCACCACCCTCAGGCGTTTGAGGGCATCGACGGTCGACCGGCGGGCTCGGAACCCGAACTGGGAATCTGACAGTCCCGGGCCCGAGCCTTCCTCCAGGTGCCGAACGAGACGGGTGGCCATTATCTTCTCCAGGGCCTTCCCCGCCTCGTTCAGCACAACCACCGGTCGCACCGCCGAAGCCGAGTCCGGAGGCCGGCTGCCTTTTGGGAGTAGGCAAAGCCGGCCTTCCTTCCAGGCCCTCGGGAACTGCCCGGACCTCAGACAGAGGTCGAACAGCTCCCTGAGGGCTCCCCCGAGGTGCACCAGGGAGAGAGCGAGAACTCTCCCGTGCACCCCGTCCGGACCCGGTGCGCTCTTCTTACTCTGAAGGCGAGCCAGAATCGCCTCCATTTCAGACTCCGTGACGGTGGGCGGAACGCGGTCGCCCTCTTCCAGCGTCGGCCGGGCCATTCTGGGGGGAGTGAATCCCGCAGGAGCATCGGGGAAGAGTTCCCCGACGATCCCCCTCACAGCAGCCGGCTGGAGCACCTCCGTGATGGGGGCCGACTGGGCGCAGATTTTATTCCGCGCCCGTTTGTATGGTCGGCCCCAAGGATCTCGGTCGAGACCCTCCACCAGCTCCAGCCAGGCTGCCTCCTTGGCCCGGCAGATGGCCTGCTGCAGGATCAACTTTTTCGCCACGTAGATCCTGTACAGCCGGCCATCTCGCTCCTCGTCCTGGGGGCGGCGTCGCCTGCTCCGTGTGTATGCCCTCCTGGCCCCGTTGCAGGCGACCCGGAGGTCGGAGATGTTGTCCGACCACCAGTACACCGCTCCCCGCGGGGGGGGGGGACGTCCTACGGGGGGCATCGCCGCTCTGCAGACGTTTTGGAGAACGTCTTCAAAGCGACTAGCCCCTTCATCCACCCCCAACTCCGCACTCTCCGGGAGGCTCCAGCGGCCGACAACGGCCGCACAGTGCTGACCCTGACGTGATAGCTTCAATGTTTTAGTTTTCTTACATTATGGGTCAGCAAAAGCAAGAAAAATGTAGAACAAGTTATCTACTTCTCTAAATTTTTTATTTATATATCGAACATGAGAAACTGGGGATCCCATTATAACTTCGTCAACACTGTCAACCTGTATTTAGAAATCATCATGAAATAGTCAGTTTTTTGGTAACTCTATTAATTACGAATATTCTATCTGAAGAACCTATGTAAAATCTTTAAAATTAACGTATTTTTAGACATAACTCAAGTTTCTTATTATTTCATTTTTAACCCAGACCTTAATACCTTTTTAGGAACTATGATCATGGAAAATAAGTTAAAATTGTTAGCAAGTGTTCTTTTTTGTGATCTACCGCCAAGGATCTCATAATTTTTACGTCTAATGCTCTTGTCTGGTTGCAGAACATGCTGTGTTAATGTCTTCCATTCTCGTCGTTGATAATGGTTTTATGATTTTGTTATTTTTATATTTGTGGAAAAAAAGTGTCCGATAATTGAAGTGTATTAATTGTGTGACGAAATCTTGTAAAAGAAAAATTATACTTACTAGTATTAAGTTGGTTTTCATAGCAATCTCTGCATTTAGCTTTATAACTAGATAAAATTTTCCAAAATATCAAATATTTTTCTTACTATTTAGTTCTTAAAATTATATTTTTTTAATTAATTTGAAGTGAGTTTACATAGCTGCAAGAATGTGTATAGTCAAAAGTATATATTACGGGGCCGTGTTTGTTTATGCAAAAAATACTGAAGTCTTCGTCTACATAATATATTAAATATACGATGTTAGGGGTGATCTTAACTTATTAACATTTTAAAAACTGCTGAAACACTAATTACGTAGGTAACTCAAGAAGTATATATTCATTTCTGGGTAAAGCTTTTATACAGGTAGGATATTCGTATAAGTAACTATACTGCATTTAGATAAAATGGTAAACTGTCAAGTTGAAGAATTGTGTGATTTCATAAACACGAAGATTTTTTTTTACCCGTTTTATAAAGTTAAACCATTTTTTGAATTGTTCACATTGAAAAGAACATTTATGGAACTAAAATCACGATGTTATTCGTAAGTTTATTAATTAGAAAATAGGATTAAAACGGGACATCAACAGCCAGATATAAAATTTAATTTATACGCACGTTTTAGATACAGAAAACATTCATTTAGATGAAAAATAAAATTTTACACAATATTCGTTTAATGACTGACCAAAACACTAATAATGAAAATAAAATCCACAAGTAAGTGAAAATATAAATCTACATATTGAGATGATGTGAGTTGAGCCGAGATGAGCTGAATTCTACCGAGCGGCTCTAATGCGACATGAGATATATAAAGAACAAAATTTAAGCCAAAACCATAAGAACGTTGCGTTACGAATTCGTCTAAAGCAATTATCTTCTTTACCCAACGTCTAAGATAAATATAAAATCATAATTATTCAATAAATTATTCGATTATTAATAAATAATATTGTATATAACAATATAAATAAATGAATAAAAACAAAGCCTGAAGAGTATAAAACTTTATAATTGTACCTATAATAAGTTAAAAATTTATTTGAAGGGATTTGTCAAAAAGTATTTAAAAATAACAAGCATTTATTCAACGAATTCATAAGTTAAAATTATTTCACGTACATAATTCATTTCGATTTATATATATTAGTAAGATGATAACAAGTAAATATTTTTATTAAATAATAATATATAAACACTTGTATTTTATATTCTAACATATTCGGAATCAAATGAAAGTATTCTCCTTATAAACTTACCGAGGTTTTGCACCGTTGTATGTATTTTATTTTGCAACTTTAAATTGAACATCGATATTGCTAATGAGCCTTGAATCAAATGTATTCAACTCAGAGGCAATGGCATTTCATTAGTTTGTACTGCCGCTGTACTCGTTGAGAGAACGAGGTAAGTCTGCAATCAATTTAAAAGTAGCTCCTTTTTGTCGTACGGAATCTAAAGAGGCAATGGAATTACCTATTTACGTAAGGAATTGTTAAATTTTCTGTAATAAAGCCGATCTCAATAAAGAATATTATTTTGTATATACATGTTCTCATTATATATAACTTTTTTTTTACTGTTATACACAGTATGACTAAAACTATTTTAAGTTTAGAAAGTATAATAATGTTGTTCTGCTGGCCGAGTTTCTGTATTTTGCTTGTTTCTTTTTCTTTTTTGGTGTTAATGGAAAAACAGCCTTATTTTATTTATGTAGAGTGTAGACGGTTGTTTTGATAAACTTCTGGAAATTCCGTGCCATTCAGATACAATTCTCAGTTATAAATCCGCTCGTTTATTCATAACGATTAAGCATGAACATGAAAATGCATGAACAAACACTCTAGGTTAACGTAGCTGTTGTATGAAAATTGTCCTCTCTAAAAAAATTTCATATTGTAGTTGTGACTCGAAATTATTTGTCCACAATGTTTATCAAACCATAGATATTTATATAAATTTGTAAATAAATATGTAAACCATTACTTTAGATTGACTTAAAAATATATAACTTGAAGCTGTGTTTGGGTTATAAACCGTATAAACTGATGAATAGAAGTCGACTGAAGTGAAACACTGCTGCGGTTTCCATTCGCATGGAATGGATGATTGCCAATTTGCATCTATCTTTTTCTATTCTAGGTTATTGAGGCGGGTGTTTCGTGAAGTCTGCCTCAAAATATTTTAACTCTGCACCTTTGAATACTATTTTATATCCTATTATAGTAAAATATTATTGTTCAATTCATGTAGTTTCCTTTTTAGCATTAAAGCACTACTGATCCAATATTCTAATTAAATTTTAATTTAGAAATATAGAATGATTACAGATACTAGGAACTGCATCCTAATGGAAAATGGCTGTTTATTATAGTTAGTTTAATACATTAGTTACAGAAAAAGAAATTTCACATTTTATTTGGACACTTATAAAAATTCAAAGTCCATATACAACAACATCACATATGTTTATCTTAATTAATCTATAAATTAATGTTCTTTTATTGTAAGTGATGAATGGTGGAAGTTACTTGTAATTCGATAGGTATATGTAGATAAAAGGAAATAAAAAAATTACCTTTCACTTATAATGCAAATTTCCTAGTAGTAAATTTTATGTCAAAAATGTGATAACTCATGTAACTAAAGTTAAACACTTTCAATAAAATGAAACTTGAAGAAAAGGCAGTCCAAGTTCTAAGTTGAAAACAATTCTTCTTAGTTGTAACTTAGTTAAGTTTTGTTTAACGTCGGTCTTGTATGAAGTTTTAATATATATTGTTTCGTAAGCTCACTTGTAATGAGAGCTTATGAAAGCTAAAATGTTTATTTTTTATTGTTACTTTACGCTTAACAGATATAAGCTATTACGTATAATTCCTTATAACAGATATTCTTTCTTTATTTTATATCAATGTTACAAGTTGCTCAGTTGTTAGAAAAACTGACATTAATTAGTAAAATTAAAAAGAATGAAATTCAATGAGTGTTTGTAATTAATTTAATTTTATTTTTATCAAAAACAATACTCAACATCCGTTCTATCTCATCATTTACAAACATTTAAAGACATTTTAAAATAGAACCGCCTACTTCCTTGGCATTTTATACCCTTTTCTCCCCAATAAAGAAAGTATCTCCTAGAAATAAAAGATCTTATTTTACAAGACCGGCATCTTTTTTGTAACATACCATTACATTCACACCACTTTTAGATAAAATAAAAGAGATTTAAAAATGGAATATCACATTAGACGAAAATGAGTGCTCGTTTTATAACTTTGCATCGGCTTTAGAGACATCTTTGAGACATGGATATCCCAGTCGAGCTGGGCTTTAAGGCCAAAATGGATGTTCCAATGATAGTTATGGTAGTCTCAATACAAACCACTCATATATTCTGTCAAAACTATTACAACTAACAGTCGCAGTATAATATTGATTGATAATTAACAATAATCATGCTTTTCAAAGAGATAATTTTACATTCACATTATTTTACACTCAGCATTCATTTATTTTAATAAACATTTTGGCAAATTCTTTGTTATTTAATTAAAATGGATTTGTTATTTTTCACAAATATTTCAAATTCTTTTTGATCTTACTCTTCGCAAATCATCGTATACAAATTATAAAGCGCTCTGAAGTTAACAGTCTTATGAACAATTTTTATAAACCTTTAAAGAATCCTAATGAAGTCCTTAGGTACGTCAGCAAAGAACACTTTCTAACCGAGGTCAGTCATTTACTTCACCTTTAACATAAAACTAGGTAATACTAATCTTAACTAATGTAAGGCAGGTCAAGTGCTTAAACCAAATTAGAGAAGTGTATTAGGCGTATTTTGTAAATGGAACTCATTTACCAAAGAGAATTCTTACTTAATTGAAATGAGTTCAAGTATTTAATAATATACCTTTTTTTTCTTCGTCGCAAGAGTCTTTGTAGACTCGTCGTGGTCATCACGTATCAGTGATCCGTATGCATAATGACTTTTAATAGTTTGGAAAATAGTTGCAGCGGTTTCCTCTTGCCTTCTGCACCAGCACTTTTTTGGGGCTATTTAGACCCCAAGGCTTGCTGTAGCCTGTGTCTAAATACTCTTAGAAAGTACATATGACTCGGAAAAGAACACATTGGCACTTGCCAGGTTTCGAACCCGCTCCCTCGCGTATGAGAGGCGGGCATTTTAACCTCCAGGCCACCACGACTTTCTTATATCTTAGTTAGGAGTAAATATAATGACTACTAAATTATTGTATTTTCATTGGAGCTAGTGATCTCCTGAGGTATATGGGCGTCAACACGGACATGTATATATTCATATGAATATAATTCATCCTGTCATAATTAAATTGTTTACATCGGATTGTAATTATAGCACAAGCCATATCCCACTAATATGAGCAAATAAAAACTCTTATTTACAATCAAAGAATTGTTTATTTCTCAAACAGAAAGGTGGTAAGAAATTTTTGCAACATTATACATAAAATTAAACAATAAAAAAAAAATTTGATCAGAGATGAATACTTTTTAAAATACAGGTATTCGAAGAGAAAATAAAAAATCAAAAAATACCGACTTTATAAATATTTCCAATATATTTTTACACAATGTATGTAGTATTTTATATAATATAATTTTCATAAAATCTTTTTGTTTCCAAAAAAAATACCAAAACTTTAGGCAGATATTTTATTGCATTTTTATTATTATTCCAGTCGATCGTCTATGAGAATTTGGGTTAGTTGCTGTACATTTAAAACTTGAGATAAGGATCCTTTACTTCGCACAAAGACTCACTATTCATTAAGTCCAGGGTGTTAAGAGCGACGGTGGCTACGTTTTATACTATTATAAACTTCAATTACACGTTATTTCAAGGAGGTTTTGTTTGCACTCAGATTTCATTATTTTACACGCAGCGCCATGTATTTTGATAAACATTTTGGCAAATTCTTTCTTATTTAATTAGAGTGGATTTGTTTACACGTCTTTTAAATCCTGTGAATACTTTTCTGAACATATGATTGTTGGCTATACACCTAAATCATACAATTTGGAATATCACGTCAGGCACAATCCAGCTACTAGCTCACTGACGGATGGCTTGGTATACTATAAACAGACGATTGAATTAGCAAAATGTGTTTATATACCACGTAGTCTACTTTTCGTAAAGGATGATAGCCACTCTAGTATATTGTAATAATATAACAAAATAAAATAAAATAAAAAGGCTCAACTAAACTAATTCGCCAAAGTTAGCTGATGCGAATATTAGGCGGTCACTAAACCGAATCGGCGCTGTGGTTTCCGGTGGCACGAATTGGGTGAATGCCAATTTTCTTCTATCATTTTCCTTCCTTTTTTGGATTTATTGAAGCATGAGTTATATCTTAATATTACTCAGGAACTATAATACAACATTTTATACAGAAGTTGCTTTTTATGTAATAATAGCGTTACGTAATAATATTATATCAAAATACTATTTTTTTTTGTTGATACATCTGTATGAAACTTGTAGATTTCTTTTATATATTTATTAAAAATAAACATACTTTCATGGGTTTCTCTTATACAATTCTTAATTCAATCTTAACGATTCTTGATTCTATCGTCTATCCGTCTATACTAACCTATTTGAGTTGAGTAAAGAAAACTCCAAAATGTTATTTAATATTTGATTAACGCATTTTAAAAGGTTATTTGTACATGTCAAAGGGGTAATGAAATATGGAAATTGTTAGGTGACTGTTCAAAATTCTCAAATATCACGGAGTGTAATAATTGGACGTCAAAAGCCTTTAGGGCTGTAAATTCTTTCTTGGTTGAGGTAATTTGGGACGAATTATTTTCGTTTCGAACGCGCTGAATGACAGCTTTAACTATGATGTATAATAATAAAATAAAGCTATAGTAAATTTTAGCAGCATAATATATAAAATATATTGTAGTACGTAGTGACGTAGTTAAAATATTGTAAGAATAAAAACGTGTTTAATTTATATTATCATTAATAATGATATATATAATGTATATTTATTTTCTATCTGAGAAACGTTTTGATTTACGCAACTACTTCGCTATTATATTTATAGTTCTTTGAAACTTAGAATGAAATTTATATTGCAATGCATTTCTCCGATAACGGGTTTGTGGTTGTTTGTCTAATAATAGGATTTTTTGTGGTGTATAGTAAAAATGAAAAAGGTAGAGGTGCATTTTACTTTATCTACATTATTTTTGAAAAAAATTCTAGTGTTATTATAATTGAGGCTTCATTAAACTACCTTTCCGTTTTATTCCCAATCTGTCGTAATCGCTTTGCCCTTCCTTATCTTTCGTTAATCTCGTTAATCGCCATGGATTTTTAGGAAAGAACACAAAGGGCAGAAAAACAATAAATTTAGATGACTTTTGACATCAGTTATATTTACAAAACTTCTGCATGTTTGGCTTTCTGTTCTGTTCTAAAAAAAATTTCAAGTTTTACCCCTCAAAATGTACTCCGAGTAATATATCTAAACAATAGTCATATGTATTTTTATTCGTGTATATTAGATATTCGTCAATAAGATTATGTCATTGGTACGAAATCAAAACAAATTGTTGCAGAGGAGGAGATTGACAAATACGACGATTTTTCAGAGGACATATATTCATTTGTGGTTCTAATTGAGTAAGTTCTATTATAATTCAAAGGTATACCGTTCAATTGCATGAAAAGATCAGAATAATGAGTGTATGCATACGATACTTAAGCAATATTTTGAAGGTGCAATTAAAATTTAAAGATTTATATGAGTTTGTTTTGGCCGTACAATGTATTGCAAGTCCATATTAATAAATATCCGTTTAGTATTGTGTTCACAGATTCCTCGAAAAAAACATGCACTGGAACTATTATTCACGATAATGTTGTGATAACAGCAGCGCATTGCCTGTTAGTACACTTCGTATCTTCTATCGCTTCTGATTCGTTGCTTAGTTATCTTTATTGTGTAAGGTTCTCCGTAGCGTCTGTAATAATTATATATACTAAAATAAGGAAACTCTGTATGAATTATCTCGCCTTATGTGGTCTTTTTACAAATTTAGTAAATAAGAAACAAAACCTTTTCTATAAATTTTCACCAAAAGTATGTTCTTACTTTAAGCATTAGAAGATGAAATAGGAATCATACTCTGATACATATATATCACTAATATAAATATAATATGCTTTTCTTATTCTATTAAAGGTATTAAAATACTTTTGCCTAAACGTGTATATTATGTATCATAATATTATAATTGACAGCAAAATACTGGATGAAATTCATGTACAAGCTGAGCTTACTGCATCGTTTGTCGTCCTAGGGACCAAAAAAATGTTCGAAGCGGGATACGAACAATACCTGCCCATTGAAAGAGTTATAATCCATCCAAACTATAGCGTTTGGACCGCTGACTTGGCTCTTATACATACCTTCGCAGGAATGATGTCCGATAAACCCGGACGTATTGTCCCATTGGCGAATGAAAAGACAAATACACCAGTTCTATCGGATGTAATAGTTTTTAGCTGGAATCCTTACAAGTTGAATGATGTAAGATAATTACAATGAACTTATTCTATAGATATTTTTATACTTAAATATTTTGTTTATGATCAAAATTATACCGCAATATATATTCAATATTTTTGGTTAATTGCATTTATATTACAAACCAAAATGATACTTCTATGTGGTAGATGGGACATTTCCTCATTTAAGAACTTTAATTGCCATACAAGTATTCTTTTTCTTTCAAATAAGGCGACATCTTCCTTAACGGAGAAAAAGGAAAATATATGGGATAAAAAAAAGACTGATCATTTGGTAAGTACTGACATAAAAATTGTGTTTGCATAATTTTTTTTCTTACGTATTTGTATATATATACCATCAATATTCTCACAACGAAGAAACACATTTTTATCGTACGTAAAATTTATTACTATTACAGTATGTTAATTTATTATAACAATATTAACATTTCAAAATATATTAAGCTTATTCAACTTGTTCTCCATTGGCAGCAATACAGTTTTTAAGCCGGCTCTGCATGCGCACGTAATTTTGTGCCGTTATTTTCGGCCGTGAATGTATGCCGCGATCCACGTGTAAACTGTTTCCCTCCAAACTCGCAAATCTTCACAGTCTTGTCTGGCATACACTTTATCTCGTCTCAAAAAACCAACAATGATAGGGGAAAATTGGAAAGCGAGAATGCGAAGACGTCAACAACATCTACACTAGTGATTCGCAATTGTAGCGGGCTAAGAGCTGACTTTAAAAGCTGAAGCCAGTCGCCACTAGCACGCACTATTGTTATTAGAAACTTCTTCATTACCAATCAAAAGCACTGTTTTAGGGGCTCGGAATTATCATTGCGCTTAGAACAAGCCTTACTCCCTGAAATTAGCCATCAATTATAAACCAGTTGATTAGGATCATAAAACGATAACGGCCAATCTTGGTTTTTAATCAAGATTGGGTGGATGGAGCCTTGTGATAAGGCGCTAAGTTTTCGTATGAAGATCATTTTTGGTTATTTCAATTTGGTATTGTTAAGAGTCTTAACGATCTTGCTAAGAATGAAATCTTAACCAACTTGTTGCGATAGTTTGAGACCTTTCACAGAAAAATATGGCTCATTTACTCCTTAATAACTAACACGACCACTGAAGTCGAAAAATGTCGGTTTTGAGTACAGTAGTTGAATTTTTTTTAAGTTTCTTCAATACGGACAGCATAATGCAGAATATTACGTATCATTCAGCATAATATAGCATAACTTTTTAAGAAATGGTTCATTTGTAATTTTTCTATCTATAAATAAATTTTATTCTGTCACCTCCCTTTCTGTTCTGTTTGAGAAGTTGTTTTCATTTTAAAATCTTTTTTTTTAATCACTAATTTAGAAATTACTAGGTATTTCTTGAGATGAAATCTTTTGCTTTCGGATAGGATTCTCTTACCTCTTTTATTGTAGTTTTTTGTATGAACACTAAGTGGACAACCAAATATTTTTCTGTTCCAAACAGAAGTGGCTTTATTGTACCTTCTTATTTAAACCCCGATAGAAAGACATTTAATTGGTACAAATCGTGTGCATAATGTTAAAAATTCTTGTCGGCTGTATACTCCGTTTTAATATAAGTCGTGAAAAAATAACGAAGTAAAAATTTTAAAGGAATATTTTGTTTATTTTTAATTGTAACTGTGTTTTTGGTCAGCTTAAGTATAAAGCTTTATTATTCAATCAAAATATAAAATACATTTTACATCAAAAACTTATATTCAATTTTTTTTTCATTTTTGGAACTAGGATAGTAATAGTACTAATTTGAAGCTTTTAGAACTAAAGTATTGATGAAAACTCTAAAATAAAAAAAAATACTACGTATCTTTTGACGTTTCAGGAAAACAATACGGATTATGATGACATATCTAAAGTTACCTCTCTACTGACGTTTGATTCTTCAAACGAAGCAGAAGAAGTGAGTTTTTTACATTAAAAAGCAACAACTATTTTTCTTTTTGCGATTTTACTTAAAGGAAATATTGTATTTACCCTACGTATGTATGTACTACACATGTACTTACATATGTAGTCTATCAATACATACGTAGGGTACGCTCACTTGAACGGGTTAACCTATTTTAACAAATTATAAATCTTATAACAAGAATGAAATTGGACAGATATTGAGAGAAAAAGTACAAAAATACACAGATTTACTACATAAAAATGTAAAGGTCATAATAAGAAAATATTTTTTTGATTATTCAATATAAGAAATTTTCCAGTAAGTATTCTGTAGTATTAACTAAGATTTAATTTTAAGGTAACAGGAAACTATCACATGGATAATATGACTGTCCAATATATATTAACTTTCTAAACAACCTAGTACTGCTTATATAATTTTAAGTTAATACGTAGACAATTCAAATAGAAGAAAATTCATTTTTTTCATATCGTATTGGAACAATCCAGACTACTCGATTGCGAACAGTTTCAACTGCAAACACATTATTTGATAACAAAAAAAGATTGAAACAGCGTCGAAAAAGAATTAAAATGAAATTAAAACAAAACACAATGGATGATGAAGAGCAAATCACGTATAATCCTAAGGAGTCGTCGTTGGAAGCACGTTCTGTAAAAATATATATAATCAATTACAACTAATTTTCTTTTAATTGTACAGTTAAGTCAGTTATGTCTTTTGAACAGAGATATCGTCACGAAAATATAAGGTACAGTCACAGTAACATAAAACACTTTAACAGTAAGACTGAACAATTAAGTTGGGAAAAGCAGAAGGTAAGTGACTCCATATTTTCAAGTAAGAATGACATTTTTTGTAATATTTTTTATGTTATCCATATTTTACGTGAGTACAGTCGAAAAATAATGTTGTATTTTTAGGATAATTTTGAAAGAGTCTCCATAAAAGAGCGTATAACTCAAAGGAACAGATATACAAAGAAACCTTTTGGTGTTATGCCGTACCATAAAAATGATTGGAGAAGGAAAATAGGGGATCAAGTAAAGGGTTTTTCATTGTTTTTCTGTATAAACTAACTAAGTTAGCAATTTATAATTGGCATCTTTTGGGGATCTTAAAAACCCTACGATAAAACTCTCTTAATGCCATGAATAAAAAGGTCGAATAAGTGGGACCAACTAAGTGTGTTAAAAGTATAGGACATGAATATTGATGAATGGAGGGTAAAGGATGGCTAAAAACAAATGGATACACGATGTGTCGAAGGATAAGCGTGAAGAAAGGATGATCGGTAGAAATAAATTCCCAGGATGAATTAACTATTGCAATGGATTGTAAGTTCTTGTTTTATTCATATACCAATATTAACTACAATTATTTATTTTAGCAAAACAAACTTACTGCTGAAGTCTTTGGATTTGTCAACACACAAACTTGTAAAAAAATAATAGAAAAGGCCATTCCTTCTTCCAATGAAATAAGTAAGTTCTTTTTGTTGTTAATGTGCTATTATAGATGTAACTTGTATAAGAAATTTAAATATTTTATGGGTTTTTAACAAGGAATACAAAATTGAAGTAGTGTTATTGCTCTTGTCATTGCCAATTTTATGACAATTTCAATTCTCGGTCAGTAAGCATGCTAAATGACCTCACAATATATTGCAGTTTTTGAAACAAAAAATATATATACTTTTACTTTTAAACAAAATTTGCAAGATTTTCTTGTTTGCAATGGCAAGTAAATTATAAAACTTTATGTGATTGATTAAAGCTCAAAATGTTTAGAAACTAAGTAATTATGAGTACTTAAATTTAAGTTAGTTAAGACTTTTAAGTTATTGTTGGACATGTTTTTCGTGTCACACCTAGCAAACGCACTTTAGACGTGTAATAAAAATAACTACATTGCAATTTCGATATGTTGCATTTAAAACCTTATTAATTACGACCTCATTAATGTCCTCCAAATCAAATTTGTATACAAAATTTCAGTTCAATGGGTTGAAGCTTATAAAAAATCATAACAAGTCGTGGTGGCCTGGAGGTTAAAGGACCGCCTCTCATGCGTGAGGGCGCGGGTTCGAAACCTGGCAAGTACCAATGTGATTTTTCATACTCATATGTACTTTCTAACAGTATTTAGACGCCACTGACGGACGGTGAAGGAAAACATCGTGAGGAAACCTGGACTTATAATTTCAAATTATAAGTTTGAAATCGCCAACCCGTCTTGATCAAGCGTGGCGATTAATGCTCAAACCTTCTCATTGCGAGAAGAGGCTTATGCTATGCTCAGCAGTGGGCTTCCGAGGCTGATGATGATGATTATAAAAAATAATAGACAATATCAAAGTCATACGGCATCTATCGTTTCAGAAAATTTCAATGAAGTCCTGTGCTACTCTAGTGAGGATCACTTTATTACTGAGGTCAGTAAGTTATTTTGTATATTATTTTAATTTAATATTAACAATATGACTAAAGATAAAAGTTAGTTGAGTTGACGAGAAGAATATTATTGTTATTTTAATCATTGCTGTATTTAAAGAATTGAATTTCGGATGAGGTGATTTTTATCATTAAATGTTTTAGTTAGGCTTAAAGAATAGAAGTATATTAGAAAAGGCAAAACCAACATATTTTGGTAAAGTATGCCTCTTATACCTTTTCTAACCTAATTTTCTCAGGCTACAAGAGTACCTATTTCGGCTAACTGTAGCTAAAAATTTTAATTACTTTGGGACATTCGAAGGTGATGTTATGTTGTTGAACTCAAAATTTTATCTAAGTCATCAAACTGTCAGCTTTTAGGACTTGAAATAATTAAAAGGTTAAAATTATTTAAATAACATTTAAAAGTTTTATTTTTATTTAAATAAATTAATATTTAATACGATAATTTTACTTTTCAATCACTTAATTCGAAATTATCCTAGGCTTTGGAGATATTTTATAAGTTATCTTTAATGAAATTTGCTTTTAAAAGGCGAACTCTGGAGCACCAGCTATGCGTCGCGGTTATTTGGTTGCTGTGACAATTGCCGGAGTTGATTTTGAAGGAGAGAGGGTCGCTATTGGAATAAAAATTTCTTGTTTCTGTTCTTGGATATCAGAAAATATTCCGTAAATATTTGAAATGAAGACATTGTATTAAATATTAGATTTGATTTCAGTATACTTTTAGTTATTATAACATTCCAGAGACTATGATTATTATATTGCTGCAATCTTTCTTTCAGTAAAAGTGGCACCAGTTTGGTATGCTGTAAGAACTGTTGCGAAAAAAAAGAAGACATTGATTACAACAGCCAATATATTAAACGAAAAGCAAGCAACTGATGTTAAAATTTCTAAAGCTCGAATATTTTATTGTATAAAACTTTTGTTCATAAATAATAAGTTTGTTTATTTTTTAATTAAAATATGAGCCAATAACTTGTCTATTATTCTTGCAAATAATGATCACCAGGTTGCATAATCATTTGTTACGTAATACGCACGCTAATAAGCAATTACCATTCGGACAGTTATTTATTACCTAGCTGCAGTCTTTATGTAATTTACATCAATAATAGATGAACATCACAAATTAAAGGAAACTGTGTGTTATGACTCCCACATGGTCAGAACACATGTATCTTATTATTATAGTACCTTTGCCACAACCTCTGTTAGTTAGACTTTCTCATTCACTTTTACTGATTTATCTCGAAAACTATGTGAATTATTATAAATTTAGTAAGGGTATCATTTTGTGCTCACATAAATACAAAATAAAATAGTATCCAAACAGTAATACAAAATAAAAATAATGCGTACATGTAATGTCTGTTAAACACTTATTTTAATCGCTCTACTTACTACTATTTCCAATTCTCATTGGCACAAATCTGGTAAAATTTCGTGTTGACTTCTCTATGTTTAGTACTTAACATATTCGACTACAAAAATAGATCTCCAATGAAATGCTACATAATTTATCGGTTTTAGACAATTAAATTAATTTTAATCCAAAAATCAGCATGCCTCGTTTACCAACTGAACGATACGGTAATATAACTTAAAATGCACGCAGTGTATATTCCGATTTATAGGGAGTTAAAGGCCACAATCCGACTAGGCATAGAAATCAATATCTTTTGTCATTACTAAATTCATATGGAAATTTTTTGTTAAGTAAAGTAGCTTTAAAATATAAAATAAAAAGGTGAAACTGCGACGCCGGTATGTAGAAAATTACACACATTTAATTTTGAATGAATCAAATCATAGGTTTTCGGTCAGACGAAAAATATGGAAGCCAATTTACTAAAATTTTTATTATAAGCCATTTACTTACGTTGGACCTATTGAATGAACCGTGAAGATGATATTACGTCTATGTGGATAAGTTCTTCTTACGCCAATTCTTCTATGTTTTTTGTTAATTTATTTCTTGTTTTCACTATATTATATTAATAAATAGAGAGATTATGATTAAAACGAAATCAAAGTATGTTTTTTTTTTCAATAATAATCTCGATAACAAAATTATATGTTAACAAGTTTATCGGTTGTATTAGATATTCATTTTTATATTTAAAATACATAAATATGTACGTTGTTAACGTATTCTCGATTTTTTATATAAGTAACAAACATTCCTTTGTACTAAATATATATTTTTAATAAGAACTACAAGTTAAGTAGACGCCTCATTTCAAATATTCTGTCTTACATCTCTTATAAACCTTTTATTTTTTATTATTTAGATCGAGCTCAAGCGCTCCAATGGAGGATGAGATAAGTTCGCTTCTTTCTAATTTTCTTTCAGTAAATTACTCGAATCCTGCCTTGAATAATTGAGAAGTTTTTTGTAGCAATTTTCAGTATATTAATTTCTTTTACTGTGAGATAAAAGAACTTGGAAAGCAAGTGTTATTTGAACATTTGTGCCTAGTATACATGTAATCACTACGCATCACTTGACTATATTTATTTTTCTAATTTAACTGCAGAATTTCAGTCAATATTATTACTTTGTAATATAGTATTATAAGTTATTTATCATTATAATTTCTTTTAAATACTTTTTAATACAAATTGACATGAGTATTGTAAGAAACGAATTAAATTAATCAAAATAAAAACAATCAAATTTGCATTTATGAAAACATAACATTCAATATTTTGCCAATAAGAATAAAAACGAAATTAAAACTAAAAATTTTTATTTATCATCATAAAAACATTTTAAACCGTGCTCGGAGAAGAATTTGAATAAATTTATAACAAAGTACATATTTTACTATAATTGGAACTTTTATCCTCAAATAAATATTAATCCGATGGCACGTATTTCATACGTCGCGTAATTAACACATCAATAAATTATTTAAAACACAGAAACAGATTTTTAATAAGCTTTATGTACTCATCTGTTAACTAAATGGCTAATTAAATATGTATATACATTTGTAATTATGTACATCCCTGAAAATTTTCAGCTTATTTGTTCATATAATATTGAAAACTCCTTTCATGATTAAACATTGTATTATTAATGAATCTTTTGCATAAAAGAGTATTGCAAAGACAATATGACTAAAGTGTTATAAACACAAGTGTTAAAATTTACTTGTAGTGCTCCTTTTACTGGAATTATTATTTAAAAATTCCTTAATCTTGCCTTTCCTTAACCTCGATAACTAATAATCAGAAATGTTATCCAATGTATATGATAAGCATTCAAAAAACATTAATTTATTCACATTAATGTTACATAATAAGAAGTTCATCTTTTCTCCCTCCAATAAATAAAATTAGAGAATCTATTTCAGAGTTTAATTTTAATTTATTTTATATCAGGAAAAATGAAATGGAATAAATTTATTTTCGTTTCTTGTATAAAAAAATGCGAAAGCAATTTTTTACTGTTTTCTTATTTCCTTGATTTAAACTTTCCATATAAATCTATTATGATTTCACTGGTGTTTTACATTTCTAATAACAAGCCAAAGATAATAACAACACCGGGAACTATCGCTTGATTAGCTAAACACCGCAATAGCCTTAAGCCATCACATGTTGCCATCAGCCTTTACTAGTGAAATGGTTGGAATCATAAGATTATCTGTTGATTTTATAAACTAACTGTATGACGTCATAATAGTAGTCATGAACTAGTAACTAAGTACTTTGTAATACTAACTACTATGATTGATATACATGTGTATTTATATATAGTTATCGTAGAGTAAAGTTAGTAAAAATATAGAATGATAAGTAGTAAGTTTTCATCTGAATACATAATGAATTCATAAGAATATTACAGGATAAAATTTTTATTCAAGAAGGGTAATGATTAAAAAAAAATTATATTTATAATAAATTAAAATACCGTGTGAAACATACACTTGTCGCTTTATATGCAATGCAAGAGTTTCTACGAAACACGAATGCTTGTTTTTTTAAATTATTCATAAGCTATTTCTAAATAGAAAAAGTATTCAAGAATTAGAATTAACTATTGTCACTACATACACTTACAGCTAAGAATATTCATATCGATACAAAATGTATTGTGTTAGGTTTAAATAAATCTATACAAAATGTAACAAAAATAACTCCAGAATTTAAATTTAACAATGATGTTAAAACAATTTGCTGAGTTTAGGCAACGATTTTCAGGGCAACAGTTTTATGCGAAAAATTTACAATGTAGAATACCGTTTACTAAATTCGAGCGGATTCAGCATTGATTTTCTTTGTTATATATTTTTTTATTTTCAATTTTATTAAAACAATAAAACGATAAAAGAAAGAAAATATAAACACAATGCACAAATATAATATTTTTAATAAATTCAGTTATAAGTATCCACAGTCATCAGCCATATCAAATGAAATTAAATAAAATTTAAATGAACAGAAGAATACATCTAAAAGATGCGATTCCAGTAACAAAATATAATATCTTAGGACGTGTAGTTCTAGATCATATTTTAATTTTTTACCTGCGACTAAAGTGCATAACCAGGTGCAGCATAATTTTAGCTAAAGTTTTAGTGCTCACATTTTTCATTATATAGATACTTAAACAAAACTAATATTTGTCGGCTTAGTACGTGTATTTTATTATTTAGAAAACTACATACTCCCGAGGTTTCGGTTGCTTTACAGCAACTATGATCACGGGCAGACGAGCCGTGAATTGAGTGAATTGAGACGAGCAGGTCTTATTATTTATCATTTACCGCCAACGATTCCTTAATTTTCTGGCGTACCGTTCTAGATGCCGGCAGAATGTTACGGTATCACGAGGTTTGCGGTGTGGACATGTGATTTTATATTTTTAAGGAAGGGGTCCCAGGTGTTGCATAGATTTCAGCCATCTTGTCTATTTATATGTTTCTTAATTTCAATAGGCTCACGGAATAACGTCGGTGTGTACCTATCTTCACGCGCGAGGATTTGTTGTTTATCAAACAGAATGTAGTGGCCCTATTTTATCCACTGTTGTTCACACACTGCTGCCTTCGACGCGCGCCTATTTTTAATGTCTGAGATATGTTCCTTCACCCTAGTACCGATGGTCCTCTTTGACTGTCTAATTTATGACAAGCCACAGTAACAATCAAGTGAGTATACACCGTCTTGTTGTAAAGGAATGATACTCTTGATAGACCTCAAGAATTGGCTCACATTCTTGTGTGGTTTGTATATAGTCTTGATCGAAACCTTCTTCAAAATATTGCCTATTCTCTCAGTAACTCCCTTCACATGTGATAAAATCGGTGGTTGTCGCTCAACTGTGGGTGGCTTCAAGTGGTTCCTGCGATGCTGGCGAGGTACGGTCAGGTTGTTAGTGGTGAGAGCATATTTTACGTGCTGCAGTTCGGCGTCTAGATGGTTAGCATGACAACGGTAAAAAATATTATTTTTATTTAAATAAACTCTCGCGAAAGTCTTACATCTCATTATATAGGTACTTTATTATAATAACGAAACGCAAATAAAGATAATAAATTATGATATTTCTTATAAATCTACATTAATAATAAAAAAATATTATAGAGGCTTGAGGTGGATAAGTAAAAAACATTAAAAATAAATAATATCCTACATATAGCACTGGTATTCTATGTCTACGCCAAAATCTAAACATGTTTTGTAAGATTTTTTTACAGAAATAAACTTTAAAGGTGATACTGTC
Organism: Danaus plexippus; assembly: GCF_018135715.1. NCBI lineage: Eukaryota > Metazoa > Arthropoda > Insecta > Lepidoptera > Nymphalidae > Danaus > Danaus plexippus. The sequence continues at coordinate 6,820,860 of NC_083539.1, read as the reverse complement.
TTAACCAGAAATATAATAAAGCTTAAAATTCCATCAATAAATAAATCTAAGTATTTTATAAACTGAAATTACATATGAAGTATTTCGTTAAAAATATTATACATTAAGTAAAAGACAAAATTAATATTTAAATTCAAGAGCTTTCAACTATAACTAAATTGCTGCAGAGAAAAATGTGTAAAATTGGTGTGATTAACTTGTGTGTATAATGGTTTTATAAGTTTTTTATTTTGCCTTTTAAGGCGTATTAAAAAAAATTAATTTATTTCCGTCATGTTGAAAGGACCCGGAGGTAGCTTTCTCTCGGCCTATCAATATTGACAGCAAGATGTGATTGATGATTCAAGGAGCTTATATTATAAAAGCAAATTTTTTTTTTGTTTGAAGTCATTGCATTTAAGCCGATATGTATAGCATAAGTTGTGATTCATAATATTCAGAATTGTTAGCTACTAAACAATGTAAAGAAGATAGATAAAAAATAAAGAAGGGGCAATGTCCAATCACCCTGATCTATAATTTTTGAAAGGCTGCAAAGTTTAGCAAATAACATATTTTTAAACTATACATCGCAAAAGAATTGAAATAAGAAATATTATTCCTGTAGGGAATCATCAACCAAAAATCAGAAACACACCTGTTTGACCTTTTTTCACAATTCCTTTCGAGAATTCTGAAATTTTTTGTTAGATGAAACTAAAAACCATTAAATTAGACATAAGCTGAAAAGCTGAGCGTACAAAACTTATATAAGAATTTGCCTCAATTGCTCTTGCGAGATATTCAGTAATATTGTTAGTAGTAAGTTTTCTTTATTTCATTATCAAACGAATTTAATAATGAATCACGAAGGAAGAATCCTTACTTACGTAAATTAAATTATTTATTTTAAAAAAATATGATTGAAATGAAACTGCAATTACACAAAGTAATGTTTGCTGGCCAAATGCTAATATTATCTTTGTAAACAAATGAACAGTAAAACATATATCGTAATACAATATAGTATTTACTGGTGTTGTCATTTACTAAATACAATGCAGAATTAATGGAAGTTGTTCCATTAACAATACATTTACTAGAATAACGTAATTTGTCTTTTAGCAAATGAAATTAAACTTAACGCGCGGAGCTTTATATCTCACCTTTTTAAAACCTTATTTTTATAGTCGTCTTTAAGAATAGCAACACACCGTTAATAGTTAAAAATACGAAACCATTCCAGGGGTAACATTAAAACATTCCCTATTTTGAACTCCTTTGTTTGTAATGTATGAGATAAAAAAATATTGAAATTAATGAAATATAGAGATAAATGTTTGAAGACCTAATTAGTAAATACAAATTTAACAATTAGAAATATGTATTAAATGCCTTGTTATTATTTTATAACAATACATGCCTAGAGAACTAAGTCCTTAATTTTAAAGTTAAGACTTGATATTATGCTTTGACCCGTTCTATTGTAGCTTTCATCTATTATCAGAACGAAATAGATACCTAACAATAAATAAATTAAACAAGTGAGAGTCGGAATCGCCAATGAAGGGTTCCGTAGCAGCAAGTAGATGACATAATATAAAAGTTATTGTAGTGCGTTGTAACTTTGATTGATGATATAAAAAAACTTGGTTATACATAGTGTTTGTATGAACGACAAAGTTGTATATGCGTTTTAGACAATGTATTATTTCTTAAAAACTAAGATATATAATGATATCTCGTTCAAACCAAATTTCGTTGAAGGTTTCCATTGAAATCTACAGCATATATTTTTTTTTAGATTTCTCACTCTCTTATTTTAAAAGTTAGAGGGGGGGGGGATACTCATTTTTCCATTTTGGAAGCGTTGATCTTTATAACAATTGATTTTGATGAAAAATTCGAATAGCGGTTACTAGAATACATCAAACTACAAAGATTCAACTATGTAGGTCCAACAGTTTCGGAAATAAATGGCTGTGACATACGGACGAACAGATAGACATGACGAATCTATAAGAGTTCTGTTTTTTGCCATTTAGCTACGGAACCCTAAAATTACTGAAAAACCTTATTTATCCGTATAAAGAGACAAATTAAAATATATACAACGAACACATTTTTGAATCCTTTATAATATATGTACATAACACAAGAATATTATTATACTTTTATATATGAAAATTGGAAAATCTTAAAATTTTCACTTTTTCAATACACATTTGACATATTGTTTTAAATTTATGTTTTATAGGCCTACCTGTCCACAAGATTCTCGATTTATGAAATAATCATCATTCTATCTTGGGTAAACATTACTATTATGTAAAAAATTTAGCCTAAAATCATAGAGATAAGAAACCTGCGAGTAAATCGTGCGAGATATCGTGTTGGGTTCCGGTTAGAGGTCATTAAAATGAAATTAGCTTAGAAGTTGCTATGGACAAGAAATTTTCATATAAAGTAGATAAGTAACATTAATAAACCGACCTCTAAATGACCGTAATGTGGTTAGTGGTATTATCGTTATTGTTATTTCTCACGAACCTTTATTTAAAACCGCATTGCAGCAAAACTTCCTTATATATTGCATAAACGATTTTAGTTTTTGAGTATTTATATATGCATGTGCCGAAAAATAATCAGGACCATTACAAATAATTTATGAAATCTTTAACATTCTACTTCTATTTATAGTAATAAATGAATTGTATATAGCAATATATAATCATACACCTATACATATAAATTAGTACAAAAATAGAAAGAGCCATTTTTTTAAACCCAAAAACTGTGATACATAAGAAAAATTCAACGGTTACGGCAATAAATTTTAGTTTAATAATTAAAATTTAATTATTATTGGACTTAAAATGTGAAGTAATATTTAGTAAAAAAAAAAATTTGGTATTTTCCTGTCGAAAAAAGTATGTTCGAAATTATTCTTCTATGTAATATTGTTGTACGGATTAATTTAAACAATATTAAGTATTCGTTGGTCCTCGAAGAGCTAAAGATAGTGAAGTGATATCACAGAGAATTGCAAGGATGATGCAATTATCGCCTAAGGCGTTTGCTTTAGGAAACTCTGTTTATCTTGGTCTTCATGGTAATGTACAAATACTAAGGGAGCGTTCACAAAACTTACTTTATCATAAAATGTTCACTTTATATACTTCGTTTGAAAAAAGTATACGTATTACAATGCAGTTACGCTACTTAAATTTTACAAACAGTTTATATTTCACTTAAAAAATATTTTAAGAACTTTCAATGTAAACCTAGCCGAACGACGTATAAACGCTTATGGTTAAGCGTTTGTCTAGCAGTTTCATCTCACCAGAATATTAGTGTACATAAGACAAGCTCGGGCTCTATTATTATATGTTAATTATTTTTGAATTAACTTTTGTTAACGATTGTGTTAATATTTAAGATATAATAATAAAACTAAATGACACGCGGCTGTTTATTTTACCAAAATTATAACGCTTTCTTAAATATATTCGTTTGATATACTTTTTGAGTTCATTCTAAGATTTAAAAAAAAATCTCACTTATCTCACTAACATATAAACGATGTTTCTAAGCTTATAGTTGCAGATAGTGTCATAAAAAGGTTGTAAGTCCTTTGAGACATTCCATATTTAGGCCTTACCTTACCTTTATCAGGCGAAACAATATTTTTTTGGTGGTTTTTGGGGGGGCGGGAAATTAGTAAAATTTACTTTCAAATTTGTGAAAGTAAATTTTACTAATTTAAATCGCCGTTTTTACCTCCAGGCCGTTAAATTTAAAAAAGGAGCGCAAAGAGTTTTTGCGTTATATCTCTTACGCTAGCAACTGACACAAAAAAAACATATATATGATATATGCTGAATTAAATTTTCTACTAATTTAGTGTAATAACTTTTTATCGTAACTTGGATACTAAAAGTGCTATAAACAAAACTAGCTGTTTATTATAACAAATTTTAATTTGGGCATTATGTCTTTTCTACAGCCCTAATCGCAAACATCATGAGGAAGTCTGGACTTCTAATTCCAAATCATTATTTCAGCGCAATGATTTATATTCTAACCAGAGAAGAGGCTTTTGCCCAACAGCGAGCACAAATAGGCTGATGATGTTCAAGGAAGAATTAATTAAATTGATGTCAATTTTGATTCTCTTTTCTTCAAGGCAGGCAGAAGAAAACAATCTATTTTGTATATTTTGAAACCCTGTTAAGAGTGCATGTGTCAGGAAAACATGCTAAGAGTGCATGTGTCAGGACCATTTTATTTTCTATGTGTTTTTATTTTACATTTATAAGATAATGTCATTATCTTCAATATTATGGCCATAATATGCGGCTTAATAGTTTCAGAAGCTATTTTCCTCATAATCCATCATTTTGTACATAATATAATACAATATAAAACTATTCAAATATTTTTTTGAATGGTCCACAAGGCCAAATGTAATTTTGTAATAAACGGACTATACAAAACAAATTTTTAATTTATGAAGACCTTATTCATGTGTTTTTGTATATTATTATAATTACCAATTATTAATAGAAATAAATAAATTGCATTCTCTATATATTTTTAAATAAACTTCTACTTAAAATCTTAAATTATAAAACGCCTTAAAAATATAAGTGATTTTAAAAGATTAAATACCTATAAATAAGTGTACACCAATGAATGATCCTTTTAAAACAGTTAATGTTACAAGGTCCTTATTTTAATTAAAATGAAAACAGGGAAAATGATTTTAAAAGTATTATCAAATTATTTTCAAATATAATATAATATTACAAAGGGCGGTAAAGCTGAAATTATAATTGATGTGATACCCCCAAATTTTACGTATAAATATAATCGTAACTTTAATGTGAAGCCCTATAAATAAATTACTTTCATTTTGTTGTTAAAAAAAAAACAATTATATTTACAGAAGTATGTTAAAACGAATTTACTTCATTTATTTCAGCTTTAATTACATTAATTAAAATAAATAAGGATTTTTTGTTTTTAATAAATATAAGCAGTCCATGAGTTTGTCACTATAACATAGTGATAGGTAATTAACTAATAAGAGATTTACGGTGTAATCGCAGGTCGTGCTATGCTTTCTAAGTAAAATTATTCATTCTGTAAGGGTCTGACTCGGCAGTTTTTTGTGAACAGACTTTTCAGATTAATATTTATTATTGTAATATTGTGTCACTACTTGTTCACCCTTCGTACAATGTAGTCGAACCAATTATTTGTAATTTAGTTTTAAAATTAAATTAAGTCATTACAATTTTGGTTTCATCGCACCCACTGACCGTCGAAATCATAATTGATCTTTGGGTAAATTTTTGTAAAATTAATGTTGAGGCCCACGTATCAAATGGGAGATATATTAAAATAATGACTTCAAAATCAAAACAACCAAACGTATTAAGTTTAGAGGAACGTATTTTTTTTATTAATTCTCCTTTTTGATTGTTCATTTTTTTTTTGTTTTTTAATTATTGTCCTATTTTTGTATCGATTGTTAGCATTATTCAAAATCAATATTTTGAAATGTACATATGTAAAAAAATATATATAATTTTTAATAATCCAATGATAAAGAGTTGTTTCTTGTGTTAATGAAGAACTAATAATATACTTTTAGAAACAAGGTAAGAATCGACTTTTTAAAAAATAACATTCGATACAATTCCACTACTAATTTATTAAATTTACACAAAATTAAAACCATTCTTAATGAATAACTTTCAACTATCTTGATTTAAACTAATCGTTAAATGAAATCCAAATATAACACAATCGAAAGATTTAAACACACTTCGAAAATCTACTAACTAAACTATCACACCAACGCGCGTTACGAACGAAAAAGAAGCCAGCCCTGATGTCCTCTGACAACTGCTTATATGTCGTTTGAGTTTCTTCTACCCTCTCATATTCCTACATTGATTCTCTCCTTCCCTCTCATATTCCTACAATACAATTATAAAATCAATCAATCAATTATAAATATCGTTACAAAATCAAAGGAAATATTTTATCTCATCAGTTTTTAAATGTCCCCGGATATATGAGAATTGGCGTCTAGTCCTTACATGCGGCAATTTCGGTTCTTCTGTAAAGTTTACGAGTGAATAGGTTCCAGTTTAGTTTTTTAAAACACTGATGTTTATTTTTACTTTTAACTGAAGTATTCGTTTCTTTAATGGGTTAGGTGAGATAAATAAAGACAACGTTATCTATTAACTTATTTAATCAATGTGTGCACAATTAACAAGTAGCTTTAAATACGCTATTCATTTACAGTTGGTATAAGTTTTTTAGGAATTTTCAATATTTAAGTTTACATAATCTGCAACATTTATATATATATATATAGTTAATTAAAATTAACAGAACAATATATAAGCTTCATAACATTCGTTTAAACAAATTGTTTTATTCATTGTATCTTTTGTTCAATCTTACGTATTTTATTACGGTAATACAAAATATATCCTGTGATTATGGAGAAGTATGTTAATATTAATGATCGTTCCGATTAAAAACTAAATAATTTCGATTAAATATACAATTAAAGAAATTAAAAAAAAATGTTCATAAAATAAATAAATAAATATTCCTTATTAAAATATATTCCTATATAGTTAAATATCTAGAATACATCTTATCACAAGATAAAAATGCTATTCAAATTATATTTACAGACCTAGATATTATATTGTTTACATTTCATTTAGTTTTAGAGTAAACAGTAATTAAGTCTACTCGTAACCTGGAAGCACACAGAAATAATTATACATATATATTACGAGTACATTTTATACACGGGTGTCTATATATATATATGTATATATATGTATCTATGTTTTTATATATGTTCAAAGAAAGCGGTAGCGGAAGAAATACATTTAATTATTAATATTTCTCATATACTAAAGGATGTTCTAGGGTCAATATAATCTACTTTCGCATTGTTTCATATTAAACTGTTGAACATATTCAAATGAATATTGTATTATTAAAGCAAAGATTAATTTATATATATATTTTGAAAAGAGCTCTTAATTAAATTGTTAATTGTCCTTAATTCAGAGAAACTAATTATGTTGTGGATTCAATTATGACTTAAAGTATATTACCTGATATTTTAATATAAAAATTTGTTTGATCGGTGGGCAAACAATGAAAATTAATTATCTTCCAAGCAAATTGAGATTTGCTACAAAGTTTTATTATATTTTTATTTAAGGTCATATATTTATAATGTTCTTAAAATATTTTTTTATAATAAATATACGTTAATCCCCAAGTATATTCAGTTAAGCAATAATAAAATAATTTATTTATAATCACAGCAAATCTGTAAATATAAAATAAAAACGAATTTATTAGGTTAATCAATTGTTACGTAAAAAAGCTATATCGAAAGAAAAATAAAACCAAAAAAAAAATAAAAAAAAACTCTTTTTTTTAACCGCCAAAGTTCAAACGCTAGCCAAACAATAACATTAATTATTGTCAACCCTAGAATCTATCCTTTTAACTGGCTGGTCCTTTCCTTGGCTACATTGAAGATATGTTTTTTTATAACTGCTATACACATATGATACAGATTGCCTACATTCTGATAGTTCACGTTATCGGTGCACATGACCCTTCATAACATTTTAGACCAGGTTCACACGTCCCCCTGAAATCACCGCAGTCTTCACCAACCGTTCGCGCACAGACCTTACAGCACCTGTCAAATAAGAAAAAAAATGTTAGTCTTATAATCATAATTAAATTTGAATGTCTTTGAACGAGTGAAAATAATTCCATGATGTTATTAATTTCTTCGCAAAGTCAACATCTTTATATTATCAAAGTTTACACAAGAACTTCGTCGTGCCAGCATGGTCTTTGGAAAACTAATAACGAACACTCAAGGCATTCAGATTCTTATTTTATGTGCATTTTAAATGCTATTTTACATTATATAATGATTAAAATAAAATTCTTTTCTGAGTTTCAAAATCTTAAATAAAGAAAACACGTAAATCACAAGAAAACTGAATAAGTAATTTGAAACATACATTATGTAACATTTTCAATAAATATAAAAGGCGACTGCTTACAACAAGTGGAACATTAAGGTCAAACGACTAAATTATTCATGACGACAACGACGTCCCAACGCTCTTATCAAGTCCGAAGTATCCCTTAGATTTTATTTTAAAACTTTTAAAATATTATTTTTTTAAGCTTTCAGTTATCTTTAATGGAAAAGAAACGTTAAAAATGGCTTCGATTTCTGAATCTTTAAATTATTGTTCCGGTTCAAACTAATACCTAATACATTTAATCAGTCTCCGCTTGGATTTGTTGAGACAATCACTATTACAATAATTTACTTTATTTGCATCATTCATTATACATAATTATGAACATTTAAAGAACTTTTTAGATTATTGATGACTTTGAGTCATTTGAAATTGAGTGAACCTGCAAGGATCCCACACGATGATTCCTAAGCCTGGGCAACCACTTGGTTCCAAAGGCTCGCACTCTATTGGATTGCAGACGCAATCCCACCCCCGCACTGCCCCCGCCACCGCTACCAGCGTCACCATCGCCAGCCACCTGGTCATACTGTATCATTACTCACTCTATACCGCCCTATTTAGGTTCATTGTCTTCACATATCTGCGTACACATTCTGAAACAAACAAAAACTTACATATAATATAATTACGTTGAAGCTCCTTGATAAAGGAATTAGGTTTAGAAATTTGTTTCCGAATCTTTATTATATTTTTATATTCTTCAACGTTCGCTGGATATATTTTTCTAGAATATGACAAATATATATTAAACAATATAAATGAAATATATGTGGATTTCTGCAATCGAAATTAACTGTTTTTAAAAACTCTATTCGTAATAAAAAAAAAACGACGATTTAAATAACGACCATATAAAACTTATTGGAAAAATAAAATGAAGCTATCATGTAAGCAATTTCATTTTTTCTTTGTAACATCATCTGACAATAGAAATCCACTAATCTCATTTGATAAGAATGAATGTCATAAATTTATTATAACTAAATTACAACAACCGATTTTTATTTTATTTCAAGTAGAAATAAATAGACAAAAACATATCATTACGACTTAATGATTATAACAGTATTCATCATGAGAAAAACCTGTAGATAACCAAAATCTAGTACACAGACGTCTAAACTGAGGTAAAAAACAGGAAATGTGTATATTTTTTAAAAAACAATTAAAAGAAAAAATATTTTATGCTCAAATTAATTTAAATCTTTTCTGCAGTTTCTGGTATTATTGATAGTGATTATGATAGGAGCAAAAAGTAATAATGTAAGGTTAGGTCGAAGATACGTAAATATTGAAGTTCTTTATTCGGAAAGACGAGAATGCTGAATATTAGATTCATGCAATGAGTTTAGAGATGCTGAACGAGTGGTTAGACATAGGAGATTTTCGCATCCCATTAGCATTAAAATGGCGCAACTTAATTAATGGTTGCTCCAGCATTGCTAAAATTTAATGTCAATGCGTTCCAAATGACTCTCCCAGATCAGAGTAATTTGGTAAGATGGGGTTAAAATACCGAAAAAACTTGCTATATCTGTGAGAAGGCAGTTGGAACTGCTAAGCATTTTCTGGTGGGATATAGGGTACTCTTGGAGAGCGATCAACACTTGCGATAGGGTTCTGGAAATCATACGTGAAGCGGTTAGTCTTTCAGTAGCTAGAGCGCAAAGGGGAATAACCACAAACGAGTGATCAGTAGGTTTTGTGAAAGGAGGCACTAGGGCTATAAAATCAAATGTCAAGCCTTATTCTATCCTTAAAGCGGCTTCGGATTCGGAAGCGAGAGGTATAATGGCTAAGTCTCTCCAAAACTAGTAACTTTTAGTAAAAAGACTTTGGCCTGTCCAGAACTTATATCAATTCTTGTAAGGTACTTCGAAGACAGCCAAGGCAAGGCAGGTTCTTTTCAAATTTGGTTGGGTAGAGAGAAGAGCTTGGACGGTGGAGGTAAGCGTTTAACGCGCGTTAGGCAGGGGCCTCAGGTCCCAGGACCGGCCAGTCGCAGGTGTGCCCTGTCGCTGACAGATCCGGGGTGCACCAACATAGCGGCCGATGGCTTTCGCAGTGGTTTTGTTTCCCTGCGTCATCAAAAAAAAAAAAAAAAGGGGCCTCAGGTCGCAAGGCCCAGACACTGTTGAGGCTCCTCTCCATGCAACGCGATGGACCCGACACCCGCACGGTGAAGCACTTGAATGCTAAGAGTTTTCGTCTCTAATACAGAACAAAAAGTAGGATTTTTTTTAAATATACAAATATTATCAATATTACCAATTATTAATTTTGTGCAAAATAATCACTCAATAATATTAAGAACTTAATTAATTATAAGTGCAAATGTTTTACGTCAGTACTTATGTTGACTAATTTAGGGTATTAGGGTAAACAGAGAGACAAACTTACAAACAACGTTTTTTTTATGATTTTTTACGTCTGTAGATACAAATATACTTTTTTGTTTTGATATTAGTTCATTAATAATGTCTTGATCTAAATTAACAGAAAATTAAACGAAGCTTAAGTTGAAATTGGATCACGTAACACTATTATGTTGAGAACTTGCCAAGTTGCACGACATGAGTTCGCGAGTCGGTTGAATAGTAAATCACTAATTGGGTGTTGTGAGAGAGAACTTTGAATACACTGGGTAATAAAAATGCATACCGGATCATAAAATATATAGTGGAGACTTCTGATTCTAATTTATAGACCAATTATATATTTAACATTAAAATAAACAAAAATAGTAACATATTTACACAGATAGATAAAGTGGCCATATTTGAGAAGCAAACCCAACCATTCAAATTCATATAATAATAATTGTTTCTATGAAATTGTAATATCTTTGTAACACGGTGGAATTTAAATATATAAAAAAATATAAGAAGATTATACTCAGTCAATAACTACTAAGTTAACTGAATTTATGCCCTAAACTTAATAAAAGCTAGCCCAAATTTTCTAGATGTTGCAATCCAATTTGCCCAGTAAGTTATTAAGCCTGTACTAAACATAAATGATCAAAATTCCTCCGAAGGCCTAGTATACTTGATTACAAACAATCAGCGATTACATTAGCACTGCAAACATAGAGGATCGAATTGAACCTGAATAATAATTACATTCCCTTTTGACATCTTAATGAGATATTAGGTTTGATATTGTGTTAGCGCTGGCATTAAGCACATTACGACAGCAAATACATTTATAATCACTAATAAATAATTAGTGACTTAAGTACTAATTAAATATTTAGATAAAGTTAATGTAAAGTTATAGAAAAAAATAATCTTATTTATAAAAATATTATTGAAGGAAAATATCGTAGGATGAAAAGCAAAACTTAAAATTAATTTCTCTTTTTTCGTGTCTATAAAAACGAAAGCTGTACACATGAAGGCTATTCTTTTATCTGGTTTTCTAGAACCGATAAGCACAAATCCTGTGCAAATTTTATTTTTATTTAAACTCACATTGTTCAGTTATTCAAATTAAATCTTTGTTCATAAATTTTATACATATCTCTTATTTATAATTTATACGAATATAATTATCGTCGTAATCTTGTTTAAAAGGTAATTCGATCGAAGCTTTTTATTTTGTAAAAAAATTTCTCTGTTTTTAAATAATACATGGGAGGGAAAATATAAATAACAGTTGAATAGTATTAACATTAAGGATCATTTTAAAAAAATACAAAAATTTTCCCGTCTTATATTTTGGAAACTCCAAACGCCAACACGTTAGCGAACACTTAATGGAATTGAATCTTACCATTTGCATCTCAGAAGATGGCTTAATATAAAAAGCAAGAGAGATCATTAAAAAAAAATGTGTTATTCAAATTAAAATGTCGTAAAATTCTCGATTACCAGATTTTTATACGTAGTCATTATAATGGAAATAGATCGAGGGTACGATTTGAACGTCACTATTTCAAAACCAATCTCAGTAAGACGAGCTCTGTTCAGCTGGATGGTGTAATAAATGAGCGCTGATAACAAGAATTTTCTCTCTTACAGATAAAATTTTTCTATTGTACGTAAATGCTCGAAATATTACTGTAACTGATTGTTTTTTCTTTAATATGATACGTTTTAATAAAGCAATTATAATCCACAGTGATATACTTTATATAAAAAACCTGGCATGTTGTGAATTAAAAAGAAAATTCGATTTTCATCTTGGATTTCACGGAAGAATGAGAAAACTTATAAAGATACATATAAATAAACAAAATCACCATGTAAAACTAATATAATCCTTATTTTTGCCTGAACTACAACTCAAAAACTGACATAATATCAAAATTATTATACAAAATATAGCTAACTACCTTACGAATTAAAACATCACCTTTTTAATTATATTAACTCTGTATTTCGTCTTGATACAGATGATTGGCATAAGGAAACAAATGAGAGAACTTTGTTACAGCTATTTGTATCTACGTAAGTGGTCTTTATCCCTTGGGTAGCATAATTTATTTGCTTTGTAATTGGGTAGATAAATAATTAAAAGCATTAATTTCATTAAGATTGCCTTGTATGCAGATATAACTTACTTCTGTTTTACTCTACTTTACAATGTATGTATCAATAAATATAATTGAAGTATAGTATATAAATTAATAATATATCCAACTATTACGTATTTTTTTAATATATGAGTATATAGTTTCCACTAATGGGTAATAATAAACACAGGCGCTAAAAATTGCTAAAACTTGCAGAAATATTTCTATAGTAAGGAACATTTCCCCTGATCACGTAAATTATACAAAGGGAACCTATTATTTACAGTGAACGCCTATCCACATAATAGTTTCCGTAAATTGGTGATAGAGAAACTTGTATTACAATAAATTGAAGTAATTTGTATGAGCTTCCTTCAAATGTCTGGACAAAGTTTATTTACTTAAACCTCTCACTTAATTCACTTATTATAACAGTAATTTGTTACATTATGAAAGATCGTAAAGTAAGATTTTATAAAATTATTGTTTTTCATATTAAAGTATGATTTATTTCAGTTATTTCAAAACTGTTTACAAAGAATGATAACGTGGAACTTTTTAAGGACTTCTCAAATATTCTACGAACTGGGATCGCGCCAAAAACTTGAAGAGCTTTGTCAAGATTTATAATAGATTCATATTACAATAAAAATGTTTAATGCATTTTCGTTGGTCGAGAACTCATTATTTCTTTTTATTGTTTTATAATATTGACAACTTTGATTTAAAATACACGAAAGTACTTAAACATAATTCTTGTCAAGTTATCGTTTAAGAGATATAAGCAAGGAGTTATTTCAAACTTAATTACTACATTGAATTAATTACATTTTAACCTTGACTCTACTCGGATGTTTCAAGTTGAAGAAAGATACACTATTTCAGGGATATTAAGAATCTTAGTTTATTTGTCTATATATATATATATATATATATATTTATAGACATTGAATCTTAAAGTTTATTAATTATCATTAATTATAATAAAAACTTGCAAAAATGTCATCCATATGGCTAGATAATATAATATTTATGACCTCGAGTAACAAACACATTTATACAAACCTACATACTATGTTTTTCATATATAATATTGTCAGGATATAATTTTATCCTATACAATGTCGACCTACACAGTTACATCTTAGAAAAGTAATTTAGGCATAACGTTAATACTGACAGGTGACAATTAAAGTTACCAACATTTAATTGTTATTAAGAAAAAAGTATGAAGTCATTGAATTACGAATTAATAATTTTATAATATTTTGACACATGTTTTCATATATACGTAACTTTTTCTATTAAGACTAAGAAAACTTAGACGCAGTGACATTTAGAGTATCTTACCGCAGACTTTGTAAATTTTTAGTAAGAAAACTTAGAATTTACCCTCTTATTAACTCCTCTAACTTCACATTCTCAGATTGAGTTGAACCTGTCCACAAGAATTTAATCATTAAATAAAATAAACGATTATATAAAGAAAATGGATTCAATAAAATATATAAATACAACTCTTAAAATTTACGAAAGATCCATTAAAATAATTCTTAGGTTTGATACATTAAAATCTGTTATTGGATTTTAATGAAACAAATATAAATATATTTTCAATTCAAAAGACATTTTTTATTCTAACCGTAAAGCTTACTTACTTTATCTTGAAACACGCTATGATATAAACAATCACATTTTCATTATATTGTTGCTTTAATGCTTAAGAGTCATTCCGTGTTTGCTCTTAGTGTTATACAGATACAAACACAAAAGCTTTTAAATGCGTAAAATTATTGCTCTGCATTATACCTATTGTGTTTTTGTACGTCGTCGCATGTTTTGTCGCATTAAGAATATGACGTATTTATATTAAAAAAAAATATCTATTTATAGCTGTTTGATATTGTGACTGATAGTGTGAAAAGTGGATTTTGGCAGACCACAAGAAGAGTATGAAGTTGTGCAAAGCCGTTTGTCATAAAAGGTAAATTATACGGATCTATGTACATAAATTATCTTGTCTACTTAGTGAGCGCAATGAAAACTGAAATTCAAATATATTGGAAAACACCAAACGCCACAATGAAAAGTAAATTGAAATTATGAAGTATGGGATTAATAATAATTATACATTTGGATTATACAATGTTTCATATCGCAACATTTGAAATAAAAATAAAAACATAAATAGAGATACAAGTTATATTTAATAAGAATTAATATATTTAACGTTATGTTAAAAAGGGGATGTGATAAGAAAATCAGGGATATTTAATCACTTATCCTGTTAATCTCTGGATGTCGTGAGGGCGTTGTCATGCCATCAGATAATTAGCGAAATGAATTGCCATAATGGCCGTTTTGCAGCTTTTGTTAATAGCGTATCAAAGTCAATATACACTTGATGCGGTTAAAAGTATTAACTTCAGAGATTTTTATTATTATATTAAGTTATTTTCAGTGGTTTTTGTTTTATTTTTATTATAAAGAGATTTCATAAGGATTACAGCTATTAAAACGGGGTCTATTCAGTTACAAAATAATAACGTTGTTATTGTCACACCATTTTTTTTTCAATATACAATATTTTGTTATTCGTATATTTAAATATTAATTGCCTAAGTGGTGAACGTCCGGGACTGCGAATGTGTCTGTGAGATGGATTAAAATTATCTATAACGTCTACGAAGTTTCAGAGCAATACCGCTCAATACTTAGCAACTGAAACGAACACACACGAATAAACTTGTACAAATTTCAAACGAAGTAATTTCTTAAGCCAAGAATAAGTAGTAGTAATTAGAAATAAGTAGAAGTCTGTAAAATTTTCTTGAGTACAATTTAAATATTTCATTGTTTTTGACAATATAATAAAAATTGTTTGCAATATTTTCGTTTAGTTTTATTACAAAAATAAATAAATTTACTGAAACATTATACGAAACAAAAATATCTGGTTTATCTATTCAGTTATAAAAAAAAATATTCTTGATTTGAAATGTTTATGATGAGCGATTGAAACTTTTGATTTTTTTTTATAAAGTGATATTTATATATGAGATCTAAGACTTTCGCGAGTTTTCTTCATTTAAATGAAACTAATACATTTCGGATATACTATTTTATTATTTGAAAAACTACATAATAAAACGAGATGTGAATGTTGATTCATGCATTCACATCTCGTCTGCCCGTGATCACGGTTGCTGAAAAGTAACCGAAACGTCGGGATTATGTAGTTCTAAAATAATAAAATCCGCGTAGTATATCCGAAATATATTAGTTTCATTTAAATGATATTTATATTCACCCATAGCTAATTCACTAGTAAAAAGCGTCTCTCACTTAATATAGATCTCCCAGAGGATCTTTAAATAAATCGATTTTGGGCCAATAATATTTTGTAAATTTAGTGGTGTGTTAAATATTTCATTAATTTTATCTTTAGTGCAAATTTACAACGACTGAAATTTGGGTTTGGATGAGATGAAATCATTCATAATATGATTTAAAACTCGTCAATCATTGATATTATTTTCAATATTTAAAAAAACATATTTAGATGTATAAGAATTTATACCAAAGGATCTTTAATTAATAAAAATAATTGGCTATTTACGACTTTTATTTAATTATTTACTTTTGTATAAAGATTGTATCTCGTTAAAAATAGTTATATATCTGTTTCTTTGTTGTGCTCGTCACACATTAATTAATTATCAACACCAATCACTTATTAAGTTAGCTTAAAGCGCAATGTAACATACGTAACTTTATAAAATAAAACAACTGTTCTGTTCAAATCATATAAAAATGTAATATAAGTTAGTCTTAAATCAATTCAGTCTATTTCAAAACTTAAACCTTAACCCGCCCAACCCCTTACGTCAATATTATTTAATGTCTTCTATAAATACGATTATAAATTTACTTTGCTCTTTGATGGTTTTTAACTTGCAAGTTAAATAACATTCAAGTACTCAGAAAGGTCGCGAAGGTCGTCGTTAATAATGGACGTGGCGAATAATGTGGGAGTAAGGAAATAAAGATGCATACGAACATATATACTTTTCTATGTGTAACAAGTCAAATATTGTAAGTTATATATGAGCCATACTTAAATTATGACGCACTTCTTTGAAGTAAGCGTAGCAGTAGTAAACGTAGCAGTAGTGTAGCATTTATAAAATAAATTATAAATATAGTTATTATAGGCCGTTTTGTATAAATATTCTACTATTAAAACAGAAATCGACTACTGTTAACGCTGTACTAAAATACAGCGTAAATTAATATAACCTTTATATTTACGTAATGAAACCGTTTACTACGCATTCACAATGCTCTTTTCTCATTATAATACCACGTCATAAAGTTGCGTCATAAATAACAAAATTTACTATTTAATGACATTAACTCCGCTCCAAGATTAGTCTCTACGATATTTTCCAGTCAAAAGACCTCAGCCCTTTGAAGTCTCGGATCGAGGTCATGGTATTTTCCTTTTAATAGTCGCTGTTACGTTTTTCTTTGGAACCGAGAAACACTTTATAGATAACATTATGCTATAAAAACCTGTGATTTTAAAACATATGATTTATTTCATGAATATCTGGTATATTATTGTATTTATTTTTTATACATACTACATATACGACACACTTTAAAATGATAATGTTTTTTTTATAATTAAATAAAATAATTGTATTTATATATTTTTTAATATTTAAAAAGTAAACGGAAATTTTCTTACATCACTATGTAAATTTTCATAATATACCCAAATGTTGAAAATGTGTAGTTTTTATACAGTTGCGATCATACATTTTTTCTGGCCTCAGCGTTTTTATAAATTCTTAGAGAGTTTTATTTTATTTTATGTTCCGTTCCCTCCGTTTGGCTAACGAACATAGCAAAACAAAGTGAAGAACATTTCAATAAAGTTTAATTTAAATAAAATTTAATTATATGATAGTGGTAAAAAAGATAAATTCTGATCTCACATATAAATAATAACCTATTCGGTATTTAATTTAAAGTTTGTGATGATGTAAGGATATCTTTTGCTCTTTCACCCAACGAAGACAACTGATTTTAATGAAACTTACAGTAGTGTTTAGATACATAAGAGTAAGAATTGGCCTATAATTTCTCACAAAATTCCTCTCCATCAATTCATTCCACTATCACAGAATCAAGGCATAACAGTTGTATTGTGTATGAAATCACATGATGTAGACTATACATGTGTCATATGCGGTTTGTTAACATGTTCATTATTTTAACACACTCTTTACATTTCACCCTTAGCCTACCTTAGCCTAATTCCTGAATACACAAGAACGAAGACGCAGGCAAAAACTAATAATATAAAATTGCTGAAGTCTATGCATATGTCTGTCTTAAACGGACCCAAACATTTCAAATTGTTCATTTATTTACTATCTTTAAATAGAACACTTTTTATTCTGGTAAATATACCATGTATAATAATACAGTACAAAATTAATACATACAAATATGTGATGTAGATTTTCGACCTTCAATATGCTTGGTCCATTTTAGAATTTAATTCCGTCCAACCTTTTAGGTCAATATTATAAAATCTTTTCTATGAACACGAAAATAAATATACATTTGTCATTTGGTTGTTTTTGTCATTCATATCAAAAACGTAATGATCATGCAAACAATGTAAGGGTAAAAACTAGTTAACCGACTTAATAACCGAGTTAAATGGGGGAGGTTATTATATCTTTTTTTTTTGTTTGTTTTCTAATTATTTTCAACTTTCGAAAAAGCTCTACTCTACGTTTGGTCCCATTTCAATTTGGTCCAGTTTTGACAATGGCAACCATGAGAAAAACTTAAAAGTATAAAATTAGCATTAAGTAAGCCAAAAAATTCCGATTCAATTATTTATAAGGGAATCCTTCAAAGATATACCTCCCAGATATTTATGATGATTACAACAAGACCTGATTTTAATATTCTGTGAAAATTTAAGAAAATGCTTAAAATATGTAGGCATAGGTAATGGCATTACTTAAGGTGTATTATGTTTGACTTTTATTGTCGGGAGACAGATTTTGTAATCTTGTTATCAACCAGAGAGGGAGGTTCTCATTTTGTTGGAATCTTTTTTATGTATGTTCCCCGATTTCTCCAATATTCCTGAAGTGATATAATAATTTCTTGTTTTTAATCTGAAAGATTACACCCCCAGGTGGTCCTTTGGTCACCAAGTCAAGATTTTATAATGGAATTCTCAAAAAATTGAAAAAATTAACAAAATGGAGGGAAATAATTTATTTTTTATCTAATTGCGCTGAGCTCTACTCTTTTTTATACGAGATGCACATAAGGAAGGTCTCCCCATCTTGAAACAGCTACTCTATCCTCCGCACCTATTTCATTATTACACTAAAAAGCAAGAAATAAAATTATTTTTCAGTAAAAAAAAACGACATAAAAAACAACAGAGGAAGTATATACCACACTTATTCCATATTAAGAAATTGTGTTTATTTAGTAAAGTATAAGATACGGTAAATCATGTAATCTTTAAGAAATCTCCCTGCATGCGTTTATTATATTCCTACTTCAAGTAAAATATTGATATTTGTATTATCATATTGATTATATGATGTTATTCCTAAAAAAACTGTACCTTTCATACTTCTGTTCAAATCCCATGGCAACTAATAAAAACATGGAGCGTTACAATCTAACTTATAAATATGTATTTCTATATTTGGGACCGAACGTTTATCTTTCTTAAGCTACGTTAGATTAATTTGTTAAAATAATTCAATAAATAAAAAGTGTATAGTGATTTAATAACATCAGGAATCAAGTAAACTTTTTCTCAGATAGTAAACATTTAGGTGAATGATTAGATTTAAATTATTAAGACCACATTTTTTACTATTTTATTGAGCGTTGAGAATGATAATGTGAAATGATTTGTAGACAAGGTATTATCTGATTAAAATTCAGCCATAATGCTACATGGAAGCCGAATAGAACAAAGTCGGTCTCTTTTTACTCATATAATTTAATTTCTCGCTATAATAGAATGTGAGAAATAGATGAAATTAATTAAGCTGATGTAAAAGAGTTTAATTTAAAAAAAAAATTGAGAAAGTTCTTATTCAAATATACATAGTGACTAAAAATTAAGTAAATTTACAATCCGTTTAAATTAATTAATTTTCAAATCGTAAACCGACAATCACGTGCGTCTCAGATACTTATGATAGTTCTGTTTTGTATGATAGAAAATACTTTTATGACAATAAAATCAACTAAAGTGAAAGAAGAAAAAGACGCTTGCTATTTTACAATTCGCAAAGAGACGAAACCTCTCAACATTCCAAGGATTCACCGTGCGGGTGCCGGGTCCATCGCGTTGCAAGGACAGGAGCTTCAATAGTGCCTGGGACTTGTGACTTGCCTATCTAACGCGCATTAAACGCTCACCTCCATCGTCCAAGCTCCTCTCCCTACCTATCCAAATTTGAAACGAACCTACTAGGGCTGCCTTCGACGTACGTTCCAAGAATGAACTGATGTTAGTTCTTGACAGGCCCAAGTCTTTCAGCGGGTTTTAGAGAGATTCGGCTATTATACCTCTCGCTCCTACTTTTACCGCGTACAAATTTACAACGAACCTATTCTTAGGGAGTTCTTTAGTGAGCTCGTAATACTTGTTGACCTTAATGGCGTGGTCTTTGGGGATGTTGGTTTCCCAAAGAACCGTAAGCTCTAATAAATGAATAATGTATTTATCACTTATAATCATTTGGGGAATCCTTTAATGACTGCGTTCTGATTACATAACTTCTTGATGACTTGATATATGAAACTATATGCATATATAAAACAATAATTATTTCAAAAATTATAAGTTGGTTATAGCGAAGTAAAAGAAAAATTATATTTAATTTTTAAATGTTAAGCTTTACATTTAACTTAGAATGAACCCATATACCACAAGTTGATGAATATTTCAGTTGGCCAAATACGTAATTCGGGAGACCGGCATGTGTTATGCCAACCTACCTATTAATATTAAAATATGGAAATCACGGCATTACCATGTTTCTTCTTTCACTAAACTGTAAATAAAAATTCTGTAAAATATTAAATTTTCCGTTTCGAGCTAAAATTTATTTACAAAAATAATCGAACACCATTTTATTATTCTATTTTGTTTTCATTTGAACGCATTATTTAAACGTACTTTTCCTCTTAAACATAATTAATATTGTTATCATAATTGAAGTCAAAAAAGAAATAGGAATATGAAAATTGTTGTAGTACTTGCAAGAAATCTGTACCAAATATCTTTGTTGCAATGCAAACCGGTTAAGAGAAGAGTTAAAAAAATAATTATGTTAAACAAAGCATATGATTTCATTAATATATCGATGAATGAAAATATATTATAATATTTTTTCTTTAATCATATCGACATATATATTGTGTAAACAGTGATGAGAATACTAATAATATTAATTGAGTGACCGGTTGATTACTAATCATATTTGTATAGTGAATGAAAAAGTGGTGGGACAGAAAACAATGCTTGGGATATATTCAATGAAAGAGTATTTACGATAAATATTTGCCAAATAATATTTTTGTTTAGTTTTATGGCTGATATTGGTTTCTTGTGCTTTGGTCTTTCTTAGAATATAGGCGAAATTGATTTAAGAAAAATTGGATACGAAAAAATATATTTATATGTTTATTATTATTTCTTTTTAATTATTAATTGAAATAAAAAAAGTATACACTATGAAACACGTAAGTTAAAAGAGAAGTAAATAGTGGTATTTATTTATATTATGTATTATATAGCTGGTGTTAAAACATCTCTTCTTTCCTGCAGTCGGATTGAAATGTTTTGTAAATGATAGCAAATTCTGGACACGTGAACACGTTTAATGCCTTTGATAAAGAAAGTCAAAACCTAACAACATCTGATCCATGGGTTGTGTGGAGCACAAAAGTCGTAATAACGTAACGTAAAACTCAAAAAGGAGCACATAAGTTACACAAAATATAGTCCAGATTCAAAACAAGAAAGATTAAGTTCCCAGCTCTTGACGTAACATAATTTTAGATTGTATTATATTAATTTTAATCTCATATCTTAATACAAATGGAGTAATATATGTGTGTTTTGCTTAAATAAGTATCAAGGAAAATAGTAGTCTATTTGTGTTATAAGAATGTTGAAACCCATAAGTCAAGATAAATCAAAACCATTAAGTTGCCCAACGGTCCGTCCTTTGGGGGGAGATAAAGTAAACCCCGAAGGCCAGATCCCATGTGAACCGCTTGCATTATTTACGAGAGCTTTAAGCCCGCATAGGTAATTAACAAAGGCATTATTCGCCTTGTTCATAATTAATCTTGACTACCCTACTTTCAAAATAAACATTAAAAGCTGAGAAAACAAATTTGCCTCATAAAATTATTTTAAAAACAATCGCTTTAACTAAAATTAAGTAAATATTATTATGTTTCACTTTTCAATGACTTTTTAAGAATGTGGTTTTGTAGCCTTTTAGTGATAAATTATTAAAAATTTCTAAAGAAAAATATTTTTCACTATATACCTTTTTATGTTTACATTCCAGAAAACAGCCCACAGAACAAACTGCACAACTAACGTTATATAATATAAGATACGGAAATAAACACGATCTAAATAACACTCAGCTGCACGTCCGACCTAAACGGCAGTCAGAGGAATACTGTTTAACGTCATATCACTAGACCTCCTGAAGAGGCGCGTGAAATGCGCAAGTCATGCGGTGTTAACTTATCTACCTATTCCATTATTATTTTAATGTGTCATAATTTAAGTGGTTTTTTTTTCAATATCTAAAATTCCATAACTTACATATCATACAACAGAATTTGTAAAATTTATGCAGACATTGAAATTTAATATTTTAATTTAGTTTTTAGCGTGTCAACTTAAATAGGAGTTTATTGAAATGAAAATTATTTTGTTTTAAATGTTTAATAAATGCTAAATTTTATGTTATTGAATTAAATATATACCTAAGCAAAAAATTTATATATCGTCGAAAAGGTTGTGAAAAAATATTGGTCCCTTTATACATATATTAGGCCCATCATCAATCATGCCATCATATAAAAAAGGTTTAAATCGATACCTTATAATAAACAAAATCAGAGTAACGTTATTTTAAGATTTAACTAGATTTCTCTAGTTTAGATTCAGACTTAACCGTTTAAAGTAATCTATAATAATTATTAGAGACTGTAACTTAGCATGTATAAACAAATAAATATTCTTACATATTTCAAATAAGAATATATTGTTGAGAGATAAAAATAGTAAATTTATTAAATCGAAAACATCAGTGTAATTGTTAAACAGTTTTTTGTTATTAATAGTATTTTCTAATGGTGACTCTTAAATGTTTAAAATTCAATAAACATTGAATATTCATCAAGCCTGAGTATGGGAGAGATTTTTTAGATTCAATTATATATTCGAAAATAGTTATTAATTTTATTTTATGAAAGTCTAGTTATTCAACTTAGCCGAGTGCACCTACGTAACACGAACGTGGCTTTTGTTAGATCGTGCTTGGAATAAGCCGGATCCGGCATTCTGGCTAAACCTCAATCTCTAGAAGGCTAGCGAAACGTAGAGCACTAGTATTGGACAAACTAAGTTTACTATAGTGAAAAATCCTATCAAGAAAGTAAATTTTATATAACTTTAAAAATGTGACTGTTTTATATTTACATCATGTTTTTTCTGCTTATAAATTCTGCGTGTATCGTATGCAAATTGATTTAAAGCAGTACTCATTTAAAACTATATATTTATCGCAATAAACAAACGGCTATAGTTAATACATTGATGGATATAAGAATCTGGAAATGTTTGTATAAAAGAAATAATTTAAAGTATTTCTTCATAAAGTCAGTCAGTCTTTGTTATGCCCGACAGGCGTCCATCAGAGAAAGTAATTGATTTCTTAAAGCTCGTGACAAACATGTTTTAACAGCCGAAGTCTTCTCGATATTACGATCTGTAATAGTAGTTACGAAACCTATAACCAATATTTTTCCCGAGATAAGATACAAACTATAACATTTTGTTTATGTTGACGACGGTCTGCCCTCGGGAAGCGAGGGTTCGATAGAGTGGCTTACAAGTATCGTATAGTCTGACTTTCCAGTCTAACGTGATCCACTTCACCTCCTTCCAATATAATCTTGGCAATGTAAAAGGGGTAGTCATTATTTTTGTTGACAGTTCAATGTTTGTTGGATGTTCAAGATATGTGTGAAGCTTATCCAGTAAACCCATGGGGGGAATCCCTGCTTTTGAATAGTTTTGATAGCATAATGATAGACTGCTTAAGGGATCTTGTGATAAACCCACCTAAATTTTGGTTTTGGTTTGGTCACTATATGTCCAATGTAGTATCTTGTCTGATATACCTGTGTGAGGGATTTAAACTACAAAATTCGATTATTCACTTACATTTTATTTGTCTTAATTCCTTCGCCATTAATTCCTGTTAATGTGAATTCCAGACATTCCAATGTACGTATAAATATAGACACGCTTTAATTTCATTTATCTATTTGTATAGAGATTATAAACAACTTTATGTAAAAAAAAAAACAATCGCAAAAAAGTTGTATTAGATTTTCCTAAAACCGACGCAATCCGTAGCAGTAGTGAAATTGATGAAAGCGTTTTAAAATTCTATATTAAATACTAGCGACGGTATATTTTTTGTCATTTTTTACGTATATTTTTACCACAAAACAAATATTCGCAGCGTTTAGTGAGTTAAAAGAACTGTTTCATATACATTTTGATTTGAACGAGTAAAATTGCTTTTATAATTTCCTTTCTGCGGCCTATGCCCTGAGTGTTGCACGCAATATCCTTATTTAAAACTCGTACAGAGGCGATGGTAATTAGGTGTTGTCACGGATATAAGGGAGATTACTTCTCTCTTAGCTCTTATCCTGGCCTTATAATAAAATTCCATCAGACTTATTGTGCCATGAGTGCTTTTTCCATTACTTAATCGTATTGAATAATATTCTATAGTCTATTTTAATATACCCCCAGAACACTTGTCTTGGTTTGAATGAAATAGAGGAGACTGATAAATAAAGTTATTTTTATATTTTTCTTATATTACCTAATATTATTACTGGCTTGCTATTTTTTTGTAGGTACATTAAAGTGAGTAAAAAAAGGCTTAAAAGTAAGCCATCAATTTAAATGCTAATGTAGGGGTGGCTGGCACAGACAGTGAGTGACAAGGGCGAAACTTTACTGCCCTTTGAGGCGCCCTAAGCGATCCCTTGGGCATTAAGACGTTATTATTCTTTGGGCAATTATATTTATAGCCCCACTTCAAACAACCATCTGACCTCATTACTGGAACATAAAGGGATTACATTCCGCGTTTGGTCAGAGAATTAAAAAAAATATATTAGTGGATTTCAGTATGCTATATTAGCTTCTAATGTTAGAAAAATTCAACCATTCACATGTTTACAAAAGTCAACCATTTTTAAGCAATGGAATCAAAATTCCCAACATAATTCTTATCGGTTACTATTTACATTATTATTTTTCTCATTATAATTTAGATTTCATTAAAATGTAAATAATTAATTGAGTTACCATTTAATACTATTTAATACTATTGAGTTAAAATTTACTACGTTCCGGCTTTCGAACCAAAGTGAATTTATTATTGCAAAGGTAATGGTCGAAAGCCAAAAGTTTTAAACCTTTTTATAAACTGAAGCATGGGTTTACTCGGGACTGTCTACTAACGGTAATTTGTAATTTCTAAGATTTTTCTCAAAAATACATTTATATAAAATCTATCTTTTTCGGGTGGTAGTGGGGTCTCTGTTTTTAAATTTTAACCATTACTAACCCAACGCTTCGTTTACTTTGTACTGACATAACTGTAAGGTAAGTCTATTTTTAATGTAAAGTTTACTTTTTTTAATCTATCGCCAATCCTTGCCTTCCTTTGTTCAATGCGTGACAAAATATTTGTCTAACAACGCTGTTTGTATGCATTCAAAGGAACACACGAAAAAATTAAAAACTAGCTGGTGGTAGATGATAAAGTAAAACTAGCTGAGTGTGTTTTAATAGCAATATTTTGATGATAGTTTACTTATTACATACTTACTTAACTTATTTTAAAATTATTTTGAAACTCTAATTTAAACCGCAATTTATATTACAATATATTCTTGCACATTTTATATCACGTAAAAGTTACAATAAGTATAATCCATAAAAGCACATAATGGTAGAAAGTAATGACATTTAATGTAAGCAATAAAAATATTAGATTAATTAAAAAACTGACTGGTAGTGAAAAGTTATGTATCAAATTGATGAAAGCTTTTTCTAATATTATTATTATTACAAAAATTGTTATAAGTGACACTATATTTATATATAGTGGGGATATTTATGTTTGCGTGGACGTATGAGTGATATGCTGAAATTATGCTGTAACATGAACAGATAATGAATACGTTACAGGTGGGCGAGAACGGCAGGAACGTGAATTTTATTGCAGTTGTATAAATCAAAGATAGATATAGCGAAACACTTCAAGAATGTGTAGTAATGTTAATTGACAGCAGATAATAAGATTTTTGACTAACAGCTCAGGTAAACTGCGCTAGAATAACATTCCATAGAAATTTTTAGTTCCGTCCTACTCTCATTTGTGCAGTTTTATATATGTGAATAAACTGCTGCACCTATATTGAATGAGTTTTATGTAGAGTAGAAAAAATTAATGGGACACGCAGTGAATGTACACTGTAAATGTAAATTAGTTATGAAAAGAAATTTGCTTTGCTTTAAATGCAATTTAAATATGACTATCGCACATTAAAAAATTACCTCAGCCGTGATATTACACTTTTTTAATTTCTTGTTTTATTTTATTAAACGGAACCAAAAAATAATATCACTATAGTTACTATTAACAAAAATTTCAATTTTAATATTTTAAATGTATTTTATTGCTAACGTACTTTTGGACAATGTATATGTCAATTTTATTATATTGTCCATTCAACCCAATTTTGCTTCGTTAGAGTGTGTAAAGAATGGAATCGTTTGTTTTATTCGGATTTATTTCCAAAATTCATTGATCAAAAAGTGAGTTATAAAAGTAGTTATTTAACTGTAAACAATAAACTTGATTGCAATATATCCAGGAAAATGGCATATATTTTTTACACAGTTTAGATGGAAAGTACTTAAAAATATACTTTTTTTTAATTTCGACTGAATTCTACTTGACTTCTATTTCAGACGTTGATAGATGGAAATGAGGCCATAGGTAGTAAATAAACTTAAAATGTAAGTGAAACACACCAAACAATAAATGAAACTAAACAGATATGCCGGGAAAATACTTCAATACTTTACTGTTCGTATGAGGAAGGAGGGAGCTTATCGCTTATTTAGGTTTTTGGAAGGTCAGTAAAGAAACAAGCCTACTCCTAAGGGTAACATGCAAAGAAATGCAGCATCTCATTCCAATCTGCTGACATGTTCTACAAGATTCGCTTTTCACCCTGAAACTCGAGTTCAGGTGGACGATATGTCAATACAGACTTAGGAAGGCAGAGGTCAGGGGTTCTCAATGGGGATGAGAAATCTATTTCGATCAGCTAAAAATTCGGGCAATAGGCATGATGCCATTAATTAAAAATCGCTTAAATACTATCTATATATCTAAATTAAACTAGAAGCTTGGAATATAAAACGCGCATTTTTTTCTTTATTAATAGTGTGATTAATATTTATTTTCATCAAATAAAACTACAAAATAAGGCAATCCGCCATGATGCTTTGAACATCATATAGAACGCATGACATCACGTCTAAATCGAGGCTTTGACAATACTCACGAACGTCACATTTCGTATTGTTAACTTTCGCTACTTTTATTATAACGAGTAATATTTGAGTGTAAATGTTATTAAAATATAATATAAAATAACACGAGTCAAGAAGCAAGGCTTAAGACAAGCAGCGCTAATTTGCCTAGAATTGACTTAATAATGCTGGGAGAGTTTTTGGCATCATATAAATATTTTAGTTCAGCAGAATTTAGAAATGTTAAAACTTCCATGTAAGTTAATATAATTACAACTATTATGATATATTATGGTCTTTCGTTTTCTTCTTTTTGGTTGGCATTTCAATTTTGTGGGCGTACACCGCGGTTTTATGAGAGTCTGTGACACCGATCCCATCAAATAATATTTCATATAATTATCCATATCATTTGGTGACTGAAATTTGAATAACCTACCTAATATAACAGTAATGAGAGATGAAACCTAACCTCGAAATAATTTGTTTACAATTTTACATTCAAGCCTCGTACAAAATATTATTACCAAATACGAGTTTTATATACAATAAAAGGAATCTAGAAAACAGTGTAAAAACTTACATCAAAATGATTTTCACTAAAATAAAGGCGAGCACTGGGCAATATTGTTTTTGAATGTATCTATTGTTTTTGAGTTTTATTTTTTTGTGAGGAATGTATACAAATAACTTATCAGGATTTATTAAGGATATGTTCTCACACTGGAGGACCCCACACAACTTATACACTTTCGAATTCATATTTAATATTTGATAACACAATATATCTTAATTATTTAATGAGCGCAGCGTACTTGCGTCTTATTTATTTTGACGTGAGCTTACAAGCGACACCATGGCACTGACAAGCGGTTTCGCGCCGAATTAAAAATGGACAGAGAAAAATGCAATTATTTGATAAAAAACTTCCAATTATCTTAAAATTTATAATTTTTCGTATAAAATAGACGTATACCTATATTATACAAAGGAATTTAAAAATTTGTCATCATTCCTATTGGCTATGTGATTATCCACATCCAGCACCCTTGTAGCGTCTTTTAGCAACTGGCAAAGACATATAGTGACAAGGCAAAATCCCGAACTTCTTTCTTAGCATAGTTGGTACCTTATATGAAAAGAGTCACTCCTGATGGTGCGCATTAAAGTCTCCCAAAAAGATAAGTTACGCTTCCTGTAAGCTCCCGAAGTAGAGCCCCATCACCTGCGTCAATGACATGTACAAAAATAATCGTGTCGTCTTCTCGAAACCTAGTTTCATGTACAACCGCTGAGGACGTACAAACGCTGTCCAAAATTAATTTTCTTCTTGGAATTTTTCTTTATTCATAGCGAGTATATGTATATAGTTATAACACAGCAGCATTAATTAAAAAACATATACTAGTTATACGTATCAATAAAAAAGAGGATTACTAGTAAAAAGAAGAATATTTATGATGTGTTCAGTTCATACTGCCCCAAACTTTTGCCTTAGTGCAGTATTTTGTGTATACATTTTTTCCCAAATAGTACTCGTATCTATAAATCATGCGACTGCTGTTTTAGAGCCATTCTATGAATGAAATTAATAAACTTGGTAATTTATTACCATTGTTGTTTTCAATAAAAGGGTGTTCGATAGCTGTTAATAAGTTAAATTTTACAAACTGTAATAAGGTATTAATCAGAGAGAAAAATAATAGCATAATATTATTATTAAAAGTTTTCATTAATAGCTTACAATAAAAAAACTAAATAAATAGTATATGTGAGTGAATTCAATGAGTTCTATATAGAACCAAGAACACTCGTTTAACTATTATTATGTAAACGTACTTTGAAAGTTATACCAGAGGAAACGCTGTTCAATTACATTCTATGTTAGAAAGTTAATGGAACAAGAATACTCAAATATGATAGTGTTGTGTCATACGACCCACAGGGACGTCTTAACTTAATAGTATCTTTGTGAATTAGTCCTTTCGTCAATGATCAATTGTTGGAAAAGTTTCTTTAAAATTATGTGAGATCGTATTTCAAAAATATGCTTTACAAATAATTTTTAAATTATGCATGCAAATGTTTGTCAAAATTACAATTCACGTTTTTATGACCTTAAAAAATATTAGCCATGATTCATCTCAATTAACATATAAACGGAAAATACTTCTATTTTGGTAATATTAATAGAACTGATTTATTTATTTACGATGTCGCTATAGATTTTTGTAAATATCAATTATCTTTATCACCAAAGAAGTAAGTGTTTCTGTAGATAGCTATATATTTGTTCTATAAAGGATAACACACGTAAATATTTTTCTTAAACATAAAAGTATGACATAAACAGCAAAGTGAATTATCAAATAAATTTTCTATTTATGCCACCGAACGAGCTTTATTGGATTTTACAATATTTACATTTTTTTTTTCCAAACATTGATTTTACTCATATTCATTTTATTGTGTGTTTACAAAATGTGGAAAAGATTAGAAAAAAGTATATATGGAGTTTCTATACCAATAAATTCTTTTAAATAAATTTGATTTGCATACATTTTCTCCGCTTTGCTAATATAAGGCGTAAAAAACACAATTGACGTTTTATTTGTCTCTTGGTTCACATATTGTCAAGAAAATTTTATATATTTTGCTGTGAATAAAATAATGATATAAATGTAAATGTCATTTGGAGTAGTTTTAATAAAAACTCATATTAATTCGGTTATTTCAAAACTTTAAAACCAAGTAATCAAAAAGAACAAATAGAAGTCACATAACTTGTGAAAACAAGCAAGTGAAGTGAAGAGTCAGCATTATAATAAGCAAATTTCTCGGAATACAAAAACAGGTCACGTATGAGCAATTGAAGCGTTACAAAAGCTAGGCTTAACACGCCGCTGAAATTCGTACAGAAATGAAATCCCTGGCATTTAATTAAATTAATTTTATGTGTCCTTGGACAGAAGACTTAGTTCGTTAATATAAATCTATTCAGAAAAAGAGGTCTATCTACATTTATTCACTTATTTATTTAAAAAAGGAAGGTTTCGGTTTCGTCTCAATAGCTTTCTATATAAAAAAAATTTTTTTCTTCTTATCTTATTGAACTCAAAAATGCCCCAGTTTCACAGAGACTGGACTAGAAATGGGAACCCAATATTACACATGACAATTGGCAATCAAAATATAATTTTTTTTAATTACCAATATCCGAAAATTCTTATATTTTCAAAACCTCCGGTAATAAAAATTCCTTCTAAACATTATAAACAAGTTTGCGATAATGATACGCTAAAATTCGTAAAAAAATATTAAGTACAATAAATTTATCTAACCTATTTTTTTTCCAACTAATTTTCAGATAATTACAAATTTCTTTAAGATAAATCAATTAAGAGATTCAAATTATTTTCAAATTCAAATTTTTACAATTTTAACGATAAATAAAAAAGAAATCTGAATATAAATGAACAGAAAAAGTATTTATGGCTTGCCAAATGACGTAGTATGATATTTAATATTCGACATTTTCCACAAACCTTTCGTATCACATTCACTGTTTATCTATGTTTACATCAAAGGTGGCACGTGGCACGAGCAGACGGCCTATTTGATGGGAAGTAAATACATTCGCCCATGGAAATCGGCAACATACGAGATTTAACGGATGCGTTTCTAGCCTTGGTTGTTAAGGAACAAGGAAAGGGTGGGAATAAGGATATGGCAGGAAAAGGTGGAAACCGGAAAAGGGCAACCGGCTCTCTCACTCATCGGACGAAACGCAGCAATTAAAGACTACATATTTAACGCCGATCTTCTGTGAAAGGGTGGTACTTCCCCGGTCGAGCTAGCCTATGTTCGGGCTGTAATGACTCGACCATAGCTAGTCTCTACCACCTGAAAAGATTAGATTGTCTATTAAAATGTCATTATATTAATAATAATCACTTAGTAACATTTCATATAATATTCACATTCACTTAAAATTAATGATTAAGTTTTTTTTTATACATAAAATCTATTTATTTTAGAGATTCTTATAATACTTTTTGTATTACTAACATTTTAAAGACGGGAGGGAATTGAGAATAAACAATTGTCAATTAATTTCGACGCTTCTCCCTAATGTTTTCAAACGAAATACATTGTTACATATTGTTCATAAGGAACAGACCAACTAAATAAACAAACAAATTTAGTTTATTGCAAATAAATCTTGCAAGCTTTTGTTAATTAATATTTAGTAATTAATATAGGTAGAAACAGAATGCCATTCGCAGTAGTCGCTCATGGACATTGGCAACATGGTGTTGCGGATACTTTGCTGTTGGTTTAATAACCATCGTGTCAAAGAGGACTTCCCTTGGTCTTAACTGAGAGTCGAGTTTTGTGTGTCGCTAACACGGGGTGCTTAAGGGCCTTCATTCAACCTGCACTTGCAGGGTCTCTCTAGACCCCATACAAACAGTCTTTGTTTAATGCAGGACAGAGGGACAAATACATCACCATCCGGGGGAGAAAAGGGTGGGCAAAAAGGCAAGGGCAACCAGCTCTCTCACTCTTCGGACAGAACGCAGCCATTAAAGACTACTTTATGCCGATCTTCTATGAGAGGGTGGTACTTCCTCAGTCAAGGCAACCACAGCTAGGCTCTACCATGTCATAAAACTTCATAAGTCTATTTTAAAATTATATTTACCATTTTTGGTTTCAAGCTGTGGAATTGTCCATATTAATAAATATTTTATTATATATCCATATATTATCTAAACATACAATATTATTTATGATTTCTAGATCCCAAAAAGGGCTATAAAAAGATGAAATTTACTACATAGGTATACGTTGACTTAAAAAACTGCAAAAGCTGTTTATAAACCCGACGTAAAACCTTTCTGATAATAAAAATGCCGTACTGAATTCCAAAATACTGCACGTGAACTACAATTGTACAATGCACGACATTATTACAAAAATATTTTTTGGATCCAAACTTAATAATGATAAACGTCCGGACAATTGATTTAACGAGAATGTATTTAAATCAGTTTTTGATTCGTGAATGAACATAAAATTAAATTACTTCTTATAAAGAAATCTTTTATTTTACAATATATTCTCTTCACGCAAAAAACAAAAAAGGTTTTATTTTATTTTTTTTAATTTTTAGTTGCATATTTTATGTTTACTTAATTTATTTTTACACTATTGAATAACATAAATACTAACAGTTTCATGTACTTCAAAACCGATAAAGAAGGGTGTTTTAAAATTTTTGATTTTCTTTGAAATAGGGATGCAAGAATTAAGTTGTAGGACTTTTGATAATAATTTTACATTTACATTAAATATGAAAGTTTATAAATTAGGCTTAAAACTTAAAGGATAATATATTGAATATCTTATTTATCCCACAGAAAACCTTCAAAAGTAGAGCTATAACGTGTAATAAGGCTCCTCGTCTTCTTCATCTCTAGCTAAATTATAACACTGTTAACAACTGATTAGGATTTATTGTATCAAAATATTATTATACCTAATGAATTATGATTTTCACAATAACTTTTATATTACATATTTATAATATTGATGGATTAAAAATCCGTCTGTCAGGAACTCCAGGATCAGCCACCCGAACATAAAGTATCGGGATCGAAGACCCTTTTTATATTTATTGTAGGTATTTGCAGCCCTAACGGCCCATTGTGAGAGACATAAAGCGGCAAGGATAAGTGAGGCTCATTAGATGTTCATTATAGGACATAACTCAAATAGAAAACGATCTACTGTTGCACTAATGACAGTCGAGATTGATAACCGTAACTTATAACCTAAAAGACGATGTAGCCTTCAATGCTATACTTAATATTATCATCACTTTTCTAACAAAAAATTAAAAAAATTGTGGTCAAATAATTCATCTGTTTTTAGAAGTCAACACTTTTGGTTTTGTTCTTACTATACCTATATTTAGATTTAACTGAGAGAAACTTTTTTAATTTCGACTGGATAATGGTTGTTATTTCACCTGTTGGTTGTTAGAAATGAAGCCGCAGGTGACGCAATATCTAAGTAACTCTAGCCTCAAAGACATGCAAATTTTAATTGGAAAAAAAAAATAAAGAAGGCAAACTGCTGCAATTCGTTACTGTAACCATAAGAAGAAAGTGTATCACTTGTTCAGAAGTGAGGAAGGTCTACAGAAAAAGGATGAAGCCGCACCTCGCTTCGGGTTGGACAAAGACAAAAATGAGTTGCTGAAATTTAAGAATGAATTTCGAATGAAAGAATTTTAACCTCATTTGAAAATACTATAGAGATTATTTGGTTTGTAAAACTATTTGTGGTATTTTGTTATTGTTCCGGGTAAATCAATTTACGAACACCAAAGGATATTTAATAAATAAATAGGGAAAATGTCGTATTGTCAAAAATTGTTTTTATTGATTTGTTCGTCCAATAAATACTCTTTTCCTTTTCCACATTTAAATCACATATTGACTCAATGCAATATATTTTGAAATTTTCAATTACTGTAATGATTATTTTTACTGTATTTTCTAATAAGTATAGCGGTTTTTATACATAAAAAAATCTTTCAGTGTTTATCCGAACTTTATGAGGTATATTTTAATAAGCAAGTTTTTCTTATTTAATTAATAAAATTGTCAAGTAAATGTAAATGTAAATGCTTTCATAGCAACAGTAAATGTTATTGATTTATAAAATCTTACAGTCAGATTAAAAAAAATTATTAATTTTTTCCTAAAAACTCTCAGCCTATTGATATTTCTTATTCTCGATGGTACCCAGAAAGTTTCATGCTGCAGTGCGCAAAACTGTTTAACATTCCTGTACTGCTCTGCGTACAATAAATTTAGCTCCAAAGGCCCTGTCACTGTAAATTTTGCGCTTATTTCTTATAAATTAATATTAATTGAACGCTTGTAGCTAAAGCAAGTTCACGCTTTACAACTTTAGGTAGCGAAAAGGAATTCAAAATTGTAATTGTAAATAATTTTTTGTGTTTTGTTTGACATAAGAAAATTCTATTATTTTTCTAATTACACACTTTTACCGCAACTACGTTATTATTATTTATTATACTGAAATCTTATTTTACTTCAGTCTTATCTTAACTCCGGAGGAACACACCAATTAAATTAATCAAAATCTCTTAGCGATATTTTTGCTACATTAAGGAAATTTAAAATTAAGTTCATAGTACATTACATTACATTTATTACATTACAGTTCATTACATTAAAATCTCTACCTGACATTAAAATTCAAAGACTCATCAAAAACACCGCTGGGAATTTTAAAATATTTTCCTTTAACAATTCCATCTTAAATATAAAACTTGACCTGCCTTCCTGACTCCATTGTGCTGTTAAGAACAAGCTTATTTCACTTGAAAGCATGCATTGTGACTTAAGGCTTGAATAACATCTTAAGCACTGCCGACGCTTGATCCAATAAGTTTTATGCATAAGCCCTCCGCCAGATTGAAATTGCTATAGACATTTAATATTCAACAAAATTTCCTGCATTAATGGTGAATTCATTTAAAGACATATATAAAGGCTATATAGTATACATACAAACAATAAATATATTAAAACAATCACACTAATATACAAACACTTTTTAAAAGTGTAATGCTAAATTTCCTACTGTTGTACTATTTAAAACTACCGTTTGTATATTCTGAATTCTTCACTCTACTAACAAGGAAAGGCTTTCAGAAGCCAAGTGCACTTGCGTAACTTTAAACGCAACCATACTTAACAATTTAGAAGAAAGATAAGATTAAATTTTATTGCATAAATGAGTTGAGAACTTGTATTACCGAAATGGCGCCCATGTTCTCCTTTTATTAACTATTCTATTATTATTAGATATTTCATTAAAGAATAAAATAGAAAATTTCAGTTTTTTAATCTTTTTTAAAACAGTCAAAATAAGAAATACAATTCCAAATGTTATGCATATTTATTATTATGTTACATAGTATTAAATTATGTATCTATTTTCACGATATTCAATTTATGACAAGAACAATTTAAGAAAACCCGTTTAAATTACATTCATTGAAATATTCAAAATCAACCGAAAACAACTGAAACATATTTTTATTTATTCCAATAAAAACTGATTCATTTAAAACTCGTACATCCACATTTTATTACACGCGCTGTAAATGAAAGCTGAAATATTTTATTTGCGTAGTTTTGAGTGAGTTTTATGATTTTATTATAGAATACTTTTTTCATTGCAACGAAAAAATGCAAATCGAAAGCCCTTAGATGTTTTCTAATAAAAAATAGTTGTCTACATATAACATAATTTAATGGAGTTTAGAAATATTTCATTGCTTTTAAAATTATTTTATCAAAGCGACCTTAAATTTAAAAATTTTACGGAATGCAACAATTCGTTTGCCTTTGCTTTTTTATTACGTATTGTTAAGTCGTAAGTGCTTTTGAACTAAGTTTTTGGTTCGATAACTTTCTATTCTTCCATTACGACAACAATTTTGGGACCCTTTTTTACTTTATTTGTGGGTTTATACGTTTTATGTAAAAGTAGCTTATACTTACAACTTATACAAAACTATTTTTGTTTGTTTATTTTTTAAATATTCATATAATTTAAATATATGTATATATTTATCTCTATAATATATTTACAAATTCACAAGGTGTATTAAAACGTATTGAAAAAACATAAAAAAACAACTCTTGTATAGGACTTGCTTTAATAATAACCTTATAAAAATTCTAGCTTATAATTATAAAATAAAATCTTTACGATATGATCTTAAGAAATGTCTTAAAAGTGTCGCGAGCCATGTGAAAATTCACTCATAAACAGTTCTTGGGATAAGTTAAGTCCAATTACAATTAATTCTTGTCCGACTGACATAGACAGACAACCGTCTTCCGCATCAGTTGTGATGTTAACCAAAACGTTTGGGTAAGGGTTATTGGTTTTGATCCAAGTTTATTACCATGAACTGGAATGTTAAGGAAAACATTTTAGGAAAACCTAAATGTTTAGGTAGTATTTTCAAATATGCGAGTAACCAAGCTGAATTAAAACTGTGAATAAAGCTACAAAAAATTACAAATTTTGTTCATTGACACGATCTCCTATCATTCTACGCGATCCGAATATGAAATTTTAAAATATGGAATGGTAAATGCACTAACTCGAGTCAGGGCACGATAGTTTAATTAGTAAAGCAACGAGGAAACGATATTCTCAACGTTCTTGTTTAATATCCTGCAAGTATCGATAAGGAGCATAAGAGCGATTTATAGTTATCTGTAGTTTCTTATTTAAGTTTAGATTGAATAACGTACTTTACATTTAACTTAATAGTAGGCCTTGTACAGGAGCCCGTTTTTTAAATAAATTAAATTATAAAAATAGAAATCCAAAACTACAAATATAAAGGGAGGTGTTAGAAAAAGAAACAACATGACTTCTAAAAAAACATGTATAGAAGGCGGAACTATAACTACATATATTGTCCCCATAGAGACTAGAGATATCTGATGACTATGAACATTCTTTTGCAGTAACCTAAATTGTGGTGGTAGAAACCTAAATTATACAATGTATGATGCATACACCATGTAACACCGCTTAAGTGAAACATATTGAAAATAACGACACCTCTTGATAAAAATCAAAATATAGTGTGGTACACCATTTGAAACTCTGCAATAAGGATGGTAAAAGAATTATTAACTTGTATATTTTTAAAGGAGATCCCCTACCCCAGATAACGATTCAGAAACACCACAATTCATTTTAATTTAAACTGGCATGAAACCAAAAAAAAAACGTTATATTTTTGGTCACTCCGGTTAAACTTAAATAAGAAGACTTTACTAACGTGATTTTATTCAATGTTGACCAAGAGTAAATTGACTATTTAGTTTTCATTTGGCTTCAATTGGGTTCGTAATAACTCTTTTATTTATAATTGAAATCAAATATAAAAAGTCTTGATTATAATCAAACATTAAAATTTTGAAT
The DNA here is from genome assembly GCF_018135715.1 of Danaus plexippus. NCBI lineage: Eukaryota > Metazoa > Arthropoda > Insecta > Lepidoptera > Nymphalidae > Danaus > Danaus plexippus. The sequence continues at coordinate 6,783,230 of NC_083539.1, read as the reverse complement.
AAAACTTAAAAATTATATATTATTAAAATGAAGGTCTATAAAAACCAACTAGCCAATTATAATGAGAAGTTTAAATATGGCTCCTTTTTTGTTATTAACCTAATTTTTTATTTACCTACACCAAAAGTAACTTTCTTTCAAATATGAGCTTTTGATTTATATCTACATAATATACGAAAGATGTATTTTGTAAAGCCCAGTGTAGTTCTGTTTCTTTCCATTTTCAACTGATTTAGTTTTTGATCGCTTCTTCATCCATCAAACATTCGCATATATAATATTAGGAGGATATATATTATCACAGTTTTGATGAGAAAAGATAGAAATTGTTATATTTAAGCGATATTTTAACAAACAAAATGGCTCTATGCAGACAGCGCCAATGAAGCTTTTCAAGTAGTCAACAGATAAAACGTTATCCCACTTCACTGATGGTTTGATGTGGCGTTAGCTATCAAGGAATGACTGACTTATATTCTTATGAAAAAAATAGCTACACCTTAATAGAAATACCATTTTTGAAATAACAGTTAAACCCATTTATGATAACAAATTCTATAACCAAGAATAGTCTTAAAGCCCAAAACACCCAATGAGGCTTAAAGAACAACTTACAGGACTTTATCAGAACTGCAGAATGGCCTTCATCTAGTGCTGAGTTTAATCCTTTGGATTGTAACTATTTGTGGTTAGTTTTGCAGAATGGTTAAGGCTTGCTCTAATTGCGTAATAATTTGAAGTCCCTAAAACACTCCTTATGATTGGTAGTAAATAATTTTTAACTTTAAAATTGGTTTCGTGTTTAAATTTAAAAATTATTTTCATATTTAAAGAACTACATTGCAACCAACGGAATATTATAATTCGAATAAGCTTTATATATAATCTTTGTAGTCGTCAATCTATAAAAGTAATTACGAAAGAAATGATTGGTTTTTCTTAAAAATGAAATAAGAAGACATAACATGTATCTCACGTAACATTTTTTTTAAATTAAAATAACTAATAAACATATTATATAAAATTATTATTATTATGTTCTAATAATATCTTTAACTTATTTTAACTTATATATAAGAGACTTTTCAAGATAAATAAACATAGAGTCAATTAATTGAAACCATTTTTTTGTGCCAAATGGAGTTAATTTAAAAAGTTAACTTTTCTAAACTAATTTTTTGTCCGGATAATTTATTTACATTAATTTTAATTTAATAATTAATCACAAAAATAATAACGCAAATGATAGAATTCGTCAATCTTAATAATTTTGAAAAGATAAAACAACATACGACAGTAAGAAATTAAGCAATTAGAAAAGTTATTAAGCCAATCCGCTGAACAGCAAGTCAATTAATTTTATCTGAAAATAGGGGATGGAAGTATTGCTGCGGGCTGCAATTTCTTAGATATTATCGCAATACAATTAACACATGAAATATTATTTTAATCTCTATTGAAGTGAAAACTTACATTAAATGATATAGGTATAATTAAAATTTGTAACTATAAACACAAAAATATTTAAAGCATCGTTTGTTTTGTCACGATAAAGTGTCTTGTTTGTTTCAGGATGCGTAGGTTTCAAAAAGTTGTCTGATGGTACTAGAATTAAAATTTACTAAAATTTCCTTTAGAATTGAATTATTTAGATAATGAATAAGTCTACATCAGAAACCTGATAAAGGAAAAACTGATTGAATAAAAAAGAAATAAAATGTAAACTAATAATATTATTACCTACTTATTACTGGTTATGGTAGAAGATAACTTTTCTAAAAAATTAAAGGGAAAATAAACAAGATTGTGATCCTTTTTTCCTTCAGACCTCTGTATATTCGATCAGAATATGAATAAGATTTTCAAGAGTATTCATTGAAATAAAACCAATATTTACTACGCTATATAAGACACATCTTGTCTGAGTATGTTGTAAAAAATTATAAACGAGTAGAAAATCCCAAAAATATTAGTTTTATTTCAGAATATGAAAATCATAAATGGGAAACATTACTTAAACATTGTATTCATATGTAAGAAGTAAATAAATCTGAAGTGGTCCTACAATTATGTATCTAGGCTTTTTTAGTCCATTGGAATATTAATAGTGAAGCTATAAAGACGAAATTATACAGACATTACACAGACTCATAACTCAGTCACAAATTTTGTCTCTTCATAATCAAGGCTCATCTTAAAGTTTCACTTGTTTTATTACTGAAATAAGATAACATGGGCAGTAAAGACCCTGGCTTAACAAGTTAAAACACAGTTTTTTTGGTTCAAAGTTATGAAAACAGTTTTTTTGGTTCAAAATTAGCTTAATTCAGCGACGTTATCTCCATCAAGAGCAATGCAATCATTCCAGCGCCGCTCTAACATTTCAATACCACTTTTGTAGAACGATTTATCTTTTGCATCAAAATAGGCCTCAGTTTCAGCGATAACCTCTTCATTCACGCGAAATTTCTTACTCGCGAGCATTCTTTTGATTTCTCCGATCAGCCAGTAGTCGCTGGGAGCCAAATCTGGTGAATATTGGGTGTGGAATCAATTTGAAGTTCAATTCATGTAGGCTTGCCTTTGTTTTGATTGACTTGTGACACGGTGCATTTTTTTTCTTTGCCATATGCGGTCGTTTCTTTGCAATTTCGGCTTACAAACGCTCCAATAACGCTATATAGTATTCGCTGTTAACGGCATTTTCTTTCTTAAGATACTCGATGAATATTACACCAATCACATCCCAAAATACCGAGGTCATAAGCTTTCCAACCGATCGTTGTGCTTTAGGGTGCTTCGGAAGAGATCCAACAGTTGCTGTCAACTCAGATGACGATCGTTTTGATTACAGAGTGAAGTGTTGAATCTATTATTCATCCATAATTCCATCATGAACTTGCGTGAAACGATATCGTAGATTTTTTTTATGTTTTCTGGTGTTACCGTAAAATGAGGCTCATTTGAACGCCCAGTACGCTGTGTATCATCGGTGGCTCTACAACCACATTTGAAGTTAGCAAACGTTTTATTGTTATTTCTGATGGAGCGAATTCAGCATAACACTTTTAATGCCATTGCTTTGCTTGAACGGTATTTTTCCCATCAAGAAGCAGTGTAAAATTAAACATGAAATTGTTTTTGATCCATTTTTTTGAAAATAACAAAAGTAGAGTCATTCTTAGCATAATAACTCACAAACTAATGAATAGGAAATATCATGAACTAGCTCCATCTATACGTTATGTGTGTTTGTGTTTGTGCCTTTTTCAACACAAAGTTCATTTGGCCGATGAAAAAAACAATTTTTATTTAAATTATAGTAGTATTGGAATAAAACCTCAGGGAATTTTTACTTTTCTAGAAAGTATTAAAAAACGCCGGTGAAATGATAATTATAAAATTAATTAATCTAATTACAGAAATCGGAAAGTTAATTCAAAAAATAGTGAACTGTTCTAATTTATTATAAGTTACGCTATTTTCTGAGCCAAAAGGTCATGACTGCTTTAATTTCGCTGAGGTTACTTACTGATTCATTTGATATGGTTTGAGTAACAAGTACCTGAAACCTAGGACCATAAAAACAAATTCTTTGATTATTATTTATTCATCAAATTGAGCGTTTCTTTATATGAAAGAAACAACGCTTAGTAAAAGCTGATTAATATGATTTTATGCAGTGGCAGTTAATATAGAGAAGAAAAACTAAATATGTATCTAGATTTCTATACACATCTTTACGTGCCTTGTAATTCTTTGAAATAAGTAACAGCCTTTGCTAAAGAGACAATATAATATGGAAAGAATTTATGTCTTAAGAAACACATGTCAAACATTCTTACTTTCTCAAGACTTAGTAACACTTGCCACTAAATAAACATTGGAAATCCTTTCCGTGGAAAATCTCTCCAGATCGTGATTTCTTGCTTCTTGTATTTGCTTACAACTCTTGGAGAATAGGTTTCAAAGGTAAATATTAACAAACTTTATTCTTTACTCCATATGGTAAAGAGTCTTATTGAGTTCATTATTACTTTTGGAACAATCTATTTAACTTACATTCTCCTAAATTAGACATTATGTATTCCAATCTTAGTCTGAATTAATTTAACGTTAAGTCATATTTGTTTAAAGTATTTAAAGAGCAATATATTTCATAAAATAATGGAAAATGTTAAGTTATACTTCAAATTTCACTTATTTTCTACCTCTATCTCTGTTATTACAAATAAGCCTGGAATAAATTGAGCAAGCTCGGAGTTGAATAGTATTTTCGTTATCAGCTAAAATATTACAAGAGCTTTGTATTTTATAGGCTTAAAGTGAAATGTTCAACGTAGAATGTGTCTTAGAGCTGCCATTTTGCTAAAGATTTGCATTTAATTATATATATATATATATATGTGTGTGTGTGTGTGTGTATGTGTGTATGTATTAACAACTTTTTTTCGTCTTAGTTAAAGAAACAGAACCTTAATTTTTAATTTTATTAGCTATACATGATTGTCTTGAGTTTTGTACTTTAAAGAATCATTGACGATATTATTGTGATTATATGTACAAGCATTACAGCGTTTATGGTCTCCATATCACTGTTTTAGTCCAATCTCTCATGGAATCAGCGCAGTGAATGATTCTGTGCGCTTAGAAAAACATTTTCCTTTAGCAGCAAACAGAAATGATGAGCTAAAGTTCGTTGAATATAAAAAATGCCTCTGAAATATATTTCCAACTTTGAACATTACGCTTACATTATATAAGAACTAAGTTGAAGACTTGTAGGAAAACATGCTTTATATATTTTCTTTTTTCTGTAAAACTGCCAAAAGTTATAACATATATAACTTTACTAAGATCCAAACCGTTTTGTTTTTAATATTAGAAACCAACTAATATTTAATTTAGAAATATTTATACATTTTAATCTGTTACGTTAGTTCAAATAAAATGTTTTCATTGAACATTTATTTATAGCAAATAATCCGGATAATAATTATTAAAATATCTTCTTTTTTGCAATTTTTGAAACATTGCAAGCAAATATAGCAACACGAATTAATTACCAATCATCCGTGTTTACCACAACGAATAAATTGTTACAAATTAATCATCATATCATCGACCAAATAAAGCTTAATGTTAAAAGTTAAAATTTAAAACATAGTCGGAAAAGTCATACAATTAATTAAATATTCTCCGAAATACTAATTTCAATTCTGAGAAGTTATCTCATATTCCTTAACAATTTTCAATTTAACTCCGTAACTTTTTCGTTGCTTTGTAACATCTTAATTTATTTTATGTTGTTTTACTTTTAAATATATTTTTTAGGTTTACATTACAACGAGTGCTCTGATTTTGCTGAGTAATCATAATAATAAGATAAAAAGGATCAAGATATTATAAAATATATAAACACAATATTTTTTAAAACACGTTTCACACAATCGAAGCGTTGATCTAAACATATAAAAAATGTGATTAATATACGTTTATGCTAGTTGAATATAGCTTATTTCAATGGGGCCAATTTCATCAATCGCTGATGGGTGTCGAATAGTATATTTTCATATAGTATAGGTGGCCGCGACCCCCTTTTTTATTTTACTTATATAAAGTAATTGTGTCTTTTCGTAATATCAATCATGTTAATAAATATAACAATATAATTCTATGAAATTTATTCATTTTAAGTTCTGAATATGACTCAATAGAAATAAATATATTTATTTATTCAATATATTTTAATTAATTACTTGAAATAATATATCTGCTGTAATATAAATTTTCTATACATATCATATAAAATTAGTATAATATAAAGAATACAATAAACATGAAGTTAAGTCACTATTCTGAAATGAAACATTTTATATTGTGTCGCACAAATACAATTTTTTTATTATAGGTAAATTTGTCTTTTGGGTCCTTATATCATATTTTATTATATTATGTGGTTATTTCACAAGAATTCTAACACCTTCTAGGATATAAAATATAAATACTCTTCTGTATAAAGTTTTGTATAGGAAACTTATGGACTCTATGAAGAAGCAAATTTTTCTGTGGTGACAGAGCGTGATACAAAATAATTATGAAATATATAATTATTGTATGTCTTCGTTTGTGGATACGGTCAATAGGAAAAACAACATGATGTAATGGTCAGAAATACAGAACATTATAATATTAGTAACTCCTCAAAGAACTTAGTTCAGAAAGTATTTATGCGATAAGGAAACGATATCACGTCTGTAGCTAAAATCGTAATCACCACCGGCACCAATTGTGGCAAGAGCTAATAATTTTGAATCGAAACGGGTGAAGTTCGGCAGTAGATAATGGTTCACCCTGAGGCAATCATTGAATTTACAGCGACCTCACGTCGCCGACTGCCATTTTACCGAGATTATGAGACACTTCCAAGTCCAAACTGATCTTTATAGAGTAACGTTATTTGATAGTTTAACGTTGTTTTTATGTCATCTTAGCTAAAAATTATTAGATTTAGTGCCACATACAAAACTCATGTTTTTAACGAAGAAAAAAATAGAGGTTACTGATGAATTGAGACAACTGCAACATATGTGCAAGTATATTACCAACAATATAACACAAATCATTACTGTAAATTTAAAATACGTTATTGTATATTTCAGAAATTAGATTGTTACGCGCTTCGAACATGCGTAGAAGGAACGACCGCGATGTATCTAGTAAGCAAATGAAATCCATACATGTGATTGTGATAACACTCTTTTGTAACTTAGTTACAGTCGTTAAAATTATTAAAATTTAGATCTATACGCAGTAGAAGTGGAAGCGAGAGGTATAACAGCTAAATCTCTCTACAAACCTAAACCTACCTACAAAAAGACTTGGGCCTGTCTAGAACTCACATCAATTCATTCTTGGAACGTACTTCAAAGGCAGCCCTAGTAAGTTCTTTCCAAATTTCGTTAGGTAGGGAGAGGAACTTGGACAATGGAGGTGAGCGTTCAACGCGCGTTAGATAGGGGCCCCTTAAATCTACACCTGGGTCCCAGGTGCAAGTCCCAGGCCCAGTTGAAGCTCCTCTCCCTGCAACGCGATGGACCTTGCACCCGCACGGTGAATCCATTCAATGCTAAGAGGTTTCGTCTCTAGGCAATATTCTTAAAATTAGGTGTAGGCGATTGCGTAGATTTACAAAGACGGTAAAGAACCTGATTGTTGTCTAAGACTATGATTTGCACATAGAAAGTACATATCTGCAACTGTATCTGGGAAAGGTCGTCTACCGTTAATATTCTATATGTAAATAAAGCAGATTTTACCTTACTGAATTCCCATCCATATCCAAAGCTAAACTAAATTATAATATAAGTCTAGTTTATTTAGTTATCTTGCCCTCTTAAATGTCTTCTTCTGGTAAGAATGCAGATACCAATATCAATGTCACCATACAAACTACCTTAGTTTACCCATCTGGTACTTCTCACTTTCTGCCTCGAAGTCACACATCCGTCCTTTTTTTGCCTTATACGCCCTCCTCGATGACGTTATATATCATGAATGTTTCATACGAAGGCTGTCAAAGCGAAAAGAATAAGCGTTTTCCTTAACTTACCACTCAGATGTACTTTTTTATACATACTTTTTATAGTAAGAAAAGACGTAAAGATTGGGAAGTACCCTTACCTTGCAGAAATTAAAAAAATATAAGTTGGTTTAAACTGAAATTTGAAATGCATGTAGATTTGATGTTATTTTAATAAAGGATGCGGTTGTAAAGTGGTTGGTTAGTCTACAAAGAACTCTATCATTGTATAGGTGTGATCTAATATTGGTAAAATAATTAGGGATAACAATGATACAGCGATAAATTATTTTGGCTCCACCTACAAGGAATAAAATAAATTCAACGACTACAAAATAAATTTACAATACCTAAAGTTATTGTTACATATTTGAAGAGAAAACTTTAGGATAAAGGAAAAGTTACCCGGATCTCATTAATCGGATGAAGCGTAGTTAAAGAGAACTTCCAATTCAATCTTCTGTAAGAACATTATATATATGACTAAAATATATACTTATATGATTCTTTCCCTGTCGAAAGAGTCCATATAAGACATCAGACAGTTGGACAGACACACATATAATAGACCAGCTAAAGTCAGGCTACCGCTCTTTAAATCATGTTATCTAATAGCCTACTAGATCCACTAAAATGTTACATGAAAAGGATTAAATGTATACTTAGTTATGCCAAAGGAATAAAACATGGATTATTTAATCCAAGTAAACGGAGAAATAGAGAGCAAAGCTCTGGCAAAAATTAAGTAATACTATGAATAATCGTAAAAAAAAATTGACTCACAGCCAACTCATTCATTGAAATTCTTCATGAGGAGTGCATTATATACTTTTTGGATACTATACTTTGGATTCTTTAAGATTCAATGTTGGCCCAAGTCAATCAGCTGACGGTAGCTTTTAATACAACGGGAACGTAGCAGTATTGTATTACTAACAAGACGAATCTATCAAATGTTCTTAAAAAGTGATCTAGATGTTCTTAAAAATTTCACATTTACTGATTTTTCAAAAAAAATATGATTAAGTTCATCTAGTAAAAATTTATTTTCTTGATAAATAAATAAAGTATACATATGTTTTTTTTACTATAAGTTCATTGTTGTATATGCTTTTTACTCAGACTTTCTTTAACCATACTTTTTCTTTGATATTATTTTTGAGCGACCTTAGATCTAACACTTTTGTAATAAACAACTTTTAATATAAAGAATTATAACATAGAAATTCAATATAACTTTGATTAGACTTATCAAAACACATATATTCCTAAGAAGCAAAATCTTCTTGAAATTTTAATAATTTAAAAAGAAAAAAAAAGAAAAACCTTTTTTTTGCGTAAGGTTTGACAGTCTTTCATAGTTATAAAATTACTAGTAAATATGTTAACAGTTGTCTTCTTACAAGATACTCAGCCGTTTTACAACGCACACATATAAGAATTTTCTGTAATGTTTGCATAACATAGCATGCTGGCTATTCTTAAAAGCCGATATTTCAAGGATATGGATAGTAAGATTGCTTTGTGTCTATATAATATAACCCGCTAAAGTTTTTATAATCTGACTTGATCACAAAGTCGTAGTTATTTGTTTAATTTTATAAATGTCAAAATGGTATAATTGAGTTATTTACATACATAAGCCTCGGTAAAATATTTTAAGACAATTTAGTTTACTTTATGGAATAAAATATAGCTGTCAATGCCTAAGAGGAAATCACGCTATTGTCAGTTGGAGTGGCCTGCCTTTTGAGATGGCCATAAAGAGGTGTCTAGACACTTTTAAAAAGAACCTCCATCAGCCTCCATCATTGATATTCCTTACATAGTGCTATGATTGCATAGTGTTATCATAATACAGTATGTATCGTTTCTGCGACGTCACTGAATTGTTACAACTACACTATGTATACATTTGGTATTATTTGCAACTATATATGAAGAGAAAAGCCTCACTGAACCATTCAACCATGTTGCCTCCCTATGAATGATTTTCACATTAAAATGATTCAACAGAAAAAACTGCCTCTTACTCAAATGACAGTGTAATTTTCGAATCAAATAATTCTTAACTCGAAGAACTGTGGCTAGACAGAAGCAAGTAATATTATGTTTTATTGACACAAACCCTAAATTAAATATCATGATTATAATTTATTAAAAATGCAATTTATTTATGTTTACTCATGTGGAAAAAATAAGCAAATTAAATTAATTAATATTTATATTTTATACTCAGAAATTTCAAATGTGAAATAGCTATCAATTTTCGATGTTTCTCTGTGGTTCCGTAAGTAATTGGACTACCTGTGTATAAATAGCTTAAAATGAAAAATAAATATTTTTTAGGAATCGAGAGAAATGTTCAAGTCACGGAGTTTAAATTAAATACATATATTCCAGCTTACAGTAACAGCGACTAATACTGAAACAGAGTGAGCAAATAAGTACAGGAATTTTTCAGTCGAGTTCACAAAAAGACAACCCAATGAAATAAAACCACTGGACATCCACTCGAAAAGATTTATAGTGCTTTGCCAGAGAATGTCTAAATAAATAGCTTTTTATTTGTTAAGGTATTAACAAAAAAAAAAAAAGAATAGTAGAAACCACTAAATTTTATTTTTCATTATTAAAAAAATAAACAAAATATATCGAAAATATTAAGTCCTATAATTTTGACTATAAAGTAATATTTGTAATAAAAAATAATATATTACTGTTAAAGTAGTTTATAAATTAGCCACGACTTTATTATTTTGAAAATGTTTTCAGGATTAACAGAATATTACATCTGAAGAAGAATTTCGGTTGTGGAAAATAAAAATTTCTTCACGTTTTAACTCTATTTTCACAACGTTTTAGATTATTGTCTATCCGCATTTTGTTAGTTGGGGAACCAGACAATGGATAATATTTTTGTAGACCATTGATAATATTTACTTAAAAATGTCTTTTATCAGCATTAAGATTTTATTATCAAAATAAGTATAACACTATTCAATAAATATTATTAATCCTTGTAAAAAAATAGATTGTCAATTTTGTTAAGGTAACTTTATTTACAGTGATGTCAAGAAAACCTCGCAGCCACAAGTCTAGACAAACGGACGATAAAGTTTATTACCTATAAATGGTATCTCAACTCTGAAGAGCAATATAAAACTGATCGAATAAGTTATTATGGCAGCGACAAAAAAATTCCAATAAAAAGTGACAAAACTTTGTTTACAAAATATTCAAGCTACGTTTAGTTATGAAAGATCGACTTTTAAGCCCATCATTACATTCAAACTACAAAAAAAACACAAATGCATACAAATTTTTAGAAATTCATGTTTAATACTTGCACTTTTTGACATTAAATCCTTTTTTGTTTGAAAGTTCAAGAGTCGCCAACTAATTCAGTTTTTGATTACTAGATATTTTCTTTTTAGAAAATGTGTGTTTACAAATTTAGCGTTCTTATTAACTAATAAACTTATATATATATATATATATATATCAAGGTTGCGTAGATAAAACGTAAAATGAGAAACATTTTTATCACACCTTGTCGAATAGTGTTGAGGAAAGCAATATTAAGACATGTTACTTTAAGAATCTTATTACTACTGTTGATAGCTCAGCTTTACATACAACTACGTTCAAAGACCATATGTCGTATAAGCAGAAAGTGGACCTAAAACAACAGGATGAAACGTGCGTTGACTTAAATAAAGTTCATTGCTTTCTCTGGATTCGTTTCAAAGTAAAGCTCGATGTTTCAGTAAATTTCTTTAAATTTAATACAAATGTACAAAGTATGAATCTACAAAGTATTCAAAACTCTCACATAGTAGGTAGTAGTTTGCATACAATTTAATGTAAAACCTGTGGGATAACTTTTAAATATTTAATATTGTTTACAATATTTCTATTAATCCCATAAGCATTAACATAACATAAAGAGAACGAACTTATTTTAGATAACTTTGTGAGAAAGGCTTTCAGTCTCTAAGGCCCTACTTCCTTTGTTAACTTAGTGGCAAGACTAGTGTCGTTTGGTCTAGTAAACTCAAGACAAGAAACCTACTATATATACATATGTTACAGAAAATGTCTTTATATTGAGATTGATGCATGTCAAAGTGGACACAAATGGAACCTATAAACATAATTTTATATACTTTTCATGAAAGGTTTTTATATATTTCAAGTATGCAGAAAAACCAGCATTTAAAATAAAAGAGCCCTTTTATCACAAGCCATTTATGTCAATCCAACATATACTTTCAAACATTACAATGGATCGGTCTTTTTGGTTTTAGTTTATAAATTTAGCAAATTGAAAAGAAAATGCGTTGACCTTTTTCATTATACTATTTACCATATTATACTATTAACCGTTAACAAGCTCTCTTTTCGACTTCTTTGTCTTTTAATTGAGCCATGTCAAAATCAAGCATAGTTAAATATTATTCCTAAAGATAACAAAAGAACTAAAACTATATATTTTGTATAAAATTTTTAACTTTTCCAGTAATGACAAAATCTGAACATAAAAAGGACTTTGTGAAATCAAAAATTAATTAATATATCGGAGATTTTATTGTATGGTAGCTAATAATAGTAACTAACAGCCAGACACAAGCGTTGCTAATTGCGTCCTTTAAAAGAGTCTAGACTAAAAGTTCGCACATGCTTGGCTTGGCTATAAAACTGTCAATCGCAATGAGTACAAAGTGTTTGAGAACTGCCCTGCAATCGTTCTTAGCGTTGTGTCTAACCACAAGTAAGTTTAACGAATAATCACCTTATATTATTGGAAGCTTCATAGCCACCTACAAACAGTTTTATATCATTTTATTTTGAATGATTTAAATAAATATTTTCACCTTATTTCAGTAAGAAATACATATCTATATACAAGTTGATATTTAAACGAATACAAGTCACAAATCTGAATTTTAAGTAAATCACTTCAAAAAATCATATCAGTAACTGTAGATGAGCAAGAGACGAAACCTCTTAGCATTCAATGGATTCACCGAGTGGGTGCCAGGTCCATCGCGTTGCAGGGAGAGGAGCTTCAACAGCGCCTGGGACTTGCGACCCAGGTGTAGTTTTAAGGGGCCCCTATCTAACATAGATTTCTTTGTGAAATATTTAATTCAGAAGGCAACGTGGCACTTAAAGGCTTCAAATTATGTTATATATATATATATGAATGATTTAAATATATAATCACTCCCCGTCTCTATACATTTATTCAACTTATTCTGATTACAACAGAACCTAAAAAGTTTCTCCTAATTCAGCTTACAATGCTGTCATCACTGAAGATAAAGGTATTTTAATGAGCTCTCATTAGCGCAGCAGATAATTATTATGGAAATGAAATTTTAAACCATCTTACTGGCTAATTAATTTTTGCAAAAATTTTTTCATAAAAACTTAGGATTTTTCGTTTTAAAATATTAATTGCCAGAAGTCAGCCCATTCCTTACAAAAAAAAATCCATGAAATAGAATTATTATGGAATTACACAAAAAACTATTAAGTTTCAGATAGTTTTATATTAACATGCCAAGTGAAATATTTCTAAGAAATAATATATAGAAGAATTTGGCTATTTGATTTAAGATTATTATATTTTTCTATCATATTTCTGTTGAAACAAAGCTACACCAAAATAGCCCACACTCCTGCACTTACCACATTCTTACATAAGTTTTTCTTCGAATCCTGCCATTAAATATGGAACAATAAATAAATACGAACCTTCTCTTAAAGGATAATGATAATGATATAGTAGAATAAATAAAACAGTAACTGAAGTTAAATTAATTATGATTAATATTGACAACTATTAAAATATTTTTATTGAAATGGGTAATTCTTAAGGATTTTAGAATATTAGGAAATAGTTTTGTTAAAAAATTTACACTATTTCTGTTTTTACACTAATTTTATTTCTTAAGAAATAACAAATATATTCTTACAATATATCCTGAATTTCACCGGCAGCGTAAGATTAATGAAAATCGTGATTAGATTTAGAAATAAGTCACTTTGAATATCTGGTTTCTTAGAGGAACTCGATGAATTAATAATTAAAACTTTCAGTCTTATACTTATATAATAAATTTTATTTATAAGATTATTTTTTATATTTTTTTTAATAATCTATTGTATTATAAGAAAAATAATTATACTCTAATAAAATAAAAAAAATTACTTAATCATTAGCCATTAAAGACTGTGAATGTGCTTCCTCCATAATTGGTTCAATAATGTATTTATGTCATAACTTATTTAATTATTATTTTATAACATACTGTGTGTTAAAAACGGGGAAAAAAGGTATAAAATCTTATATTATAACAAATAAATGGACGAGCTACCAAAACCCTTATCAAACTGCTATCAGGAATGGCTCCTACGGGAAACTATGTAGGAAATTGAAAATGAAACTGGTTACAGACCATTGGCTTTGTGAGTAAATTGACCTGTTAAAGTTATCGTATAGCATCTTACTTTACCAATATCTTTGGAATTTGTGAGGAAATCCTTATTTAAAGTAATTTTTTTTAAGTAATGTACCTGTTCATTGGGCTGTCTAAAATCTTAATACGAAAAATTGACTTCATTATGGATAGACATGTACGTCATCCAAAAATAAAGAACCAAAACAAGTCAATAAAGCTATAATTTTTTTTTAAAGGGAATAACCGAGCAGACGGCCTATCTAATGGAGGTAGTACCGTCGCTCATGGACATCCGCAACATAGATTTGCGGATGTGTTGCCACCTTCGATTAGGGAAGAGGGGGAGGCAAATGTGGAAAATGGAGGGAAAAGGGAAGGGGTAGGAAAGGGAGGGAAAAAGGAAGTGGCAACCGGCTCTCTCACTCATCGGACGAAACGCAGCCATTAAATACTACTACACACCGATCTTCTGTGAGAGGTTGATACTTCCCTGGTCGAGCCAGCCCACGTTCGAGCTGCAGTAACTTGACCACAGCTGAGCTCTACCACCTACAAAATTGTACAAGAATATTAAAATTTATTTATTTACTCAAATAAATAACTTTAAATATTCTGATACTATTTTTGGGTTCTAATAAGGAACTAAATTAGGAAAACATTTCTATGACGAAAAATTAGTGTAATAACATTTACATACGTATAACCAAAACATAATTCGTTACGGTATGTAGCTTTATATCTCGAATAGAAGCTTTTAAACAATTTACAATATTGTTGAGAAAAAAATGTCAACGCAATAAGTAAAAGTCAAAAAGTTATCCTGTTTTACTTGCTTTTTTTCATTCCAATTAACCAGCCGTCTTTATTTGGATGAGTTAAAATAAAAATTTCATAAATATCTTCTTTATATATATATTTATTGAGTATTTTTTTATTTCAATTTAGTTCCTCCAGTGTTAAGTGCAAAAATCAAAATCATTTACACTAAAAAAATAGCTGTAGAAATTTAAAAAATGTTGGATAATTTTGTTCAAACCCGAAACATGACATTATGTCTAGCATTAAACGTAGACGTAGACATTATGTGTATGCATAAAATAAAGTAAACATTATAAAAAAATTAATATTATTTTATTATAATATTATATTGAAGTGAACGAGAAGAGTGAACGTACAATCAATCAATCAATGTCGGGGTCACACTGTCATGGAAGCGTGAATTATTATTCACCTATAAGCCTCGATATCGGGATTGTGTCTGACAGCGCTACTTTAGAGTCATTCATTTTAATAAAAACTGAATAATAGAAAAAGATAAGAAATAAGGTTGAGAAACAAAAACGAAAACAAGTGAAGCATCCTAAAATATAAAATTTGAAAAACTCGTTAATTAGTTTTTTTTTACAACATTTGTCTTATCTATAAAAACAAAAACAATATATTTACAAACAAAGTTAATTATTTGACTACATTACAAAATAGATTTTATTTCAATTGCTAGCACTAAAACAGTTTTCATTACTATCAGAACTATTCTAGTAGTACAATAGGTGTAAATGAGGGTAGTTTGTAAAATGATACCATAAAATTAAATAAAGATAAAAAATTAAAAAACATAAAAATACCTCATAAAAAGTCATCGTTATTTTTCTTATTTAGACTGAAACTAAGTGGACACAAAAGGTTGTCACACAAATACAATCCGGCGATATATTGCCAAATCTGGATACCAAATAACCCTTATTTTACTATTCATTTCCTTAGCCCTTTGTGGCGCAGACCTTTTGATCCCAGTGTAAAACCTTTATAATGCTAGCTGTTATATATTTATGGGAAGTTCAACACTATGAATCTATATGTTATACATATTTAATTATTGTGTTGTCTAACATCGAACTGATTATTTCATTATTTATTAGGTAAGTAACTTTTAAAATTTTTTTAGGTCACCTTTAAGCGATCGGAAATTTTATAATCAAATTTCTTTTCGTCGAGTCGTATGGGGATTGTCAATTTATGACCTAATTTTTCACTTGACTGTTCATTTTCACTTTTCCTCAATTTTATACAATTTTATGGAGGAAAGTGATTTATGGTGCCACAATCACGGCGCTCTGAATAAATGAGAAAGATCGCGATGATTACAGGTCTTAAATTAATAAATTTTTTATGGAGTTATATACTCAAAACCGATAACAAACGTTGTTTATTCTTTACTAACAAAATAATAATACTATTAGGACTGTATTATAAACTGAAATAAAAGCAATCATTTTTACATTATCTTGTAATGAACGCTATATGAACCTTAAGTCAGTTTGTTTGCCAATATGAACAAGACTCGCCTTCTTTGTCGTGATTTTATTCAAATTGATGTCCTTGATGGCAAGGAAGGCACGCATCTGTCGCCAGAAATATAGCTGGGACGTGCTCCGTTGTTATGGCATCCGATGTTCAGAAACAGCTTGCTCATTCAGAAAATAACTTTGTAATAATGCACTACATACACAGCTACGCTTCATTGAATAGTAAAAAAACCAAATAAAATTCATCGTACGTATAATATTTCAGGAAATATCCAATCTTACTTAGATTTTACGAGAAAATGCACAAAACGAAGTTCAAACGTCTTAAGGTTGTATAGTGTAAGCTTTTAGTGTAATAAAGTAGTTTTACTTGTAAAGAGAATGTTGCTTGCAATAATAAAATTGGATTAGATTAAGGTCGTCAAAATTGGTCGTAATATATTTTTTATATTTATGATTTATTTTTGCTCTGATATTATTCAATATTTCAATATGCTTATATTAAGCAATATCGAGGAATAGTTATAGAAAAATGCATATTAAAACTAAAAATGTTACCCTTTAAGGTCAATAAAATATTTTGTAACATTTGAAATATGTAAAATCGGATCAAATATATGTTTATTTTTTAATTATTGTTAGAACGATCAAAATTAAAGTTTATATTAAAAATACTTTAATGCTTATGCTATGTTAAAAGTATGAGATGTAGGTTGAGATATTAGAGGTATCATTTATATGTAAGTCAAATAATGGGACGATTATTTTACTCAATATTACTTAGTTTTCAATATAAAATATATATATATATTTATATATATATATACTTTATATATATACCTTTCTAATTTACTATATTGTGTAAGAAAAATCGCCGTCAAGAGCACTTTTTTATGAATAAAATTTTAAACAAATTACATATATATTTACATCAAACTTTTGAGGCATTCAATGTATGTAGATGTTTATATTTTATAGTATAATTAAAGAATAATATTTATTTCATTTGTTCATATATAAAATCTGTTTCTATGACTAAAATAGATGAATTGTTAATCCGCCTAACAGGTGAGAATAAATTGAAATTCCATGTAGCTGTGAGGTCCTCTATCCGGTCTACTACATTTTCCGTTTTGTTATTCAATATTTTAGACATTTACTAAATTTGTACCATTCGATCGGTATGTTTGATATAAAAGAGGCATTTAATAATAAATAAAAATAAAAAAGGTAGTTAATATAAAGGAGGTATTTAATAACTTTACTATTAATTTAGTAATTACTGAGGGATGCGCAGGTAGCGGTGCAAAGATTTCACAATATGGTTAATTAATTAATATTTTCTGATAAAATTAATAAGTATTTCTATGAAAAAATAGAACTTTCAGGATATTATTTTCTACAATTAATAAATTTAAAATATAAAATGAAGTTAGCTATAAAACAACCTACAAAAATCTATGGTCCCTATAATTTGGGACGAAAATTTTGCATATCCATTTTACATTTATCGAACGGTGGAACTAAAATGTCTACACAACTGAATATTACGGATCAATAAGCATTTTTGTAGAATCTCAAAGAAGAACACCGTTTAGAGCGTTTAGAGCTTTAGACACATACTTCTTGCACTAAATTTAGAGGTTCATATTGCTTGGTTTTTTCGGTAACCTTTCCGTATTTATTTTTTTATATAAAAACAATTAGAGTTTAATTGCATTGGTATCAGAATAATTCTTTTTGTTTATTTTATTACTATTGTTTATTTATTATTAATTGATAATATTAATATACACATTATTTTTTATACATTTGTGGAAACATGGGCATAGCTTTGAATAATGGGGCCTAAAAAATTACTAACAAGGATTCTATTATAAGTTTGCAGGTGGTACATACATACGTATACATATTTATTTGAGGAGGTATAGTCACTAGAAAGATGACAGTAAAATATTTATTGAAATAAGAAAGAATTAAGTTTAATTTTTATATTATCCTGGTATTGTTAAGTTCGAATATTTAAAATGTACTTTTAAAATTATAATTTAAATAACATTTTAACATGTATTACGAAACCCCATAAGTCTGGAATATTAAAAATAAATAAATATTCTTTATCATGTTTATACAAAAATATATCTTATTAAATAAATTACAAAAATAAATTATCCTTTCTCTTCATAATTTGTTTACAAGCTGATACATGAATTAGTATTTTTATTTAAATAACAACATTAAAGAGAAGAAAACCATTAAATTAAGCTTTTGTTACCGTTTTATATGTTTATGTGGTTGTTATATTTAAATTACACAAATTGTGCCACAGCAATTTAAATAAAATGTACATAAAAATCACAGCTAACAAAACAATAAATTACTCGAAAGTATCCTTTAAATGTTTTGGAATTGTTTTCTTTGGATATTGAATTTCAAAGACATTTATTCAAAGGGTTAAGTGGTACTAAACAAAGTGAAGAAATATCCAGTTGGTTTCATAATTATTTTATTTTCGTCTTATTTATTATATGATATATAGTTTAAGAAAAAAGAAAGGAATTCCTAGATTTTACCTCTCCGCTATTCTTTATATATTGTTACAAATATTTCAGACAGTTTCCAGAAGCTGAGCTAAAGTTTGTACCTTAAACATCAAATTTATAATTTCACGATGTCAAATAGTGTTGATAAAAATCCAAAAACATTCCATTTCTCATGAGTTAAGATTTGAAATACTGACATTATTTTTATTTGGAATTACTATGTGAGTTATTATTTTATATTGTGCTAGGTCTGCTGAAATTGGTTAAAATTTATGTCCCATGAAATAAACGTTATCCCAAGTGAACGCTTGGTAAATTTTGAAACAGTGAATCCTAAGAATTTTAGTACACGCATGACCATTTTTTTATTACTTTCACTTTTATGCCATTTTCGAGGTTTCCAACCT
Organism: Danaus plexippus; assembly: GCF_018135715.1. NCBI lineage: Eukaryota > Metazoa > Arthropoda > Insecta > Lepidoptera > Nymphalidae > Danaus > Danaus plexippus. Next base: position 6,763,922 of record NC_083539.1, on the reverse strand, counting down.
TTACTGTGTGTCATTATTGTGGATTTAAAATAAACATGTTTTGGAATTCGTATAGAAACTTAGTTTTAATAACTTGTCCTTTTTAGGAAGTCGTAAGGTGTTACTTCATTTCCTTTAAGAGTTCAAATTTAAATAGTAATCTCACAATAAGATTTTTGCGTGTTAGGGGGTCATTGTGACGCAATATAAAATCAAACTTGTATACAAATGTGTTATACTTCAGATTAGTTTTCAAAAAGTTTGAGACATACAGCTAACGAGTCAAATTTCTTTCTTTTTTTACATTCTACAGATAACGAGTCAAATTTCTTTTTGTAGCAGAAGTTTCAAAGAATTTTAGTACTATGTGCTAGTATAACTTAGCAGAAGTTAAAATTATTTTTAATTAAAATTTTAAACTAAAGCTATGATTATGAAAACAGACTCATAAAAACGAGGGCTGGGTCACAACATAATTATAACAACATGGAGCAAGAAGTAAGGGTTGGAGCATGTCAGGGCCATTAATCGAAACAAATGTGTTCTCTATTACACAGACTTCATTAATTTAAATAAACCCAGCCTCGTGACGTACGAGTTAATTACAAGTATCTGCAACGAGTATGGGTGTTGAATGTATAACATATTATTAATTTTAGATAAATTATATCGCTTTGTCTTTAATAAATGATTTTTAAAAGATGAGTTACATGAAACCTCATTTTGAATTCTATGAAACCTCATTTTCAATTACAGATAACTAATTACATAACAGTTTTAGTTTTTGTTATTAAAAATTTTAACCATAGAGAACTGTTAGAAAAATTCCATTCAAAACTCTGATTTGGGATTCAACTTAACCTCAGTATTATGAATAATATTATTGAGTATAGCTCTATTAACAAGAAGAGTGACTGAAAAATCTGTAATGATAATAAAAAAATAACTCATGTTTTATCGTTTAGTTCGAAATAGTAAGGTGTAAAAAATCAGACAAAAATCTAATAAAAATAAATATACTACCAACATCCTAGAAAAAATATTTTCCGGTTTCAACAAGATTTTGTCTTAATGCGCATGAGTTTAAGTACTTTTTATCATTTATCGCCTACCAATAAATCTTACTTTGTTCATTGGGTTAACCATTTGGTAATTTGAGACTTCTGTTAACAGAAGTCTCAAGAATTAATTCTATTTACATTTGAGTACCGCTTTAATAATTCATTTCAACATAGCGTATTATTTTAAGTCGCTACTAAATAAACAGCTACGTATATAAAAATCATTTTGTAATATACATTGATTGGACCTAAAATTGATCTATTTTTATGTTCCAATGCCCATAATAAATAGTAATGGGCCATAATATATATATTTTATATATATATATTTCATGTTCATTTAAACACACTTCTACTTTTTTATAGTACCTTCTTATTTAAAATCATTTAACATTGAAAAAAGTAAAAGAAAAAATAAGTCATTAAATAGGAAGCTACTGCGAATAGTCTCCCTGTTTTTAATTACTGCTCTTTGCGGTGCGAGTGTTTTTCTAGAAGGATTGAGGGTTCGAGCTTTTATTATACGAAGTCATCAGATTTTACAAGCACACTACTTTTAAATTAGACCAATTAGCTGTGTTAGTTGTAACACCCATCCACTTAGTATTATGACACTGAAGTAACAGTTGGAAGAAACATTTTAATTTAAAAAAAGTATATATACATTTACAAAGACTTCATTGAGTATAAAAAAAACCTTCCCTTTACTATAAAATGATTTGTTGATACAATTGTTCCTTTGCTATGTTATTATACTATTTATAGAAAAGAAATAAAAAGCATTTTACTTTTACTGTTGCTGTGACTATGGAACAGAAACGTTTTAGAGAACTTCTCTATCTGTCAGTAGAAATTAATAAGGTATATTTTTTAATTACTGTTGTAAACGAACAAAGGATGAGTTATCTTTTAAAAGTAATCTTTTGAATCAATTAAATAATAAATAAATTTGGGTAACCATTTTCGAAATTAACAGGCTCCAGTCCAAAGCCAGAGTTACTCTTTATTGCTTTGACTATATCTTAACTAAATATATCTTTTATATTTAATCTTTTTTATCTTTACGTTAAAAATAGAATATGGAGTACTATTTTATACTTAGATCAAACTGGACTAAATTATGTCTGGAAATTAATATATAAATTTATTATATTCAAAGAAACAAAGTCACAGATGTCCGTCCGTAAACAAAAATAACAATTTTCATAAATTTAAAAGCATCTATAATAAAAAAAATATTGCTTTTAAGGTGACATAATAAGAAATTAAAAGACAAACTCAACAAGAGTAATCATTAGGCAGCTTTGTATGGTCAAATCATTGTTGTAATTATCAAAGACAATAGGGTTATTAGCATATCTTGATTGTTCTGCCATTGTATCACTAATAGGTTTAATAGACCGGCGTACTTTACATATTATAAAATCATACAATCGATATTATTAAAGTATAATACATATAAAGAAATAAATATTTTTCTCTTTACATAAATTTCCGTACAGCATTGATAACTGGTTACTATGTTCCTGTAGCTTGCGTTCCATTAGCAATATTAAGTTATAAACATGATATAAACTATTCGGTCGTCAGAAACCGCAAATAAGCTTCCTCTAATGCATCGCCTGATGAACACTGAATATTGCATGACTTCGTATGTTCCCGTCTATCGGTTTCAATAAAACACTTTGTTCTATATTGGCCTGTATATAAACAATGTGATAGAAAATGTATAATGAATAGCAGTCGTTCATATAAATATTCATAATATATTATAATACGAACAGTAGCGTTTGAGCACATAAAAGTTCTAAGATACCATATTTAAATAAATTACTTTTTTTGGCATGACAATAAACCTTTAAAGTATAAATAATAAATGTACCAATGAAATTACAGTTTCACTACATTACAGCATTTGAAAAATCAGATATCCATGTACATATACACACTAATACTAAATTTATTCCATACATTACAACAATACGAACAAGTAAATCAAGGGATGAATTAAAAATACCTTATGAATAGAGAAAAAATTAAAATATTTAAATTCCTAATCATAACGTTAGATTTTCAAACCACTACGATTTTTTTTGTTTGGTCTTCTAAATGTAATTTCGTATTTGAATGTAATTATGAAATTCTATGTCTCAAACACTTTTAAAAAACTCAACATTAAACAAAAATATTCGCTTCGGTTAACTTTTAAAAGGACATGGTAAAGTTTTTAAAATATGATACAAAGACATACTGCATAACGAATGAATGTTCCCAGTTTCTTCACTTCTCTCAAGTATATACTTTTACCATTTTGAATAAATTTTATAAAAACGTTGACATTTTATGTAAATCTATATAAGTCAAGATTTCTTAGAAGAAGGGCGGTTACAGTAAACTGTATATAAATGTTTCAATCGAGTGTAGTTAGTTCTTTAGCCCGAAACATATCCACGTATGAGTATTTTCGGATGCGTATCACGTATGTTGTATTAATTTTAGGCTTCTTGAATGATACTGGCCCTTCATCGGCAATCTTGTGGCGTAGTTTCCCTTTATTTATTTGGGCCTTGAAATGGATCATTTGTTAAGATGTAATTGACTATGGATTGATTATTAATAATAAAATATATTTTTAGTCCGTATGGACAAAGGCAATAAATATATATTCATGGAGAAAAATAATAATAAAAACATTAAATCCTATTAATATAAGGTTTCAAAAAATATATATTTAGCCTAACGAAAATAATTATAGCTTCCATAAACACTTCTGAATATGTTATATTATAAAAACGGTGTAAAAATATTCAAAAAATCAAAATTCTTTTAACTATTCTTATTTAAAAGATGTACTACCGTGACACCGATGTTTAAGCATTAATATCAAGTAAAGGGGTCTTTGAATCCTGAAACAATGGTAAAGTCTCGGACATGAATGCTTTACGATTGAACTATGTTGTAGTTGCCAAATTACGAAATTTCTGGCCTGTTTCTACTATCAAATAATTCAGATAACTATACCCCTACATAAATATGTTTTTATATTTAATATCTATACCTTTGTTTTAAAAACATAGAAGGATATAAACAGATATCAATATTAATATACTTGTTTTAACTCTTGTTACCTTAATTAAATGCGGGCATCTAAGAATTATGAGTGAGTTGTTTGAGTCTTTTGTTATATCAAACACAAGAAAGCAGCTCAAGACAATAGTCTTTCTTATCAGAGCGCTTGTTCTCATGCTAGAAAGATATTTGAAGCTTTGTAAGAAATTAATTGTTCTTATCTGTAAATTTATTTCAGCGGGTAATTACTTATTTTATGCTTAAAAGGATGCTTTATTGTATTAGCTTTTACTGTAAGTGTCAAACGCTAAAGACGCTATAAATATATTATATATATAAAGAAAAATAATCTGCTGTTGGGAACACAAAATGACGTTGTATGTGTAAAAGGAAACATTAAAGTAGCCACTTCTTTTCCGAGTCGTTAATAAAGAATGCATGACGTCAAATGAAAGACTATTACGTCTTTGGTTGACGTCATCAACCATTTCGATAAAATTTTGAATTTTCAAAAGAAGTTTTTCAATTTCTATAAGATATAGTTTTTTTATACGGCTCTGATATACTTAACCAAACAAGATACCCGAGACAACAGTCCCTTTCTTCAATTTCAGGGGTAATTTTTTGTAACCCTAGAACTAAACTTAAAAGAAAAAAGAAGATTTTATATAGCTACGTTTAAATATTTTATAGGAAGATATTTAGAATAAAAATGACATTTATTTTTAATTAAATAATATATGTGACAACTTTGCTATTTTTAGTTTTAGTACCACTAAAAAATTAATGGCTTGGCAGAAATAATAAAAGACTAGCAATTTTCAAACCTCTACATCTTTGTATTTCGTATATTAAAGTAAAGCAAAAAGTAGCAAGGACATTAAGATTTAATACTAAAAATTGTATATAACTAAAATCAGTTTTTTCTTATGGAATGTCTTGAAGAAAGTGTAACGAAACTTACAAAGATTTTATGTTACTTATATAGCTAAATTGTTATATAGGTTTTGATATTTTAAACCTGTTTACAGCTGGAAAACTAAGTGAGACCTATATTGATGTCTCAGGACTTTTTTTTCATAGAAACGATGAAGTTTGTCGCGCAATATAAATTCAGTAGATTTATGACTTAGTTCAAAATTATTATAACAGGACTAGTTGAATTAAGCGGCGGTAATTTTGATAAGTGATATTCATATTATTTAAAAATTTTGTATTCATTACTTAATGATCGCACTTCATGGAAAAACGGTAAAAAGAACTAATTATGTAAAAAGTTTGTTTTTAATATAAACATAAAGATATATCAGGAGAAGAAGTACATTCACATGAACATATTCACATCTCGTCTGCCCGTGATCACGGTTGCTGTAAAGTAAACCAAAGAAAAGCCTGAAGTATGTAGATTTTTAAAATAATAAAATAAGCGTAGTATAATCCGAAAAATATTAGTTTCATTTAAATGAATAATCGCGAAAGTCTTAGATCTCATCACTATATATACTTTTAAGTATATGGCTATCTCCATCAACATCAACGTTGAGAATTTAGGTTCCTCAATGTGTTGCTGATGCTTACAGTACATTGCGGCCCTGACGCGTTCATGAAAATTACACTAAAAACAACGACTATAGTAACAATGAGTATGTAAATGAGATATAAAATCTGCATCGCGATCAAGTAACGAAATTTGAGTTATTGTGTTGTGTTTTTGATGGACTGGTAAGATTTTTATCACCATTTATTATATCTTTAAACGTTACTTTTGAAAAATGTACTTTATCAAAGTTTTCCGTGACTTTAATGGTTAAACTGCAATGTAATAAATTGCCTGAACTGCGTTTATTGTACTCCAAGACTATATTAATGAATTTTCCTTAGAAGAGTTTATGAATATAAAAAACAAATTAATATGAATATAACTTAAAAAAACTGTAAAAAAAAGTGTAATAATTTTCAATGTTAACGCTTTCTTCAAAGAGAATCAATACACTTAAATACAAAAAACTGTTTAGTACAGTTACGGAAATAAACACCTCAATAGGCTCATAGCATGTAGGCTCTAGTTTGGTTTTGACTTTGTAATGGTTATAATTTCCTTTAAAATGTACATAAAAGGTTACCTTTATGTGTTTTATTTACAAAAATTTTAACGAATATTATACACTTTTCATCGTTTGAATTCCAAAGAACCTTTCCAACGAAACAATACCTTTTTTGGGTTTATTTTTAGATCCTTACCTACATAAAATATTGGCTTTTTTGCTAACTTCAACATCCAGGTTAAAGTGAAATGCCTGAACAAGTGATTTTACATAAAAAATCAAACGATCGCCCTTAAATGTGGTACGAATCGTCATAAGTATAAATGGTATATTAACAGTGGTATATTGACATCAAGAATTGTATTATTTAAAGTAAATCAAATTTTCTGTTATTAGTCTTTTAAGACGTAATTAAATATTTGACAGATCTTTTTATTAATGATTTTAATTTTCTTAGATCCCATTCATCCTACAAAAGGCCAATTAAATGAATTTTGAAATATATTTTCAATCTTATATTATGGAGATATAAATTAATTTATTTTATTGTTATAAATAACTATTGAGCAATTAGAATCTTATCTATACTTACTTTGAATTTATTAAGAAATATATCTATCAGGTACTATATTTAGGATGAAGAAATAAAAATACAAAATAAGTAGTAATAGTAGTCAATAGTAGTCATGTACATACCAAATTCAATTTTGAAGATCATTATTTCGTAGTCCAGATTCTGGTTTTTCCAATTTTACAGAGAGTTCTTTTTATTCACTTGAATGTATTTTAAAATAATAATAGAAAGATTTATCTTCAAGTTTGATCGTTACTCGAACTAGCTGAGTTTGTTGTAAACTTCCCGAACTCTCGTCATCTACTTTTCAGCGCCCTATCATTTTGATGTCTGGACGAACTTCAAAACACTTTTCCAACTGAACAAATTTTATCAGATTATCTAAGAAATAAAGTATTGTGAAAAATCACAGATATATGTACGTGTTTAAGTAATTTTGGTAGAATATATTATATAAAACTTATAACATTTATATGCTGAAAAAATGAGCAGAAGAAAAATAATCAACACAAGCAGAGATTTTAAATTGACTACGCACTTCTCTTTAGTAAGATTATACAACGTTACAAACAAGTATATATTAAACATTTTGATTCTTTTATTAAAAATACTTTATTTCTTAAGAAAACAGTGAAATTATTATAACCATGACATAATTTAAAACAAAAAAAATCCAAAATCTGAAGTATGTAAGTGATAATCAGAATACAACAAGCAGATGTTTTTAACTGTCAACCGATACAATATTATTTGAAGTTTAAAATGTAATTAGTATGTAATTTATAATATAATAATATGGTGATACGCGTACGTTTGGAATGTAAAATGTGAGAAATAAAAATTTATGTTAACCTATCGATGTATGTTAAACAAAAACAAATTAAGGAAAGCTTTAACAAACAAGTAGAAATATAAGAGTCAGATATAGGTGGGTGATTGAATTTTTAAATTTATGTAACTTAAAAATATTTGCAGAAAAATTTTGATAATCTAATGATAAAACTTTTATATGATGTAAAAGTCACAACCATAGTTTTTATTATATTATGTTACATTACAACATATTGTATACATTACCTTTAATTAATTTAAATTAATATATCATATTATTTACATTTCGCAAGTATTATGAATTTTAAGATTTTTTTATTTATGATTATAGATGATGTTTATTTATTATAAATAATATGAGATAGTATCTGGATGACTTTTTAAAAATCGTAAAAAATTTTGTAAAATCTAGAAACGTTTAGATCAGCAAAAATTTTCCTCAAAGGGTAAAAATGCATACAAAGACGAGATTTTTAGGAATGCTTTCATTAATTCAAAGTGAATGTCCAAAGTATAAAATGTATTTCAGGTAATTTTTATTTCTCATGATTTTTGAATTTGTCTATCAATGTTCTGTTTCTGTGATTAAAACTCATTCTCTTGTTTCTGTGATCAAAACTCACTCATCATGAAGCTTTTTAAATTTACTACTATGTACTACTCCTAAGATGTATTTTCATAAAGAAGAGATTTTGTAAACTTTTTTATAGGTTCTCTTATATCACTTTTCACATTTGTAAAGTCACAATTGAAAAAGTTTCATTTTAAATGGTGGATGTATTTTGAGTATAGGAGATTTCCAAAAGTTGGGTTAATTTAAGTTTTTATTATTATTCTATGAATCGTTTAAGTTTTTCATTTATTAAAAATGCTTCTATATATATAAGAAATTGTAATATTGTGGCTGGTTGGCTACGTCCTGCATATTGTTGTTGTTGATGTTTTAGAAGTTGATTTGCAAGCTCAAATAAAATATTCTCATGTTAAACCGCAAAGTGTTTAAGTACTTTTGGAGTTAAATTGTTTAATTAACTCCTACAAATACTTAATGCCAACTAATTTGAAGTGAAAAACAAAATTATTTGATATTTTCTCTCATAGGAAATAAATCACACAATTTGTATCAGATATGTGTTATATTATGTGAAGCATGAATTAATTATCTTTAATGGCGTTCTAAATTTATATTGGACTTTAAAGCTTGGAGCTCTTTGGATATGCAAAAAGCCGTAAATCATAACTGACCTGTAATTTTAAAAGAGACAATGCAATTTAATTATTTTTATGTATGAAGTATATTCACTATGATAGTCGAGGATCAATAGTCCGTAGAATAAATTGTAGCAAACTTTTCAGAATTATAAATAATTGGTTCAGTGCTACCCTATCCCTTGGATAATTACGGTTTACTAAATTGATATACATATGTATATTATTTGTGAATTGAGAGTTATTATTAAATGTAAAAATAAACTTACTCAATAATATAATCAGTTTAAACAACATAAAACAAAGAGGAAATAAGAAATTTAAGAAACGAAGACAAAAAGAGTGTATTGGGTACCTCAAGTAACCCTAAAAGATCTCGTCTCGTTTATATAATTTTAGGAAAGTGTTTCGTAGGAACATTTCACTTTGTAACGTAAGTTTTAAAAATAATATAATCCAAGCTTGCATGTTTATGATGATATATTAAATTATGACATTCCAGTATTTGCAGATGTAAAATAAAAGAGTCCTCTTTTTCATTTCATATCCTTTGTGTATAATATAATTTTAGAAGGATTGGTAGGCCCATTGTTTCATTTCTACTGTGCAAAATAAATTTTAACAAGCTTCTAGTTTCCGCTAAGGATGCTTTTTTTAAATGTTTAGGGAGTGGCTTGATATGGATCATCTTAATAGGTTATTGTGAGCAGACTTCTTGTATCTTCGAAATACATAGATCTCAGATCGCTCATTGAATGTGCAAGTTACGCCTTTTTAAACTCTTGAAGAAAAGAGAAGTATTTAATCCAATTATTTTATTCCTTAAAACTCTCGTTAAATTAAAATGAAAATAAGCTGCAATCAAAGTTAATCATACATTTACAGAAAAATGGTGTCCTTGGATAGTGGACTGGAAAGCAGATAGACACGTATTAGAGCATAAGAGTAGTCAAAAGAATTTTCATAATCAATAGCTCTGACTTTTTCTTAATTAATTTAAATTAACAAGAGTATAAAATCTGTTATTTAAAAAAAAAGCAATTAAATATTACATTTGACAAAAACAAATGATCACAAAAGTCTTTTAAGTGGTAAGAACCAAAAAAAATAAATTATAAGTCACTTATAATAAAAGGTATGAACGCTTTAAATAAACATACTGAACTACACACAATCTATACAATGTAGTAGCATTATACTGCAAGTTTTAAATATCCTTTAAATTTTGTAGATGCCACTTTATTTGCCAATTATCCTTTAAAATTTTTGTAAGTTGAATTGGCCAAAAATATATTTTGGTCAATTCAATTTAACCAGTACTTTCTACCATTTATTTGAAATAATCTGCCGGTTGAATTAAGGTGGTTAATATAATACTTGTATTCAATATTTAGAATCTGAACAAAAATACTCTAATGTAACACCAGTGGGGTTGCATAAATTCGTGGTACGGTCCAGTGATACAGGACTTAAATTGATAAAAAAAATATTAAATTACTTAAATTAATATAAAAAAAAATTTAATTACTTAAATTAATATAAAAAAAAATCTTTCAAATTGTTTGAAACATATTTTGAATGGGTATAAGGATTTAAATATGTTAATTAGTTCTATTCAAGTGGTATTGTTCAAAGCTGCTGATATTATCTCATACAATGCTTAAACATCGGTATTTTTAAATTAAAAAAGACTTTTTAAAATTTTGACAACCATTTTGGGGTTGAGGAAACAGCAACTGTAATATTGACCCTTTTCATATTATGTTGTTTTATTTCTAAATCCTGTAAATCTCAGGTATAAAGCACAACTGAATTTCCGAGTCCCTTCTCTTGTCTAAGTCTCACAGGCTTAGTGAAAGAATTATATTAAGATTTATTTTCTATATTCTAATGACAAATATGAAATAGTTAGAAAAAAAACTAAAAAACATGCTTTTCTAATTAACCCCACTAAAAAGTAAAAAATAATCTTTAACATTAACAGTGGGCGGAAAATATTATTATTATTATGAGAAAAGCATGGGATGCTTTGAACTAAATCTTTCATACTATTTTTGAACTAATCGTGTGAAAAAAGCAATACCTAATTATTTATTTTTTTTATTAAGTCAATTTGTCTTCAACGCGGATGTGTTAATCTTCTAGACGACGAATGTTTGATTTTACTATCAAATAACTACAATAATTTTTAATCCAGTGACATATGAAGCTGTGTTTATAGAGTTGCGTGTCCAATTCGTGTGCGTTCTAAGGCTTTTTGTGTTGTTAGCATAAATAAGTACACTTGCGATCAATGTAGTAGTATAACGAATTATGTAAAAAAGCCCTATTGGTCACTTTTTATAAATTAATTTTTCGTAACCGATCCATTTCATCTAATGCTATATATATTCACGAAGTTCGATTCAGGAACACATCTCCCTGGTTGATCCTGCCAATAGTCATATTTGTGACACGGCAATTTTTTTGTAATTATCGCGATTTAGTTAGTGTCAGCTCAGAGACGTAGAAATTAAATATAAAATTCGCCTTATCAAAAGTTTTTGATTTCTGGCTGTTGATAATGCAGCTATGTAGCTTACCAAAAAATACAATAGCGCTTGAGCCTGCATGCTCTATCTCTTTCACTCTCATGTAAAGGATCTATGATATGATATGATGATCCTGGCAATCCTAATGATGAAATTGATATAATTTCTACGAGATATTCATTTGCCACCGGTCCTTGATAAGCCTACAAAATTAGAGCGAAATCGGTCCGTTTATAATGTTTCAAAATCGAGTTGGAAGAAGATGGTTACAAACATACATACATACATACACGTGAAGCTAAATAAAAGTATGTAAAAAAGAAATACTAATATAGCCATCGGCTTAAATAAATCATGTTATTAAAATATATTATTCTCTAAATTTAACGAAATGAAAGCATAGCATTTAAATATGTAAAATATTATTACAATACCGTTAAGGCAATCTGTAATTTAAAATATTTTACTTCAATTGTTAAATAAACCTCATAATTAATTCATGAATAATGATAGTAATGCTCTTGAACATTATTGTATTATTTTAATATTAATTTTAAATTAAAATTTATGTGATATCGGTCAAACAGAAAAGGTTAAGTTTAAAGTTTATACATACATTTCGAGAATTATCAATAGTACTACAACGTAATAATATTGATACATAACCATCTGTAAAGTATCAATATTTACCATTTTTTTATAATATACTGCATCTCTAATATACTAAACAAATATCGGAGTGTTCTAATTCTGTTTAATCTGCAAAACATACACTAAAATGAACTACAATTCCTAAAAATGTACAGATTTTAAAAGACTTAAAAAAAACAGGATCATTTTCTAGGATAACTCCGTCCTTTAGGAACTGATTTTAATTATTAATATTTTGTTGTAAAAAAACAAATTTTAGGATGGTCCCATGATATGGAAATCAGGAAATTTAGATGGTATCTCAGAGAAATTCAAATATTTTAGTCCTTATATTTTTTTGTGATAGATAGGTATGTAAAACTATAGGCTATGCACTGACTGTAAGATATTATTGACAATTAGGATTGTAATTGTATAGAATATGATTTTTGTATTCTTTTTTGAAGGGCTTAAATGTCTTATGTTTATGTTAAACACCTACAATAATTCATAAGAATTAAATAAAGTTTTTGTTTATTTTTAATTATATTTAATAACCATATCTACATATGTACAAATAATAAAACAGATAATTTTTAAAAACATTAAAAACAAATAAAAACTTAATGCAGGTGAATCTTATACAAGCAAACTTTTAAAATTACTTGATAAATAAAAAGCAACTAGTAAAGACTAATGAGATCAAAGATTCTTGCAAATAAATATTTATATGAGACTAATATTTTCGGATTACTACGCGTATTTTATTATTTTTTAAAACAACATACTCCCGTCGTTTCGGTAACTTTGCAGCAACCGTGATCACTGGCGGAAAAAATGATTAGTTTCATTTGGTAAAGACTGTTTATAAAATAGTAAGAAACTTATTGCGGAAAAGAGTAAATTTATAAAACCCACTGAAAAAGTCGTCAAATTTAATGCAGCTATATAGTCTTAAGCTTTTCAATAAATTATAAAAATGAGACCATTTTCATTAAGGCTTTATTGAGATTTAAAGGAATTTCATTTGCTTTATTGCAATTCTTTCAATATATCACTTTACTCAGGAAAAAAGTTGGGCGTTGTCCTATAAAATCAATAACTACATTAACCATAGAAACGTAATTCCAATCAGAGTGAACCATCTCAAGTTGTTAAAGCAGGAAGCGATATCGCTTTTAATTTACACCGTGGGTTTAAGTAGTCTTAACGAGTGGGAACCACTTCAATATCCCAATCTTTGATCTTTCGCTTACAGTATTTTAGTGAATAAAATATTCTACACAAACCTTGTAAGTATCTTTGTTTAATTACATTTTATATGTTACAATTAAGTAAACTTTAAATTTAGGTTTGTTTATTTTAATACAAAGTCTTAATTCCGTTTAAGTTCATTATAGACTTTGTATTTCGATACGCATATATAAATACCATTGATATAATAATCGATATGGAACCATTTAAACGGAGAAAAAAAACGAAGACACCGCCTTTAATTTAAATCATGATAACAAATGTTATTAATTATATAATTTTTTTTATAAACTACCACCTTTTTGCAAATCCCCTAAGCCAAACACGAAAGTTTTTAAAAAAGCATAAATTTTTGTTCGTTTGTGAATTTTTTCTTTTAACAAATGGAATATAAATATTTATATTAAAAGCAAATAATAATCTACGTCATAAAATTAAAGTTTTACTACCAGTATCCTTTCTTGTTTTCAAAGACTACTTTTGCGTTTTTAGTCAAATTGCAGCTCAAAGTAATATCTAGTTACTTAATTACACGGGATAAACCAAAAGCTACTTGTTTTCTTGGCAATTCTCATCTGCATACTAATACCTTTTGCGGGTAGCATTCACATCTGTTTGTACACTAATCTAACTATTCAATTAATTATAGACTTTTATTAATTACTTTTTGTTTGTGGAGTTTAAATGATTTGTTAAACTAAATATGGATCTTTATATATATATATATAGGAGTTCACATATATATTCATTATGTATATATTCCTGTCCATTCTCAGTTCCTAGCCGGAATATAAAAGAAGGAAGTTTATTGTAAGAGAAAACACACCTGTAAAACGTCAACGCCACGTTTGAAGTGGATGTAAATAATCTGAATTGGAGTACCACTGCGTAGCAGCAGCCAGTAGAATGGAAAGATACGGTAAGCAATCACGATTATTCTCGCAAGTAAACTAATTTTGTAAACTAATAACAAGAAGGAATGAATTGTGTCACGTGACTGGACTAACATGCCCAAAAACTGTTTCTGTATTAGGCATTACCAATTACCTATAATTAACATTCACCTATAATTGAGAGAGCGAGCCGTCTCAACATAAAATGCTTCAAAACTGAATAAAGATTGTTATTCTCCCTCAATCCAAAAATAAAAAAATATCTTTTCTTATTATCCTCGCCTTGATATTTAAAACCAGAAAATCTTAATTAATTTGGTAAATTATATTGATTAGCAAGGGGGTTCGCCAAGGATGCGTAGTGTTTCTATTTTATTTAACGTTTCTGAAAATTACATTATACGTCAAATCTGTAAAAATATAGATGGATGATGGTGAATCAAATTCCAAATCTAGAACTTTATGGGATACTCAATTCAGAAAATTTTGTTTACTTACATATATTATCAACTAAGATCTTGTAAAAATAAAAACTGCCCAGTATCTGTAATGGTCAGAACTGTAAAGTCTCATTTTATAGTTTCTCGTTATGATGTATAAGTATTAGGATCACAAAACAAAAGCGAGTCTTGTCAGTGCGCTAATCTTCCTCTTTTTCTTCTACGGGGCAGAGACGTGGACATTGAAGTCAAGAGAACGTCATCCTATAAACGCCTTTGATATATTCTTGAATATTGTGGTCTTGATCTCTCGATCTATCGAGATTCGACATCGAGAGGATTTCTTATCATGAATGTGGATGAAGTGGTTCACGTCCACAGTTACAGGAGTTTTGAAGGATGAGATTAAAGAACAACGTACACGAAGGATGACGTGTGACTAACAAATCCCCGCTTTGGGAAATTGACGAAAGGAGGATATATATATATCAGACTTGATAACTCTTCAGAAGTTAAATATATAAATTTTGAAACAAAAATTTTACACTAAAAAAGCTAATCGTAAAGAGATACTGTGAACTAACAAGAAAATGATATTTGCAGAAATTTTAAATATCAAGATAAAAAAAATTATAGGTTAATATGTTTCGTAAATAGTTTTTCATGTTTTTCTTAACTAGACTAATAGGAGGGCCTTAAATATAACTATTATGAATTTTTATGCTTTGTAAAGTATATATTTTTGAAGTTCGTCTAAGGATGTTTATTAGATATAAGACATGCAAAAAGTCTCTTCATCGGCTCCAGTATTACGAACAGCTACAGAGCGTGGCTTTATTGAATTTCTGTTACCTGGGGAGTTTCAGCGTCAAATACTTATATCTGAATTGAATTTATGGAAATTGGATGTCTAATATTTAAATTTTTATGGAAAATTTGGTATCTTATCAGACCTGTTCGGAATTTTTTATTTACTTACCATTTTAACTAGTGACCTTCATTTTCTTATGGAATTATAATAATATATAGAAATCGTCTAAGGAAATCGGTATCACATATTTATTGACTTAAAAAATATATACTTTAAATACAAAGATATAGATTGTTATTTATTCATAGATTCCTTGCAGACTATAACATCACCCCTAGAAAATAATGAATGCGAAGTAAAATTCTGGGAAATAAGCTTCAGAAATAAATTAATACTGAAAGTACAAAACAAACTTGACATTTATTAGAATTTTTTCCCCTTAATCAATAAACTTGGAGACTTGAAGTATTATAATGAGATACGTGGTACAAAGGCTTGTGTAACTCAACGGCAGTGTCATTTCTAAATTAATAACTCCACATAGAACGTAAGTAAACTCATTAGTGCGACTTAACTGGTGTAGGGCTTTTATTTTACGTCGAACTGCTTTATCTATAAAATAAACAAAATAAATTTTTTTAATAATCAACCATTGGCATTGGCCAAAAAACAGTAATTGGTTACATTCTTGGACAAGAGATATTCACCTAGGTGTTATATTAAAAACACATAATAAAAAAAAAGTTAATCATTATCACATGTTATTAAAAAATATTATTACCCGATTTTTTTGTATTCAAGAAGTCATTAATTATTGTGCACAAATCAAACACTTCACATTTGGTTACCATCGATACATAACAAGGAAAAGTTATGAGTAGCGTGTACATAAAGCATCGAACAGTAATAACAATAGACATAATCACTATGATCTGAAATGATGAAAATAATTATTTACTGTAATAAAAAAGTACTCTCATATAAAATTTGTGTTTGCACTCACCGTTTTAGTTACTAAAAAATATTAAAAAGTACCACATACCGATGGATCTTCATTATCTTCTTCAATCCTTGTTATCAGATGTTTAAGTAGGATTATAGTTGCAAGTCCAGATTTTGCCAATATCACAATTAACTGTTAAAAAATAAAATATATTATTCAATTAGTAAATCAATGGAAGAAAAAAAGAATTAAAACAATATGAATTAAACAAAAATACCGGAAATCCCATTATCGAATTTAAGTTCAAAGAACTCTTGTATAATAAATTGTAGGCTTTGTAGAAGGAATTAATATTAACGTTTGTATTACCAGAAAATGTATTACGATTGCTTATATTGTTGCTATCATTATATACTGCAACGTCGTCAACAAATATTTTAGCAGCATGAGCTTTTAAAATATTTACTCTTCTCAGTAAAAAAATAAGAAAATTTGTATAAAATATAATTTCACAATCATGTATAAGAAATGGTAAGTAAATAAAACTGTAGGAGTATGATGATATTTTATAATGAGCAATTACTATAAAATTAATAAAATGATATAAAATAATATTGGAAAGTTGGATTGACGTCCAGTATTTCACGGATAATTTTGATATGTCCTCGTTGACACCAAGTATTTTATCAAATAAATTCAAATCTACAAAGAATTTTTTTAATTTCTTCTTATTTAAAACTAGGGCACTAAAACTTAATAAAATATATTCAAACCCCGAGATGTCTTTTAAGACATTAAATAATCTACTATTAAGATCAATAAAAACTATACAAATGATACTTAAAATAATTAGCATGACACTGTAAGCACGACTTAAAAAAAGCACACATTTATTTTCAGAGAACAGATATTGCCGATTTAAGCCAAAACACATTTCGAACAGTATTAATTTTTTTATCTGATCAACAGTTTTATATTCATTTTTGAAAAAGTTATTTCTTTTTGGAATTGGAATTTCTGGACTGACTGTTTTTGGAGGTGAAATTATGAACATGTTTTAGGATAAAAACAGAATAATTTCATATATTCCGATTTTTAGTGACACCACCTTCTACGTTAGTTTATTTGAACAAACAATATCTTTATTAAAAAAAACTATTAAGGTTTTTATTTTAATTTGTATTATGTTGCTATCCATAATGATAATTATCACGTTTAATGGATTTCAGGCTATCTTATATTAGATTGTACAATCAAATATATAAGTCATATAGATAATAGATTTTTAAGTGATAGATTTTATTTTTAGTTCCAAGCTATGGTAATTGATCATTTATTATATTGCATAACATTTGGAGTCTCCAACAGATAATAAAGTCACATACATATGTATATATAAATATTTTAATGTTATCATAGTGGAACACTGCACGAGATACAAAAATTAAAAATATAAATCAGCTCTTTAATGTATCTGGTGTTACATATCTACAGCGTGCTATGTTCACTCAATCAGGAGCACAATTATTAAAGTGTTATGAGATTGCTTACTACGCTCTGCTTAACGGGTAAAAATTGTAAATACAAATATATTGAAACATAAAAATAAAGTTACATGACAAATAAAAATCTTCACACTTGTCATAGAATTAATAACTTTCTTTAACTAATAATTATTTATTGTATTTTCTTCCTCGAAATTGTTTGTGGTAGTTCTGCTAATATTATAAATGGGAGAGTTTTAATATAACTCATACATAAGAAGAGAGGGACTTATGTCTTTATTTAATGTAATTTCCACAGAACCACGTAATAACATTTCTATTAATGTCTTTGCCTATTACTAAACATATTTATTATTTAACCACACAATATGCACTTTTTTGTGAATTCAATTCAGAACTCTCCACGAATGAAATTCCGGGCAAAAGCTAGCTAGTAAATAAATTTTGAGAATTGATACACAATTATAAGATATGTCAAGCATACGGCATAGTATTTTAGTGGCAGTGACATATTTAAAGGTATAACACCCCACAAAGTGTAGGAAAAATCATTATCCTGTGTCATTTGAAGAAAGGCCTTTAACTTTCTTCGTTCAATTTTACCTAAAAATAAAAAATAATAAATATAACATAAAGACGTCATCATATAAAACTTTAATTTATATGAAATTAATAATCTGATAGTAATATTTATTACCTGAACGAAAATTTGATTGAAAACTTACTTAAATTATCCGCATTAAGATAATCATATAAGGTCCCTCTTATGGCCAATACAAGACATTTAGTTATAAACGTGCAGTAACAGAGCGTGATCAAGAGAAATGACTGCTTCATAAAACGACCGATTGAGAATGTAACAACTGTTCTGATTTTCTGAAACAAATAAATTTACAATTATTTCTCATTACAAATAATATTGAACTCTGTATCGGTCCTTTTCTTATATATTCTTCCTATATACAGACAAAACAAATACAATGTATGTTTGTTAGTTATAAATATATGTTTATATTCAGGTGTTATTATACAGGCGTAGTAAGAATGCGGAATTGCGTAGGCTTCATCGCACAAGAGTTTTTTAACGGTGTCATTTTGTATCAGAAAGTGGATCTTGAAGCCCATCATACTTAATAGCCACGTCTTTAATTGTGCTGTTACTGATCGCTATTACCAATTAAATTTTAGCTTTTGCTGACATTTTATTTGGAGCTATTGATTTTTGCATATCGTAATCTTATCCAGAGGGTGTCCTACTAAATATTTTTCCGATATTTAGCCTTGGGCATACGGGTACGCGACCCCGGATCCTCGAGCCACCACTTTCATACCTCTATCCTCAGTCCATGAAGGTGGTGTCCTGTACCTCCCCTCATTCCCCTTCCTAACCCCTTTCCCCCCTTCTCTATCTTTTCCTTTCCTGGTTTTACCCGTAAAACGGGGTTTTGGAGGTCAGACGGCAGTCGCTCCGTTAAAACCACTCCCGCCACTCTTATGGTTGCAAAAGTTTATGGACTGGGTACGGCTAGGGCGTCGCCGAGAAACGACGCGCAGGCACATCGCCCTACACCTGCGATAAGTGGGCAAGGGCTACCGTGTGAAGTACGGGCACGGCTAAAGACGTTAGTACCCCAAAGGAAACTCCGCTTTGCAACGTGGAATATTGGCTCTCTAACCGGACGATGCAGAGAACTCGCAGATGTACTCATGAGACGTCGGGTCCAGTGTGCGTTCCTCCAGGAAACTCGCTGGAAGGGCAATAAGTCTCGGAACATCGGACAGGGTTACCAGCTGATATACACTGGGTCGCCTTCAGGTAAAGCTGGTGTAGCGGTAGTGCTATCTGAAGAGCTTCGGAATGGTCTTCTTGAAGTCGATCGTCGCTGCGACCGCCTGATGCGGGTGCGGATACTGATCGAGGGAGTGATTACTAACTTGATCAGTGCTTATACTCCTCAGGCTGGATGTAGCGGGTCCGAAAAAGAGTCATTCTGGGAGCAATTTGAAGAGGTTCTACGTGCTATACCAGCTGCTGAAGTAATCATAGTTGGGGGGGATTTAAATGGCCACGTAGGTAGGGCTGCGGAAACGTTTGATCGTGTACACGGTGGTTTTGGTTATGGTCGCCGCAATGCAGAGGGAGAAAATATTCTCAGAACCTGTATTGCGTCTGACTTAGCCGTCGTGAACACGTTCTTCCAAAAGACTCCACAGCACCTTATCACGTATAAGAGCGGGTCCCACTCAACCCAAATAGATTATCTGCTGACCAGACGGTGTCATATCGGCAAGGTGACTAACTGTAAAGTCATTCCTGGTGAAAGCCTGACAGCCCAACATCGACTTCTTGTCATGGACTATGTCGTTACCCCGAAAAAGAAAGTGGCCGAGAAACGTAAGCCTCGCATCAGGTGGTGGTTGCTGAATGGAACGATGCAGACCAGCTTTCGGGCAGAGGTTGAGAGTCAAAATCTGTCGACTAATACCGAAACTGCTCAGGAAGTTTGGGATCGAGCCCAGTCAGCAATTATCACAGCAGGTAAACGAGTTCTAGGCCTTTCTAAGGGAGGACGGGTCATTGACAGGGAGACATGGTGGTGGAATGACGAAGTGCAGGAGGTGATTCGTGAAAAGAAGACTGCCTTTAAGAAGTGGCAGCAATCAAACTCTCCTGAAGACAGACTAGAGTACATAGCAGCGAAACGTGCCAGTAAAAGGGCTGTTGCCAGAGCCCGCAGTGATAGGTTATCACCATTATATGATACACTTGAAACTGCGGAGGGGCAGAAGCTCATTTACAAATTGGCACGAGCTCGGGATAAGGCGACGCAAGATATCGCAAAATGTCTTAGCGTCAGAGATTCCCAAGGCACGTTGCTGTGTAATCATGCCTCTGTGAAGGAGAGATGGAGATGCTACTTCAAGGAGTTGCTAAATACTCGGAATTGTCTTCGACGCATGAAGAATCGGAAAGCGGTGGGACCTGACGATATTCCGATCGAAGCGTGGAAATCATTGGGCTCTCTTGGTGTGCTCATACTGACGGACCTTTTTAACCGCGTCTTGAACACTGGGACTATGCCACATCAGTGGCGTTACAGTTACATTACCCCTATATACAAAGGCAGGGGCAGTGTTCAAGATTGTGGTAGTTATAGGGGCGTTAAGATCATGAGTCACACCATGAAGCTCTTTGAGCGTATGATCGACCTCAGGCTCCGCCGAGAGTGTACTGTCTCGGAATGTCAATATGGATTTCAGCCAGGTTTATCGGGCACCTTGGACGCCATTTTTGCCATCAGAACTCTGATGGAGGCATACAGGGAAAAAAGGAGAGCTCTGCATGTCGCATTCCTAGATCTGCAGAAGGCCTTTGACTGCGTGCCTCGTCAATGTATCTGGTGGGCATTGCGATTCAAAGGGATCCCTGAGGCCTATATTGACATCATCAGAGACATGTACCGCGATTCCGTTTCAATGGTTAGGACTGCTGTTGGCGATACAAAACCCTTTCCGATCTCAGTAGGGGTTCACCAAGGCTCGGCTCTTAGCCCCTTCTTGTTCAATGTAGTGCTGGACACTGTCTCGGCTAACATCCAGGACCAGCCTCCATGGCTGATGATGTATGCCGATGACATAGCGCTCATTGATGAGAGCAGGTTGACGCTAGAGCGAAGAGTGAACCTCTGGAAGGGTACGCTTGAGAACGGTGGTCTTAAACTAAATGTGACGAAGACCGAGTACATGGCTTGCGGAAGCCCGGACTCTTGCACTATCCATATAGGACCTGAACCAGCCGTAAAGTCGGAAAAGTTCAGGTACCTTGGATCTATTCTGCATGAGTCGGGAGGCATCGATCACGATGTCCAAGCCCGGATCAGCGCTGCTTGGGCGAAATGGCGTGAGGTCACAGGTGTGGTCTGCGACCGCAGAATACCTACCAAGCTCAAGGGACTAATATACAAGAGCATAATCCGACCGGTTCTCTTATATGGAAGCGAATGTTGGCCAACACTGTCCAGGCACACTCAGGAGCTTCACGTCACGGAGATGAAGATGCTGAGGTGGATGTGTGGCGTAACGCGGGCTGACCGTATACGTAACACATTTATCCGAGGTAGTCTTGGAGTCCGTGACGTAGCGGATAAGCTTCAAGAGAGTCGCCTGAGATGGTATGGCCACGTTGCACGCCGGCCTGAGAACTACGTCGGAAAAATTTGCCTTGATATGACGGTCCCTGGAGCAAGACCCCCAGGACGCCCAAGAAAGCGATGGCTGGACACCGTGAAGCAGGATATGAGAGCCAATGGACTTACCACCGCGGATGCTAAAGACCGTGCAAAGTGGAGGAGTTTGAGCAGGAAGGCAGACCCTGGCTAATGCTGGGATAATTGCCAGGAAGAAGAAGAAGTAATGTTAGATGGAATTTCCTTGTCGATGTTGTAACTCAAGGAATAAACGTTTTGTTTCGGGGTTAACTGCTAACATTTCATTAAGGCTCAACCGATCTTGAAAGATTGATTTCTATATTATATCATAATAAAACAATAAACTTTAAATTCACTATTTGAAACAGTCACTTCAATTTTAATATCCTAATAAACCTACAATAACCAAAAAAAATAAGTGTCATTGTTCATATAGTAATACTATGGTATTATTTGTTTAAATCCACTCATAAAAATTAACAAGCCTCATATAGTTGAATCATGTTATTTATTAATTAATTTTAGCTTACCAGGTGTCCAAATTCAATTTTAAAGTATTCTGTTGACGACGACCCTATTATAATAATTGAATTTTTAAGAAGCATTATGTTTGTTAAAGCCGATGATAATAACATTATTACGATCTGAAATAAAAAAGTTACGATTAATAGCTTACAGGATTACATAATTAACAGAATAATGACAATATGGAAGTAAAAATAGACTACCGGAAAACCTATGGCAAAATTAAGTTGACGAGAACATTTATATAAATGGTCATATGCTTTATGCAGGAAACTAATGTTTAGATCTGTTGTTTTTAAATGAGACCTAACATGGTTAATTTTAGAATGACAGTTGATGTTTTTATTCCCAACAAGTCTTATTGTACGTTCTTTGAGTATGTAAAGTCGTTTTAAGATAAATACAAATAAAATGCAGATAAATAGCATTTCCATATCATGTATAAAATCTCCCAAAAACAATGGGACCACAAATAGATTTATATCTAAATTTGTAAAAATTATGAAGTGATAATATTGAACCAAGTTAAAAATGGATATTGTAATAATGCCACAATAAAACCATGATATTGGTGTTGTAAAGGAAGCATTCGCATGTATGTTTAGCGTTTTATCAAAATTTTGCAGGTTATTAAAGAACTTAATGAAATTTTTCTTCATTATAATCACAGCACTTAGAGCTAAAGCAGAATATTCAAAAGTGGTAAAACTGTTCATGACAAAATGACTTGTGTTAATAATGGGATTTAGAAGAGATATCAACATTATTATTGACACTAAAGTTATGCTATATATGTTACTAATAATATTAACACTTTGTTTGCAATCACATAAGTAAATTCTATTTATCCCTAACATAATTTGAAAAATAATAAAAGGTTGTATTCGTTTTATCGTAGCTTTCGGTAGCTTCATTTGTTTTAGTTTTTAAAAGAGTATTGTAGCTTTTTCAAAACAACGAGAGTTATACTACTGTGACTAGAACAAAAACAGTTACTTTACTTCATACATCACATCAATTAACAACATTGCACTTAAATCGAACGCAAAGTAATATTGATACGTTAAGTGTAGATTGACACTCATATACAAGAAATATTAAATTGAAATGTGGGTTGGTAATGTGCCATGTCTATGAATATATATTGTTTGTTTTTGGTCCCGTTTTTAGTCTTAGAACTAGACAAATTTCGGTTGAAAATCAATTTCTCATAGTCAATATATTTTCAAAAATTTTAATCTCATAAGAAAAACTTTAAAAAAATTCAGCTTCACAAATTATGTTGGTTTTGAATGAATATATAGCTAATTTGACAACGTTAAAACTTGGCACTTTGATAAAGTTTGGTCTGAAGTTTAGACTTTAGCTTTACAATGAAACGTCAATCGACATGAGCATAAACTGGATCCGATGTCTATTTTGATTAAAAGTGATAAAAGGGCAAAGAAGAGGTTACAAGATCAACGTGTCCGGCGTTGATCAGCAGATTCCGAAGAGGTTAGCAGCCACCGTCGCCTAGTCGTCATTGTTCTGCCACAAGGTATTTCACAGTCGATAGGGTTACTACCCTACACAGGGGTACACCCCTGTTACCTAATAGCAGGGACTTAGTTTCAGTGCTTTCTTACATTTCCACACACCTCCCTGTCTAGGCAGGGAGGACACACCCATACCATCATCCAACATGGGCAACATTATCACACTCATTTTTAGGAACTATTAGAGTTCCTCGCAGAAAACGCCCCAATATATATAAAGCCTACACCGACCAATGTAAGCCATTGAGGAAGGCCACGGTCGACACGGACAGCCTGGTTTCACCGGGCTGCCCACAACGCCACATTCCATCCGATATGGAATGCTCCGAATACGAGTCGTCACCAGAGACTTCTTCGCTGACTTCGAATGCCGAGGAGGATAACGACGGGTTCATGCCTATTGTATCCAAACCGGGAAAGAGGAAGGCGGCAAAGTTGCTGAAGGCGCCGCCGCCTATTAAAAAGTAGTGATGTCAGTCGCAGCTGCCGGCGCAGCTTCACGAGCACCTGCAAGCGCACTTGTGTCTGCACCTGCGCCCGCACCTGTTCGCGTAGCTGTGGAAAAAACCCAACCGACCACCGTGAATAACAAAGGACTAAAATCAACTTTCCCGCCGCCGCTCTATATTAGAGCAAACAAAAACTGGAACAATATTTCCAGCTTATTGAAGCATAAAAACATAAATTTTATGTCAGCCCGGAACACGGCAGCAGGGCAGCAACTCCAGCCCGACCGCGATGTTACGGAAGTGAAAGTGAAATGAAGTATAATATCGAGTTCCACACCTACGCCCTCTCAGAAGAGCGTAGGCTAACCGTTGTTATCAAGGGTCTCTTCGCGGAAATACCTGTTAAAGTCATTAATGAGGACCTTCAGTCCCATAATCTGCCGGTGTTGGAAGTGCATCGCATGCTCAGGTTCAACAAAAAAACCATTCGACATTGTTTTACTTCATTTGTCCCTTACCCCGGTAAGTAAGAAAATTTATAATTTTACATGTGTTTGCCGACTGTCGGGCTTGGAAATAGAGCCCCCGAGATACCGCCCCGGCGCCCCGGGGCAATGCCACCGATGTCAGTTATATGGCCGTTTGCAGAGGTTCTGTTACGCACGCCCGCGCTGCGTAAAGTGCCGAGGCGTTCACTCTACATCCGACTGCAGCAGGGTCTCACCTACGAAGGAGCCGCCTAGCTGCGTCCTGTGCGGCCAGTAGAGTCATCCCGCAAACTTTCGTGGATGTCCCAAAACGCCGCACTGGGCGAAAGTTGGGCGGCACCCCAATAATGCCCGGGAGCCAGCTCCCATTCCTGCTGCATCCTGTGCAACTAACGCCTGGCAACTAAAAGTATAGATTAGGCTTCCCAAACACTCCTCCTACACCCAGACAATAAATATGTGACCGACAGTACAGATACAAATGTCCTCAACATACACTAAGACAACATATTCACAAACACCGCCTTCGCCGGCGAAGACGGGGTTCCGTTTCTTACACGTCGCACCGGCGTTCTGTCGTCGGGGGGCGTCATACAATCCCGTCATCCGATGCCATCCTCCCCTTCAACGACGTCCTAAGCCGAGGTCCGGCCTCTTAGAGGCACCCTTGGGACGGGCGCATCCCTCCGTCGGGTCCTTCTTGCCCGAATTAAACGGGTTTGTTCCATCGGGCCACCCATCGCTCCCGGTGACGTTGTAACAGACAATAGGGCTAACAGCTACAGTCAAGTCAAAAAAAAGCACAAACTAGCTTACTGTGACGAATATGTCCATTTATGGAATGGTCTTATGACTCCATGTGATTGTTAGTTGTTTCTACCCGCAAATGAGACTAACGAACAAATAGTTAAAACTTGAAAACTATCCTTCAATATTCCTCGATGATGGCTTAAATATGAATATACCACATTATATAAAATTGTTGTACCTGCAAATTTTAAAAATACACGAAAAAAGGTGCTCGAATCATAAAATGACTTAAATATTTCACTCGTAGGAAGCAAAAAAATATTTTTTATAGTTTTATGTTTTTCATTATAATTATAAAGAAAATTTAAAGTAAAATATCTTTTTTTACATTTTAAATAGAGTTTTGAAACCCTTTTTTTAAATTTAAACAGTATAAAAGTTAATTTTTATTAAAAATTGTTACCACTAATATTAATCCATGTCTATCTGTTTATTACATTAATGCATTTCCATTTACTGTTATCACTTAATCAATTGAAGTTGTTTGAAAATTTTATTAACTTCCTGAGTGCTTGAAAACAAAACAAACATTAATAATATATTACATACATTTCATGATCGTTAGTTAAAGTAGTCTTTATAAAGGAAATTTTAAATTTTACATATATTTTATTGTTTTCCAATTGTTTATATATGTTCAATTTAAAAATTAAAATAATATGATTTGAAAAATTGAGGAGCAAATATAAAATTTACATTACTTTTAAGAATTTATGAAAAAATAAGTGAAAACAAATTAAAAGAAGCAAAAAATTTTCAGAAGAGAGATGACTTCATAGAAGCCAATAAAAGGATATAAACTATAGTACTTTAATTAAAGAATGTCCAATTTATAAATACATAACACACAAAAACTATCATCAATTCTACTTGTATACGAGGAAGTTACCTCGTAGCATATGTTCAAAGCTGTTTGACTTTGAAATAATATACCTGACACAACTCGAAAACCTTCTTCACGTTATTTTGGCGTGATATTGCTGTCATTATTTTTTAACATGGGTTTTCTATTTTTTATTTTTTGTAAAAGTTGATTGTTAAATACTTTGTATCCAAGCAATGTATTTTTAGATTTGATCGACCCTGATCACATTTATTGTATCTTTTTGAAGGTCATTCAAATTGAAACATGTGTGAAGTGAAGAAATAAATATATAAAATAAATAATTATATATAGTTAAATTAACCTTATAGCGAGTATATTTTTTTTTTCATTTAAGTTATTAAAAAAAAAATATTATTGCGTTGTATAATGATTGCAGGAGAAATAAAGAACATTTATTAATATTTTCATCTTCTTTAGATAATGTTTCTATTCGGAGAAATCAAAAATTTACTTAATTAAGAGTAGATACGTTATGCATCTACATTGTTGTAAAACGGTATTTGAAATTAAATCTCCAAATAATTCTAAAGATAATCAGATACCCCTTTTTCGTCAGTGGTGAAAAAAGTATGGAACTTAAAGATCTGCACTCGAAACGGCAAAAATATTACGACAGCAATCCTCGGGTTAGGATTTATTAAATTTATAATGTTATTATATATAAATTAATTATTTACACAACTAATTATGTTTTACAATATGTTTGTTAAAATTGCAAAAATTATATGATGAACCAAGTAAAAATTTTATTGGGTAAATATGAGAAGTTACAAATCTGTTAAGATAGGATTAGACGAGCTTATTCTGTCAAGAATGTAAGCGTTATATAAATATTCATACCTTGTATCAAAAGTATTAGTTGAAATAATCTGAATAATTAAGGTATTTTGCGAATATATCTCTCAAATTGGTGAGGAGTGAGGATATACCTTTATTATAACGAGAATTTGTTTGTAGTATCGTTAAGTCAAGCACAGCACCAAGCACTTCATCACTTTTTACTTTTAAATAGCTAAACAACTTCTGTTGGTTAGTTATTTAGGATAAAGATCAGTAACGTTAAACAATTAAATACTGAGATATAACACACTTATATATATATAATCATATACATATAATCACTTTTCGGCATGTCAGCAGCTGTTTCTATTCTGACCGCGTCACCGGGAGGAGAGGGTGGCCCGATGGGCCGTTAAATACGATAACCTATCCGTTCTTAAGGCGTCGTGGAGGGGAGGGGGGCATCAAGTGATGGGATTGCATAACGTCCTCTGAGGGTAGAACGCCGGAGCGACGTGTATGACAGGTGACTTCGTCTTAGCCAACGAAGGCGGTGTGTCTGTAAGTATTGTTTTGGTCTGCTTGAGGACATTTTCAACATGTTGGTCGCTTGTTTTATTGGCAGGGGCTAAGAGAAGTGTCTAGGATGCTCATTATTTATTGGATGATTAGAGGGCGAGGCTTCAGCCTACTAGTTGCCTTTGGTTTGAAACGCTCTGACGACACTCAACATGCCTGTGTGATGATACATTGCCAGCATGCGAGACTGAGGATTGTCATCGGAGGCCCTCCTGCCATCGGAGAGGCTTAGCGGCCAATGTCTGCACCTCCGAAAGGTCTATTAGACTTGCGACTTCTCAGTTCATATGATATATGGTCAGTTGTCATCATATGTTTTTGAAGTTATTATTAAATTTCATGCGAAAGTTATTTCCTGTGTGAAAATGTGAAATGTAAAGAATAATTGGACCTTCCTTTAATAGAGGGTAAACATTTAAACTTTCTTCTTTATCTATCAGTCAGGTAATATGAAGTGATTAGTTTTAGTATTATCTGGCGAACATTGTAGAGGTTGTTCTTGTAAACATTCTGGAATTTCTTATTTCGTTATTTTTTTTTCCCAGTGCTTTTACTCACCCTCATCTGGAGGTAACTTAAATGAACGTGAGGATTATTATTTTATGTTTTATTTAACAGTCAAATAACGTAGTATTATAGAAACCTTCAAATCAGCTATAAAATCCTTTAATGAGTACTGAGTCTTTTTTTTTTTATGGCTGATATAAATTTTCATTCTTTATAACCAACACTGAAGCGAATCTTTATTTTTATTTCAAACCATGGGTAACTTCATGTTTATATTGGAAGAATTTATCGAACCATCAATATTTATACGATAAGATTTTTATAAGCAAGGTATAGATTTAAAGTTAATTTCAATGTTTTTACTAATTATAACCTGTATGAAATTTAAAAAAGATCGAACAAATAGGGTTTTTTTTGTCAGCTATGCATAAAGAAAGAATATCGTCTAGAATAGTTTCATTTTTAAACTGCTGTCATCAAAATGTTTAGTATATAGTCTAAATTTCCAACTTTGGTACATGAAACCAAATTCATTACAAAGTTATACTAGAGTTGGTAGTGCGGTTTAGTGTGATAAAAGTTTTATTAATATTTAATAATTTGAAATATAATGTACAATACATGAAAATGATGAAGGCCAAAATTTGGAGCATGACGATTATACTTTTGCATCACTCATAAACTGGGTAGAACTCTTCATAGTAATGAAGCAAATGGAAATTTGATTGTTTTGGTGACTTATTTTCAAAGTAAACAAACATATAATGTAATAACAACATCACATCTTTGAAAGCAGTGATAATTTGTAGGAGTTTCAACAAAACAAATAATATTTTTTTATATAAGCCTCAGTTTTTTTTAATATTTTTTAAAGATTTAACTACATTTTTAATTTGTTTGTTGAAATTTTGTTTTTGAGGATATTATACTTCGTAGTTTTATAAGAATTGTTTATTTTCCAGCGTCGTGATATTTTTTATATTATTAGGAATAAATTAAGATTGAAACTGCCATCAAAAATAAAAGAAACCAACTACAAGAAGTGGTTTTATAACAGACCGGTCAATTTGAATTAAAAGAATCTTAGAGCTAATATTATTTTTCAGTTAAAAAACAAACCGAATTCAAAAAAAATCAACATAGAAATACAGGAACTCAAAATCAAAAAATATTTTTACACTTAAATATGATTTCCAAACCTAACCAATTGTTCAAATATGAACAATTTCTTAAAATCTTATCACTTTTTGCAGTTGGTGCCTTCTAAAGACTAAATAACTGACACTAATATATAATAATATAATACTAAATAGAACGACCTAAAAGTATCCTAAAACCAAATAAAACTACACTCTTTCTCATCTAACTCTATAAATTCAATAATTCCTTAGCAAGTTTTTGAAGAATTTGTATAACTCATTTATTATGCAACTAAACTAAAATTTAAAAGAGCTTGCTAAAGTTCATGCAATTACTCAATTGGTCACATTTTAGTTCAAATTGAAGGTCAAATTATACGTTGCTCACAAACAATACCTATTGAAACATTTATGTTTATGGAATGTACATTGTTAACATATGAATAGTCGTTGTTTGTAACCGTTTCAATAAAAATTTGCTCAATGTGGTTATTTGTACATTTGCATCTTTACATTTGATTTTCATTCAAAAATTAAATAACTCTATGATTGTTTTAATAAAATTCTGTAAAAATATGTGCAAACAATTTGGTTCTTTTATATTTTCATAAACATAATTTAACACATTATAGTAATATTAAATTATAGGTATATTAAAGTAAAAAATAATAATACAATCCAAAAGACTTTAGTCTACAAGATTATATATAGTATTAAAAAATCTATAGCTCTTTCTTACTTTTACACTTAACTTTTCTATAATACCCAGAAAGGATTTTAAAACGTTTGGGGTCACAAACTATCGTATCCCTTAAGATTATCTTTCATAAGTATAAGCAACGCAATACATTTTTATCTATTTTGTTTTAAAAATTTAAGCCTTCTTTATTTTCCATCCGCCAGAGCCTCTATCAATTGATCGATTCAACAGTTAAGTTGCTTGGTTTTTTCCTGTAATCTATCCTAAAACGACAAGCTTCTCAAGGTCTATCGACTTCTCCTGGCGACATGACCAAAACGCTCAAATGATGATTTAAAATGGATAGAATAAGTATCGATATCCGTGGCTATTCTAAAATGGTGATTTTAATGACATCTAAGTCTTTCACGAGTAGTAATTTAAATAAAACTAATATTTTCTGATTTTACTTCGTGTTTTTTTTATTATTTTAACTACATACTCTCGACGTTTCGATAACTTTGCCGCAACCGTGATCACGGGCAAAGAACATGAAAATGTCTGTCAGTCAGTTTGGTTATTTGTCATCTACTACCAATGATTTCTTAATTTCCTGGCGTAGTACCACTACTAGCGAACAATATGAGTAATTTACGTAAAATGTTTAAAAAAATATATCTTAGCAAGTATATATAAAAACACAAATAGATAGATATACTTTTGGATATACTGTGTGCCCATTTGTAATTTAATAGACTTTCAAAATGGCTACCCACAGCAGAACTTAACTAAACTCTAAATTCAACTACTATGTATGTAAGTCCAAATACTGTGAAGAATAGTTTTGAATACTGAATTTAGTTTTACTTCTAAAGTACATTAAGACAAGCAAGACTATCAAAATCATAGTTTCATTTCCATATTTTAGATTGATTATTCTCAAAGAAATTCTATAGTTTTTTTATTTGATTTATGACGTATTTTATGTTGTCTAAATCATAGAGTACTACGTACTGCAAGAGTCCAGAAGAATGGAAGATTACAATATTTCAACGTATTGTGAAAAATACTTATTTCTGTAAGCATCTTGGGGGAATCAGCGTATAGAAAGCTTTGTATCTAAAAAAAATGTGCACGTATTTGTTGCTTCACAGACAGATAGACGTTAAGGTGGAAATATAATAATATTTAAAAAATGCTTAAGTAAATTACAGAAATATTATTTACGTTTAAAAACATACAAAATATATATATATATCATCCCATTCATGCCATTCATCCCATTCATCATCCCATTCCTAGTCTTTGAACCACAATGTTAAATACAAAATGAAGTTTGGACCTTCATACTTTATTATGTTTGAATTTTTTTTCCACGATGGCTAGGTTACTAGTGATTTTAGGCCAGGGCTAGATAAAAGTAGATAGTTCATATATATATTGTAAACCTAGAAACTACTTTTAATCTCATCGATCCGTTGTGTAATTTATGTATTTTTTTCGTAGAATTATATTATACGTCAAATAAGCGAAATGAAAGCGGATGTTAATGAAATTCGTTATGAGTTCACTTTGGGTACTGCATTGATTTTCCATACATAAGTACTCGAACCGTAATCCAAAATGTAAGTTCAATACTGAACTTTCAAGTACGCCAGGATCTAGTATTAGAAAACTTTGATCCGAATTTTTTTTACATATTTTTGATTTCTGTGTGTAGTTGAATTTTTATCTTCATTTTGGTAGGAACTAAATAAAATTAATAAAATTACTACTTAATTTTTTTCTACTAGACTTTTTCATTCAATAAATTAGAAAAAGTTAAATAATACTGGTAGTTGCACTTCACATTATGTTGTAGAAATATAGTAAGATTGTTCTATTTTATGACGAATACTAAAAATAAATAAATATTAAAACTGATGTAAATAGTTGTAAATTTATTTACTTGAATTAAATTTCAAAAAGGCAATAGAATAAAATATTCGTTACATTCCAAGGGATTCGATCTTACGAACTTTGAGATATCGCCTTAGAGTCGTATTGCCAATTAAGTTATTTTGACTTAGCTTGGTGGTTTAAGTAACCAATACTCGTAGTAGTTGTTTGAATTGCAATTCAAACGAGTTCTACAAATTTAACGAGTACTCGTCCTATCATAATAATAATTTATAGTGTTATCTTTGTAAGTTACATAATATTTTGTTCCAATAAATAGCCAAATAATAATGGAAGTCCCAACTTATTTGTTATGTTATGTGGTTGACGAATAAAAGTTAAAGTACTTTATCATTGTAACTCAATATACATATATTACATAATAAATATGATAGACGCCGCTTTCATTGCTGGTAGACCCGACTAATGGGTATATTTTCTAAGACAAATCTCTTAACGACATAGTTTATCCTTATTAGTGCCGAAAGCTGATGTCATATCGCTATTAACAATATATTAGAAGAGAGCTGTTCCTGTTATCTGCAAAATGTCCCAAGAGTGTCACTGAGAGAGATATTTAAAGTTTAATACACTGATATCATTGAGAAACTTATCCAACTACAAACTGTATATGTAGAGAAAAAAAATGATGTACACTTTTATATAATTTATTAGGTGAGCAAATATAGACTCTATGAATAATAAATGAAATAATTAGCTGTGAATTTCATTAAATATTTTAATTTCTCATTATTATTATGTCAGATATAAATTGTACAGTTTTCATCAAGATAAATTTATTTCTACATTGTTTTAAAATGTTTTATTCTATTAAAGTTACTGTTTCATATAGTAAGGACCTAGAGATAATAAAATCAATGAAATTAGGAGTTGGTATTGTATAAAACCACTTTCAAGGCTCACCGTCTGTTCTGACAGACGTAGAATTGACTTGAAACAATTCTTGTTAAGTTTCAATTTTCTCTAAGCCCACTTAGCCGTGTGAATGTATCAAGTATTGAAATATAATTTTGTATTCCCGGGAATATCTCAAATATTCAATTTAAAGAACATTCTTATATATAACTTCAAATTGGTGTAATAAGAACAATACGTCTATATACACAAAATCGAAGATATTTAATTTCAAGGTTACGATTAAATTTATTAACAAAATTTTATTCTAATCACAAGATAAAAAAAATGACTCAAGAAATAATCTTATGTTACATTATAAATTTAATTCAACAACTCGAGATTGAAAACTTACTTAAGCTGATGAATATTATAAAAGTATTTTTTTTATATAACACTATGATAAATGTGTAGTCATTCAGCTTAATTTACTTATATAAATCGGTCATATTTCAAGGTTTCAGAATACTCAATTTATTGATGGACTCTCTATAAAATTTGTATTGAAGTCACGTATTATTCAATAAACCAAAAATTAATATTAGGGACGTGATGCGAGTTCCAAGTAAAACTTGCCGCCCGCTTCAATACGAACCGAAAACCGAAATAGTTACATCGAGTTTGCTCAATCAAATGAGCAAACGAGTCTGTGAGTCTCACAGATGTATAGCTCGATACGATTGTCGACTACATTAATCCTACAATAACAACTAAAAGGAATCAGTATGCTTAAGTTCATTAATTAATATTAACCATGACTAGTATAGTATTTAGATGTAGACATTTTTGTCCAAGTTTGTTACGTGCGTGCACCTGGACGTGTAAACCAAAAGTATTCTTATACCACATGTAATAGGGTGCTATTGCTATATTTACATCGGGACAATCATGTAGTCTTAGGTATGTGTTGTCAGTTACAGTTATGTAATTTTTAGTTTATTAATTATTATATATACCTCTGAGGTATTAGGTTATCTCTGATTATCTCAGTTTTCATTGTATAAGTATCGTTTTATAGTTAATATATCGTTGTAATGAAGTTTGTTCTCTGTGGATTGCTATTAACTTTCCGTGTAGGTATTAAAAAAAATTAAACACTAATATCATAAGAATTATTTGTTGCATATGTGTCTGCTGACACTTTAGATTAAGTAATTGAAAGAAAATTATTCTTTGTCAGTACAACTCAACTTGTGGTATCGTATTTGTAGTTTTATTAATATCATCCTAATGCAGTGTGTGTCGATCAGTTTAAGAACACGAGGGACCTTGGAGTGCAAATATACAAATACAGACAAATGGTATTTTCAACAACATTAAAATGTTTAAGTTAAGAAAAAATTATAAAGTTATTATATAGTTAATATTAATATACGCTACATAAAAATAAAATAATTACATGTAAAATTCTAGTTAAACCTTTGTGAAGCGTTTGATTGATGATATTAATATTAACTTGACATTCTGCTATTGTCAGGTGTCGGATGAGAAATATGTTTAAATATCAGTATTGCTCTTAAATTTTTAATTGCAGCTTCCAAAAAGTATGTTTTTTTTTTATATATATTTTTTAATATTACGTATACGTTTGTATGAAATCTTGTAATCCAGATATATTCTCTGCAATATGATTCTATGTTGAATAAGTAAGAAATTATGTTACAAATATTCGAAAAGATTAAAAATAATAAAGTCAGTATTAATATTAAATATTTGTGAAAGCAATCTAAATAAAAAAAAATATATATATATTATTTTATAAGACAAACAGCAGTTACTGCCCTGCTCTTGTTTATAAACGTGACTGATTCTTGAATAAACGATTTTTTTATCATTGTAGAATGAAAGGCTGGACTATTATATAAGTCTTCTTTTTTGGATAAGAAACTATTTATTACTCTTTTTACTTCCAGCTGTTCATTGTTTCATTGCATGTGTCTTGAGCATGTGGTTGAAGGAGGTGTTGTCTTTCGACGTTTTACTATCGCCTGTTACCCAGTTATTTTGTAGAAGAGCTTTATTTTTTGGCTGATAAGTTTATCGCATATAAATCTTTTTATCTCACTCGTATGGTATACATAGATTCATACTATATCATATGTAGATTTCACTTACTTTTAACTAAAGTCGATATTCAAAACAAATATATAAAATTTTTATAATATACAATTTAGAAAAATAATAACATATTATCCTTTATTATTTTATAATATTAAGTAACCAAGACTATGATGGTTCATATTGAATTTTAAATTATTTCGTATAGGGAATATTTAATAGTTTAAGTAATGTTGAGGTAGAAGCGGATGATTGGAATCATCGAAGTTTGCTGCAAGTTTATCTCAAGAACTATATTAATACTCTGAAATTAAGTGCTCAAACTTGTATATTAGAGACATGTCTCAAACGCTGGATCCTTAAGATAAATATCATCAGAAGACTCAAGCTTATACCTATGTAATACCTATGTCTGTAGACAAAACTGTACCAAATTACTGAATGTTATATTCGTAGAGTTATGTACAAATAAGATAAGGTGAAATATCGAAGTCCTCACATAAACACAAAGGAGCGCATTTTGAGTTTGAGACACCTTAGAATATGTTAAAATGAATATTATTGATTTTAAAATAAAGTATCTTTATATGGAATAAATAGATTAAATGATGTAATCTCATACATATGTAACATTATATCAAAACAAAAGTTATACGATGGAATAGAAATATAAGTATAACATTATATTTATTTTTCCTAAAACATCCGGTCTGAGGTCAGCTCTTGATTTACGCTTCCCTCTCACAAAATTGTATTAAGGCTTACTGAGAGGGTCTGACGACGCAATTTTTCGGTGTTTACTCTTGATGATTTATGTTTAAGAAATTGCTGGTGTTGCATTGTATTATATTAAAAACAAAATTTCAAATTACCACAATTTTCATAAAAGCTTTACTACCAATATAATCACAATAATAATATAATCACAATATACATATCTTAGTCACGTTTCTATTGTGGAAATGAAAGGGTTTAACTATGCATATAAACTATTGATATCGACAATTTCAATTTATTATAATATTAGAGAAGAAAAAATATTCTAAACAAATCATATGTATTTAAGAAAACCAAAATAAAAAAGACGCCGAAGCAAATATTTTTTTAAAATGTGAAATTGATATGAGTAGTGAGGCTTTGAAACAACTATTGGTCATAATATAATGTTATATCATAAAAATTTCAGCTCAATGGAGCGAAAATCCAATATGCCGCAGATTTTATGACATCGATGAAAACTTTGAAATTCATTGAACTGTAAATATAACTTCTGTTTTAAATTGGAAACCAGTGAGACAAAAAGTTCTAAATAAATAATAGTACTTAAAAATATGTTTTTTCCAAAACATTTGATTTATTGTTTGATTGTTGGCAAAGTTTTTATTTGATTACTATGAGCAAATTTTTCATTCTTGTAAGGTTACTTTTTCATATTTAGAATTCACATAATCATAATAGGTATGTGGAGTGCAAACGAACATGTCTTTAACAATTTCTCGGCCTAACGATGTTACCAACATTCAGTTTTTGCGGCAAAGTCAAAAGGGATCGTTTCATATACTCGTATAAGTAGATGTTCGTGATCCTTTTGCTTACTTACGTTTTAGCTTTGGAACTTTTTCTATTCAATGCATGAAACCTAATTGATCTTAAGCTGACATATTTAGACGTTCAAATGAAAGCAAACTCTGTAAATGCTTAAGCAATAGTTAAGGTTAATTAAGTTAATTATCTGAAGAAGATCGTCTTGAATTTATTTATCTGTATGTTTTTAATGTCTGAAAAATATATTTAATAACTTACTATGAGTGACTTTTAATATAAAGTTTTGCATTTCGCTCAATAATTAAGGATAAATATAACCTTAAAAACACTACATAAGGGAAGATATATAAAAACGTCTTCTAATTAACTGACAAACTAATATACACACTACATTATAGTAATATCATATACTTTAAAAATATTCCAAAAGTTGTTAGTTGAATATGTTTTTTTGGTTAGGTTAGGTTATTCTGATTTCTTGTTCTTTTTAAATAAAAAAAGATTATTTTTTTTTTACTAAGTTAAACAAAAAACAGAGGATTAATAGAATTTCTTTTATTCTTTACCAATAAAATATATTGTCAAATACATCGACACTTTATTTATTGACGTGTAATATTTTTTGACAAGTATAAATTCTGTTGGAACGTTTGTTTTGACAGAAATATAAAATTTATAAAAAAGCTATTGTAACAATTATTTTTGTAGTTGCTGTTATTAAAAATATTTTAGTGCTATTCGTTATGAATCTATACACCTTTATTGTGACGTTTCGTATCGCTAATAAATATATAGATTACTTTATTGCTTTATCTGTGAAGCAACTGAAAGTTGCAAATTCAAATCCTGATCGTTCTGATGAGTTTGTCATATTATATTTTCTATTTGAAATTCAATTATTTATTTACTTTTTTTTTTCTTACGTATTATGCATTTTTAAAGTCACCAATTACAATAGTTACTGATTTAATATTGACATTAAATGGTTAAACGAGTGTAATAGATGTATTTAGTGATTCTGGTAAGCAAAAAATTATAAATTTGTCTGTTTTTTATGGGCACCCCAATAGCTACAACAACAAAAAAAAAACAAGTTAACCTTTTACTAAACAGCACTGTATTATAAAACCTTTTAATAAAGCAGCAAATAAAATAATAATATAACACAGAACACCTTAATATTTTCTTAAATATCATTTATTATTATTATGTCATCACCTACAGTCCCATCATATTAAATATCAAAAAAAGCAGTCTAATTTCCCTAATTAATAGCAAATTTTTTTACAATCAATATTCAGTGACCAAATTTAAGAAGCGTTTTAGATCCTCGCGATATATTAAAGACAACTTTATTTACGGACAGTTCCTAAATAGCAGCTGTTTCAGTGTAAAAAAAAAATTGTGATTATTGTGCGGAGATTTTTTAGCCGGACACGATATTTCTTATATTCACTTGAACGGTTAAGTAACTAAGGTGAGTCTAGTAAATCTCAACAAAATATTTTAGGACACAAAAATATTTACCGAATAAAAAAGTCTGTATACAAGCGGAAGAATGATTGAATTAAGTAAAATTTATATATTTTTACTTAAAAATAAACGCTGATATAAATTTTTCAAGCCAATACTTTGCTTCGTCTACTCTTTTTAGATATAAATTAAATAAATACACTTTATATTTCTCACACAACAACATATAAAAATAATGAAACCTGAAGCAATTTGAGACAAAACCAAAGGTAGAAATAAAAGAGGTGTTATAGTTTTTAAGCAATCTTTTTCATAACCTCAGGTTTAGAGACATACAAATGTATACCATTCATATTATTTGTATATTATTTTTACCGTTTCATTTATGAAGATAGCGTTACTTCTTATCCTATAATCACTATCAAAACTTACAAGTAATAATACCAAATAACCTTGATATAATATTTTTCAGCTAGTGAGCAGAGTAAAGTCATTTATTTGTGATTGCGTCAAAGTGGTTAATCTAATGTTATACGTTTCACAGTATTCTTAAACAAAACTCTTACTAAATAGTCCAGATTAAGTCAGCTATACATATACAATTTACTTAGTACTAGAGAATGTATGATATAATAATATTAAAAAAAGAAATATCTGAGCCCAAGGTTTCATGGAGAAATTATAGCATCGTACAAAACGAAAAATGAATGTTACATTAACAGTCACCTAGTTTTCCAGGTGGGTTAAGACAAATAATATCCAGGGTTTGCAAATTATATTAGCATAATATAATTAGCAAAAAGAATGAGAAAAACTCCAAAGCACATTTTAATCTTGAAAAACAATTATTCTCAGCTCTAGTAATGAGAGCTCGTTGAGAATGAAAATTAAATAAAATTTGGTTACGGCAATTTTTGTGACTAATAATTAAGAGGAAGTTGGTAGCTAACTTTACTTTAATATAGTTTTTAGGCATAATGAATAAACCATTTTAACTATTCATTTATTTTCATCCTTTAAAATCGTTTCATAATTCTTTTTTTTTTTTAGATAAGAAGAAGATATAAAACGTATGGCAAAAATATCTCTTTAATAGTGTATTCGGAGTAAATTTTACCATGTAATTCTCATTTTATTAAATTTTCATTTCAATATAAACAATTTATGCAGTTTAAACTCAATAAAATATATTTCTATATTATAAGGTTTTTTTAATTCTAGTATCTTATGTTAAATAAAACAAACAAGATTATTTACCATTTCTTTATCACTAATATTTAATATATAAATCAAAACTTTATTGTGATTTCTTTGAATAAAAATTTAAATAAAGTTTTAAAACTTTATTTATGATCTTATTTTTAAGAGATGAAATTCCTTATTACCTTTGTTTTGGTCTGGTTCTAACCTCACATAGCTTTTGTTCAAAAATTTATATTTGTCTATATATTTATTTGATCTCTTAAAGATTCTTCTTTAATATTGTTTTATTCACAAAATAACTCCATAAATAATACTTATAATAGTACTTAAATTAAATATTCGAATTTTAAGCGTGTGATATGAACAGCATTCCTATTAACAGGTTTAAGGATATTCAAAAAAGTAAATTTTTATATAAAAAAATACAAATTTTATTTGGAGATATGTATGTATTTATACAATTAATTTGCCATATTTGTTTTGTAAACCAAAAGTACTAGTATATCGAAATAAACTTTCGTAGCAACAACCAAAACAATTTTTTTGATAGTTATTAAGTAAGAAAAAAAATTTTTGCATAAAAGAGAAAAAATATAGCAGGTAGGAAAAAAGTTGTAATACCCATATTATATTCGTATTCGGAATTCTGAAGAAGTTGGATAAGCTCTTTGTCCAGTAGTGTTCAATAGACGAGGCTGATGACAAAAATGGTTTTTTTTAAGAAAACATGGATAAGATTGTGTTAATTTTCTCAAGTCTTCAATTAAAACTGCCATTATTTATACCCTTAATTTTTAATATTTCTTCGAAAATCACTGTAGTTTTCATGAAAAGAGAACGTTGAAATTAAACCACTATTTTAAATAGTTACCTTCTGAATTGGATTCTTAAGCCTATTTTCAATTTAAAATTTTATTTATGTATATATTTTTAACCTTTTTTACTCTTGTGTTAAAAGGTCGTATATAAGAATATAGGTTAAGTCTTCTAGAAAAGTTTATTTCATAGTATCCATAATTAAAGCAGATAAAAGCCATTTAAGACTCACGATAATTGTTTTTATAGAGTGAATGAAACAACAAAGCATCTAAAGCTAAGCTTAATCCATCGTTAAGAGACCTTTGGCATCCGTTTAAATTTCTAGAAATCATTATTTTCTAATGAAGTTTTATAGCTCAGTTTAAATTGGTCATCGGCTTGAGATGAATTCCGTATTGGTATACAGTTAATTCATTGATGTCTATTCAATTTTAAAAAGAATTAACGGCATAATAGCGTCTTTTACCTTTCAAAATCTTTTCACAGTTTTCTGCAGTAATTAAATTATTATCGAATATGTACATATATTATGATTATAATAAAAATCTTATCTCTTGATATCTTTTCTCTCTTGATATATATCATATTTTCATATATTAAGACATAAAACCGAATGTTGTAGAAAATGAAATATAGTTATTACCTTAAAAATTCATCTGCTCCTGTAAATAGAGCGTAACTTAGCCGCATAGTAATTTAATCAAATAATTTTAATTGTAGCTCACCCATAAATGACGTTGACATGGTCTTTTTCAAATGAATTAAATTACGCTTCTTATCAGCACACATTTTTTTAGCATTCTAGGAACAAATACTTTAAAAGTTTATTTTTAATGTAATTTGTATATTTACGAAAGTCAATATATTTATTAGAAAAGCCGCTGGAGAACATCCGTATGCAAATATATAAAAGCAAGACTAATTCTTACAAATTGAATGTATTGATTATTATTCAACTGTCTGCACAAATATATTTCAGACCACCAGAAACATAACAATAGGAGTTGATTGTTACCAAATAACACATAAACGTTATTTAGTTGTTTGGTGTTTTAGTCCCTTATTAGACAACCGCAAACGTTACAAGTACATTTATAATTATATGATACTTAACTTTGATTACTTCCTGCTGCAAATTCTTTGCTTGTATATAAAATAATGTATATACGAGTATATCCGATGTATTTTAATTCGAATGCATGATAAAATGGACTATACAGATTTATATTTCATTTCTGTACATACTTGAAGTGCAAAAACATATCTTCTATTCCCGAGAATTTTGTATCAAAATACTTTGAAAGCAAATGATAAAAAACATTTTTTCCAAAGCCGAACTACTACAACAGCTTCTAGCGAGGCCTTATATTTCCTACAAATATTAAATAGAAAGTGAATTTTATACTTTAAATACTTATGAGTTATTTTTATAGAGGAATAATATTTATTACTCAAAAGTGTATTTTCTAACAGCATGAAATTTATTATCGCAGTTAATTTAATTTACTTGTTAAAATATGGTCAATTAGACTCAAATCATAGCTTCGTGAGCAAAAAAAATAGCATTTATAATACAGTTTTGATTTTATAGCTTGTCCGATATATCGGAAGCTACGTATAGTGGTCCCTTATATTACCTTAAGGTGGCATATACCGAAATGAATAAAAAAATTACGAGAAATTAAGTTTTACTAGGAAAAATAAAAAATAACACACATCTTGAAATCACATCACAAGATAACTCATAACACATCGAGGGTGCGGGCCTACATCGTATTTCAGAAACTTGAATTTGGCTTTTTCTCGACATTGAGAAGCACAGCGGCGTTTTGTGGTTGAAGGTACAATCCAGTGATCTTTACCATCATATCTTGTAGTAGATAACGGTTTAGGAGGTCTTTGTCCTCGATGCGGCTGTGTACATGAGTGCCTAGCAAGGTTAGAGCTATATATCCCCTAAATGCAAACAAAGATTGCGTCTCTCGCAACCGGTTGGTTGTTTACCGCCGATACATCTTTAAAGTAGGCAAAAATTGGCCACCACCACTTTCTAATAGGCATTCTCGTGCGGAGATGCGCAATAGCTTGATCGCACTTATCGACTCCTCCCATATGTTTGTTGTAGCTAGCAGTCAGTTGAGGTATTGATACTTTAGCCTTTATTTCATAAGACCAGCGAGTGGCGATTGTCAATAACCAGTTTTCAAAGTTGGTTGCTAGCGTAACCACATTGTTGTCATTCCAATGACAGACAAACACGTCATCAGACACCCTATAATCTTTGTAACCCCGTTCTTCTCGTTTGAATGACTGCACATCTTTAGAGGACAATTTTCAATGCAATTGGCCCGTGTTTTGCTAGTTGCATAATATTCTATTTCTCGTACATATCTCCACAATGACAACAATGTGAAAAAATTATCAAAATATATCTTTATACTACTTTGTGCTGGCAATTTTCCGGCTTCTATTAGACCAAGAACTACATTCCCACCTAATCCAAAATCTCTTTTTTCTGAGCTTTTCCCGGTAAATAAATTGAAAGCTAGCATATAACCTGTGCTACTATATAATCTGTGTACACAGAGCTCGATTTTTAAACCCAAATCTTATTGACTTTCTTCTAATGAATTGTTTGGCGTAATGCTTACCATAATAGGGTATCATGCTTTCGTCAACAATCTGATGAAAAAAATAAATAGTAATCCCTATTTGGTGATTTTTTGAATTCTGTGTGGAAGTTCCTCATTCTGAATTCTCATCGCAAACTTTTGAAACTAATTTTTATTAGTATACATATTTTATATTGTCCCAAATTTCACTCTGCAGGTATTTTACTCAAATCGCTCATTGACCCTAGGTGTAAAAGATTCTAATCTCCTGCGTCCAGATTTCGTCAAGCTTATTAAAATGTGGTATTTATGTATATTTTTTACTGA
This sequence comes from Danaus plexippus, assembly GCF_018135715.1. Lineage (NCBI taxonomy): Eukaryota > Metazoa > Arthropoda > Insecta > Lepidoptera > Nymphalidae > Danaus > Danaus plexippus. The sequence continues at coordinate 6,720,669 of NC_083539.1, read as the reverse complement.
AAGGACATACATAGACATGACCTTCGAAATTAACAGATTTTTGTAAGGTTTGATGACATTTATTTTGGACTGTAACTGTATTACTGGAATAACCGTGATTCAGTGACGAATGCGCCCGTTTTCTCTCCAAAGATAACGACAGAGAAATCTTCTGAAGTGAACTGAACCAGAATCATAGCAAACTGTATGGATTGTACAGAAAAAAAATATTAAAATGAATTTCAGAAATATGTATGTAGTTACCCAGTGGCAGCGTTTTATCTATGGCTATGGCCTTAATAAAAATACAACTTTTTTACTGTTTTTTCTGAGAACAATAATTTTTTGAGTTTATAGGATGAATAACACATGTTTTTATCCAGTTACCAACTATCACTGTGGCGTATATCATTTAAATTTACTAGTACTTTATGCGCCATACTTTTATCCATTAAGGCATAAAATTTTACACCCATATAATATTTTTATAACAATGGAACGTAATGGTTCAATTAAATGTGGCATCACATTTGATGACTTAATTTTAATAAAACTTTTATTTTATCACCTCAATTTCGTTTTTTCATCTATCAAATGTTGCATTACAGTTGCTAGCAGAAAAAGTTTAAAATAACAGCAGTTCGGCATAGCAGTTAAAGCCAATAACGCGATGCCAATAATACGTAACAACTGACAGTGTAGTATTTGAAAGTGCAAATACTACACGGTCAGTGAAAGTTTACCCATTCATACATTTCACACAATTTTAATATTATGAACAGTTATTTAGTGATTTCTCAGGCCTAATTTCAAGCGTAGTTTTTCGGAATGGTTGTATTTATTATGTACTACATGTAATATTATAATGTAGAGATTTAAATAGAAAAAATATTTAACTCCTATATTATTTATTTCCAAATTTTTTAATTATATTTAAAACTGCAACTATTCGGCTCAAAGTAATTAATTTTCCCAAAACTTTATCTAAAACTTTAAAAAATAATTGATATTATACAAGTAGCGGACTCATAAAACCACAGAATAAACATAGATAATTATATATTTATATTATTTTACTTCATACTTAATTACTTCAGTAAAACAATAATAATACCAAAATTTTTTAATAAAAAAATATGAAACTTTATAATACGATTTTTATTATATTTTATGAATAATGAGTTTACAAGAATGGACATATTAAGATCCAAAATAATTGCATACTCAAAAGCTCGTAGTCGTTCAAGCAAACTCAATTAATATATACAATGTATGTACATGTATAAATTTGTATTGAAATATTAAATAAAACGGTCATTAGGGTTTGCTAAACAATATTCTGAGCTGAAATATTGAAAACCACTTATATATTTTGTAATGAAGAATAATTTTGCATCATGAACAGGGTATATCATGTATACCTTAGCATAATTTTTCATAATATAAAGACCCACGATCATTAAAAGTACATTAGAAGACAATAACTTCTGTTTGAGAAAAATATACAGTGCTGTTTAAAATGGAACCGATATTTGTAAAAAATCGTTTTTCAGTGAGCCGTTTAAAATGCATAAACAAGTTAACTGCAACAACAATTTAAGTTAAGTTGTTTCAAACTTGTGCTTAAAGCGGATTGTGAAGGATTCAAAAAAAATCAATACAACAATTCAACGACCTCATATATATTCTTACATTTTAAATTAAGAGGAATAGAATTTTGTGATCGGAATAAGTGTTAAATTTAAATTTAACCAATAACGTAATATTTCTATGCGTCGTAGGATATAATATATGACAACGCAAGTGAAAAACAGATGTTGAATATACATATGTTAACTTATTGATGAAAATTATCAAAACTATTAGTGTAAATTTTGACGATTTAAACTCATACTGAGAATGTAAATGCATGTTCATGTTTAGATATACTTGTTTCTATAGATGTTCCACTATGATGACGCTCCCAGTGGACACAGGTGGTCAGGCCTCAGGATACAATATAGTATGTTCTGTTTCGTGAGTATGCAAAGTACTATACTGTTGCTGATATGTAAATCACTATATTATTTCAATGAAACTAAATACTATGAAACTGGTGTTACATTTAAGATAATTAATCCAAAAATTGCCAGTACTTACAATGTTATCTGCCGCCAAGGATTTCTTAACGTGAGTATTGGTTTCAGTACAAGCAAAATACCTTGAATCTTGAGATTAACGGTATATGTCATCAGGAGAAAAAACGCCGGTCGCCACCCTACTTACCACCCATCAGATAAAGTTATGCTACCAGACAATTTGGTTTCCAATACTGTCAGATAAAGAAGTATGAAAGATTGGTTTCAACACTTGCCTTGAGATCAGAGCTCACCCGAGAGTTTTTACTGATCTCTCTTAGTCAGTATACGACTCAATAGTGCCAACCAAGAAAGGCTGCCCCATCAACTTTGCATAACCTAAGGTCCCAAAGTGGTCCGACAATCTCCAAGGAGGTTTAGGCGTCCCCAAAATCAAGAACTCTCTCACACAACGATTCTGTTTGTGATGTTAGGTGTTATCTTCAAGCCTTCTTTTAACTTCCATAATCTTCAATAACTATCCATTTTATCAACAAAAATAAAGGAGTACATACCTCCTTTGGAGTGCCAATATTTCAGAATAAATAATATGAAAATTCTGATGATGTTGATTTGACATATGACTATTAAACAGAAATTTATTTCAAAGTATTTTATAAATTGAGTTCTATAAACGTTAAGCTCTAACTAAATTGTAAGCTTTCTCAATCTATCAATAGTATCAAATATTATTCACAAAAAAAAAGGCAAATAATTCTTAAGCTTTTCTAAATATAATTGTCATTGGAAATCTTGACAACAGTGGCACAGTGGACAAGCCAAAGCTTTCATTCGGACTGACAAACTACAGAAGCTCGCTCGTGAATACATACTCCTTTATATGTAGAGATTAATTTCCAAAGCTATTGAAATTTTAAAAAAAAACATAGTAATTTCAAAAGAGAAGATATTTAGATATTATCTAATGCCTGAAAGGTCCTCATCGAAAATATAAAATTCTATGTCAACACTACCAGAACTGCCAGACCTTGACACATACTGCGTGAATCAAGTACAGTACGTGAGAAAATTAAAAATTCGTAACCAGAGTAACCTCTACCAATTACAGGACTAACCAGCACACACTTTCATCTCGTCTGCCATTGATCACGATAGTTGTAAAGTAACTGAATCGTCGGGTGGATTGTAAAATAATATAATAAATAGCATAGAATATCCGAAAATCATAATTTAGTTTAAATGTATTCTCACGATGATCATAGATATCATTTATACACCTTTCTTCAAATTTCTTTCAAGAAATGGAACCTCGCAAATTCAATATCATAAGTTAATGTATTCATTATATTGTTCTCAAATTATTTGTAGAAAAAAATATAGAAGCTTCGTAAAATTACTTCCATTCATTTCCAAAACAGAATCAAATCTATATATTTAATCTAATCAGCGTGGTGTTTTAAAGAAAGGCAGCTGAAGATAATGGTACTTAAGGAAATAACTTTGCCTCAAAATTGAAGACAAAATTAATTGTAACCGCTGCGATTTAAACTTCGGTCTAAAACGCATTCAATTAAATTAATTTAATTATTTCTATTTAAGACAATATAAAATATATTTTTTATTTTGGAGTTAATTGATAATTATTAACAATGAACGACTATTCTAGTAATGGATACAAAAAATTAAAAGAAAATTCGTGTATTTCGAACACAAAGTAAGATACTATTATTAATAAATATATAAACCTTTGTGTCATCTCAACTTTTAGTAGTTAAAAAGGTCTAATTTTAGATAACAGTATTTAACGTAGGAAATTTTGCAGAAATAAATAAAATAAAAATAAAAATTATAATTTCATTTCGAAAATAAAATCCTTCACTTGTATAAGTGTGTGTATGTTTCTTTGTGTATGAAGGCACATGTAGGTTTTTAGACATACGAAAGCAAAGTAAAAATTCTAGAAAAAATATTTATTAGAAGGAAATTATTAAAGCTTCCGATTTTAATAAATCAGAGCTTTATACAAAGCAATATTATTTAATGCTATGTTATATATTTTCCTGTTATTTTCCTACCCCAATGTTTATATTATAATTAATACCAGTGTTTATCTGTGATATCGTCCTCGTGGACTTTGCGAAGAGTTTATATAGAAATGTATAAAGTGTGCTAAGACATTAGACGTGATAAACAACCAATAGCGACATCTATAGTCTGCGACACATGACTTCATATACAATACAACTGTTATCCCTTAATCCTGGAATAACTAAATTACAGATTACATTAAAGCATATGTTTTACTCTAATTTGAAAGCTATATTATAATAATCTTTATCAATATCCGTTCAGCAGTTTGAGTGTAAAAGATCAACAAAAATCCCTACATCCCCAAAAACAAGCACATTTTTATATTAGCTGAATAATTATTATAATTTATGCTACTTTTATTATTTGATAAGTGAAAATTATCAAAACTCGGGAGGAAAAAAAAATTAAGTTTTTAAAAGAAAATCTCTTTACTCTATTAACTGACAAATACTTTTATCTTCTATTTATAACAGTTGAACACGTTGATGAGTTTTGCTGGTGTATATTGCTAAAGTTTTAATTAACTCAAAGGTCCATACTACGTGAAACATGTTATTTCAAACAATTAAATGAACTATTTTAGTTGTTCTTGCAATTAAATACACAATCGTCCCTGTGTATACAATGTCATTTAATAACTTTGAGTGTATACACTGCTTAAATTGAGTTTATCTATTAATTTATTACAAAACACCATCCACATTAGTGCAGAGAAAATGCAATCAATGTTGGTATGAGTTATGTGTTTTTGTATTTATAATAAAGCAGATCTTAATTTCAAATGTCGTATTACTAAAGTTTTGAAATTAATATTCAATAAAATTAATTGTGAGTACTTTCACAACTACAACACAGTTACGCCATGAAGCGGTAGTTCCCGGTGAAGCGATGTAAGTTGATTCGATGAAATATATTCGTCAATAACACTTTATTGAAATATTAAATCCTACGACGATAATTTAATAGTATTTTTATTTACTTTATTTCAAATAAAAAATGTTGTAAATAACTTTCCGTACAGTAAACTTTTTTTTTAAATATGATAATAGCAAAAATGAATCACAATTATTTTATGAGTTTTAAATACGTTAAATTTATTATTAATTAAAAATTAAAATTATAAAATCACTCTTTCTATACATTAACTAAAATAATATAAAGTGTATAAAATTAATGTAATTTTAAATACTTTTATAGGAATTGCAGAATGGTTGAAGTATATTTGCAAAGTCTCTTGTGTTATCTTTTCATCATGACCAAGCCCCAAGCAAATAGCCTGAGGTCTAAGGAAAATAATGTGTCTTTCATTTAACCGTAGACCTATTTATATATAAAGATCGGATTCTATTTTCAATTAAAATAACTTTAAATGTAAAATGTTAGTGAAGCATGGTATTTTAACACTGAAAACCATGTTGTAAGAGTTTCTAAATCCTTCACACAAACTTACATCATTTCAATATTAACAGGATTATAAACGAAATAAAACCACATAAAATTTCATGCAGGGATAATAATACATTAAAATCCATTTATGAGGCTTCATTTTGAAACTTATAAAAGTTCTCAATTAAGCAAAATAGCTATTTCACGATTTTATAACAAAATTGTTTCTAAATATCAACTGAATAAAAACCAATAACCAAATTATTTTATCGGCACCAATGAATCAACAATTGAACATTTAGCTATCAATTAAAAACCGTTTTTGTGATCCGGACAGGTTCACTTAGCTGTCACCCTTAAATCATTTGACGATTGAAATATGAAATAATTGGTTTGTAAATTCTGGCAACCCCTTTTTTATTGCTATTTGATTAGAATGACCCCCAACAGTAATAATTTTACTCAGCGACGACATTTTATGATAAATATTCGACGAATTTACATGACCTCAAAACAAGCGGAGAGGATACTAGAAAGTAGACATACCCATGTTATTACTATTTAAATGACTTATACATTTTTGTTATAAGAATAATAATTCTAAAATTAAGCAAGATTACTATTATTCTTATCTATAATATGTTTTTCTTTAAAAAGCGACGAACCAGTCTTTTGTAAAGGAGTACTTTGTTTGTTTTAATCTAATAATTGATATAAAAAAAATCGTGTTAACAGAAGAACAGATTGTTACTTTAAAATATATATTTAGTGCATATTTTGGTAAGTCTTTTTTGTCCAATTAGTAAAATTACAAACCCGAGTTAAGCCAAACAGTTCCAATCCTCTGCTGTGAACATTAGGAACAAGAAAGCTTAACTTTTCTTCGGGAAAAGATGAAAGTCTGGAACGAAAGGATGGAGGCTCTTTATGCGCGATTTAGTCTATAGATAAAGTCACATAGGATATAAAGTATGTAATTTCTATGCCCGCTCTTGAAAAAGAATCTTATAAAATACTGAAAGACTGGCTACTTTAAGACTGATCTCAAGATAAAGTAGTTTGGTTTTAACCAAATTGTAGTTACAAATAACCCTTTTTCCATATCTCTCAAAGAAGTTCAAATCAATTTCGCAACACTTGCCTTAATGTGGCACCAGTATTCCAGAGACGACTAGACTTGGGTTTTGTATAGACAAGAAAATGTGACGGAATGAAGCACTCCCGTATTTTTAGAGGACACCAGACAATGTAAATTATCTTAAAAATTTCTGGTCGTCGTTGTTTCCCAGGGATCCAAGGATATAACCCTTTTTGATCCCGGCAGGGCCTAAAGTTGAGTTGTCCATATCGAAAGATTTCGGGACTTCAAGTGAACATCTAAACTCTGGTCAGAAACGGAAACAACTTAGTTGGATATATTATCAGCACTATGGCTATGATACTTTCCACTGACTTCCCACACCTATTTGTACTTGAAATTACGAACAGAGGATCTTTTAAATATTTTCAATCCGTATAATTGTTGTCGTTTCGAAAAATTTTATAGTACATTTCACGCTAAAACCGGATAGTCCGCTACCAGGAAAGACAATTAAACATCAAATAAAATATCCAACACGTTTATCAAACTCTGTGCTTCATTGATAAGAATTTAATTACTTTAATGACTACGTTTACTAGAACCATAACATAATATATATATTAGTATAAGTTATATAAGCAATAATATGAATTTGACATTCAAAAGTAAATTTAATACAAAAAATACTAAAACTGAAAAAAAAACGGTACTAATACTCTATTTTATTAGGAATGTCCAATTATAGCACACATGTCATCTTTAAACTGCTTAGCAATGAAAGTGTCTGGATTATATTTATTTCTTATATAAAAACCATGCTATGAATCATAGGCCTCTTTAGACTTTTTTGGTCAGTCTTGAGTTAGAACTCTACAAAGCTATGGATACATAATACAGTATACAGATAGGTACATATACGTATATTTATAGTTCTTCCATAACCAATCAGTTTTTGAGTTTATCATGCACCAGTGCTCTGTGGGATAGGAAAGGTTATTTTTATTAAGACCTAGAATATCTTTCGGTTTGTAACTCTTATGTACGTATTTAGAATACACATATTTTCAAAAAATAACGCTTTTATGAATTATTAACAGATATCAGAAATGTTTCTGTAAACTAATAACTTTTGAGTTTTATTTACTTTTTAATAGTAGGTATGGAATATTTGAGATATAAAATATATTCTTTAGAAGTTCTTTCAAAAAAATAATTAAACTTATACTTTAGAAACTCCCACACTGTTTCCAACTACATCTCTTATTTTACAAGGTTCTTTTTTTCTACTATTTCTCTTTTTACGTAGGTTGATGGACATGTAAAACCCTCTTCTTTTGTAATCGCTTTTTAATGAGTCAGAAACATCGTGTTTTAGATAACTTTGTAGATTGTAGTAGGATCTCCAAAAACATACCCCACATACAAATCCTTAATTTGATTGCTTTATTTAAGGTTATATCCTTACTGTCTCTTTTTTTACTTATATAAATATGATTGCATTTTTTTTATTTTATATTTAATGAAACAATATTGTCAGAGAAACAATAACTTTACCGAGGTATCTGTTTACAACAACGGAGTAAGCTTGTAATGTCCGGTGTAAGTGCGTTTAGAAAGAGCGATCGGGAGTTCCTGCTATATTTCCGCCACCTCCTTCTGGGATGTTATTAAAACGGAATACTACCAACCCTGACTACCCACCACATATGATGTCACATTATGCAGCGAGATATTTGGTAATAGGAGCAAATATGTCACTACAACATGTTTACCGCAGCAATCGTGAAATAACATGTTTACCACGTTTCGTAGACCACGATGGACACTCACAAACTAGAACCCCGGGTCTGCCAAGAAATAAAATCTGTTTATCATTGTACTACAGATGTTGATATACATATATGTATATGTTCTGAGAGATCTGTATTAAATGGATGAAATACGTAATTGTTCTATTTTATAATTTTCATTTGTTGTACAGAAATATTATCTTCTAGTGTTTTGAGGTTATCACACTAACACTTAAAGAAAATATTTTTGTACTTTATTGTGTGTAAATACAATTGTATTATATAAAAGTCACCGACGCTATCTTTATTTCTCTCCAAACTTTTACGACCAACCATAAAACAATTTACAACAATTGGAACCGATTTATCTGTATTGGGTCGTTGTCAAAGCTAGGGATTTGCGTATCGCATGCAATTTCAGAAACTAATATATTTAAAGCATTTGGTTTTGATTCAAAGAATGACTTATACCTTTGTCGAAGTCTTAAGTATATAACACATATTCATGATATATATTAAAAAAAACTACAATTAAATTACAGTTATCAATTAAAAAGAGATTTTTTCTTGTAAAAAGAATAACAATAATGAAGATAGATCTATATAAAATGTATTTGAGAGATAAAGTTAAATAAACTACGTCCATAATAATCTTTGTGTTTTTTTTTTTTTGTAATAGTTCTCTTCATTAAATTTATTGAAGGAAAATTATGATGCACTTATTATAAAGAGTTAAACTTGTTCTAGGATTAAATAAATATAATAAATGAAACATAAATTAATATTATAATTTAGAAAATACGATTTGTCCGTTATTTGCAATACTACAGTCCAATGCTTTTTTGAAATAAACGAAAAAATATTAACTATTTCAGAATGCCATACCTACATATGATTGCAAATACAACATACGATCTTTATCCCTAATGTCAAGTCAGGAAGATAGCAAACAATAAAATAAATAATTTTTTGGGTTATATTGAAATGAATAAAGTTATCTAGGGTTTCTCGATGTAAAACAAAAAACAAAAATCTTTATTTCGAATATCACAGAAACTATGGCCTATATTTTTGCTGCCACTAATTATGAATGTAATTCTATGGAATATTTTCTAAAACAAACTGAATTTCCTCTTTTTTTGTGCAAATATTACTTGATATGCATAATAAGTTATAATTTTTATATTCGTTTAATGTGGTGGGATAAAAAAATTAAGTATAACTGTTGCATACTTCTGTTAAGCCACGTGGCCTTAACTTTTGTCATTGCTGTTATAGGTTGCTTGTTTATTACGGGCTATTTGTTTTCAATAGAAATATTATTGAATTTCTAATATACAGAATATAATAAATATCGATTTCAATTTATATGTGAATTGATAGGTATCACGAAGCTCACAACAGCTGTTAAAGACATTGAGCACGTATCGCACAGGACAAAGCGAATCCAATTAACACTCAAGTAAGTCGAGTAATAGAAGACGAACATAACTTAAATATAAGATGAAATTATGGCTCCTATTATGATATGTTTGACACATTGTGTTATCATCAAGAACCTGTTCTATAAAGGCAAGCCAGAGATTGATAATCCTTAAAGACAAAATGTTTTAAATGAAAGAAAATTTTCATTTAATGTGATTTTAATCTTACTCTAAGCCATAAATAAATACCAGATAATAAAATTAATTTAAATGAATTAATTAAAAAACAATTCTTTAATACGAAGTTACTTTATACATATATATTATATTAATTAATAAAAAAACATTGCTATTTTTTCTGTTGTGGAAAAAATTCTCAATTTTAAATACTTGATTTTAAAGATCTCCTGATGAAGTATTTAAATAAATCATAATCAAATAAACAATATGAAATTTAAGTACTTTCGGAACTAAAGTTCAGTCATAACGTTCGGCAATTCCCGGGGAAACGATAAAAGTTGGCCTCCCAATTAAATGCTCTCACTAATTCCACTTTATGAAAGTTTCATAACCTTGGGATAACTTTTGTTTTATATTTATTAATACATTATTCTATTGTATTTTAAGTGAATGAAATCGTTCCGATTCATCAATTAAAAGTACACATGGAACATTTTCACAATTATTCTTTAATTTTATCATATATCTGAATTTCAATTAGTATTTAAATAAAACGAATAGGATACAAACTATGTGGATTTGTTTGACACATAAATATCCGACTTCCCGGAGATCGTGTCGCTATGTTCATAATAAAAGTTTCATGACATCAATGGATTAAATTACGCACAGAAACTTCATTAATTCTATGTTAATTAATAATTGTTTATTATATGTTTTCCAGTATACGTTATTTTAGAAACAACAAACACAGTATGAAACTGGCTTAGGAATTAAATAATAAATCCTCCTACTAAAATTCTAGAAAATAAGCTATTATTCTCACAAAAAATAATTTAAAAAGAAACAATCCCGCGGTCTAATTAATAGTGGAACATTTATCACAACAACATAAAACCACTGGACCTCGGAGACTCATTCTGCTAGAGAAGACACGCTTATTTCATACAATAAAGTAAACTACCAAATAAAGTTCTGTAGCAAAATACCAAAACAAACAAATAGAAGTATGAAGATTTTCTTTTCAACAACACAATCTTTTCAAAAGCTAAAAAATCATTTTTTAAATTTATTAAAATGTGCTCTAATATTTTTCCGCAAAATACAAAAATAATATTATATTTTATTTTTAATAAAGGCTTAGAATGTTTAACGATATTATGTTTAGTATATTCAAATAGAAATTTAATGTTACTGATGAGCTGATACTTATTTTTCTGGTAGTCTTGTCGTTCTTGCGAGGAGGGAAATTTAGTTCATTAAACTAAATCGACATCACAGTATCGTTTTTGTTTAATAAAATTATGGAGAATAAAAAAACTGGCGTGAAAAGAGAAACAATGTGAATAAAATTCTCACTTAATCTATTCAGTTACATAAGATCCTCTTTGAGACATTTATTTCCATGGTAGAGCCAACTCAGATCACCGTCAACCCGAAGTAAGCACGTAACCGCCGTCGGAGTTAAGTTCTTCAAAGCGGATTTAAATGAATATTTTATTAAAAGGAAAAATGATTTAACAATTTATGTAGCTGCTACCGTCACTTACGTTTTGTAAATAATTATAAATTTATATAATTTTAACTAAAATGATAGTATAATTATATTTAATATAATGATATTTACATTTAATTCATTTTAAAATACATAAATTTGAAGATATTATCTTCATTTATTCAAGCATATAGCAACAAACATAATTATAAAATGGAAGAAAATGCCGTCATGAAATCAATTTGGGACAAAGCTTTTAGAAGTAAAAAAACTGAAACATTAAATAAACTATTTCTAAAACCTTGATTTGAAAGCGACAGATAAAAAGCATTGACTAACATTATAACGACCGCTTGGGAAAGGAAGTTTTATATTAGAGGAAAAAAAACAAAATAAATGATTCATCTGACGCAATAAGGTCACGTAAAAAAGGCAGTGTAATAAAATTCCCTTCAAGTTAGTTTTTCTAGGAATCAATGAAAACGACTTTACCATTTGACGTACTTTTTCATGTTTGCTAAATATTTCTTTCTGATGTGTTACAACCCGACAATAATATGCATAAAAAATACATAAAAATATTATATACCTACCTATTAACATACATTTTAACACGCTTCATTCATAATACCTTCACGCACCTCTTGGGAAATAGTAATTTTGTAAGTCAGCAAAAATTGGACCGATTCTCTTTTGCATTTCTTTAATTTTATTAAAAACTTTTCGATAATCTAACAACTCCATAGGGTTATATAAGATTTTTATTCTTATTATTCTATTTAAAATTATATGTAACATTAATTTTGCACCGATGAAAATCTGTTTTAAGTAAATTGTTATATTATAATCTATCCAACAAAGTTTTCAAATCATTGTGTTCATTCATAAACGTTTTAATTTAAAGCATGCTTCACGATGATAAAAATAATAATACACATCTTTTTATTTTTAATATTTATAATAGCACTGGCTTTTCCAACTTGCTCTTTTGTCTGAAAGCATTAATTTAAATTTTTCTTTGTAAATTTCAATACAGCTTCCTTCCCATTGTATAAACCGGGCGAGACTCTGGTGGTGTGTTTTATAATCTAGGGATATTAATAATAATATTTTTTTATACTTTTTTGTATAATTGGACTAGATTCATAAAGGTATTTAAAATGTTTACGGTGTGGTTGTAAATTATCCAGCTTTACACAGTATTCCATATTTACACAGTAGGAATAAAAATAATCAAAATTACTATGACGGTATTGTTTAAAAATAAATACTATTTATCTAAATCAAACATTTTTGAAACACTACGTCAAGCAAATTTTACTTTCTTTAAAAAAATATATTTTTAATGCAAATTTAGATATCATAAAACATTTGATTTCGAATAATAACAAACAAGCAGAGTTTTAAATAGATGTGATTTATTCAGAAATAGATTTTTAAAGTATACTAATTGGTGAATCTGATTTTTTATACTATAGTTTTATAATTGATTATTTTTGATTTTAACAAAAGTCTTTTCATTTCTGCAGACTTTCTTTCTTAGAAGATTTTATTCCCAATTTTAAATTATCTTTTTTTCTATGAATACATTTGAATTTAGAATCCTTGCCTGAAGTACTATTATAAGACTAAAACGAACACAAGTTTCTAGAAGCAGAACATAAGATCAGAAAAATTGCTGTTTAGTTTATATCCAAAATATAAATAAGAAATTTAGATAAATTACCAAAATATGCAGGATTCAAGAGATAACTGGATCTCTGTCTGTGTATTGATCAATCGTTTCCATTTTCCATGTGCTTAAGTTCCATAAATTAAACTTACCCTTATTTCTTTTATACTGTCAAATACGAACTTCAAATGATATTTTCTACCTCATAATATAAGCAATTTCTATCTTTAAATATTAAATAAAACAGTCTGCGTATGAGATGTTAAAGAAAATTTTAATTCGATCGATTTATATCAGTTTATAAGGAATATGAGTGGTTTGTGACAGCTCCAACTTTAAAAAAAGCCAACGAGAAAAGGTCTTACGGAGTCAATCACACGACCATGTTTTCGGCATACCTTGAGTGTTATTGATGTACTTACATATGTTAGATCGATCGCTTAGTAAATCAGTACCTAAACCAAGATTTATTCACCCCATAGTATATAGATTTTTCTGTTATGCCGACCGCAAAATGAATCAAAAGCCCCTTTTTTATTATTTGATCTTAATATTGAAGGCCAAACTCGACCATATTTATTAGGAAACACAGACTATATAAATGACAATTAATTTGAGAGATGCAGCTTCGAAAAGATTTTAGGTATCCACTGTAAATTTTTGGACAGTTGGAAATTGATGTTGGAGGGTTCTTTATAAACTGCAATAATGAAGTATGTAAAATTACGTAATTATATATACTATGTATTCTAGATTCGCTTATATACAAGATATTTAGTATATAAGGCAATCTAGAATATTATTGAATCTAGTATATAAGGAGAAATGGTATATAAGGAATATGTACGTTATTTTAAAATGGATACAACTAAGCTATAAACCAAAATAAGTGTGTATGTATGTATTTATATTGCATATGTGTATGCATTATATTTAATAATTACTAAAAATTTACATTTCAACAATACTGATAGTAAATAAATCAAGTTTACCATTCGCCTTTGAATTATGACGCTGAGAGGAAGTCCGGGCTTGTGAAAAACTGACTACAGTCATACCAGTACAGAATATATTATCAAATTATGCTAAGTTCGTGATTGTATATATGATTATATATTACATTATATATTACATAACATTATATATTACATAACCAATTTCTTTTTTTTATCCAATTTTCAGAGATGAATGATTTTTTAATTTAGTCATTAATTGTATTGTAAATAACTATGTATATACAAAATAAATAATAACCATTTTTGGAAATGTTGAACATGTTTATTCATTTTTATAATTTAAATTCTTCTAATAGATATTACAAGGTTTATTTTTTTTTATTGTTTTTGGACGTAACGTTATCATTCTTAACTTTATTACATATTAAATTTGGCACATTATATATTTTAAAATTATGACGTTTCATTTTATTTTATATCGACAGATGACTTTAAGAATAAAAAAAATATTCAACCAAAATTTAGTCACATTTTTTTTTTGTTACATGACTACAAAACAAAAAATGACTGCCTTTCAAAAACTGTAATTTTTTTTAATATTTAACATTTTCTATATATAGCTCGTATGTTCGTCTAGGTTCCGATAAAATATAACTTTGTATTTTCTCCACAAAGTGTTCAAAATGTATTATAATTGGTCGTAATAAATATAAACCTTTCCATTGGTACAGTATACCACAAATTCCAACAAATTAAGAATGAAAACAAGTAAAATTTAAGTTAAAATATTTTTTATGTTTGTTAAATTGAACTCCAGTTGTAGGTTACATAGCCCTGATGACGACCTGTCAAAAACTCAAACAATGAGTGGAGAAATTACACATACACATGCCATAAACATATCAGTGGATAATTAAGTAATAGTTACTTGTTGTCAAATCACTATCTCATTGTAAAAGTCAATAGAGTGGAAATGAGTTTTTCACCTCCCCGCCGTCTGTCTTTGTGCTTTTACTGGTATAATTAAGGACACAATAAATAATATACCAGATGTGATGTTAAAGGCAGTTCCGCGCTAAATCTTCGGCTATTAATTAACAATAAAACCATTACAACAGGTCTAAACACAGGAAAATCCCTTATATAATAGGGGCTTCTCTTGGTAGAAGATTGTAATTAATAATGTTAAAGTTAAGATTTTTTGGTCTTCTCAGAGATGTTCTTTACTGTTAGTCAGTTAATTTGTTAGTCCAGTAAAATTGTAGTCATTGTTTCATGAAAAACCAAAAAGAAGTCTTAAATAAAAATATTTAGTTGCCATGTACAGCTTAAAGATATATTCAATATACTTGAATAATCTCATCACATTTAATGTATTAAAAAAATCTAATTTGATTAAATTTGGTTTAGATTTGAGTGGGTCCTTTATATATCCATATTTCATGTATAAAATACATATTATGTAAACAGTAAAGCTCATTTATACGAACACAAATAGATTAAATTATATAACAAAACCTGATACCAAATAAAAACAAAAATCAAAAGCCCGTGTATATTCCAAAGGAATCTCAGTAAATTAAAAATAAGGCCAAAGATATCAAATTGTGGGCTGCAATCGAGAACGCTAAATAATTATCGAGATATCCTTTTAATTGAGTATTTAGTTTCTCGTAGCCATAAAAGCTTAAAGTATATTTAAATTTACGACATTCGAGAAGGTGTTTAAAATTATATTTTATTTACAACAGAATATTAATATTTAAACAACAAATACTTTGATTCGTGGGTATTTTTGAATGATGTGTAATATACTTATTTCATTTATCATAAAGAAAACATATAAGGTATCAAATATCATGACAAGATTTTTATTGAATTTTTTACGTGAAGCGGTTAGTTTTTCGGCAGCCAGAGCGCAAAGGGAAATAACCACAAACGAGCGATCATTAGGTTTTGTGAGAGAGTTCACTAGGGCTATACAATCAAACAACAAGCCTTACTCCATCCTTAAAGCGGCTTCGGATTGGACTATAATGATGGATACGTATGGAAAACAATACAAAATCCCCGAGGATATTTGTGCGTTGGTCTCCAGACCAGACATATTTGTGTATTCGCGAATTTTAAAGCGCGTTGTGATGATAGAGATTACATTTCCTTGGGAAACCAACATCCCCAAAGACCAAATAATTGTCAACAAATTTTACGAGCTCACTAATGAACTCACAGGAAATAGGTTCGCCGTGGATTTATACGCGGTAGAAGTGGGAGTGGGAAGAGGTATAACGGCTAAATCTCTCAACAACCTACTAAATAACTTAGGCCTGTCCAGATCTCACATCAATTCATTCTTGGAACGTACTTCGAAGGCAGCCCTAATAGGTTCTTTTCAAATTAGGTTAGGTAGGGAGAGGAGCTTGGACAGTGGAAGTGAGCGTTTAACGCTCGTTAGATAGGGGCCCCTTAAACCTACACCTGGGTCGCAAGTCGCAGGCACTGTTGAAGCTCGTCTCCCTGCAACGCGATGGACAAAGCACCCGCACGGTGAATCTATTGAATGCTGAGAGGTTTCGTCTCTGCATAAATTAAAACAGTATCGATTTTTTTAGAAGCGATAAGCGTTATAAATAATCATTATTTTATAATAAAAAAATATTGATTTATCCTCCTTTAAAACTATCTTCAATAGAAGAAACAAAAGCTTTGAAAATATATAATCATAGCGTACGGTAGAGGTTTATGCGTATGAAAAATAGGAATAACGGAATAAATTTAATTCTATGACTTAGCATATTTATGAAAATCCTGTTTCAGCATTTCATTACTCCACAAAGGCAATCCCCAACGTTCGTGAAAGAGGATATTTAAATTAATATTAATTATATAAATTAATCATGACAAGCCGTTTGTGGTTTTAATTAAGTTACAAATTTCTATTCATGAATTATTATGCCAAAACATCGACTTCTCCTAAATAATTTTACTTATTATTTAAAATGACCATTCATCGAACGAATAAAATGATTTGAACCTTTTAAAACGTTACAAAATTATTAATTTTCTATTATATATATTTTAAAACAAGTTTTTATTTAATATATTATCATATTAAATGTTATTTAATTTTGCTGGGGGGATTTACTCATCCAACTTGAAATATTTATTTAATTATTATACTTATTGCCTAAAGTAAAAGGCTATTTGTATAAAAATACTAGCATTTTTTTTATATTAGCTGTGGTCCGACTTAAGGTTGTGTTTAAATGTTTTTAAATTCGGTAAAATATTGTGTACTCTTTAAGCACATTTAAGAAAATAAGTTCTGTTATGTGGAAAACTATAGCGATCTAGGGCTATCCACCATTTGCAATATAAACGAAGTATTTTATTTCTGTTATTCACCTCAGCAAAGACTTTAATCTCACATTTTATGATAATAATAATACCCATAACATGAGGAAGCATAAAAATAGTTTGTCATCTGTGACCAAACACCTATTGAATTTACTACGACGTCATTAGTCATACTAACAATTCGTTGTCATTCACACTAAATATGTATGTGACATTTAAAAAACTAAGAAAAAATAGTAATTTTTGCTATTGAGATTTTCATATTTATTACCAAACCAAATTCAAGCTAGGAAGAATACGCTGAAGTTCAAAAACGTCAATTGATGCAACACATTTTCATAGGTGACTTCTCTTAGGAACAATAGTATTTTTAGAATAATTGATAATATAAATAAAAAGTATAGTATTTTTAGAATTATTTTGCCTCAATAGCATCGTTGATTTTAGTAAATGAAATAAATTAATTACTTTTTTGATTTTATTTACTAGTATTTAACTAGTTGCGATAATTGTACGCTACAAAACTGTGATTATTCTCTGT
The DNA here is from genome assembly GCF_018135715.1 of Danaus plexippus. Taxonomy (NCBI): domain Eukaryota; kingdom Metazoa; phylum Arthropoda; class Insecta; order Lepidoptera; family Nymphalidae; genus Danaus; species Danaus plexippus. The sequence goes on along the minus strand of NC_083539.1, from coordinate 6,702,639 downwards.
ATATTTCGAAAATCAATTTGAGATTTTATTTTTGCCAAATGGTATGTAATTGTTTCAATGAAAAATGTTGTTGATACATTCTTGATGTACAGAAACTTAATAGTTTTAGATTCATGATTTTTAATAATCACTAAATGAAATCCATTCACATGTATATACAATATGCATACATATTCACCTATTCTGTTCTATAGTTTAGTTGTTTCTCATTTGAAACAGGAAAACAGATATGGTTTTCGTAACAGGATCGGTGATAGATGATGAAAATAAAGACAATTTGCGATTCTTCTATCTCAAAATCAGCATTAATTTAGCTTTACTCAACTTTTTTTAATTCGAATAATGTCATCAAGCTTTCGCTTCCCTGTCTGAAATAAAAATGAAGCCTCTTTATGTAGACACATATTTTTAAAAATATTCTAAAGCCTCTAAGTATTCCCACACACTAACCTTTTGTTATTTTTAATGAGTTATTTTGTAAAATTCAGGCTTTAGGTATGTAAGTGTTTAGGGAATTTATTTAAAATATTAAATAAGCGTGTCCCAAAGTCATATTGTGTCTTTTATAAGCAAACCTTTCTGTGTACTATCGGTCAAAAACTGACACTTTTCTTTCAAGCTCTCGGCCTTCTCAGTTTTTCTTCATATATATTTGGATCTTAAGGTTTTTTAATTGTATCTTTTTGTTTCATCAGCAAGCAATCAAGTACTTAATTAAACATTATACTATATTTCTATTATAATGGCAATTTTTAAAGTTGGTCCATTTTTATTTATTTATTATTTTTAAATATTTACCAGTATTTTTAATTATTAGTACTATATACTCTACTTTAATTTGTGAAATATTAATTTTACATACAATATTTTTACCAAAACTATAAGAGTTTAATGAAAAATTAACAGGGCTAATTTTAGACAATCGCTGTGATCAGTAAACTTAAAGGTTTTGGTTTTGATTATTCTGTGCCTAACAAACGAATAAACGGAATTATATAATAAAATATTTGTAAGATAAGTGAATGACACAAATGATTTGGATGGAGAAGATTTTACACTGAGTGTTTAATTGATTTTTTACAGCCCAAACTTGAGCCACGATTACGATATATTTAAAGAAAGAAAAAAAATATTAACTTTATTTTAAGTTTTGCGATTACAATGAGAATCTTTGCTTTATTAGTACTTAATATTTCGTCGTAAGTAAATATTGAAACTGGTATTCGAACAAATCGGCAGTAGTGTAAAGTTTTTATAGCTCAGCACTGTTAACATTTCTTTGTTATCTTTTCTACTTATCCTGATTATTAAAGATTATTTTTCAATAGCTGACTTAAGTATAACTGTTTACAATAGAGATCAAGTCTGCAAAGTATAAACTGTCTTCAAGTTTGTTTTATTGTATATTTTTGCTAATATTAACTTCAAGCAAATTGAATAATTAAATCGAATAACTTGCCTCTCCCACATGATATATAACTTTTCATTAATAAAACTTTGTTTTCAAATCTCTCAACTCTCTTAAAAAATCTACTTAAAAAAATTTAAAGTACAAAATAACTCTATAAAGATTTAATTTAATACATCTTTTATATAAGAAGGACTATTATTCGTTTGTGTTACTTATTAATAGGTTTGCAGTTGATGCCATCCCTAAACAAAATAAAACTTCGTTTTACAAACATTAATAAATATTCTTTCGTGTCAGTAATAAGTTATTCTGTAAACTATTGCAGGATTCTCTCGATTACCTCATGTCCACCTTTTTGTAGACTTTAATATTGATATTTTTTTTGTGAGAAAACGAAGAGACGACATGGCCTTAAAAAAAATTTTTCGATAGTTTATTTTACGTTTTTGTGAGATAGTGAAAGATTGTGAAGAACGATCATTGTCTATGAAAAATTGCGTTCATGCCTAGGATATCTTGCACTGATTCGGTATACTTGGACTACCAAAGATTAAAAAACATTTCGCAAAAGATAAGCCTTCGTTCCACATAAATTTTAGTAATATGACGCTTAGGAGTTCAAACTATGTTGTATATTTAAGGGACGAAATGAAATGAAAGTATATCGGACCATAAATCTCACCATATTCGATGTCCATAAACCAAATTAAAAACCTACACTTTGAGCGAGGGTTACAACTCTGACCGCATCACCTCAACAGATCATAATTAAAATTGTAATGTTAATATAAGTACATACATATATATTTATTCGTATAAACTATGTAAAATATAGATATTAATCTATTAATTTACTATACATAAAGTAGATTATTTTATATTTATGTTTCAAATACGATAAAATGAATATAAAATATTCCGGTGAAAATTATATTAATATTGCCGAGCAATATTTTTAAAAGTATTCATTACTTTCCAATAATGTTAATATACCAGATAGATACGATAGCTACTGTTGATTTAATATTTAGATATCAAAATCATACGATCAATACTATGTTATATGTATAATAATTATTATTTTGATTGAGAATATTTTCTAGCTTGGTTCCATTAGATTTTATATTATCAAAAATATGAATAATAATCATATAAAAAGCTATCACGGCAAAAGTATTGTTATGTTGTAATTTTTTTTTTTATATAATGTAAAATACCATTTGATGCTTCTACTTGATTTATTGGTAAATTAAGAATAATTTAAGTCCCTAAACAAATTATTAATAAAAATAATGAAATATGTAAAAGATAATCCACCTTATAGGATTACCGCTCTTACTAAAGTCCTTTTTCTAAAATTGTCAAAGAGCTTAATGACAATTATTTTTATTCGATTAATAAAGTATTTAATTTCGGGATGCAGAAAAAATATTATCTTTATGGAAAAAGCTTTTTATACATAGAATAAAAATATCTAAAGCAAAACTTGATAACTTCAGCCCATAATTCCCTTAATGTTACTAGTCATTATCTCAATGCATTTATAATCAATATTAATGAAAAAAAATAATAATCAATCAATTAACTTTAAATATACAAACTACTTAATAAAGGAATTCTCGCAATCCCTGCTACGTTATTCTCCGATTTCATTTACCTCAATACTCTGTAACATTATTGAAAATATATTGAACGGATACCTCATGGAACACTTAGAAGGTAGTAATACTCTCAGTGAACAACTTTCTAACCTACCGTGCTTTATGAGTTGTTTTAATGGCTGCTTTTTTACGTCCATGACATTCAACGCAATGGTTCTTTAGGGATTTCCTCTCTCAGCGACTATATTTTTGCTGCACATTAATGACCTACTATTACCAGCTGTTCTTGTTAACACTGATGACATCCCAATAGTAAAGTTCTATTAAACTAGTTCCCATGTCAACCATAATCAAATACAGTAGGAAAGAGGGACCATGGCAGAGTGTATTATTTTCACATTTTAGGCAATCTCCGAATGGGGTTGTGAATTTCACCATCAAAAGAAATTTGTTCGCCTGGACACCAACTTTTCAGAATGTAACCTTGAAATACCCTGACCTCCCCTAATTATTTATACTCTCGTACTTTCACTTTCCGCGGTTTATTAATTTATTTGAGTTTACACTAAAACATTGGAAAGAAAACTTGGTATCCTTTTTGAAAACACACATCACTTCGGGTACCTGTTTTGTCTACATAAAGGACACAAGTAATGTCGTGTGTGAAATACTATGTCGTGTATGATTTTGACTGGTGTTGCCAAAGAAGATTAAGCTTAAATAATTGTCAGTCAGTCTTGAGCACAGGGATGAAATAGCCGTTCCTCGGTTTTTATTTACTATATTTTGGAAATTATGATGATTTAATTCGTCCGCCCCCTTTTTATTTTTAGTTGACTACGGTTACTTTTTATCCTTTTCTTGTAGACTTTTATTTGATTAGAACAGTTTGCCTTTTTTTTTCATCTACCATCTGATGGAGTTGTAGTCAGGTACTGTCTAGTTTTTATAATAAAAAGTAACTTTGTTTCAGGTATAAACAATGTAATCTTTAAATATGTGAAAAGAACAAATATTACTAAAATTGTTCTACTTTCTAGTGGTTCAAAAATAGGAAATTCAAGTTGGTCTCAAATTATTCGAACAGATTGATTTACTAAAATAGGTATTGACAAAAATATATTATAATGTTGAATTAAATTCTCTTGGTTATACAAATTATTTTACCAAAAATCTACTTTGTTAGAAACATGGATTTAGTGCTTGCTCATATATTTATCTAAATTATTTTATGTAAATAACAAAATATTGTTTTTAAATTGCTTAAAGAAATTTAAATATTTGAAAAACGAGACGTTGTTAAATTTTATTTCTGTTGGCGATTTCAATCTTATTTTTTTACTGCCTCTTTGCTACAGTCCCAGCTTAAATTATCTTTTTTTTTATACGAATCTCAAAGTGTTTTGAGTATACCAATTTACTTTGCAAATACTAACACAAACTTCCTAATGGAACGATTTGAATATTGAGTCAATTTATGATTATTGTCATAAAAAGTCTCAAATTCTTTCTGTTAATAAAATTCTTGGTTTTTTTTTTTTGACAAATGAAAATTAACTAAAATCTAAAATTATCTAAATTCACAAATGACCTACATTTTAAATGAAGTCTTAATTATTGATAACTTTTATAATCGATATAATATATAGTTTGTTTTTATGTAAAGACAAAATTTTATGATGATGAAAAGTGATAGATCTTAATCTTGATTGTTTTGTGTACTTGTCTGGTTTTTGCCATACGAATACACTTTTTGCTTTGTAAAACTCCACTAATGATAAATTATATCGGATACTATTTATCTAAAAATTTTGTTACGTAACTTAGTGAAGCCAAGAAAAAGAATCAGAATGTAGATCGTAATTATAACCACAAAGGGATAATTGTAATTAATTTACATAATAATATTAATTCCACGTTCATATTCATTAGGCTAGTCGCCTGGGTATTAACTACGTGATGTAATCCTTATTGAATTTTAACTAAATGAAAGATGTTTCTATATAAACTTTTAATATAATAACTTCTTTTACGTAATATATAATATATTTTTTGTGTTTTGATATAAGTAACACATTACTGGATTGTAGTAAGAATGATAGATAAATCAATAAAAAAATATGTTTATATACAGCACGGTATAAGTTAATTGAAATTGTTGGTAGACCATAATATTTCGTACATTACTTCATACACCACTTTATATATAATATTCATATTTGTGGTCTCACTAAATTGAATGTAATGGAACATGAATCTCACCTTCATTATGTTAATTAAGTTAGAATTTATATATATTTTATATTTTTGATATCACCATACTCATAAATCCCTCACGCTTTTATTAAATATTAATTTTATAAAATTTAAAGTATGATAAAATTGTCGTTATCAATTCAAAAAACTATATATAGAAATACGATTCTCAAATAAATAAGACATCATTAAAAAAACGTTGGTACAGTGTAGTCAAGAATACCAATTTGGTTGAGTTTATTTTAAAAATACTAAGTCGATCGTCTTAATGGAATGATTTGAATCTTCTTTCATTTTAAGTCACGTTAAAATATATACTTTTAGATGTGTTTTAACTTATATTCTAGAGGACGAATAATTTTTTTTTTCTTTGGGATAATCTTTTTTTTGTACTGTCTTAATAATAAGCCAATGTACAATTTTACAAAAGACAATTACCTAAGAGACACAAGTCACAAGCCATAAATACTTTCCTACGCCCGCCACGACTGAACCTCTATAGCCCGACTTTACCAACTGCAAATGAGAAAGATATCCCAAAAAACTAAATAGCACCTCCGCGTAACCTCTCTACCTTCTTCAAGACGGCCGGTCACCGTGGAGAAGACCTCCGCCTCCGAAGCCCCATACAAAACCAAAACAAGATCATGTAAAAGAATATAAATACCTAGGACAACTCATAACATCCGAAAACAACACAGGAAAAGAAAAAGAAAGAAGGATCACTCTAGCCTGGAAGAAATACTGGGGATTGAGGGAAATAAAGAACAACTACGAAATTCATGTAAATATTAAAACAAAAACTGTTTGAAATAACAATAATGCCTAGCCTAACATAGGGATGTCAGACGGGATCACTGAGAAGAGAAGATGAAGATAGAGTGGCCATCTGCCAACGTAATATGGAAAGGAGCATGCTCGGTCTAAAATTATCTGATAAAGTTAGCAATATCAACATCAGGAAGAAAACTAAAATAATAGATGTACGGGCATGAACGAGACTACCTAAGTGACACTGAGCAGGACACGTCTGCAGAATGAATAATACCAGTTGGACAAAACGACTAACAGAATGGGTACAAAAAAAGTAAAATAGTTCGACCAAGCAAAAGATGGATAGACTTCTTTAATCAGAGACGGAAACCTCTATGGATACGAGAGTCATAAGAACGAGACACGTGGAAAGGCTTAGGGGATGCCTACGCCAAAGAGGCGATTACTACTAGTGAATAAGTAAATACGTTTATAAGTAAATAAATAAACATAAGATATTATAGTAAACAATAGTAAAATAGTAAATAATATAGGTGTAAAAGTTGTAGCGCCCCTGCACTCCGGGCTGAGGTCGGGCTGGTAACCCGGCTCCTGTGAAAGCCCGGCGTCGTCGGGGCGATCCTAATTGCCGGGATCGCCTCCTTTCTCCGAGGGAGTAAGTCCGGTCTTTGCCAGGACCGGCCAGTCGCTGGTGTGCCCTGTCGCTGACAGATCCGGGGTGCACCAACATAGCGGCCGATGGCTTTCGCAGTGGTTTTAGTGAGTAGGGACCTGCCCAGGTCGAGTCTCACACATCCTCTCCGGCCCCACCAAGGCCGGTGAGACGGCTCGTAAAAAGAGTTTCCCTGCGTCATCAAAAAAGAAAAAAAAAAGGTGTAAAAGTTGTAGTAGAAATAAAGGCTAATTTTATTTATTTTATTTTTTAATTATAGACTCACTCTCACATATTCCAGCACTAAACTACACCTTATGATTGAGGTTTTCTCACAATTTATGAGGCTATCCTCATAAGTGTATATACTCCTTAGAGTAAATATATTCGATGAATTTTATCTAAAAGCTTAAAATCGATTCACAATACGCAACCACAACGAATATTAAACAGCTTACCGTGGGAATTTTGAGGAGATAAAAGCTCCTTAAAAAATAGAAACAACATTTCTTTTACCCTAATCAAAAGTTTTGTGTAATAAGGTCTTATTATAAAATTTAAAATAGAATATATTTTTTATTAAATTGTGATATAAGTTAAAGTCGATACTTTTTATATAAAAATACTTTGCATATTGTTATAGTACTTAAAAAAAACTGGCAATATATACATTATAATAATTTATAATAAGTTTATGCATTTTGTTTCTTTTGATTTACTAAATGTGAATGAGTTGAAAAAATAAATAAATTTAATAGTTTAAGTGAAATCTGGTTTCAGGTTTAGATTTTTAATGTTTTATTTTGTAGTTGTATAAATAAGGTGTTATAGCTTTACTGTTCATTCGTATAAAGTGTATCCAAAATTAAAAAAAAGCGTCTTCATAATTGTACAGCATACACTTTATCTAGCTAGAGGCAAAGGTCTGTAACTGCTTCAAGTTTTAACATTTTCACAAAAGAAAATTTAGCGTAAATAGTACAGGTGTGTTTTCATCGTTAAAATTTTAATTCTAGTTTTCGACTCGAGAGTGCCGAAGTAATAGCTTGTGACTTACTTTCTTCCCTTTCTATCCAAAGCAGTAATATTATTTTTAAACAATATAAAAGAAAAAATCTTCTTAAGAAATTACTTGAACCTCATCAGAACAACCCCATCAGATCACGACAACCTTTTATAAAGCCATATATATATAGGAATATACATATATTAATCATTAGGCCACTATTGAAAATAATGGCCTTCCCCAATATCTGTCACGACAGCCATTTGTGTGCTTTCAGAATTCACCCATAAGGTCTTTGGTTTATCCAGTGGCCGGACTATGTACGTATTCTGATATATTCATAGAATATTGAGAGTATTCCCGAATAAGTCTACAAAACTTTTATTCGTTAGTTTTAATTAATACTCAGTTTAATTTGCTTAATGCTTTTAAAGTTATATAAATTGCATAAGTGTTATTAAAATAAAATAAAAACAACTCAAACAGTTTAAATCGATATTTAAATATTTTGATGTCGTATTTGTATTGTGCTCTTGTAAATCTGTTTAAAATAAAAATAATAAAAGTAACGTCTGATCTGAATACATATGTTTAGAATGCATTCTCAGTATTGCTTTCAATTTAAAGCGAGCTCCTAGCGTGCGCAGATCACTCAGCTGTTCCAATTTCCTTTTGCATACATTTCTGGCTTGCATAGATTATTACTTGCTTTTCAGTAAAAATATGTCGATGCTATTAAAAACTAAACTGTTTTTCTTAAAAGAATGATGCAGGCCAAATCATAATAATATGTAATTAATATAACCAATCGCATTATTTATGATTGATATTTGTTAGTCAAAGACGAAATTAAATTGCTTAAAATAATAGAATAGTAAAATACAGAAATGTCAAATTAAATGTTTTTGACATATACATATTTAAAGCCTATATTAATTTCGCATTATCTGAGACTTGCATATTGGCATGTTGCTAATGGAAAATCTAACATTATTCATTAAGTAAAGGTACATTTTATTTAAATTATTTCGCTCAGTTCCTTTTCCACTTTTTTTAGCCATAGCTCAATTACGTTAATTGACTATATCTTATCGAACGCCTAACATACTCGTAACAGCCATAACTCTCATACAAACTGTTCATGTTGATGAACTCCAGTTACAAAAAAATATTAAATCCATTACAAACTTAAAATTAATATTAAAACAGAAATACTATAAAAGTAAAATTAGGAGTAACAGCATACATGAAGCGCATACATAAATATATTTACAAAACTGATGAAACGGCTTATTTTGTTTTCACCAGTATTACGCAAGTCTGGATTTTATTTGGAATATCTGTTAGGAAATGAAAGCAATAACCCAAGGGTGGTGGATGATCTGAATACATAGCCTTTGAATGCATGCAATGTAGTGTTTTCAATTTACAGCGAGCTCTCAGAAAGTGCACTATATCATTCTACATTCAATTTTATCTGAACTAGTACTTCAATACCAATACTATCCTTATAATGTAACAAAGTGTTTTTAAATTCAAAAAAATAATAAATTTACGTTTAACTACAATAATTATGAAGCACAATACACGATATCTTATACATAGAAATAAAAACAAAAAGTTCGGCACCTTTATCCTTATGAATACTTTAACAGTAGAATGTCAAAAGATAATATGAATAAAGATATAAAAAATAAATGGCAGAGTGTAAAATGCCTGCTCCTTACTACGGAAGACATTTCGGCAACATCCAACATTGATTTTGAGTCAATCTTTATCTCCGCCGCCGGGTGGGAAAGCAAGATAACAATAAAATGCTTCTTGCCATTTGTCTTCTGATATCGAACTTGCCTTATCTACTTGATATTCTTAAACAAAATTTTGATATTTTATCATTGATACTGATTTTATCTAGAATGCTGTAATGTTAACATTTGTATAGTTTAAGAACATTATGTTTTATATATTCTCATAATAATATTGTGAATGAAATTGTGATCAATGTAAAAGCTATGTTAAAAGGCACTAAAATATACATAAATGTCTACAAATGAAAAAAATTCTTATATATATATATATATATATAAGTTGTCATGAATTCTCGTATCATCATTTACAACAGGGAATATTATGATGTAAGACACAAGGCAAGTGCTTACAAACATTTGAACCCTGGGGAGTCTATATGGGATATTTCAGCTGACAAGGGTATATATCTATTTTGTATTTCCCCCAAACGTGTCGTTAACATGTCCCCTCAAATACCAAATAACGTGACGTGACTATAACTGTAATGTTCCCTGAAAAGTATAATATACTAATATACTACATCCAGTTATATGTGTTAGTGATAAGAAATCATAATATTGTTTTAAGAAATCGATCTTCCATTTTTATCGTAACAAAATATACCTAATAATAGTCTACCCACGGTATGTCAGCTTTGTTTATCCTCACGTAATATTAAAGTTTAAAACAACAAGATTGAAATCATTTTTTTCTGATTACGAAATATATCTTTACTAAATTTATTTGCTCAGCAATTGCCTAGACTTTACATTTATTGTAATGGAAATACAATTCAATAGTTTTAAATTATTAAATAAAGACGTCTCTTTTTTTGTTACACTTTTAAGAACAAGCAAGAATAATTATCCGCATCGTTTTTGCAGTAAATATTTGTCTTCCAAAGATCCATGTGAAAAAGACTGAGCAAACATAATATTGTGTCTGTTTTTCCTAAACGTTAGTAAAATTTTAATATTCGTCCACTCGAAAAATAAAAGGATTTTTCACTTTTAATAGCAGGGTTATCATTTTTCTTCTTTTTATAACATATATATGAAATACAAATATGACCTTGGAAATAAGAAATGGAAATAGAAGCACATCTTTCAATTAATTTCAAATCCTTCTGTATTATTTATACAGTAACTTCGTATTGTAAACAAATCAAAATATTTCAATTTAAAAAAAATACCTCAAATCCAAAAAAAACTTATGTTTAAATCAAAACAAAGGTTAACGTTAATTTATAATAATTATAATAACAAAAATAACAATTAAGACACTTTAACTTACACTTTAATTACTTACTTTCCTACCCATTTTTCCATTTGAGTTCCTTTCCATATATAATACATATTCTTAAAACTAAATTAATAAATATAGATCATAGATCATTTAATATATCTTTTGCCTAGAAAACTTTGAATTTAGCGAGATGTTTTTCGTCGTAAACTAAAACGAACTGTTCATTTTATAACTCGTGTCAAACCAGAATAACCGAGGTAGATATACGAAAGCTTGATTAAAACAATGAATATTTATACCGAGTAGCCTCGGTGTATAAACTTAAAAACTTTGTTAGATGTACTTATAGTATAAATATAGTCTTAAAAAATGCGTTACACTTAAAACGGACAAGCTTTTATCTGACTCGTAAACCGAGTTTCCCGTATACAATGATGGATTAAGCGAGGATCTCTTGTCATTCTTTAGTAGAATATCTCATTTGCCTTTTATTTCTTTTTACTTGAAGCTGGTTATACCCAATTTAGAAAAGGACCAACAGACGTTATTTTATGGATTTAGATAAATTATTTTCCTTTTTTCATTATCTTAAATTTTTCACTAAATTGTTAAAACCTCATAGCATAGTGACAGACGAAAAGACTGGGGAAGGTTGAAACAACTTTTAAAATATAAATGTCTATTCCGCTAAAATAACCAATTAAAGTTTCCATTACTTTTACTAAAATATATCATTGTTATATACATATTGATGTAAATAATCAATCAAAATCTGGCTTAATCTATCGTCGATCTATACATATATATAAAAATGGATTGCTGTTCGTTAGTCTCGCTAAACCTCGACAACGGCTGGACCCATTTGGCTAATTGTGGTCTTGAAATATTTGTGGTGGACGAGGGAAGGTTTTAAAGATAAACAAGTATGAAAATGCTCGGAATAAATAAATAAAAATCGATTTTGCTTTGTTGTTTCTTCCGTCATGTCGTTTAGAAATCAAGTTGAAAGAATAGTTTAAAATGAATAACTTAGCTTAATTTTTATATCTTTTTACCTACATATATATTTATCCTCATTACGTAAAAAATAAACTTTATTTTTGATAGCTACAGGTGTTAGAGTAATTATATAGTTCTTAACTTTGCATTAGATCATTTTTATATTGATTGATCAATTTTATTTTCTGGACACAACCATAAAATTAGCTAATAGGTTTACTTATAAATTTGTTTGATTTTAGAATGAGTACAAATTAGTGGGTAATTTGTATTAATAGTTGTATTTATCCATCATAAAACAGTAGCAGATAGTTTTTGTCAGTTTTATTTGGTTGAGTAACATAAGTAGGTCAGATTATTTAGGGACATTGCTTCGTTTTTGTTTTGTTCCTGTGAGGGTATGAAGTATATATTAAAAGTTTTTGTATTTTGTTTTTTTTAACGCAATCGAAGTCGCGGGTAACTTAAGTTAATATATAAAAACTCGGTAACATCTATAAAATCATTGGTATTTCAATCTGCTTCTTTCTGTTAATTTTTTTTCTCAATATGTTTTCCTTATCAATAGCATATTTTAAAAGTGTTCTTATATTATTTTAAATGATTTTCCGTAACTGAATATTTTCTATGGTTAAAATTACATCAAGTGTAAAAAGGTAGCAGTTTTAAAGAGAAAAGTTTGAATAAAAATTTTCATCAATTCAACATGGCTTACTTTTCTTCTTTAATGTTCTGACAAAGATAAATGCTTTGAGTGTAATTTTTATTTAACATTAATACTTCAAGGAAAATATTATAATGGTTATTTTACCGTTCTTTGTGAACTGCTAATACTGAATGTATTATTTAATGCAACTAAGTATTTGTATATCAAGTTACTGTACATGCCTTTGCACTTGGGAGGTTTGAGAGGCGGTTAACTTTCTCTGATATATTTCATGTCATTAAAATAATTTGTTTGCAAATAACAGAATGTTTTCTAAAAAGTGCAAAATTTTTACATTTAAGTAGATGTTCGATATAAAAATTAATATCTATTACTAATTATATTTAGGGCAAAATTTCGTTCCTTTTCATTACCCATATTTTTATTATATAGATATTAAGTGTAAACTCAAATTTAGTCAAATTTCATAATACTAATCGTAAATAAATACTTTAGAATGAACGAAAGTTGCATTCTATCATACAACATAACAAGTGTTCAATATATGAAAAAGGATTAAGCTAGGTAAGTCACTAGATATTTTTTAAGAGGATAGCATTAATCAACCAATAATTTCGAATTATAACAATATATTTGCAGATACTTCTACAATTATACAATTATAATAATAGTTTTCAAATCTAATAAATTAAATGTATCATTTCAGAGCTTTCCTAACTTACTTTTAAAAATCTTAAAATTACTAATAATAATTAAAACGGTAAAGTAACTTATTCCTAAATAAATTTTTAACAGTATTAAAACCTTTTATTTTAAATGCTAAAATCATGTAACTAAGATATTTTAATACTGGCCATTAATAATAATAGTTTGTTTTTAAATACTTGAGATTTTTTTTACTAATGTACAGCAAATGAACAATGGGCAAAGCGGATTTTTGGTTTAATAAAAAAAAATCATAATAAAATATAACATTTAGGGTAAAATACAATAAAAAACGATTTTGTGAATGGATTAATATAAAAAGCGTAGAGGCTAACGAGGTCGGGCTCATTATTAATTTATTCCTGTTAAATGATGCGAATGAAACATGATGCGTAAAGAATCATTAACTTTAGAATATAATTCTAAAAATGTAATGATGTGAGGTAATAATCTTAATAAGAGGAAGCAATCGGAAGATATAATTTTTCACATAGCCACCTATGAAAGGTTAATAGTGTCCGTGTTGGAAAATATAATCGAGTAAGTTTTTCATTTACTTTATACTTACTGTTTCTAATTCATTTCATATTAATGTGTAATCTAGCAAAAATATGAATAGAATATAAAATCAAGACGATCTTGTCGGTGTTAACATATTTATTTTATGTATTTATCACCAAAAAGTTTCATATAATATTTTACAAACGGTCTCAAGAACAAGCAGGATAATTACAATTAAAATAAAATACAATATGAAGACAGCAAATCGTATCGAAGAAAAATAATAATTACATTGTTTTTTATTTTTTGTTTATATAAATGTTAAATAAGCTTTTAACGAGTCGCTTTAAAACATACTTTATGATAGTGAGTTAAAATTCAGTTTTGTAGCGCAATTATTTAAAAATAATTCTTACGATAATAATCTTGTCGTTAGTTATACAAAAGGTAGAAGATTTCTGGACAAAGATGTTTTCAAAAACCCTTATCCTAAATAAATTTCTACACATTTAACTCCACAATTCAGATAAGGAACAGACGACTGTACTGGACTATTGAACGTTTACAAGCAATGTAACTTTTTTTTGTTATTTTCTTTCAAATTTGTTTTTGCATTACCTATTACCATTTTAATTTAATCATACTTTCTTTGTTAACTTCATTATGATAAATCTTAAGAACAACATATATGAGAAAATAAATTGCTTTTGTGCTTAGATGCCAGCTGCAACAAACAGCAACACTTGTTTATAATTAAAATTCAATATATCTTCATATGTTTAAGTGGCTAAATTAATGAGTAAATTGAACCTACATAGATTTTCCTTATATAGTAGTAGACTTTTATTATTCTTTTCTTGATATTTAAGAAAACTTTCTTATTAGTATAGGATCCCGATATAAAACGACCTTCACCGAGATGCTTATTTGATCAAACATTTTATATTCAATTTAATATATCAATAATTATATTGCATAGGTTTCCCTAATGAATTTCAGTCCAGGATATGAGTAATTAATAATTGAAAAAACATTTCTTTTTTTACATTTCACCGGTTTGACTATTAAACAATTTCCATACCAATCGAAAGTATGAAGCCCATAGAATATGCAAATGTTAGGTTGCATTTTCTTTTTCAGTCATAACTCTCGGGTTGCCAGGTATAAACAGCTAAATCGATAGTTGCATTTTGCACCGGTGTAATAATTTAATAAAATTTAAATGAAAATAAAGATTACTTCATTATGAATATGTTGCCAGAGAAAAATTAGTCCTGAATTACGGTTGCGAATTTTAAAAAGTGAAATATTGCGGCGAGTGAATATGTGCTACTGAGAAATCCCCACCAACCGTCCCATGCGATAGAATAGGAGTGTTGTTGTTTTATGAAATACCCTGCGGAAGTAGTAATCGTTATTTGATTACATTACAAATATTAAAACTAACAGTACACATAAAACTAAAATATAAACGATTTTTACTCGAGCCTCAAAACCAAGAGTTAAAAATATTTATTAATACTGATATTTGAGGCAGTATTTTACGTTTTATAGAAACTCATGGACTATTCAAAACTAAAAAGTTACATTCGCCTAAAATAAATGTACAAAAAGTTTAACTTTACTTGTCATGGATGCAACAAGCTCTTTCAAATTCACCTCAGATAATCTTAGAACCTTAATTAACAAGGTAATTGATGTTTCAAACCACGGATATAATTTGTAAAGCTCTCTGAAGTTTCCTTCCATAATGTAATGAATATTGATAAATATGATGTTATTATAACTGATGTAAATTACAACCACTAATGTTAATTGCTTTATTTAAAGTTACAATACAGTTGCAAATTGTATGTATATAATAAAAATATTTGTTTTTACGTTCAAACCTTATTGTGCATTTTATCGTGATGTGATATAAATATTTGTTTTAGTCCACTCGATGCGAAATACGATAATAAAGAGTGTATCTTTATGTAGTATTTTTATGTCATGTGTATCAAATGATAGAGTTCCTCGATAAAGTTACCTTATAATCACCAAAGGGTTTCATGGAAGCCGTCAGATATATTCATATCATTTTTTTCTTAGAATTCGATTCCAATTTCGTTGTCAGTGATATTTTAATGACTTACACTGTTAATAATACTGCTTTAATATCATGTTTTTTATCGTACCTTTAAATGTTCAATTAAAAATATTTCTCTTTTGCAAGTTTAAATAAATGTAATTGTATGATGATAAAAAGGTAAAACTGTTATGTCATATTTCATTACGTATATGAGGTATTGAAAATGCTTCTGTTAACAGAAAGGTCTCCGTAAAAACTTAGAATTGTCAGAAACATATGTTACTGTATATGATATTTTGCCTTTGAAAACAGTTCGGTTTTTTACCATTTTTCTTTTTTAAGCTGCTTACAGACTATTTCATTTACCGTATATTATGTACCGTATATTATATTTTATGACTTTTTATTTTAACTTTTTTTTTCTCTAATTTATTCCCTATCAAACTTATTTCTCACTATAACCATTTCACATTTATTTGATGCTTACGAATTCTTCTGATTCTCGCTACTCCTGTATGTGAATAAAAGCATTCTTTTTGTGAATTTAGTTTTGTGCTTGTGAAATAAAAATTTTTACAATTTTCAATTTATTGCCATTTAAAATGTTGTATTTATTTATATGATTGTGGATAATGGAAAATGTGTGTTTAATTTTTTTATTTTGCTCTAAGTATGTATAATGAAATTTTGCCTATTTCTAACTGTTTGCTCTATTGATCTACAAATAAAATAAACAAATAATATTAATGGTACCTATTTTTATGTTTTCTTTTTTTAAATATTTTATTTTTTAAATAGCATCCCCGACCTTCGAAAGATACTAGAATCTGAATGCATGCAACGTGCATTTTATTTGTCGTATAAAGGATATGAGTCATCACTCAAGTATAGTGATCATAAGAATGGAATGAACGAGAAGCTTTCATGAAAAATAAAGTTTAAAAATGTAAATATACAAGCCGCTTAATATTATTTGAAAATCCATTAAAAATACATTTAAAAAGACATTTGATTTTTATAAAATTTTTTTTAGATATCTCGCGATATTATCTTTCTTATTACTTTGAAAATAGAAGATATCATGTGGAATTGAAAATTGATACCTCTATACTCAGTGCAATTTTACGTGAAAATAAATTGGAAATAGATAAGGGATCATCGGACAGACGCCAGTTTATTTATAACAAAATATATTTTTAGATTAAAACCTCAAAACGTAATAAATCTTGAACTTTAATAATAATGAAAAATACCTTATTTAAAAATATTTTAGTGCATTCCTTTTCTTATTTAAAACTTTTTTATCTAAGACATTCACAGCAAGTTTTCACGCTGAAATTAATTTATATGTTCAAATTAAGTTTAAATTTTATGAAATTCTTAGTTTTTTTGCAAAATTTACTTGTAGAAGCTCATTTGTTTCACAGTTCTATAATTTATTTTATGAAACTGTCATAGATTTTTAAATTAATTAATTTTGGACTGCTCAAAGTTTCGTTGCCATCGATCAAAACCAATCTTAAAGCACTGTTTCAATCATATCGATTATGCTCTTTTGCTTATGATTATAATACAAACGTTCTATTTTTTATTAAATATTTAATATTAACCGAGTTACAATTATAGCCTGTCATGTTGGCAGCAATGAAATCATAGGAGCGGATTCCATTGCAAAAAAAAGTATTTGAATATAATTGAATGGAGGTTAATTTACTTTCTAAGCTTTAAAAATATCTTGAATTTTACTTAAATAGACAAAAGTGTAAAAAAGTTAAAAACTAAAAATATATTGGTTCATTTAAAAATATATGTAATAAATAAAAAATTGCAACTTATCTTTGGAAATCCTTTAGCTACGTGAATTTTTTCAGAAAATATATCCCATTGTATGTTTTAAACTTATCAGCTAAGATTTTATTAATACCCACATGTATTTCTCAATTCCTTAAAAAGACAATATTATTTAAAACAATATTTTATCTGAGCAAGGGATGTACCAAAATTACTGCTTCCAGCCCTACAACCTAATCTGCAAATAAATGAACAACAATTTTAATTGCTAGACCTTTTGCAACCCTCCTCACGTCCCAGCAACCGTAGGAGACGGTACGGGTGTTGAAAATCGCAAGATTCCAGCCACGCGTAAACTCGGGTCTGCGTACGGCAAGCAAGGGTAGCTCGCGACCTGACCAGAAACAAAGCCAAGCGTACGACGCGTAGGGTACCGCGAGTGCCTTAAAGATCCACCTAGATCCTTAGAACCGATGTAAAGACGGGTTGCGGATGATACTAGTACTGCGGCCAGTCTCAGAGCAGGAGAAGGTACGGTGGGTTTTAGTGAATAGGAGTCTGACCCCTCTTGCCCCACCCAGAGCAGGGAGCCATTTGATGATTTCCCCCTAAAAAATAAAGACCTTACATTATTTCTATTAATATAACAAAGATTGCTTTGTAATTTCATTATAGTTATTCTAATTGTGACTATCACCATTTTTAATAATGTAATGCCAAAAGCGACTATGTCAAATAATTAAATCTTTAAATTTAATCTTGGTATTCATTCATTTAAATGAAACTAATATTTTTCGGATATACTAGGCGTGCTTTATTTTTGTAAAAAACTACATACTCCCGACGTTTCGGTTACTTTTCAGCAACCGTGATCACAGGCAGCCGAGATGTGAATGTATGTGTATATATATACATACTTTACAAAACCAATCGCTGACTACTTATAAGAATTATAGACTTGAGATCTCAATTTACCTTTATACTCGACCCTAAAATTCCCCTTAATGTAAGTACGACCATTTACCTTCATTTTGCAATAGCATTCCAGGATCTGAAAGTCTTATCTACGACAGGACTGTTTTAGAAAAAAATCTTGCAAAAAAATTATTTATATTCATTCCAATAAATTTTTATTATTATACTATATATCTTTGACATAAAGACGATTTTTTTCCTATTTAAAATATTTTATTTTAATCCGAGACCTTCAATTAGTAACCGGACACTTGTTTTATTTAAAACATTGGAATGAGACACCTTCTTCAATCTAAACGTTTATTAACTTTGTTTTATAAATAAATTAAACAGAAACCTAAACTTTACTTTATTAATTCGTGTCAAAGAATTCTACGTAGGTGTGTGTTTAATAAAAAAACTTTTTCCTATAACACTTTCATAGCATCTTTTATGAAACATTATCTTTCATGTTGTCATCTTATTTTCACTTATTTTTACTTTTTTTAACTTTGTTTTAAATAAGATTCAGATAAGATATTGATATTTGTTATCCTTTTTAGTGAGATATTTAAATGAAGAATTTCCATAAAATACAAGTTTAAATTTATACATTTCACTTCTCTCGTAATCTCGTAGAACACTAACGTCACGTACTTCTTGACTCGCTAAGAGTACTTATTTCAATTTGCAGCCATTCCTAGAGTCAAGAAGCACACACCTAGGATCAAAACGAGTAAATTGTATAAAGGACTGTTTTTGTACTAACACTTACTTAATTTGATTATTTTTTTAATATTAAAATTAAAATATGACAGCCAAACATTTATGATTACTAATCTTTAAAAGTACCTACTCTACCCTACCCTAACCTGTACCTACTTCTGATAATATTTTATACAAACAACCAAACACAAAAATGGTAAAATAAAATTTCTAATTTTGGTTCTGATTTCGAAATTAAAATATCATTAAAATATATTAAAGTATCATTAAATAATACGTTTAATTAAATTGACCAAGCTAATGAGATGCAATGTACCTGATCTCACAGATATATTTTTCTTCACTAGTAACTCTGTAACTTAGTTTATGATCAGTCAAAAATAATAATACACTCGAAAGCTAACTAACATAGTTTCCAAATGAAAATTGTTATTTATTTATACATTGAAATTGGATGGCAACTCTGTAAACAATTTAGATTCTTACATTTAATTGTACTTTAATTGTACAAATCGTATACACCACTTTTAGGCTTACAATAAACACTAAACTCCATTAAAGCAACTAGTGGATAAGAAACTAGGTTTCTGCAAAGGAACCGAGACGTTGGGAGTGTGTAGTTTTAAAATAATAAAAAACTAGTAGTATATTCGAAATTTTTAGTTTTACTTACAGCTTTGTTATATTGTAATAAAAACAATCGTAGCAAACTTTTTATAACCTGAATGAAGCAACTAAAATAATTTACGTACAAATTAATTTATGCAATACAAACCAATTTACCTGTAACAATATGGAAAGCAATTAATTTAAAACTTTATTAAAACAGTATAATTGCGTTCTCTCATTAACTGGGATAATCAAGGAGGCCCAATTTATTTTAATTACGTTGTGCATATGCACTATCACGTATATGGATGAAATTCAACTACATATTTGTATTGTAGGACCATTTTTAGATGCAATCAAAAATAATGAAAAATAAAAACATCGGAATAATTAAGCCTTTGCTGATAAGTTAAACGAAATATATTAATGAAGATGACTGTTGTATATTATTTTTCCAGAATAAATATTTTCTTTTTAAAAAAATATTAATGACCTTTAATTCTCCAAGCCTCCTGTGAGATTCATGCTTTGCTCATAATAATATATAATTATGAGAGACTATTATTAAAGTTTTATTCGTATTAAGTAATTGACATAAAACATTAAATGCAACTTGGTTTCTCAATGTTTTCTTAAAAAACTTTCATATAATTTCTTCCTTAGCGTCGTATTAAATGAACACTCTTGAGTAATGATTTAAGTTTTTTTATACAAATCACACTCGTAACATCGCAAACGTAAATCGTACCGTAACCCAAATCAAACAAAAATTACTCAAATGATTAATTGCTTCTCGTTCTATTTAATATTACGAGGAAGTCAAAGGTGTTAATCGAAATGAAATATTATAATTTAAATATCTTGGTACTCGGTGGATATTTTGTTCATGGGAATTAACTGGGAATATGAACAAAGCACCTACATTTTTTTACAAATAAAATATTGCAAGCCTTTTTGTAACGTTTCATAAGATGCTTATGTTTTGAAGTTAGTTATCAAGAAATTTAATTTCCAATTTGTTTTTTTTATATTTACGTCATTGGTATTCTGTGAAGTCATGATCAGATTGATTTCTTCTGTCTTCTGCTGTGTCTAACAAGAAACACTCTAAGAAACCTTTGACAGAACAATAATGGAATAATGGGTAAAATATCAATTTGCACAGGAAAAAAATATAAATAAAAAATATATTTATAAATTCAAAAGCTTAATGTATGTACATTTAAATATTTTGTTCTGGACATAAAAGATGTACACGACTACTTAAACATCATAATCTCGAAGCAAATGAAAGTCCCATTTTGTTTCTAAATTATCCGTTTCTCATTTCCGGATTAAATTAATAATAAAACGAGGTCACGCCGTAAATTACATTCATTCCTTTCATTATAAAAATAAGAATTTATCATCGAGGATGTAATTAATGCTTAATTTTGTATAAAAAATTAAAATTTCATAGGAAAAAATAAGGTTTTAGACTCTATCAGAAACATGAAATATTAATAAAATAATATATTTTTTAGCAATTTAAATAAATATTCAAGAATTTACATTTCTTGAGTTTATGTGAAGAGCCTTGAAAGGCTCATTTATGCTTGAAATGTGTTTGATTCGCTTTTATTTAACTCAATCATCGAGATTCTTTTTTAAGATCCGTATTATAATTTTACTGTAGCAGTTCGTTTATATCTTAAATAATCATGGGAAATTAAAAATAAAACCCTTTAGACATCGATGTAGGGAGTTACTTATTAGTTGATATAAAAAAAATTGTTTAGTCCCCCAGGAAATCTTTTTGCTTTAAGTAAGTTTGTGAGTATTATCCAATCATTATTTTCAAATTTGCTTACAAAAAGCTTTATATGATAACAAGATATATAAGAAATTGATAAAATATACTTTCTAAACTTTACTATCAGACTTTTCTGGACTTTACTAAACTAAACTATTTACAAATGGAAGAAACACAATTTATCTAATAAATTAGGTCTCATATCCCTGCTCCGTCTAATAAGCTTCTCCCAAGACATTTTTTCATATAAAGAAAATTGTAACTAAAATTTATGTAGCATACATAAAATTGTACTGTCAGAAATTATTTAATGTAAACATATGAAGAAAGAATATACATAAATATATAAAATATTTCTACAGCGACCTTAACATTCGTTTACTAAATGTGTATAAAACATTGTTTATAATTTTTTTTCATGGACATTATATATACTTATATATTACATACTATTCACATACGGTCAAGGAATATTCTACTTTCTTAAAATTCCAATATTGAGCTACAAAATTACAATTAAAAGGATTCAGTCACGAGTATGAAGTATCACAATTATCAATTGCCTGTTAAAATTTTACAAAATTAAGTTTGTTTTTTTAAACAGTACACATAAATTTAAACTTTTTAGAAGGAAATATTATATTAAAAATCAATGACACAAAAATTATATTGTTCCTTTATACTGCCTTTCAAACATGTTTATGGCCTCTTAATCAAATCACTCACTATTAATACTTAAGGCAGTCTTAAATGCGAATGATTTAATCATTTAGTTTCCAGGACCGAATATAATCGCAAAATGTAGCAAGCAAAGTTTCTGAACAAATTATGTAAATATTAAAACACGAGCGAAATCTTGTTTGAAACTTGAAGTATATTTTGCTCTTCGCAGCTTTGATGAGTTTAGCTTTCTCTGTGTAATTGTCTTCAATTTTCGTCGTCCACAATCTTTAAGGTACCTGAATTCGTTTGTATTTAATGAAAATTTAATCCTTATTTATTGTTTTTTTTTTTTGTTAATTTCTTTTTATATTATGAAATTTAAATCAAAATATTGATACTATAAGTGATAAAATTTACTCATTCCGTATTTCATTTTATGATTTTTTCAAAATTTTATGAATGAATCCTATAATTTATTAATTTTCAAAAATTTTATTCAAAATTGAATATTATGTGTGTTACGCAAAATTTCAAACCTAATTATAGGTACATTTAGATATTTTTAATATTTAAAATTGCCCCGAAGAGCTATCTATCTACGTTCGTCAAAAGTCAAGTAAATACTGCTGTCTAGGATAGAAATAAGCCCAGCACACATTATAATTTTCTCGTTCAGTCAGGTCGTCTTATAATTTGCAGTGTTTATAGGAGGGAATATCCGTAAGGTAGGGTTACCCAAATTCAAGAAAAATACGAGTTTTAGCAAACATCGGTGTCGGTTTTTTATCAATACACCTGATATTGATATTAATATTGCGGTCCAAGACTTGATCTTGTTTTTCGAATACGAGTTATGGAAAGCTCGAAATTGTTTTTCCTATTTACTAAACGTTACTTAAGATTTTAAATCAATGTAAAAGAGCAGGACTTTTTGCGCTTAAAGCTATATATTTATAGTAAAAACCAAACCGATGAATAAAATGTGTAAACATTTTAAAGGCATTCGAAAAATCAATCTGTGTTTAAACGATCCGAACCAATACTCTAAACCACTGAGCTATCTATCCCGTCCCAAGGGAAAGTATGTTTCTTAACAAACGTTTCTATTTATAAAACTTACATGTACTTAAACATTGTGAATACACTAGAAAACAAAAGACTAACGATCAATTTGACATTATTTTAAAGACCAGGACACTTTGACCAAAACCATATTTGGCAAATCTATAAACTTATCTTCCTTCTTACCTTTTTTATATAGTCTTAGTTTTGTTTTTATTATTTTCATATTATATTAACCATAGCAATTAATTTTATTTCTTTTATCATTTAATTTACTTGGAACTTGTTTACTTCTTTACTTCGGACTGCGAAGATTAAACGAAATTGTGCTGATAGTCATTTATATCTGTACGTTATATTTTCTTATTATCCTATTATCTTTCGACTTTCATCTTAAAAAATCTATGGGCTAGCACTTTCTTTTATATAATTTCATTTGTTTTGAAAATGAAAAAATTATTAAGGCTGCCCGCTTCTTGAAACGACGGTTAGTAATAATTGCAAGACAAGCCATAAATATGTTTCGTAGACTTTCTATTTTGTATTTCTTAAATCTTACATGGTCAGTCTTGATTGAGTCTTACTTAAATTAAGTGGTCTTGGTCTTGCAAAAATATAGGAACAAGAACAAGACCAATACTTAATGTTACTATAACTTTGTCTTAATATGACATTGATTACCGTTGATTAAAAAAAGTCGAAAATCCAAGAGAGGTTAGGTTTGTAAGTGTTTAGCTGTAATTTTCTTTTCTTGACTTTTATAACATTTTCTTGGAATTGCGTTACTTTTGTTTGAATTCAGAAATATTATTCTACCTACATCACCATCACTTTTCAACGAAATTGCAAAATATTAATAGCATTGGTTACTTTATAGCTAATATTCAACAATAACATCAACATAATCTAAATAAAAGCAATAAAAGGCGATCATGCGCAATGATGTTGACAAAACAAACACACTTAAGACGCGCAATTTCCTTTGTTTGCCTTACGACATTTTGTATCTTTAGCTTTACTGTTTTTTATATGATATTCGCATTTGATGATGATTTAAAATAAAAATGTAAGGGTAAAAATATATGTACGTGTATGTATTATTCCTTATGCAATAGAATAATTGGTAGTGAATATCACTAGTGGTGACTAAATAGCGCTGCCAGAATTATGAAACGCGCCAACGTAATTATTTGTTTTGAACCTCAGTGCAGTCCCTATCTGTACTGCTCGGAACGATGTTTTTATTGCGATAAGGAGTATTTGATCGTATACCTTGTCGTCTTACTTGTGTTAACAATAAACAAAATTTAGTTTTAATTTCATACCGATTACTTATTATTTGTTAAAGTTATCTAGTTATATGAGAATAAGTGTAGGTCAATTAATTTAGATTTAGGTTACTTTTAGGTCGTTCCATTTAGTACTCTATTATTAACATTAGTTTTAAGTTGCTTTATCTGTAGAAGGCTCAGACTTCAAAAGGAGATTAGATATTAAGAAATTTTATATATTCAGTTAAGAATTAAATTAGATTATTGGAAAGTAAATAAAAATAATGTTCGTTTATCAACATTAGGTGCTTAGTAGATTTTTGTGCAGATATTTAGAATTTAGTATTAGATAGATTAGGTAAGAAAGTAGTATTTAGGTGTAAAATATATTTTTTGCTTTTTAGTTCCTTTGTTCCCATGATGGTTTTTTGAAAACCGTTTTTTTTTTAAATATAATTTTATTTCATGCTTTTTAGAGTAATTATTAAATAGAAACGTAGGATACAGTAACTGTCTCAGATTGGAAAAACCTTCCTCACGTGCATCTCGTATGAGATAGAGTCGAGCTCTGGGGTTTGAAATTGACAAAAATGAGCGTCTAAAGCGTAGTTGCCGAAGAAATACAGGATGACGTCTTCAAGAATCATTCGAAAAACGTGAAGAGATAATTTCCCAAATATGCATTTATATATAGAAAATAGATTTTCTTCAATATTTTTTTGATATCCCTTAAATTTCAGAGGATCCCATTATAAAAAACCTGACTCGATGACCGTTAGACCTCCTAGGGAATGCATCCTTTGAGAAAAAAAGGAATTCCTGTAATCGGTCCAGGAGAAAAAGATTCCGACGAGTTGAGAACCTCCCCCTCTTTTGAATTCGGTTAATAACAAGATATAAAATCTGTCTTCCAACAATGAAGGTCAAACATAATATACCTAAATTTTATGCTTATACATGTTAAGGATTTTTCTGAATTTTCTCTGTATTTCATAATCAGATCTTATTGTAATCATCATGGACCCATTTCTGTAGTCTACCTTTTCATCATGGAACCATTTCTGTAGTCTACCCCATTATTCTTCAGTAAATTGAAAAAATTTAAATGAAACATAAGTCATAAGCTGATTGGTATTCTAATTTATTATATTTGTTTCGACAGCATTTGTATTTAACAATACATAAGTAATAAATAAGTTTAAAACCATACAAGCGTGTACAAATATTATATAAAAAAAATTAATAATAACACCAGCACATGATTTAAACTTAGAAGATCCGCAAGGGTTTTTTTAGAGTTTCAATCGTTTGTATGCTATTTTATAACTAAACCAATTTATAACTTTTCATCAACTTGGCGCAACGTATTAAGTTCTAAAAAAAGGGGTTACATAAAAACAGATAACGGAATAAGGATTTTTTTTATATAAAGCCAAGAAAAACGAATATGTCAAAAAGGAATTCCCGCAACTACTTTAAAAACAATGAAAATTCCGAAAATCTTTCACGTTTAATAATGTGGAATATCGGTAGAGTTGTGCTTAAAAACTGTAACTCATTACACAAAATAAAGATATGTTTATATCAAAGAAGGAACCATCTTTTGAATGAATAGTCAAAATTCTAATTCCTTTTCCCTGTAAAGGACATAATTAGAGTTGCGTTACTATTCTAGAACGTTGTTTAAAATGCAAAACAATTCTAAACGTAATCAACACAGCATAGACACCGTTTACAAAATATTTCAGGCAACTGGGTTTGCTATCATGAATAATTCACTGAGAGCTTCTGTCCTACCTCAAATATTTTACGCTTCCACAAGGACAGAAAAAACTTTTGTGAATAGTAATCCAGAACTATTTAAATAGTTCACAAATAAAAATTTGTAAAATGAAGCAAATGAGATAAATTTATAAAGAAACCGTTTAAAAGCAGTTCTATTTTTATTATTATATATTTTAAACATTTCAATTATTTCGAAGTACCTTACTTTAAAAGACAATATGTAGCGTATTCGTTTTCCAATTTTTACTAAACATAATATCATATTTGCGTTCCAAGCTTGGTACTATAACAATATTATTGTAAATTGTTTTATAACATTGAATATTTTGAAGAAAATAATTTGAAAAACGAACGTTTGAATGGCCTTTTACAACTTGTCCGTGTCACAGACAACCACAATCCAGTTTGTTGACTGACCACTGTCGGTATTGATTCATTCCGTTGTTATTTGAATAACATCCATCGTTTGACCACTTTAAAATTAATATCCATTGCTTTATCTGGCTCTTATTATCCGCTTTAAGATATATTCTCTTCTTTTTTTCATATTATATTGGACATTATATTGCTCTTTAAAATTAAGTTTTTTTTTTTAATTTCTTTAAGGTAACAAATATAAATCTGGGAAAGTTAAAATTAGAAGATAATATGTATATACTCTTTTTCTACATACACATTAAATTTTATCCAAATCTGTCGAGCTATTTTATGGTGGCTGACATTCCTCACAGGTTATAATGTTATTTAGAACCAACAGGAACAGATGCTTGAAGGTTTATTTAATTTTCTTAAAGTGAAATGTTTCTCTAACATTTTGTCCTAGACGACGATTCTCATGTGTGGTTATTTTTAATTGGCTCGTTTAATCTTTTTAAAATCCTGATATCAAATTTCAATATAATATTTATTAGTATTTCATGATATATTGAAGGTGTTCTAGTATCAAGAATCGTCTTTTATATCCCAAATACACAAATTTCTAAGTTGATTATAAAATGTCCACAAGCTTTAGATTGTTTAACCAATATGTCAATCAGCTATGGTACGAAGTTTAAGCGAAAAAAAATTCAATTAAACGAGAAAATACTAGCGCCATTGTTATTTTAGAAGCGCGTGTCACTAAAGCTTGTATTCAGTTAGAAAATAAGTTAAAACAGATACAATTAAAAATGTCCTGTCAGGATTTTAACAATAGAAAAGAGAGTTTCGACTACCTTAATTAAACTATTAGTGACTACAAAAAACAAAGTGACTGACCATTAAGTTCTAATATTTTTTCATATTTTTATTGTGAAATTGATTTACTTAAAAATGTATACAATATAACATCCTAATAATATCGTTTCTTTCTATAGTGTGAATAATGTTATAGTTCCAATGACACTTGACTTAATAACTATTTAATATCTATTTTATTTTCTTCGTAAATGCCTGTATCCAAGAAAAAATTGTGAAGTTTCGTTTAAAACTGAATAATAAACTAAAGTAAAAAAATAACTATATCGCGTATTTTTTTTTATTATTTGAAGGGTTGTAATCCTTTTGTGATAATATAACAAATAAAATGTTTTGTTTTTCTAAATATTTTTAATACCACTCCTTTTAATTTAGCATTGAATTAAAATTTAAGGTCAACACATTTGATTTTTTTACGACTGTTGTTATTATTATTAAGAAAACGCATAATAAAAAATAAAATAATTTAAATATCACTGCGTCTACTTCCTCAATTTCTAGTCACATTAAAAATTATGAAAATAAATAGAGCCTGTGTAAGGGACTAAAAGATAAAGTATAATTTCATGTTGCTATCGAAGACTAACCCGCTTTGATACGTATTTTATTACATTTCTAAGTCGTATATACGTTACGGCACGTTATCTGGATCAGGATATTGTGAGCTCAATACAAGCAACTACAATTTAAACTACATTCGACAAACTAAGACGCATTGATATGAGAACAATATAGAGGCAATGTTTCTTCCTTTATAATATCGATATGTATTTAATAAAACGATAGTACATATTCAAAGAGTAAATCAACTCAAGAACTTTAAACATGACTTGTTGATTCACTCTACATATATAATTTGAATCATAAGTACATCAAAGTTAATGTTAACATGAATTAATGAAATAAAAAGGGAAATTTATAATATTTTATTTATCCTTTATAAATGTAATAAGATTATTAAATGGCTAGTTATATATAATATAGCGTTATGTATTAAACATTTTTTGTTTGTTTCAAATACCACTTACACTTAAAAGTATTTGGTGCTAATTATGATATTTCTTAATATATTTAACAAATACATGCAATAAAATTTTTGTTTTATCACAATAATATAATACATGTGAACATATAACACAATAACAATTCAAATATTTTTGAGATCTAAGATTTTCGCGAGTTTTATTCATTTAAATGAAACTAATATTTTGGACATCTCGCCTGCCCGTGATCACGGTGGGTGAAAAGTAACCGAAACTTCGGGAGTACGTACCAAAGAAGAAAGCACGCGTAGTATATCCGAAAAATATTAGTCTCATTTAAATCAAATATTTTTTATTAAATTCGATATGAAGTGTCAATATATTTATAAAATCAATTTTAATATTTAATAATAAAATTGATTCACAGATATTATTGTAAATTTTATTATGTATGTAATTTATTTAGTTGAATATAGAATACTATTAATTCCAGATATTAAGCTCAAAACATAAGCTTCAGATTAAAATTACATTTATAAAAAAGAAACTATTTTTCGGATCGTCTGCCCGCGATCACGGTCGCTGCAAAGTAGCCGAAACATCGGGAGTATGTAGTTTTTTAAAATAATAAAATACGCGTAGTATAATCCGAAAAATATAAGTTTCATTTAAATGAATACTCGCGAAAGTCTTAAGTCTCATTTATAAAAAAGGTTATCAAAACTGAAGAAACTTGTGATATTGGCTTTTCACTTTTAATGGACAGTAAATTTGATGTAAGCTTGTTCCTAAGCTCTGACTGTGTTTCAATTTATTCAAAGAAATTAAGTTTTGTCATTTTTTAAATATATTTATGTATTGCAGCTATCACTAGTTGTGTGGAATAAAAACCTTTTTTTTTTATTATAATCAAATTATACGCATTATGCTAATACCGAAAGCAATTCTGAATAATTCCATTTGGAACAAACCGAACACCAGAACTCACGCTATTACGAAGATCTACCGAAATCCCCCAGTGGCTGATCGGAGGTAGGGGAGGCTTATTACTCTGCCAATCTTGATTAAGGCGAATCATATTGAACTGACTATATTTATATGTTAAAAATAAAATAGACTAATAAAACGGGTACTTGAGTGATAATTTTAATTAATGATTTTAGATTAGCTTGCCATGCAGAATTCCATCGCGCTTCATTTCAATGAGTATTATTGTGCTTTTAATATAGACTTTCAATATGAGGAATGATTTGTATTTTTGTTGATTTTTATGGTTTCATGATTCCTCATCACAATATATATATATAGAAAAAAGGTGATGTTTGGAACGACATAACAAATAACTTCACAAAAGTTAAGGATAAATATTGTTATAATTTTTTTTTTCAAATTATCTCAATTTTAAGGAAATAAGACACGCACCATTTAGCTATCACAAATAAAAACTAATTTCTTTCTCATTGTCCTTCACCATTCTCAAAACATTATTCGAAAGTTCCGAAAATTTTGAGGGAATATGGGATGTCTTGAATAATACATATTATAATCAATGAAAATATATGACTACTGAAAGTAGAATAATGATTCAGTTATAAAAGGATGACAAACAATTTGGATTTATATATAGAATTAGTAAAATTACACTTTTCATAACGATCGACATATATTTGTTAAAACTGTAAATAAAATTTAATTAATACTGTGTTGTAAATCATATTTTTTACTATAACAGATAATGTTTAATTGCAAACGTATCTATAATTATTTAATCTAATAACATGTCAAACGTGGACTTATTTCACAGTTAGTAATATATTAATATTAAAATTACAGTAAGTATTGCATTTAATGAATTATGAAGCTGTAAATATCTACACATCCAACATGGCGTGATATAAATGCTTGCAATAAATTTTAATAGTAAACTACCTAACATATGCAGCTGTGAGATATGAAATACAAAATGAGATTTCAAATTGTTTATGAGATACACCCTGGTGACTGGTAGACGGACGGACTTACAGGGAAGTGTTAGATAAAGAGATCCATTTTCCAAGAAACCCTAAAAAAGAATGCCAATCTTTTTTAAGAACCCTCTGTTCAGGCTGCGTCTCAAATTGCTATTATAAAACATTTTTTAAGCCAGAAGCTAAAAATATGTAGACTATTTTCGTTTTGGTAACGATAATTTGATTGATTTCATAACAAATTCAAAAATTAAAATAGTCTTAATTATGCAATTAGTATATTATATTGATAGGAATTTAGTTAGTTCTAAGGGCTGATCCGTGTGTAACGATGCTTTTATGTTCAATTTTATATTAATCATTTGAATAAATTACTTGCTACATTATTTTTCTATCATGATCTTATCAATAACTTTAAATAAAATATGTTAAAATCAATACTATGTATGAATTGTTTGTTCTTTCGGAATAAACTTACACGCAATACGAATTTAAAAAAAAAAGGAAGCTTACTGTATTCGTACACAACGCAAAAAAACATTTTAACTTTATACAATGAAAGAAAAGGAGCAATTACCTAGTAACTCATTTCATACCACAGTAATTTAAACTTTTCAAAAGTTTAATTCAAACGAAATGTAACTTTTTAAGGATACCAATTCCGCTCGTGTTTGCGTTGGGATTTTTTACGCGTAAAAACTTATAATGGAATGAATTATATGGGTTCTAAAAGCCGTGTATTTTATATTTACATAAAGTATAAAGGGTGAAAAGATATTACAGCTGACAGAAGAAACATATTTTCAAATAAAACAAATGTGTTTTATAAAATATTTTTAAGTATAATTTTCGTTTATTTATGCGTATATTACAAAATGTAATAATAAATCAATATCTGTTGTTACTCTCTGCACCTCTTGTTTGATCAAAATAATTTTTAATTTTAAATGAGCACTTCACAAAGCAGAAATCTCCTCTTTATTACCGACATACAGGGGCTTTTGTTTGCGCAATGCATATAAGATAGCAGATTCTCGAGGCGATACTCCATAATATCGGCGATGCACAATGCTTCTGATAAAATGTGCGAGATAAGAATTCAAAACGATAAAATCTCTTTGGAAATGACTTTCCTTTTTAAATACAGTAAAATCCTAGCAAGCAAATTGGTTCAGATTTTCTGAATAATAAATTATGAAATCCAAAATATTTATATTAATAGGAGTACAAATTAAAACATTACTTATTAAACGTCTCACGAGTCAAAACGCACCTTCTGATCTTGAATCAAAAGGTTATGATAAAAGAGTAGCATTCAAAACAATTCTCTTTTAATACAAGTTTTTGAGGTTAACCAAGCTTATGAAAAATGTAAATTTTAGTATAATTTCCTTACTATAAAGTTCAAATTCTGATTTAATATCGATCTCAAAATTACAATTCGATTAAAATGTTGCCAGGTGTAAATCATTTGAGATACTAATTCTTAGCATCCCTGCTCTGACGACATTGTGACCGCAACTAGAACCAAACAAAACTTCAGTGCTAACCGAAGTTTATTTTATGACTAACTTAGAAGTTCTTGGAATAGTAGCTTGATCACCATCAATGTTGAATGCAAGAGCGCCAAGATCTGGTACCGTGAATTGACATTGTATGAAAGATTAATATACAAACTACAAATATATATATATATATATATATGTCTTTCTCTCTCTCTTCTTTCCTTTATTTTCGCGAATTCCTAGTCCCAACTAGATTTTATCCATGAAAAACCATTTACCATTCTTCAATTGCCTTGTCCGTTGTTGATGACTGCAAATCATTTTACATATATCGCGCAATCTAGTTGATTTAATACAATGGTTTTTAATGTCTTCTCTACTTTTTTATTGTCAGATTTAGTTTAAAATTAAAATTTCAAACAGTGTGCTTTATTCGGAGCAATTAAGACTCGAAAAGTTAAAATAAATAGGTCAGATTTCAGAATCATACCTTACACTTATAGAACAATATACCTTTCAAGCTATGTTAGTAATTGTCATTGCTACTATAAATAAACTAGCTTAATTGACAGTGTTTATGTAAAGAGAGTGACATTTAGAGTGCTAAAATAATAACAATATGGTAAAATAAGGAAACTGTCAATATGAAACTTGTTACTCCTTTCAACCAGAGTTTAAAATAGATTAACCAAAAATATCGGATCATCGGGCTTAAAATATTGTATATTGGAACAGAAAAAAAAAAAGTGTAGATAAAAAATTTTTACAAAGTAAAAGGAGTATTTATTAATATTATTTTTATACTATGCAACAAGATTTTAAATAAGTGGGAAAGGAAAATTAATTATTTGAAAAAAAAAAAAAACAATACCTAAGATAAAAATTCATATAAATTCAATTGATATATTAAATAGAAAGGCAAGGGGAAGCAATATAGTGACGCCATATTCGTGAATCTAAATACGATCTGCTTGCATCAACATAAACATTCTTATATTTTATTATTAATGGCAATTCAGTTACTTTTAAATTTGCTTTGTTTTATACTTTCAAAATTACTTACGTGGGAATTTTTCTTATTATTATATTTATTTTATTATATAATAAATTGTATTTGACTTTTAAATGATTACTAGTTAAATAATATTTTATCTGCTTATTAGTGGACCTCGAATCAAAATTAAAAATGAAGATATACTTAGCTTTACTCAGGTTGATTTTGATTGAGCATTTTTTACTGAATATTGGCTTAGCGACGGAATATCTGATAGAATACTGTTTGATGATTACATAATGTATTCGGTAAAGACTACGATTTAAGTCATTAACAAAGGTTAAATGTAGGAGGAATGTTGGAAGCAATCAGGATAGCCTAAATGTTACCCTATGAATTGAACTCTGTAGACGTATGGAGTACTAAGTTTAATAACCATTTAACTTTTCACGATATATATACTATAGCCGTTTTAATACGGGCTGTTTGAATATTTTATGATGAAACGATAAATTTATAAACTAAACCAGATATTATAAACTGTAATGGTTGGGGATTTCATTATTACGTCTATAAAATGGGAGTTATATCATAACACTCATAAAATTATACTTATAACAATGGTTCAGCAATATCTCTTATTAAAGATTTTACGGGATTTACAGCTCCTTCTCTCTATAAATATGCAATAACTTGTTATGTCAGGTAATGATGTAGCAAGCAAACAAACTTTTCTGCGTGTTGACCTACCAAGTTTCATCCGCTTCTAAAGATTAATCTGAACCTTAGACTCAAATCACTGTTACTATCTGTTAGTGCAAACATCAAGTCTCTATGTTTTTAGATAAAAAAATTAATGAGCTTCTGGCAAAGAAGAATTGGGACACGCTTTTTATTGATGTGGATGACTTGACTGACATCTTTCATGCAAAAAACAGCATCAAAATGTATTCCGAAGAGAAAACTAAACCTATGTTAAGCAAGTTTGTATAGAAAATAAACTTCATAAGAAAAATAGGAATGAAAGTTTTAAAAAGTGGTTATTTGATTAATACAGATTATAAAAATTTGTTTGACAAAGAGGACAGCAATATAAAACCAATTTTTTTTACCTTTTTTTATTATTTTTTTTTTTTTATAAATATTTGTCTAATTAATTTGTATTTTTATTTTATTTTTCCATATTATTATTTTTTTGTTTTTGTTTCTATCAACATTTATTGGGATAGTTAAACTTGTAAGTAATATTTAATATTATTTCTTTTTTTCTATATAATAATTGAACTTATAAATAATATATACAAATTTTACATTTTCGATATTTGCTATTTACTTAAGAATTTTGTAAAGCGCTGGCTTCCTATTTTAATTTAAAAAATAATTGGAACTATGTTATAAAGTCTACACCTAAGAACAGGGACTTTCTCGTTTCCTTCATTTCGGAATTTTCTCGCTGGAACCAACGTTGCGGAGACATTTTTAAAATACTATTTTGATACAAAGGGTCTCAAGTTTTTACTAAAACTCAAATATAAAATAAAATATGATTTATTTATAATTTCAATAAACAAATATTAGATACTTACGAGTATTTCAAATTTATATAATTTGCTCAGATTCAAGAAAATGTTGAAATGCTTGAATATTTTATTCATGAAAATTTAATTACTATTCGATATAGATCTATTACTATTTTAATATATATAAATGTTTAATTAATTAGTACTAGCAACATAACAAGGCATCATCGTCTGCTGGATACTGTAATACTCGTAGCTATAGGCTGAATTCAGTCACTTGGAAATTGCTTACAAAGTTATATACTATGTCAATACACCTCTGACCTTTGGAAATATTCACAGCATATTTATTTTAATTAACAAATATTTTAATATTGCTTATATTTTTTAACATCCACTCTCATAAATTACTTGTAATCCATAATAAAATACACAAAGAAAAAAAAAATTAAGAGAAAATAACCTTGACAAAAGGGGATTTAGTTAATCCCGTCTGTATTTCATGATAAAAAAAAACAAAAAGATATTTATTACTTAGTATTAAATATTTATATTCAATGTATCATAAAAAGTTTGTATGAATTACACTGTAATATTACTATTACTTAAACGGATATAATAAAGACTATATAACTGACATCACGTTTATTTAAAACCTCATTTCCTACCTCCACAAAGCTCTCAGTAGATCGATCGAATGAGTTCAAACAATGTAGTCTAGTTTCAACGCGAACAAGCTCACACAAATTTCACGTTGTTTTTCTGATACCAGTAATTTCCTTCACTAGCACACCTAATTCTTAACTTGATAATCATGTCTTTGCACATCATAAAACATAACGTTTAATATTTTTTTAAATGTTATACTTCAATTTTTATAATTTATAAACATAGTAGGTACTTGTAGGAAATAGGTTTGAATGCTTGATTAGACGTAATAAAAAAAAAAAAATAGTTTTTTCAACTTTGGATCAAATCCTGTGTTGGTTTGGCTGAAATTATATTATTTTTGCGGTAGTACTTAACAAATTGCCAGAGCGCTAATAAGGAAAAGATGCTTCAATTTGAATAAATAATTTTATGAAAAGTAACCTGATCTAAAATTCTAAGGTATACACCACTCAACGTTAGACAAGGAAAATACTTACGGTACGGTACGGGAAATTCCAAGACTAAGGTTGTTATATAATTCTTGATGTCCAGTATAAACTGTGTCATGTATCAAGACTAAGGCTTATTTGCCTTTATTATATTCAAGAATGCTTTCTTTGTTTGAATTTGAAAAAAAAATACGAATAAAAGAGAAAGTAATCTTAATAATGGATAAAAGATGTGTCAAAATGATTACTGTTTACGAAAGATATTACTTTATGCTTAGCTTGTAGTGACAACCAACTCCTACTACTGTTTTTTTGTCTCAAAGAAAGAAAAAACAAAAGATTTTTTTTTCATCTTACAATTAGTAACTGTGATTTCAATTTCTCTATGTAGTTATTACAAAAACGGATTTTAACCAAATGCTAGCACTTATATAAATTGCTTTCAATAATAATTTTTAATTATCCTTGTATATAATTTTAAACAATTAGTACAGAAGAGAATAAAGAGTAGGTCAATTACTTGATAAAACTTTTAATTAACAAAAGATAGTTGCACAAAATGAAACATTATAATTTCTTTTATATTAAGATTAAATATCTTCCTTTCAAAGAATCAATTTTAACATTAACTCCAAATTTCTCTCGATATTATAAATTGCTTCGTTAGTGTTCTTCTAGACGGTTGGCTACCACATTGTTGGTCATTTGATATATACATAAATATATAACGTTAGGCATAACGGAATTCGACGATCTATTTATAATTATTAGTATTCTATTAGGTTTTTTTATAAATTTTCTATTAATTTAAATTTCTTCTATAAGATACCAAGTGAAACTTAAACACTAAACTCTTTTATCACTATAAGTTAGGTTATCAAAACTGCAAAGTTAACACCACGCTTGAAGAAAAGTAGTCGATAAATCGAATTACATTTACAAGTATAAAATATTACGTATTATAATAAAATCTAGAAGAAATATAATTATACATGTATATAATTAGAGTTGTCTATAAGAACGTATACCTAAAATTGTATTCGTAACATTTGACTCTCTATTTCGGAAATCAAATAAGCACAAAATGATATCAAAATTCAAAAGACATTTATTCTTTTGTATTCAACAAATAGATGTGACTGGTAATAAGGGAAGCATTGTCATGTTTAGTGTTGTGATATCGATTCCCCTTTGTTTGGGGAATGCAGTTTAAACAGAGTCTAGTATAGAGCTCACAGTAATCTGAACTCAATTCCATTCACTTACAAAAATGCAATAAAATGTTCAGTGAAGTAAATTAAATTTCAAATAGGATTTTGTCTGATGTTGTAATAGCTTATACTACACTTTTAACTGTATAATATCTGGTTTTATGAGTTTAGTATTAAACCGTATATTTTAAATGGTGATATTTGGAATTTAACTAACATTTGTACAAGTTAAAATATTAGATATTATTTAAAAAAAAAACAACTTGGTATGAACAGCGTATTGATCGTTAGATCTAGATCGTCCACGTATTTACAGTTAAAATAATAAATCATTTAAATGTGGTGATACTTTATAAATCTATAAAGGAAAGCTGGACATAGGTATGGGTTTTATAATATTAACACAATACGTTATATGATACACATATTCGTTATTTGTAACAAATAATACTAAAATATGAATTATCATAAAGTTTTGGTATCTATTTTTTTCCAAATTTCTATTATTATTGAAATTTCCAGATAACCATAACTTAGGTTTAAAAATAAATCGTAAATTTGGAAATTCTTTGTGTAATTTACTAATACATTTTCTCGTTCTTTCTGTTTCGATCCCTGTCTTTGCTTTATCAATAATGTGAATAGCTTATTTTTCGGTTCATTTAAGTGATTGAGTTTGTATGCTTCGATGAAGTGAAAAATAATAACTAAATAGTAATTAACCACTTTTAAACAGAGGTGTCGTTAGATTTTTTATTAAAATAACCTTTATCGTATCGACATTGAATTGATTAAGAACAAACTCCTATAAGCGTCGACTCAAAAAATACAAGTTATACTATACCTTAACTGTTACAAATAACATGTAACAATTAAAGCATAGAAGAATCAATTAAACATGTTTAAAATATTATTATTTTTAAGGGGTTTTGACCACTAAATAATACAGAATGGAAGTTGGAATATATTGTATTGTACAGAAAATAAATTAATTATAAATTTTAATTTCGATATACAACAAAATTGTGAAACATTTAACCAACTACGTTACAATTGTTGTGATATACGAGTACGGAGTTTTTCACGACGATCTATATATATTAACAATTACCAATATTTATTTTATATGGAAATTGAAGTACCTTGAAGTAAGCCTGAAAGTAAATGCATAATTATAAAAAAACAATAAACAAGAATATCTTTCATGTTAACTTTTCTTAAAATCCTTTACCTTCCATATTTCTTTCATATTTCCTCTATGTTAAGTTGAAAGTATTTATTCAATACTTAGCCCCGAGGAATCGTAATTAATTTACCAATATATATAATCCTTGAAGTACCCTCAAGTTCACTCTTTCAACCCCCGCATAATAAACAATATTACATTGGTAGTATATTTAAAATAAAAATTATATTTAGATCTCTTATATCATACAAGCAATAATTAAATACAAATGCTATCCTTTTATTTATTAATAAGGAAGGAGAAATATATATTATTATATACCTAAATAAGATTTTTCAGAAACAAAAACATATACAGAGTGAAATTTACATTGACCTTCTTTAACTTTAATGGATCATATTACCTTGGTTCGGTCAAATTTATATTTCCTGACGTCACGACACTCGACAACCGATATTTGAGGGAACGTGTTAAACAGCCAATGAAGGGAAATACGATCCTGCAAAACAGCCGAACCCTTGTCAGCTGAAATACCCAATACAACCTCCCGAGGGATTAAAATGTTTGTGAGAACTTCACTTGTAACTAACGTCATACCCTTTGTCGTAGCGGTTTATACATACCCTCATATTTTGCGAAAATGACAAACTGTATAATATAAGTGTTTAAAAGGACTAGCAAAATTATGACAACTGTAAAATAGGGCTGTCAAGAAGCAAATTGAAACATTCATTTAGTAGAAAACTGATATTTATTTTGCTGCCTCGCTATATAATAACCTTTCATATACCAATTCTAAAGCTAACAATGCAAATTGTACTCAATCCTAACAGCCGGTCGTGTTACGATAATAAATTTGAAATGGCTTCGATTTTTCTGAACGAATAAGAGTATTGTAATAAAAGTGTTTTAAGTATCTTAGTTACAATTTAAAGATGAAAAGAAAAAGCACTTCACTGTTGTATTTTCCCCAATTTCTTGTTGATAAGAAATTTTCTATAGTCTATGTCGGATGGTGTCAAAAAGACTGAATAATGGAATAACAATCTTTACTTTTCCAAACCAAACAATAATGCGTATTACTATAAAATTATTTAAAAATTTGTTTTATTTATGAATCCTTATGAATTTTCGCATTTACAATAAATATGAACTTATACACTGGGTATTTTAAAGTTGATAAACAAAAATTCTCAAGTTATTATTATTGGAAGTAGGTAAATGTTCAATAAAATAAATCTTGACACTTTGTTCTGTACACAGGGGGATTAGAATCCTATTCCATATAAGGCCAAAAATTTAGATTTACTGATGGTTGGTAATTTTTCTTCAACGGCTCAAGTGAATGAAGTAAGTAGAAGAATTCTATTTACCCTACGTTTACTAGAACGTCTGCAAAACTTCCTACCTTTTAAAATTAAAATCATTCTTGTGCAATCTCGTCCTCTTTTCTTACTAGATTACCGTGATGTTTGCTACTTAG
This sequence comes from Danaus plexippus, assembly GCF_018135715.1. Taxonomy (NCBI): domain Eukaryota; kingdom Metazoa; phylum Arthropoda; class Insecta; order Lepidoptera; family Nymphalidae; genus Danaus; species Danaus plexippus. Next base: position 6,663,125 of record NC_083539.1, on the reverse strand, counting down.
ATGCCACTGATGAGCTGCTCGATAAATTAGATCAGCTTCAGAATTTATACATCCGTTTTTATTTTAGACTTGCCTAAAGACAACCTTTCGTAATTTCACAATAAGTTAAAACTGTTCCCCATCGGCTTCCATCGGAATATACATGCTCTAACACGTATGTACAATATGGTCAAACATTCTTCTCCTTCGTAATTACTTAAATTTTTTCTCCCAGAATCCTTCTTAATTGCTCTTGTCTTACACAAAATCCTCTGGACATATTAAAACCTTTAAAACGAAATTCTTTCGTAAATCCTTCTCTGTCCAACGTGCGCAACTTTGGAACTCACTCCCATTTTCTGTTTACGAAGAGAGTTCAAGTGCACTTTCCTTTAAACATCGATATAAAAAACATCTTCTCTACCTATTGCCTTCTGTAAGGTAATTTTATTTTATATATTTTTATGTATATATTTATGTATGCTTATTTAAGTACTGTCTTTTTCCTTCTCTTTTTATCTGTACCTACTCCACAAGTTTTGCTCTTATTTCTTATTCTTATTTTACACCAAAATGGTTTCTAGCAGAGATCTCTTTTAAGAGATAAATTATACTTTGTGCATCTCATTTCTTTTATAATACGATGGTTATTAAATATATATATTTTTGCGTCATAAATGAATAAATAAAATAATTATACTCTCGAATGTATTTCAACCAAAACTTGAACTTGAACCAAAAAATCAGTTCAGACGAATATAAATTGTGTTTAAAATTTTTACCTCATAACTATGAGAGAGTACGACAAAGAACTTGTCAGATATCAGAGTTCAAAGCCAACTAGCTTGACAAACGAAATCTTCACCCTACCTAAGTAGGAAAGTCGAGCGACAAGCGCTCTCACAACACTTATATAAGCATTTTAAGTTATCGTATCTATAATAAGAAACCTAGCAATAAGACCACTTAATATACCTAAAAAAAAAATTTGCCAAGAGATAAATAATTTAGTGATGGTTCCACATTATTTTAAAATATTTTTCGTGCAATCCAAAAAAATATTCAGTTAATTTTTAACTAACTTAACTACTACGTCTTAAACAATTCAAATGATATACGAAACCTAAAAAAGTGTAAATTGATATATTGACTCGGTTACTTTAAAAGTGGACCATTATGTTTTATTGAAATTCGACGAGGATTCATGAGAAAATTGACACTATTGAATGATCTGCTGCACTTGAATTGAAACCAGCGCTGGGAGCACATCTGAAACATATGTATTCACGTCATAACCGTCGGGTGTTATTTTCATTTCATGTGAAATTTTCTTTATTGAAACAAGTTTTCTATTTCAATTTATAACAATATTTGGTGTTCAGTACTTTACATGATTATACTATATTTGTATCAAATCCGTTTTATATTCTTGTTCATAGTGATTTCGGATATAACTGAATAATAACAACGTTTTATAATGTTTTAAGGATGAGTACTTACATGTTTAATAAAAAAATATATATATTTGTCATATTTCTTAGATTACATTTTTATATTAATGCTACCTTTTGATTTGTTTGCCATAATTTTATTTACGTCACGTTAGTTACATATATCCATTATTGAGTTTTTTACCACATACAGACACGGATTTATCTATTACCTTCATTAATATAAATAAAACCAATATTTTTCGGATTACACTATTTAAAAAAACTACATACTCGCGAGGTTTCGGTTACTTTGCATCAACCGTGATCAAGGGCAGATGAGACGAGACGAGACGACATCTAGTCTGCCCTTGAACACGGCTGCTGCAAAGTAACCGAAACGTCGAGAGTGTGTAGTTTTTTAAAATAATAAAATCAGAAAAATATTGGTTTCATTTAAATGAATACTCTTGAAAGTCTTAGATCTCATTATCTTTATTAATATCTTAAGCAAATCGTTACGCAATAAAAATTCACATAGAGAATTCAAAACGTACATTCAAAGCATTTCAGCTTATACTCGAGACTTATGAACCACGTATATCAAAGTCGAGATTTAATATTTTTACATTTTTATCTTCACTTGTGTGAACATTCATAAATGCGCTCAATTTAATTTTATAAATATTACAGTAATCTATTTATAAGCCCCCAGGGTTATAAAAAAATTATTAGTTTAATTAAAAAGTATATTTTATTATATAACTTTCTAGAATCATCTTAAATAAAATTGTCTAGAATCATTTTAAATAAAATTTATTTTAAAATAGTTTATACTTAGCTAATTCAGGTCAATTTGTCTAAATCAAGATTAGCGGACAAATTCTCGCTTGGGAGTTAAAGGCAATTCTTACAATAAAATTTACTAGATTTTTAAGCTATTGCAAAATGAAATAAAAACAATATATGAATAGAGCACTGTAAATAATTTGTACTGCTTAAAAACTTAATTCAACTTTTGGTTGGTAAAATGTAAAGATAAAAATAATAACAGTTTTACAAGCGTTTAATCTAACATAAAATACTAAACATAGCAGATTAGTTTATATAATTATTGGTTTAAAAATGTATTTCAAAAATTTTTATCATTGTGTTCTTCGATATTAAAAAGGAAATGAATTAAAACTGTTTTTCTGCTATAGATAATTTACGTCCTACCTTACCAAGTGAATTAAATATCTTAATACAATTTTATTCTATCGTGATTCTCAGTATTTTCAATTGTTATACATATGATTTAATGGGATACTTCCCATTTGTTGTTAAAAATCTCACATTTAAGACAATATACTGTTTGTAGTCCATCCAGTATACATACAATAACAAGACAGAATAAGCTAAGATACTACATTTCAAGTAAAATATTTATCCAATCACTTGAGGAATGTTTAAATGAAACTAATATATTATCGGATATACTACGCGGTTTTTATTATTTTAAAACTACATACTCCCGACGTTTCGGTTACTTTTCAGCAACCGTGATCACGGGCAGACGAGATGTGATGTGATGTGTATTGAATAAAACTCACGAAAGTCTTAGATCTCATTACTTGAGGAATGTGATATATTAGGAGTTCATGTTCGTTATGTCAGAATATTGCACAGAAATACATCAGTCATCAAAGCACATAACAAAAATAGTCAGAATATATAATTTTTCTTTATATAGAAAATGAAATAGTACACGAGATAATATTTCCAACTGACACTTACAAGATAAGTTTCTTGCCTTACTAACAATTGCAAATGAAACTTCCATTTAAAGTTTTTCTCTCACATTCCATACAATAGCTACTAGAACCAAAGTTTCCTGATTAAACATTGTAAAACCAGTGTTTATTTTACACTCGAGGTAGAAATTTAAGTTTTAGGTGTGAACAAGAAGTAATATAAGTTTTCTTATCAAAATTTATGATTACGTTATAAGGGAGTTAATTGCTATTAGTAGCTTTGTGAACAAATGATGTCGTAAATTAAGATCACGGGGACCTTTTCTTTTATGTTAAAAGTAGCAACTATCACTAATATTATTGTTAAAATTGTGTAAAAAAGAGAAACAAAACTCGTTGAACAATAAATACTTTGAATTTTTTTGTCACTTATATTTTTAATATAACAATTCATAAATGAACTTGAAAAGTCCCATCTAGTTGATTGAAGTGATCAAAAAGTCGTTTGTAGTACAAATAACAATAGTATGAATCAATATAGACCGCGGTCAGTCAACCCACTACATCTGCGGTTTTAGTGACAAAAGGCGGATAGAGTTTTTGTTGTTTTTAAGCTCGTTCCGATAAAAATAATAAAAAAAAAGCAGTGTAATAGTTATTTATTATTATCAAAATTAAATCTTAAAGTATAGAGAATACAATCGTTTTTATGGAAACATATGTTAAATTATGAAATTATCACCGTTACATCTATATTGATTATTTATGAAATGAAAATCAAGTATCCGACTACATTTTATTACTTTTAATGATAATATTAACCCCAAAATAAATTAAATTTAAAATCTAAGTCATAATCTAATCTGATGAAACCGACATTCGATATGCTTTTTATATAATTATTTTTAAAATACCTAAAGCTTGAAATACTCCTGATAGGACAGAAGCGTTGTGTAAATTATTCATGATTCATAGCAGACCTGCTTATCTTCAATTTTCGAACACTGGACACTATTTACTTTGACTTAAACTATTTTATTATTGACTACGACTAAATAACAACTCGCATATATTATTTAGATTGAGAGGAAATTGATTTTATCTTAAAATTTATAAAATATTAATAAATGATTTATAAAGTACAAAACAGTTAATCAACAGGTTTAGTTTCGTGACTAAACGATCAACCGCAGAGCATTATGACAATAAAGATAACACAGAACTACAGGTACAAAGGTATAACCACAACACGAGGGACAGTTTGTTACCTGTCACCAAGAGCAACAAGTACAAAGTGTAACAAAGTAAATAGGGTTTAGTTGCCTATTTACTGTGAACCGTGATTTCTGTAAGCGAATGAAATTCACTGTACATGTAATGGGCAATTTAACGGACATTTATCAATAAAAAGGCTGTGACACATATAAGCTATCAAAATAAATATTTTTAACATTCTACAGACTCGACATTTCGTCTAATTTAGTAAAGACAACGAAACTGTCAACGAAATATATACAAAAATTGAGTTGATAAATTAATTAAGTTACCAAATATCTTGTCCATTTAAAATATATTTTTTGTCATCAAAATTATTTTTTAGATTTATTTAAAAATAATCAAAAACTCTCGAATGATGTCAATATAAAAAAAATGTCAGTATAAAAACATTACATATGATGGTAATGCTCCATTTTAACGAGAGCTTTTTTAACTTCTAATAAAAAGCCTTGAAATAGATCAGACAATTCACACGCCAACGTTGTTAACACGCGACGCTTTTTACCGACTCAGTGTTGTATTTTCTACGATGCGCGGTGGGCATTAATTCGCATAAACTTTAAGAAACTTCTTATTACTATATAACGGCCAGTCGTTATATGGTGGTGTTATCGTTAGACACATTTTGGTACCCTGAAGTATTATTTGAGACCACACTTTTTGCAACAATTTAGGAAATATGGTTGTAGACATTTTCAAAGACGAATTTATCGATTATAGTCTTAAAACTTCCTTTAGTACCACAAACTTTCCTTTTACCGACCTTTATTGAAAAAAAAAGATGTACCCAGAATGCTGTTGTTAGCAATTAAAGAGAAATTTTAAAGTGTTCTTATTAACAATCACATCGAAAGCGTTTTAAAAGCTCCAGCGCTGAGTTTTGATGCAACAGTTTTTTCGTTTCCATGTGAATGAAGCCTAAGATTAATAACTATAGAAACAATACTCGATAAGTGCGGAATTAAAAGAATAGAGTTTAAATTTCTTTGATGTCATATATTATATGGTTCTTATTTTCTTAACTAATGTTACGAAGCTCATCGTTCCTTATATGTTGTAATACTGAATTAGCTATAAACAATATTTGTAATGCTTACACCAAATTTAACAAGAAAGTAGGGACATATTTCGAATATTTATTTAAATGTATTTACATTTAAAATTTTTACAACAAAAAAAAATATGCTAATCCTGGAAAATTAATCTGTTCATTACATTACACGTTTATGGAACTAGCTATTTGAGCACTCATTTATATTAGCGGTACGTTGTAAGTTAATTTATGCTTTATGTATTGTAATAAATATTAACTTTTAGTTTATAAATTCTCATTGTATGTATGATATTGCAATTAAGTGTTGAATATTCATGAAATGGGATTTTATTTATAATAATTACAAAATGACATGATGGAGAATTAACTGATGTAAATCTGATATGTTAATTGTTCATCAGCTGCTGCGTACATGTACTTATTATATCCGATGTTTCATTATATTTTAATTAATTTAAAGACAAGTACCAATGTGTTATTTTCCGAATCATATGTACTTTCTTATAGTATTTAGACACCACTGACGGACGGTGAAGGAAAACATGGTGAGGAAACCTGGTCTTATAATTTCAAATTTTAAGATTGAAATCGCCAACCCGTCTTGAGCAAGCGTGGTGATTAATGCTCTAACCTTCTCCACGTGAGAAGAGGCCTTTACTCAGCAGTGGGCTCCTATAGACTGATGATGATGATGATGATGATGAATTTAAAGAATCACAATAATATCAAAAAAAATGTTATCGATTTATAGTAATGTGTATAGTATTTCTAAAATATGTTTAAAAAAAAAACTATGATTCCTAATTGTTCCGATCCATCATCCTTAAAAGCGAGTCAAATAATCATGTGAATTATAGCGGACCGCAATCAAATATTAATGTTATTCTGTTTTTTTTTTTATACTTTTGTTATTGCACAAACGGAAAAACGTCGTCTTTTAAAAAATATATGAACTGTAATGATTTACGAGATACGGCCAAGTGAGAGATAGAAACACGGATGGGCTACGAAATCTTAATAATAGGGTCCCGTTTACCCTCAAGGAAACAAGATCTGAAGAAAAGATTAGTTAAAAATTTTGGAACTCGGAGTTATTTATACTAAATTACTAAGCTGAAGAGCTTTTATTAATACTATTGGGGAATTGTGAAAAACAGGTGACTTAAATGCGTCATTTGGAAACCGAAAAATATTAAGAAAAATAAGATTACCCAAAAGAACAAATATTCTTGCTTTTTCACTTATGTATTTAAACTTTATGTTTGAGTCATAGCCATTTGATGTGTATATTTATCTTATTCAAAAATGAATTCCATTTATTTAAATAAAATCAATTATAATTTTTAATTTATACCGAATTATAACTATACCAAATAATCGTAAGTAATATATATTGCATGATAGTATTAGTCATATAAATCAAATGTGCGTAGTCTATATGAACGATGCAGTGTGCATCATGAAATGTGGCTCTGCAGCGCTATTAGGTGTCAGCAATATATCTTAAATTTTAAACCAAGTTTAAAACTAAACAATTATTATAAACTTTGATTATACAATATTTTTTCATTCAGTTTTTACAGTATTTTTTGATTCAAAAGTCAATATTTCTACAAAGATGACTGGTTTGATTGATCACAATCACGGAGTATTCAGAAATTAAAAGTACCGATAATTAGGCCTCTAATTATAAATCTTATTTTCTTTCAATGGAATTAACGACGCAAATTTTTATATGTATATAAAACGTCAATATTATTTGTAGCGAATCGTAAAAACCACAACAATAATTTAATGAAAGCATTCCGCTTACAATGGAAAACCACGGACGTATCCCAATAAATTAATAATTGCCTGGTTTTGTAAAATAGTGATTAAACAAAATTTGTACAAATTATTATAGGCAAATAATTGTTGACTGAAATCTACCTGGAAATATTAAAATGTACTAAGTATTTAAATAATACGCCATATTAAGAAAGAATTTATGTTTTATCATAATTTTCTTTTGCCTTGTATTAAAATGTCATGTTATTTCCAGGAGGTATTTTCTGTAACTGTCACATGCAAGCAATGCGGAGGCAGATTATTCTCAGATGACAGTTTCATTTATTGGTAGCTTCATTTTTATATATACATATATTGCATAACACTACAAACATACATACATACAGGAAAAGCGTAATAAAACCCAATATAAAGCACAATTAGTGTTTAAAAAATATTAATTATATATGAAGATGTAAAAATCAATGAAAATATACAACGTCTCGCACTGACATACTATTTAGTACAAGACTTTTTACAAAAATAGGTAATTTTTTTTTTACATCAAACAGAATCAAACTCCACACTAACAACATTAATTCCTTCTAAGCCATAACCATTTTCTAAACTTAGTCGTAAATATAAAAGGGGGAGTTGACGTTTATCAAGCCAGTATTACGGCAGTCGCGGCGTCGTCATAATTATTAATCACAGTTTATAAGTTTAATATGAGGGAATCATTAATTTTAATTATCTATATTTCTGCTATCTCTGTGAAATGCACAAACTTAGACGATGGCTTTAATTTATATAAGAGTAAGTATAAAATCTTAAGTATTTAGTTGACTAAACAGTAATAGTAAATTATTTTGCCAGTATTTTAATATTTTTTAGTAATTAAATAATACTTTTTTTATATTATAGATTACTTGAGAAGTTCTCCTGCTGAAGAAATCATTTTGGAAGATGAAATCGAAAATCCAACTTTATGTTTGTATTCCGAGTTTTATTATAGAAAATCTTTTTTACATACTTATATGACGTCGTTAAAAAAATAAAAAGTGCATTTCATAACAAATACCTACATACATTATAAAAATTGTTGTGAAAAGTTATTTAACTTTTGCAGATTTTTACCGCACTCCATTACAACTTTACCCGGGACTATTTCCAAAGACTCAAGCATTGAAGTACAAGAAAGTGGATTCAGGCACATACAGAAGTAAGAATTGTACCTATTTAAAAAAATATATATGTAAGCTCTTCGTATAAAAATTTGATGAGATTTCTCAAAACTTCTTAAATATAACAATTAAAAATGTAATTATTATATATTTTTATACGTTATTAACTCCTATTTTATTATGAGTTATAATAATTTTATTTTTCATACATCAATAACTTTTGTTACAGTTACAGAAACCATTTAATATTTTGGAATATTTTTATGCAATTAGATATTGAAAGCCCTTTTTATATTTAACATCATATTTGATAAATCATTGATTATCATTATCATTTAGGTCGAATGTTGAACAAAGATGTAGACTTTGGTTCACTCAAAAAACGCACATCGAAGACAGCCTTATCACTCATGCTGCAGAGTAAGCAGGCTGACAATAAGTAAGATGAAATTAAGTTATTGCTATTCACAATTATCTTTAGAGTATGTTAAAAAATCAACCGTTAATCGGATACAAATCGATTATCTATCTAATACCTTTTTCACAGAAACAAAATAATATTAATCAAAAACTTACTACGAGTATTCCAGTATCAAAAATATTTTCATAAAAAGCAACATGAAAGTTCAAACTTCACTTTGATATAAACGAATTAAAAGTTAAACATAATAAGCAGTCAAAGTTATTTATTAATTCTTTTTATACATGTTCTAAAAAAAAAACATTTATTCGAGAAATAGTTATTTTAATTTTCAATTTATGTACTTTATCTATGCCGAATCAAAAACATTTAATATTATATTATATTTTATACCTTCAGGGAAGGCCATTATTGTCCCTACGGAAAATAAAAAGGTAAGAGTACTTATAAATTATTTTGTACTTATATTCGATGTATGATCACTATAACGTCTACTCCGTTTAGTAAAAAAAAAATCATAATATGTATTAAAATGCATAATAATAATATCATTCCTGTTTCAGAGATATTGAAATCGGATACAAAAAACGAATAGCTGTTGATTTAACATTTCAAGCTTAATATAAATTGCTACATCGTCTGCTGAAATACGTTACTACTGTGTTATTAGAGAAAAATGCGTAATAAAAATATAATAAATACTGTGTTTTCTGTACACCTCGATGAAAACAACCAGCGTTAGAGACCCTCGCCTTGCAGGGTAACAGAAATTTTAAAAAATATTACAATTTAGCCGACGTACATTTAATGTAGCCAGTGAGCGAAAATAAAAGGTATCTTGGAATATTTATTACTACCTATGTATCTACAGTTAACAAAACATTATCAGCTATTTCTGAAGAAATAATGTTCTGATATAGTTTCGGGCAACTCACATTTAATTAAAAATATTTATTTTAGAATTTGCTCCATAATATTGGATTAAGTTCTTGATTTAGTCCTCGAATGTCCGAATTGTCTGTACTAATCGACTGAAGACGACAAGACGAGATATAAATATCAGGCGGTTAGTCATTTATTATTTAAGTCTTAAATTTCTTGCCCATTGTATCGAATATAAGCAAAATGCACTAACTACATATTGTGGAACCAATTCTTAGTCCAATTAATATTTCAATAGTCTCACAAACAAATGTTGATACACATCACAGACGTGAAAGGATCAAGTTCCTTTAGCTAACTTTATGGCCATAAGAATGTTCGTATAGTTGATGACTATGGATTGATACAATTTAGTCATTAAGAGTTAAACATCGGAAAAAAATTTGACTTCCTGAAAAATTAAACTCCTGGCTTTAACCACGCTTTAGCGTTACGAATTGTTTCCATATACATTCCACTAACATCACACATAGTAATATTTAAATCTGTTATTTGTTATATAACCAACAAAAAAGGTTTTGATTATAGTACTGATATAACTTAAGAGGCCACCTGCATCAAAAAGTAACGCTTGGTAGATAATAATCAAAAAGTCATGGTCAAAAATTAATGGTGTTTCCAACTCGATTAAAACCAAAATATATATATATATATATAATTTCTTTATTGCTTTTTTGACTAGATTACTGTTTCAATAATAAAACCACTCAAAAGCTAAATAAAACAATGCGCTACCGTTCCACCCAGTTAAACTTATACAAAGCGCCGTTATATTTGAACAATTTTCGTTCCCGACAGCATAAAATAAAGTAAATAAGTTTATACTTTATTATAACAACTCAAGAGTTTTTTTTTTTTGAAAACATATTTTTCACAACCAAAACCAGTTGTATCAATTAAAAGCTTAAAAAAAGATTCCTGCTAATTCGTTTAGATTTAACACATTTGATTTTTGTTAGCTGTTAACTGGCTCTTACAAAAACCAACTAAGTTCCGTTTTAGGGGAAAATTCCAGTTCAATAAAACTTTTACCAAAGCTTTACAATCCGTAATTAACCACTATCTGGCCTTTAGGAATAAAACTTTTACAGAAGGTTATACCAGTACCAGAGCCTCTATCTGGCTTTAAAGCCTACTTTCGACTTACCCTCAGATAATCAGATTAACTCGCCATTCAATCAAATTTAAAATCACTTTCAATATAATTACTGCCACAATATGTCGGTATGCCTTAATAAAGGAAGTTTGTGAGTTGTTCGCGCAAAACAAAGCAGCTCAAAAGAGCAGATCAATAACAAAAAACAAAGATTAAATGATACGAAACACGTGTTCAATATTATGGGGACGATTCATAATTGTGAATTATAAATGTTTTATACGGTCTGAAAATTTCGCAAAAGCTCGGTTAAATAACACAATCATTAATTTTGTTTTGTGGTATACTCATTAATTTAACTTAACAATACAAACGTTTTGCGACAGGAAACGGAGGAGGGTGTAAGCCATCGCAGCACCGTTCAAGTGATTTATTACATCTTATACCATAATTAGTAACGTCAGCAAAAAGCTCTACAGTTAAATTGTGGGAATATATTGCGTACTATAAATAAAGAAGTCCTTGTTTTGTCTAGAAAACGACATAAATGGGGAAAAGACTTCTCAATATAAGTACAGCATTATTTAAATTTGTTGTTTTTTTGCTCAGTTAAGTGTTTCTTGAATGCTTTAATATTATAAGTTAATTTTAATGTGAAGCAATTGGAACGAGATTTTTCTGAGATTATAGGATCGAATCCTGATGGTCTCATTGTTTTTTTTTTTCATTTTCTATTAAATTTCTGATTAATTTTAATCCAAGTAATGGCTCAATATTGCTTGACGTTAACAATGTTAGAAAAATATATATTAAATTATATTATTAGCAACCTAATAATTAATTAAGATGTTCATCAAATTATTATTGAACTCTAAAATATTATGTTTTTTTCAATTATTTTAACTATTGAAACATTAGTTACATTAGTTATTCTAATAGCTCTAGATATGGCAACACTATTAGGTGGTAGGTACTATCCTAACATCATGATAAATAGTGGTCGTGTCGCCACAAAGTGACAAATGACTGCCGGCATATCCAACGTGACACCATAAATCCAATAATTGGATCGGATCTGATAGATATCTCATTTATTTCCCGTCATTATCAGATTTATATGTAATTATTTTACCGATATCCGACCGCGGATTTAGATTACGTTGTAACTTATCAGTGGCATATATTAATACTCTCTAATTTGCCATATAATAATTGTACCTTAATTAATATAGTACAACCGAAGGCACATTAATATCTCTTTAATAGCTTTTCTAGGTATGGGTAGGATTTGATGAGAATTGATATAATAGGTTTAACTTTTCATAACATCAATATTTGGCGTGTAAAATGGTTACGATCCTCTTAAAACTTTAAATTACTTATCTACACGAGTTTTGGTTACAATAGTTTATATTAAACAAACTGAAGGACCTGGCGTCACTATAATAATAACTTATTTGAAATACACTATACAATAACTATTTCACGTTTGATTAAAATAAATTTAAAAAAGTATGTACTCAGCCTTATGTTCAAGTCTTTAATGCCCTTATGGTGTAAGTAAGCGAGAAATAAGCTTTCAAAATACATTAAAGAAAAAACCTTTCACTTCATTCCTTTTTAAAGATATTTGTCATTGACAAAATTTACTTCATTTAACATTATTACATTTGTAACAAATGTATTAAGAGTATTTTCAATCTTAATTCCCTGCCTAATTATCTATGTATAAATTAAATATAAGGCTTAAGTATTTCATTAAAAGATCATCCTTGGTTTAGATATTAATGTCGCTCACACATAAAACATACTTCTTTTTTATATTAATTAATGGTTTATAAATTTGGCTTCATTAATTTACTCTAAAATAAAAACGTAAAAACATTAAAAATGCAGCCAGATGTGTTTATAATTCGATCTCTCTTGTGACGAACACAAATAGATATAATTACAGTTTTGTTTTCTTAGAAATAAAAAATAAAAGCAATACTAGTAGCAATGACTTGATTATAACAAGAAGCATAGTGATAATTGCAAATTAACATAGAGATTAGATTGTCCCGAGACTAACTTAAATGCAAACGATGCCGAGCTTTAAATTATTAATTGAAGAATATAGAGAAAGCCTCTATCATAACTATTGCATATGTATTGCTCTATGTAGCAAGACTGAATGAGAGAGCCTAATGGAATGAAGTGATTTACCTACTTTAATCATTATAATTCATATCATTTTTTAATAATATCGTGCAAGTATTAATTATACACTACATTGCTTTCCTTCAAGTGTTTATAAAGTATTAAGTAATATAATAAATTATATAAGGTGGCAACCGGAGGTTCCAGAAAAGTACGAAACTGACCTATATATATATTACATTAAAAATTACATTTTAAAACTTATAACCTATACCTAAGACGACATAATTGCCCCGATGTTAAGGATAGCAATTCCATAGCTTGTGTGGTGTCAGAAATCTTCAGGTTCACACGGCTGGGTGTTCGTGCCGCGGGGTCAGAGGCGTCACTCGTTATATGATATTTTATCCATACAACGATGTTGCCCCGGCGATGCTCGGATCGGATTGTCTTTTTTGAAAGATTTTATCAATATGTCTATTGATAAAAGTAGTTTCATGTGTCTCCACTTTATATTTGGTTGCTTTTTAACCTTTATATTTAGCAATGTGCCAGGTAGCCCCCATGAACAGTTATTAAAATTACGATACATTATTATTTCTGTGCAATATTATGCCATCTCTTTAATCCCACCAACGGTGCTGACATTAATTGTTTCAAAATTGCATGAATTCAAAGTTAATAATTTTGATGTAGAGTCTGAAACAATAACTTGTGTTTAAGCTCTTTCATGAATTATGTAATATCAAACAGCTGCAATTGTTGCAAACTCCTAACTATCTGTAAGCATTGGGTTTGTATCTGGCTCAGTCACCTGGTTGACAGTCCTAATGTAATCTTCACATAAACGCTTATCTCCAATTTTCTGCAGAATAGAAACCATAGGTGGGGCATATTCTAAAAAAGGTAACCCCTCCCCCCTCTTCTACCAAACTATTCTAATAATGCATAAGGTTCGAGTCGGGCTTTCAAATATTCAAGACGACATTTTGGTTTGACCTGCATATCAACAGGGTTTAGGTCTCCTAGGGAGGCCCCGAGACCCACCTAGAAGGCGTTTGGGTATTTATTATCAAAATTATCTATGTCTACCATATCAAACTTAATAAAATTAATATTTAAAGTAATCCCGAGTTACGACAATACTACTCCTACGAGTTAAGACAAATCTACTCCTCGAACTACGACAATATTTAAAACACACTTAATATACTTATAATTAATTAAACACTAACTAGCAGTAACGTTTGTCCGATCGCTTGCAATGTTTAATAGTTACACGTGCACAACTTGTTCTATAATACATTCAAAAAAATACTATTGTTTAACTTTTCCTGAGTTTGATGATTTACTATAAAAAAAAACAACTCAACCACCATCCAAAGTAATACTGTGAGGTATGCGAGATGCATGAACTTTTCAAATTACAAATGTTATTCAGATGTATATAATTATCATTGTTTGCATAATTTTGCTTTTTTAACAGTTTTATTCTTAGATGTACAATTTTTTTCAATATGGCCCTTGTTCTTACAAGAAGTTACAACTCTTTTTATTAAAAGGACAATAATAACAAAAAGAATTAAAAAATCTACATTCACCGCCATGGCGATAGCTACTAAGAAAACACAATCTTGTAATATTATAGCTTCTCCTTAATTGCATCACAGTAACTTCCTTTAGTTGGTACATTGACTGTGGTGACATGTCTGAGGTGAATAAAATATCATTCTTATTTATATAAAAACGTTGATCCCAAAACATACGTAATAAGTTCGTAAAGTTACAGCCTGCGCTCAGTTTTCATTTCATATACATATAGGCCGACACTGATTCAGTTTAGTTTTGATAACATATATAAAATTGAAATGACATTAAGATCTCATTTGGTATCGGGCCAAAATGTTTTGTAAGGGTAAAATAAATTTCTGAAAAATCATTTGATTGTCTTTGTGTGATTAATGCAAGAGTACATATTTGCATAAATTTCATAGTTTCATAAAAACCATAAACGGCATAGAATTTCAAAAGGTCATTGAACCAATCAAACGACGCGCTTCAAAGCAGTATTTTAACCTTTCAATATTGCATATTGAAGTCATGAAATTTTACACAATTTCGGTCCATTTTTATGTTTAAATAATTTAATAAAACCATTTTCTATTCGTAGGCTATGTATTGTGCTAACTGGCGAGGTTGCATGGCAGACCCTAATAGAATAAATTGATCTACCTACCTAGAATAACAAAAACACAACAACAACATTACTTTTAGAGAGACAAAGAGCGAAAAATAACCCCAAGGCAATAAAATCACTTTAATGAAATCAAAGCGCTTACAAGATTTTCTCCGAACATTTTATTTCACTTACTCCGATAGCTTGCTTTTTACAATTAGCACTGACGGGCCCTTTGTGACGACCTAACTGGAAGTAATGCACTATATCTGTCGTTCTTATCACTCTTTACGAGAGATACGTGAGTCTGCGTACGTGACTTTTAAATATATATTCTTTTTAACATTACAAATGCCTCTTTACATGTGTGGTGCCATTGTAATATATTTAAATTTAAAAAAAAATATGAAGAGAAGTAAAACAGTATGGTTTATCAATTTTATATTTTTATTTATGTAATTGTTAATATGTTTAAGAGTCATAAAGTTTTTAGATAAAGAAATCGTACCCATTATATTCAAGTGACATCCATTTTGTAATATCCTTTATTAAAAAATGTCTTAAACTTCTATATTTGTAGCATAGTATCTAGAAACCCACTAACGAATAACTATGAAAATTAGGGAAATTATAATGTTTGTATTGGGTACAAATCACATTATGCAGGCACATTATTTGCCATCGGTAAATAATAATTAATATGATTTGTTTGATTTGGAACATAATTTTAAAACTGGATAAAAATATTGGTTCAAACTTTGTTGTAGTCTAGTATAAAGGAATTAAATGTACCTAAATCCAGTCCTCATGTTAAAATCAGTTGAAGAATTTTGTTTCGACTACGAAAGAAAAAAAGTATGATTGTTTTGTCTTTCTATATTCGTGATGGTGTTTTAATATCTCACTTCAGGGGAATCAGATTAACTGATCTATCCACCCGTAGTTGCATTAAAATTGTCTGTACGTGTTCATTCAAATCACAATTTAATTTCAGCATTTCTAGTCGTAGCAGGCTTCGTAGTTCATTAACCTATAGATGCACTGACACAAGCTCATGTTTATGAAGTGCTATATTGAAGTGAAACTTCTAATGCTACTTCCAACAAGGTTGCGTTAAACTTTTAACTCCTGGGGAAGGGAAATAGATAGAGACAGAGCGAGAGTAAATGGGTGGGGTAATTGTTAATTGTAAGCAATGTTTATAAAATTTGTCTTAAGGAAACAATATGAATTCACTAAAAAGTGGTTTCTACCGGTTCCTACTTTCAATTCCACATTACTAAGATTCACTCTTCCGCGCGGAGGGACTGCACCCACTATTTTTGTTTCCTTAAAAATGTTCAAGATACCTAGATACTATAGATTGGACCGGATCACATGTCGGTTCCATTAAAAACTCAAGAACTATAGAGCTTTCAACCAAAAACTTTTAAAATTAAGAGAGATCTTGGAGGACTTGTAGTTGAACATTTTACCGCCACTAACTGTATTACCAAGAGGACGATAGAAGGCAGGATAGCCGGAAATATAGAGGGGAAAGGAGAAAGGACCTAGTTATTTAAATGTAAGTAAAACCATAGACTATACATGTTTTAACATAGCTTCTAATGGGATCGTCTACTGACTCTCATCGGATTTCAGTCACTAGGAACCGATTAGAGAACTAGATCTTAATCTTTTAGACTTATTATTTGCTTACACTTATTTGGCAATTCCGTCTTTTACATAAATCAATTACATTTGAATCCCGCGACGTCCTTTATAATTACGTCAAACAGAAATGTAAGCAAATGGTCAGTTGGCGACTTCTTGGTGACCATCATTACTCTGCAGTTTTCAGACCGAGAAATGGCATATAGCCTATATATATTAAAATGTTACAGGATTATATTAAATCATACAAAACTGGCAGCGTTAATTATTTATTCGAGTACAAAATATTAATCTTACATAAAATAATTTCAATTCCAAACTATAATACAATAGTCTAAAGCAATGTTACATTTTAATGAACTTATTACCACTAAAATAGCTCCACACGAATACAAAAAGCAACTTTCACGTGGAAATATATATATCATTAAAAAATGTCTATATATTTGTAGAAGCAAAATATATTGTAATCTCGACAACATTCACTTATTAATAGAAGCTATAGTATAATAATCAAAAATATATCAACTAATTTATATAAAAATTCAATATAAAGCTAGGACAGATAAAAAAAAAGAATACTGTAAGGCAGTGTCTTTAAAAGGACAGAAAAGACCTAATATATAATTACGTCAACATTATTGTCTTTCAAGGAATTTGCAAATAATTATTGAAGGCATAATATGGACATTAAATATCAATTGTCATTAATAGACTACCTCTAAAAAGATATCAAATAAAATCGATCTATTTTAATGATAAATATAAAAATTAGTGATGTGCCGGATATCGATAGCTTTTTCCGCAGATATCCGTGGCTAAAGAAAGCAGCCTTCGGAGAGCCTCAAAACGTCAATTAATTACTATCGTCTCGAAACTTCTTATTCAAGCCTATACACAGACATTAAACAATCCGGCACATCACTAATAAAGATATATTCTCACTATAATCATTATAAAATACAAATCCAAATCCATTAACGCAGTGTTTCAACAGCTATGCCCATAAATTTTACCAACAGCTTAAAATATATTATGCAAATGAGAAACATCTTAAGCTATTATAACACAACTACTTAATTTGTGCGATACATATGAATCATAAATAACTCCCATGACAAAATATAAATAGTTACAAAATGAGTATTACTTATAATTTACCTCACTTATAACTAATATTGTCCCCATTACTCTCCTGCAGCTATCATTCGACCCCTTAAAGCTCCGCTAAAACGCTTCCCTCAAATTCTTATCACCTTTACAACGCTTAATTCTACCAAAATTGTTTAAGGCAAAGTAATTTTGGTTGTCACAATTAACACACCCTATATAAAACTTCTATTACAGCATGATTTGAGAAAGCTTTTTTTCGTATTTAATAGCTACTGTACTTATAACATTGTAACAATACTTATCGAAATGGCTGGAATTGAATAAAATCTATGCTGTGACAACCCTAGAATGGATGGTTATACTAATTTATTAGACAACAACATGTATAAATATATCTCTATAATACTAAATTCATCTCACAGCTCCCATCAAGGCTTATTCGGCTTCAATTCACATATAGATGCTCATCAACTATAATAATATATATGTATATTATTTATCAGAGCAACGTATTCTGATCACAATTTTTATTACAGCTGATGACATCCATTGAAAAAATTCTAACAATTCTGCATCAACAACCATGCTTCAATAGAGTTCGGTTATCAAAGACAAAGATGGACATTTATTAAGGAAGCCGTAGAGATAATAACATGTATGTCACATAAATTTAAACATCATCACTTTATTAATTCAAACAATATCAGACATTATGATTGGCAGTATCAAAAAAATGCTTAATTGTAAGTACATAAATATATTATAGTAATATGTGACTAATGTATGAGATTATATCCAGAGACTCACGGACACTAACAGATTGTAATACTGAATGCTTCCTAATACAGGAATTAAAACAATAAAAAAAAATAATAATATCATAGTAAAAATATACAAATGAATACACTAATATATATATTCTAGAGTACACAGCAGGAAAATATGAAATTGAATACTGTACTAAATCTTGTAGAATTAGGTGGAGGAGTAACCTTTGACCTCACTTGGAATATATTGGAAGGCAACATGGACAAAGGTCAAAAAGGCCGAGGGGCAGAAGCTTAGGGTCGATTGTGTGTCTTCACACTGCGGCAGGAGAGGCTGATTGTCAATGCCATTTGGCTTTCTGGGCGAATATGTCCGCCCGGAGGTTCTGTGCGAAGCATATACCAAGTATCTGAGGGGAAACACATTTTTTTAGTTTAAAAAGGGCCGATATATTATCATAAAATCATATTTATTATACTTATGTCGTAGATCAGATGCTTTTATTCTAAGGTCTTTAACAAAAGAAATCCGAACCGATTTTGATTTATTGCATTTTTGCCTTGTTTTGAATTTCATCTTGAAGCATGTTTAATTAATTAAAAGGAAAAAACCGATAAATTGCTCTGTGATTTTGAAGAATGCGTGAATATAAACACATTTTTAAATTTTTTACGATTATGGCAATAATTATAAAACATTTGTTATCGGCGATATTAAATCTGTAACCATCCAATCATAAGTTCACTTATTTTGAAGTCTACTAGACATATACAAATATGTGCATGCAAAATTCCAGACAGAGCAAAAAACGAATTAAAAAAAAAATACAAAAAATTTGGTAAAAACAAAAAAATTGGTGCATCTATAACTTACATGTGCAAAAGCGGCACATACAGCTGACGTTGCTACTATCAAAAGGTTGTGATCAAACCATTCCTCCGCAGCCTCAAGACAACCCTTGTCATGTATTATCTTAGCTATGTCAAGGCTCTATAACAAAAAAGGATCTACTAAACACAAATTTCTACACACATACACATAGGCAATTTGCGTGAAAATTATCACACCGATCATAAAAATCACATCACACTCTATATCACATCTACAGACTTACAATATCAGAGTGATGATTCTGAAAATAACATACATTAGGACCTATCTACGGTGTTTTATATAGAACAAGCCGAATAACATCAGTGCATACATGTATAGACCTTAAAAACCATTGGTCCAAGTACGATGAGGGCGTACAGCGGGAAATGTTTGTCAGTCCAGTCCTCCGCCGCTACGAGACAACCACGTTCATGTATTACTCGATCGCTTGGTTGCTGTTCATTTTAACGAATATTGTCTTATTTTTTTGGAGGGTAGGTTATTTTTTTGGGGGGTAGATATTTTTTCTTGGGATAGAAAAAAATACTTCTTAGGACATGTAATATTTTTTTGTCTTCAGTGAAACAGCTAAAGTTAAAAACAATAAAACTATTTTTTAGAAGCTTAATTTAAACCTTCAGTATGCAATCAAAATATTTTAATTATATAACAGTTATAAAATAATTTTTAAGTTATGTTATAAATAAAACGATAAGAAATTCATCAAAATAAAATTACTACTATGTATCTTAATTCCAAATACATATTAGCCAACTGCGTCTAGATTATTAAAATTATTACCAAGAATCTTTTTTTGTCTATAATTTAATCCCATTTTTGTAACTTTATTACCTTTTACAAATAATTTATTACAATCAATTATTTTAAATTCTAATTGAAACATCTCAAGAACGAGAAATTTTTTTTTGGAAGCATTAAGACAATATATATGTAATAGCAATTGAACAGTATTAACATATTCCGTTTTAGTATTTAACTGATCCTTTTCTAATAGAACTTTAATTAACTAATATTTAAATGTTACGACAAAAAAGGAGGGGCGTTGACAAATCTGTTTCCTGACATTGGTAAAGGGTAGGGTCGGCAAAAAGATCAACAAAATTATCTGGAATGACAATAATGCAGACTTAAGTTGTGGTAATAGTTGTATTACCGCTCCAAATTTGTCTATTATAAAAACTCTTTGTTAAAAATCATTATCGGCCAACAGAAAGAAGATGTGGTGAAATTATAATCGTCCCAAAAAAAATACGCTGCAAAAAACTTTTAAATTTAACTAATATTTTTCGGATTACTACGCGTATTTTACTATTAAAAAAAAAAAACTACATACACCCGACGTGATCGCGGTTGCTACAAAGTAACCGTGATCGCGTAGTAATCCGAAAAATATTAGTCTCATTTAAATGAATACTCGCGAACGTCTTAGATCTCAAAAAACTTTTAATCATTACCGTCCAAAAAACCAGGGTCAACTTACATAGGTCGGCTTCCTGACGTCATATCCGCACTGCTTGTTCCGTATGATGTCCGACGGTTTCGTCCGACAACAGCTGAACGGGACCCCGCAGGCCTCCCGAGACCCCACCGCGCCGCTCGAACAGTTAAAGTAAGCGTTCCGATCCCAATCCCGGGGACCTTCCACTCCGCAACATTGTAACTGGAGTTGGACAGTTGTATTGATCTTATTATATAGTTAATCTAAACAAAATTCTGCTACAATAATAATATATAACGTTTGTATGATTTTTCATATTCTATCCTCGTTTTCGCGCCAATATATTATAGATTATATAATACATGTTGCTATATTAAAAAGGAATGAGTTGATAAAATTAACCAACTCTGTAATTGCATGCCATACAGTGGATATGGAGCTAAATAAAATATGTATTTAAAATATTATTAAACATATTTATATATTTATTTGTCCTACACGAGTTCCTCAATCATTCATAAGTTCGTAAGATAATGTTGGTAATTAATTGAAGGCCGCCTTCGAAGGTTTCTTACAAAAAATACTTTTTCCTTTATATTTATAAACTTTTAGTCTCAGTGAGACGAAGGGATTCTTCTGTTCATTAATAGTTAGTTAGTAAGTTAGCAATTAATATAAAAATGTTCACAGAGATTAATTATTTTCGAGATAACTGACAGGAAAATTTTTTTTTTGGTATTAAATTAATTAAGTTGATATATTTTTTTTATTGTACATCAATATTTTATAAAAGAAATATCTTATAATATGTACTGCCTATCTGCACTAATAAAATAAATGTTCAAAAAAATTTATAATCAAATTTGCAATCAAGTATGAGATCATAAATTCCAAAACCAGTTTCTAAGCTGTAATGACTTCTAGCTAACGGCATACGAAATGTATTTAATAATGTCGATCATCAAAACCATAATATATTATTCTTTAACAGCTATATAGTAATACTTATTTTCTGAACTAGCTTTTAACTACGACTTTGCTTACGAAAAACGTAGTTTATTTCATGTATATTATATGTTGACTGTGGAAATATTGTAACTTTTTATGATATTAATTTCTTGTCTGACCATACCATCGCCAACATACACCTCTATAACTCACTCTATATCTCTATAAAAATTTACATAATGTCCCTATCTTCATCTCTTCCTGAGATCCTTATAAACGAAGGATGGCACATAAGAAAAATTTATAAATAAAAAAGAACATGGCAATTTTAGAATTAAAAACTAACACTAAAAATATGTACATAAAATATTAAGTATAATTAATTTGCATAACAGTTACATACCCAATCCTCTTGGATCCAATCAATCAAATTTTGTTGGTCAGGATCTTCTCGGTAATGTGTTATGAATGTCTGGAATCCACTTGTGGCTTGTTGCTTTATCTGAGAATAAAATATACAGATAACATAGAAATTCAACCATTATTAACACAGTCAATTACAGCTTAAAGCAATTAAAGAAATGTAAATGTGTGCCTAAAACAAATATTCTGCAATAATTTCTACATTAGTAAAGATATAATATTTTATTGGTGACAATCAACAGTTTATTATATAGTAAAGATATGCAAAGTTTATAGTTTCTTTACTAGATATAACACCAAAAATAAATATTACTTAAGATTTTCGGAACACCAAAAAACATACCCAGTCCTTGAAAACAAAGAACAATATCCCAGCTGTCATTTCGGCCAATAGAAGAAGTGCAAGGAATACGGCATACTGTAAAAAAATATGTATATATATACTCAAACAATATACATTAATTTATATAAGTAATTACATAACAATAATACATAATTAATATCTAATAAGTGTGTTAAAAATTTTATATACTTACACAGGCCAACAAGCATGTATTCTCACGCAGAGCACCCACACAGCCAGTGAAACCGATTATAAAAGTTATTGTACCTGCAATCAGATTTATATACAATTGAATTGATAGAAACAATACGGCTTCTGTGTAATCAAATCAATGTGTGTAGTTCTCACGTTATATAGAACAATGTTTGATCACTACTGATTTATTATTTATGTAGGATATTTTATTATGCCCACATTATGTTTAAAAAAACAAAACACTATCTTAATTATTTCTACATCCTCAAAGGATACTTGTAATTTTTTTTATATAATCCTTTTTCTAAAAATTTATTTGTTACCTCCAAACAGAAAATGATGTTTGTTCTTCATTTATAAAATAATTTAATGATGTTACTCATGTAAAACCAAAAAATATGAAAGCAAAGTTGCAGCAAGCAACTATGTAACAATAAAAAGGTATGTTAAAAATAGTCCAAGTTGAAATTCACATTGTATGTAAATTTTATTATGTAATATTAAAAGCAATTATTTCATTATCAATTAAATTTTAACAAAAACATAATAAACAGGCCATTGCCATTACAATATATTACAAGATTTATTTGTTAACTAAAGGGTGATTTATTTATAACTTGCAATTTTTAAATTAAGACAATTTACAAAACTTGCAAAAATATAAATCCATAAATATCTTTCGACGAAAATATGTAAATATTACATTTAAATATGGTGGATTTTAGAAAACAATGTGTTCATTATCAGCTTACCTAGGCAGCCTTTTTTATATAAGAAAAAACACTGAATATTTACTGAGTAACAATTTCTTAAAATGTTTACAGTTGGCAAAAAATTATGATAATTAATATATATACTATTAATTTGCACTACACTAGTATTTATATGCGCTATTAATTTAGGATTTACTTACCAACACATATCAATATAAAAGCTGGGTCTAAAGCAATATTTGTCAAGCGTGACAAATTGTTGAAAGTATCTTTTTCAGTCCATGCCCAAACTCCAACAGCCAGGATAATAAGACCCAAAAACTGAAATATACATAAAGCATAAAAACAATATGTAAATAACACTTATTTGCATCAATTACAAAAAGTATGTCAGTAACAAAGACATTGAATTTAAATTAATGAGTTTATTTACCGAAAGTGTATATTGATTTATCAAAATGAATGAAAAACTACGTTAGATATCGGGATAGCGTGTGAATATAAGATGTAAGTACATCTTTTTATTATATTTATAAAATATACACGTCGGTGAATGCAGCCTTGGTCCAAACAAAGGTTTCATTACATGTATTACTCGAATATTCGCGTAACATTATAAATCTACATAAAATCTTGTGTTTAATAAGTCAAATGTAGAACTTAAATTTACTCGTTTTTTATTTTTACTTACCCAAAACAATATATTAACACCAAAAATCACATATTTCAAACAACAGCTAACTTCGGTGGTGTCACGTCGATATTTTCTTATTCCAGGCATTTTCACAATTATTTACAACATTGATGTTAACTTAAATAGGTGAAAATAATAAACAAGAATATCACACTACATTTGTTAAAAATTTTAATCAACACATTTTATATCAGAACATTATTATACATCAAAAACTATATAGTTGAGTCTGAAATCTAAAAACTAATGCAACCGTAGATTAGACATGTTACTGACTATTCTGTCCGAAAAGTAAAACTTTAATAAGTACAAATAATAAGTATATTCTGTGTCACGTATGTCTTACTGTCAGTGTGCCATAGACTATATTACGTCTGCATAATCTGTGGCATTAAGACAAAATAACAAAACATTTCTACAAATATATTAATAATACGTATGTTAAGTATTTAGACATCTTGCAATAAATAAACATTTTTTTTATTAAAGAAACGTAAATTTGAAAATATTTTATTGTTTTCTTTATTCATACATCAAATTTACTATCATATGTGTTGCTCTAACATTTATTTTGAAATTATTCGTTATTTATAATAAGATTCATTTGAAATTCAGGACAAATAGAAATTTATTTAGTACCAACTCCTAGAAATGCTTTTATGAAGAACGAATATTATCATGTTTAAAACGTAAATACGTTTTTAACTGTCATTTGGTGCATATAATTATGCACCAAAGGACATTATGAAGCAGTTTCATAAAAATAAAAACTTAAACTCCAGATAACATTACAGTAGAAGGTATAAGTTGAATAAATTAAACAAAACACATTTGTAAGAAAATATTTATTTATATTATTTAAATACATAAATGCAGTTATAAAATTTACATATTCTTTAAGTTTTCTTTTAGAATAATTTTTTATGAGCTAAATTTAATTAGTTATGCTTTTCTTTAATAACAAGATCTTTAAATTGGAAATGATCGCATAATTACTTTCGTTTTTCGTCACTATTTCCTTTTTGTTAATAAAAGTAAATAGAGTATACTTTATAGGACTTTGGCGAATTCTATAAGGAAACGACAATAACTCAAAGAATAGAATTTAATAGAGTATAGTTAAAGAACTAGTCGAATATAAGAATAATTATATTATGTAGCAACTAGGGCTATATGTAGAAGTCCAATATTGCACAGATGATTGAAAAATATATATATTTTAGATGAAATATCTAAACGAAAAAGTGGAAGTTATTCTTTTTTATATAATAGTCTTAATTTATACTTTGTCAGTATTGCAAATAAAATAAACTTTTCCATACTTACGTTTGATAATATTATCAAACAAATACTTTAAAATATTTTTGAGTTGATAAGATTTATTTTTAAACTCAATTTCTTAAAAATAGTGTTTAAAAGAAATCATATAAGAGCCTTTTCTAATTACAGACTAAAAAACTATTATTTCTTAGTAGTAATAACAACACATACTTAATACTTTAGTTGTTACAAAGTATGTCCAAATATACTACTATCTATGAGTAAAACAAAAATAAATATCCTATATAATACTTTAATCACATGTTTTTCCATTTGCTGTATTCTTTTCGATCCAGTCATTGTAGTTGCTCACTTTAGTGTACACACCTGAAACATTATACAAATATGAAACTCTTACAGCCAATTTTAATAAAGTTATGAACGGTAGTTTTTCGTCACAGTCAATTATATTAATTTCAAACGAAGGAAGCTGCATTATTTATTGAATATTATAAATCTATATTTTACAAGTAAAGATAGGCACACTTTTTTTGTGCCTTTACGTAATACTTATGACGTCATAATTTCAGTTTGATATACGTAATAATAGACATTATAAATTATAAATAAAAAAATAAATTGTCACCGACCTGGGTAATTTGGGTTTGCACATCCAATACCCCACGACACAATTCCTGGAAAAAAAACTGTTTTTTAGGGATATTCCGATACTAGTAAATACGAGTAGATACTCGATACTTTTGATTCGATACCAAGTAATTTTAGCATGGAATCAATTTTGCGATACATACTCGGTATCGAAACAAAGTAACTTGATATCGAATCGAATCAGCATCACCATTAATCAAAATCCGATCGCATCATACAGAACCTCGATTACCGAGTTACCGGTATTTTCCGCGTGGTGGCGTGGCGTTGAACCTTGAACAGTTACTCTTTTTGGGAGAATCTTAATGCTGAAGAGTTCTTGGTTTAAAGTATGCACGTAACGCAAAACATTTTTTTCTTCTCAATTTTATTGTAATTATTGTCCTTCAACGCTCATTAATAGCATCCTCAAAATAAATAAAAAAGTACTAAAAAGTATCGATACCAGTAAGTATCGATACTTTAGGAGTATTTGTAAAAGTAGTATCGAAAAAAGATTTGAGTACTATCGAGTTGAGTAGGTATCGACACTTTGATGGTATCGGAACATCCATACAAATACATAGTGTAATAATAAATTGTAAGAACCCAAAATAATATTTTTTATTGTAGTTATTTTACCTGCTTGAACGTATCTTCCGTCGGATTCAAACGTCAAAAGTGGTCCACCACTGTCGCCCTTAAAAATATATATATTAAATCACGTATTTTTTTAATCTGAGTTTTTATTTTTGAAACTATTATTTTATTATTTTTTTGTACACAGTAAAATCTTCTTTAACTTTTTATAGTGAATTTTGAAAGATGGCAACATTTCACTTGTTGTTTTTTAACGAAATTAGCTTCGTATAAACAAACATACAATTTGATTAATATTTTATAATATTGACTTTATAGAATAAAAATCCAGATAGGTAGTAAAAAAGTAGCTAGCTTTTCTATTAACAATAAAGATATCACACTTATTATAAGTAAAAAAACTAACAAAGAATATTACTGCGTTAAAAATAATAATATGAAAAACACCATTCATTGTGCTAATAGTTCTATATATGCAAGTATAAGAGGAACAGTAGAAAATGTTATATTTGAACACAACACACGTAATCCTTACCTGGCATACTATACCCAAAGGTACATTTAGTGTTCATTTTACAATAATAAGCTTTGTCGTACTAGTAATAACGATTAATTCTCAATGAAAATACCTGACAACCGTCTTTTCCTTTAGTGAAAGCACACATCATCATTGGCTTTATATGGCTGGCCAATTTGGATTTAAAACATTCCTCGTCACTGAGAATTCGAAGACTGGCTTTCATTAGAACCTTCGAAGATGTTTTATCAGTTCCAAGACGACCCCATCCTACTATAGTACCTGATCTACCATCAAATTTTTGTCCTAGTCAAAAAATATAAAGCATTTAGCTTTTATTTTGAGAAAATTATCATTGAATAGAATATATCGATAAATATCAGTATCAATGTATAACTTACCCGGAGAAGGCAAACATATTGGTACGATTGTGTCACTGAACGTAACTGGTTTGTTTAAGGTAGCGATTGCTATATCATTTTCGTCTCGAACAGCGGTCGATGTGAACTGTTCGTGAATGACCACATTTGAGATGTTCCTAACTTCAACATTATTCATGTCTTCCAAATCGTCGAGACCTATATAAACTTTCATTTGCTTTCTATCATCCCTGCAAATTTCATTACGCTTATTAGACTATACGCTTTTACGTATTTTTTTTTTCAGTACTAAAGTAGTTTACGTTTAAATACTGGGAAAACAAACACGAAGAAAATGATTATTGTCATCAGATTGAAGAAATATATAACTATCAAAACGATTTTTTGCTACGGCTGGTGTTTTAAATTTTTCCAGATTTGTCAATGACAACGAATTACCTTTTAAAAGTTAATATAATTAGAGTTTTGTGTAGTAAAATCTAGAAAAATTATCAAAGTTACAATTAAATCATTTTCATGTGATGACCAATATCTAGACGGATCAACTGTATTTTACCATTTAAAACAATGACCAGCGCTAAGGACATGCCGGTCTGTTATTATGGCACCACCGCAATGCATTCGATCATTCTTCACGATAGCCACAGTCCAAGGAAACGAGTGAGGCTCAGCTCTTCTACCACCCACTATCCTCATTGATATTATTTTGTCTGATGGTGTTCCGCATTCTATAAAATATTAATAAAAAATAGGTGAGGTGTCCATCAAAATAATTTTTTAATATTTTAAATAATAAAACTTCTCAATTGCACGAGTGAACCAGTTTTGATACATCATTATTCTACTGCAAAATCCCGATTATTTTTGAATGGATTACTTATTAAAAAGTAGGACACATTTCTTAAAAAAATATAAGCGAATCTAAAGTGCTTTTTTAAATTATTTTTCTAGGTCCAAATACCTATTGCCTTTATTAAATTCCATTAGTTCCAAAAAGAGTAATTAATGTTTGTTTCTTAAACAAATATATTAAAAAAAATCAAATCAAATTTAAAACAAAAAACTTACGACAATTCAATCCCAGCACTGGCACCGCCTAAAAATGTTAAATATATTGTTCATCACTTACATATCAATTTGTAACCACATCTTAATATCAACCTACCTGAAACAAACTGCTAACAATAGTAATTATATGCCACATATTTACACTACACTAATATCGCACTTGCACTCCGCTGTTAAGAAATACTTGCTTATTTACGTATCCGCTGCACACATAAAAACTGTGCAATTATATACGCTTTCGTCCTATTTAATCCATCACACACTTAACGCTGTAGACAGTAAATCACTGTTCGATTATAAAACATTACGTATTACATAAATCAAAATGACTCTGATTATTGAATTATATATTTTAATCATCAAATGGTCACACTCCTAAGAATTTGGATACATATTTTTTATATTTCTCGCGAAACGAGCGTATGTTAAATCAATTTTTGTTACATGGACCTATGTAATGATATTTCTTATCGAAATTTTATTATACTTTATTGTGAGTTATTATTGCTATGTATTTTATTCGGATGGATTTTACCTTTATGGGAGATTCCATGAAACTGTTGTGTGTTTTGCAAAAACATGATTTTAAGTATTCGACTCACAACCATCTCTTAAAAAAACCTAAATCGGATAAAAATTAAATAAAAGACAAAGATTACTTTAGGCAAATAAACGTGCAATGACCTGGCACATCTCAGATTAATTCATACGATCACACACAATATTTCGATCAATTAACGTTTTATTTTATGTGTTTCGATTATAAATAAAATTGTAACATATAAAACTTATATACATTTCTGAATAATACGCTGTAATTATTGCAATCAATACAATCAACAGATTTTAAGCGCATGACATTCCATCTTTTGTTTGTTGCTTGATCCAGTTCACATATTTTGAGACGATAGTGTATACTCCTGAAAAATGTTTTAATATCATTGACGTCTACGTTTTTTTTTTTCTTGTAAATAGAGCTTTTCAATAAAATTAACCAAATAATAATATAATTATTTCTGAATTACGCCGTCATATATTTCTTTGGAAAAGTAGTAATGTTGTAATTCAAAATTTTATTTTCATCATAAGATATCTTTATCATACAGTTCCTTAATCATTAAAAAAATATATGTTTATACCAAAAATTATTACCAGGATAGTCCGGCATAGCGCAATCTATACCCCAAGAGACGATACCTACAAAAAGCAACAGTCATGACAGCGATAGACATTACTTAACTAGAGCTCTTATTTTCATCTTTTCATGTTTAGACGTAGATAAAATATTAAAAAACGTACCAACTTGGTACCATTTCTTGTTATGTGTTCGTGCATGTGTAGCGAAAATTGGTCCCCCGCTATCACCCTATTTTAAAAAATCTATATTTTATATTAAATAATCGAAACCAACGAACTCTTAAATAATAAATTTCTTTTTGGCAAAATATGCTCAATGATATTATAGTAGAATTACTTAAAATTACGGATACTTTTCACTTGATTAATAAATATTTATAAAGCAGATTTTTACCTGACAAGCGTCTTTTCCAAGACTATAAGCACACATCATGGAATCGGTGACAAGATTATCTTTGTATATAGACGACTTGGAACACGTATTACTAGGAACAATTTTAACCTTAGTTTCTAATAAATATCTCGATGATGTTAGAGCTCCTTGTCTAGTTTTTCCCCATCCGGCTACAGTTAGTGGTACATTTTTAAAATCCATTCCTGTTACAAATAAATGTCAGCGAGAATTAAAATTTACATTATATAAAAAAAAAAAACAGATTTATTACTGAAAAATTAACCTTCACTTGGTAAGCATATTGGACGAACTTTATCTGAAAATTGAAGCTTTTTGTCGAGTGTTAAGATTGCAATGTCATTGATGTCTCGAACGGCATTTGAAGTGAAGCTGGGATGCTTAACACCATTCTTCAGTCTAGAGACGGTATGAGTGCTCCCCAAACGATCATGCATTCCTATGTAGACGGTTAGATCTTTAAAATTAACACTGTAAAAAATTGTTTGTTAGAATCCTTCTTCCACTTTTATCTGCACCAGAAGAAAGAAAAAAAATCACTAGCAATTTTAAATTAATAGAACGGTTCTCTATAAGGATTGCTTTAAAAACAGTAACGTTGTATATTTACAGACCCAAAAGTGATACAGTGCCCAGCACTTAAAACGTGTTGGTCGGTAATAATTGCACCTCCACAATGTAGTTTCGATCCCAACATGAGTGCAACCAGCCAAGGATACTGATGAGGCTGAACCGTAGTACCACCAACTATTCTACGGTTCTTGCCAGCGATACCACATTCTTAAAAGAAACTCCTTACCGTATCTCGTATTTGTGGATAATTTAAATTTTAAAGTGAAAACAGTCTTACCACATGAACGATTAACTTTATCTGTACAAACCTAAAAACACAAAATATAATAAGAAACATTGAACTTCTTTTAAAATATTCTTAGTTTACTTAAAAAGAATTACTCACAAGTTTGATCAGTAAAACTAAAATTAATATTGCTTTCATTTTAGTTTAGAACTCAAATTAGAATTAGGTAAGTTCATAAACATGGCGAGGCATGTCCGAGTTATATCGATGGCAATAAAAGAAATACTTGAAGATTTTAATTAATTTTGTGACGACAATCTGCCAAATATTTACGATTCAAAGATTTTCATTTTACAGTTTATTGCACAATTTACCTCACAAGTAATAAATTGCTAGAACGTTGGTAGGTAGGGGTATCTTTATAAGAAAATTGTTGAAAACAAGTTTATTATTATAAAATTTTAATAAAATATATATTATCTCCAACTTATATTATTCCAAGATTGTAAAAAGATAATCCGGCTAATAAAAAGATAATAGGAATTTTAAATATTATTTTTGTCGAATACCGGAGAACGGCCTGTTTTTTGTTATAAAAAATGTTTTTTTATTTGTTTGTTGACATTGTCCTTAAAAAAAATTAAATATGTCTGCCCAATATCTTAGTGGAGATATATAAATTAAACAAAGCATAAAAAATATACTTCCTTAAGTACCTTTATAGTAAAGTAAAAATAAAATAAAGTTAATAAAATAAAGTATACTACGTAAACTCAGCAAATGAAAATTCACTAAATATTCGGTTTACTTATTTAATTCTGCTAAAAAAATATTACTTGTTTTTTTATTTATATAACATTTAATCTAGCGTCTTGCAATGAAAGTAAACATTATTTAAATTTAAATGTGTTAAATATTTCATATTTTCTTTACACTTTTTTAAATGTCAAAAAGCAAATATTTTTTTTAATTAAAACATATTTCAGCTTTGATATTAAAGCATATTTCAGTGTGAAGAATTAACGCAAAAAAGCGTTACACCAAATTTGTTATGCTGCAAGAATAATAAAGATAATAAATTCGTGGAATCTAGGGGTTAGTTTTTTGGCAAATGAAACGCGGTATGATTGAAAAATACCGAGTATTCCTAACACCAGCACAACTTAATAACTGTAATGTCGAAACAATGAAGATATCTGATGACATACATGGGAAAAGTCTTCTCCATAAAGTATCAAATATATATATACTGATTCACCTGTGTTAGATCATGTCAAATATTTCATAGACTGCGAAAATATTTAAAACTTGTCCAACGTTTGCCAATATTAATTAATTTCTTTACGATGTTGCTTGTTCTTTACGATACCAGCTTTTATTTTAAATAGATAGTAACATGTGTTTATTACAACCGTCGTTAAAATTTCGTCCACTGTGACTCTCTTCAGGACTTAGTGGGGTGTCTACTATGTCCACAATTTTTTAATCATTATAACACTGTGAGATGTTCTCAAAGGTTTTATGGCCTTGATGGTTAATAAAGTATTTGCTTAACACATAAAGATGTAAAATAAGGGCAGTTTTAAAGAATTACTCATATATAAAGTTGGATATGATGATTCACAAATGTCTTCACTGAGCTCCTGACCACATCCCATGCAACCTAGCCGAAATGTCAATCAAAGTTCTTTCTTAATACGGGATCCCGTCAATTCCCGTGTTTTTAAATAATATTTATGCATCTTAAAATACGTAAGACATAATTTAATCTTTATACATTACATACACTACAAAATTCAATTTGCCTAAAATTTTCACTATGGACTTAATATTATCATAACAAACTTGGAGCTCATACGCAAAATTCTCCTTGTGAAGTTTAAAATATTACGGAGAGTACTATATGTCTTCTGAATAATAACTAAACATAAATCTCATTCATAATTTTGGTATTAAAGAAACGCCCTATAATACGTGATAAAGCAAAGTATGTTTAAAATGTTATATGTTGCTCATGGAACCGTATAAATCAAGAATTTAATATATATTTTTTATATTTCAATAACATATATTTTTTATATTTTTAAAAATAATATGAAAAAAAATAGATTTCTTCTTATGCTGCCAAACAAAAATTACAAATACAAACAAACAAAAATTAAATTTCGAAAAGAATTGTGTTTAAAAATTTTATAATTAGAATGTTTTATGTAATCTAAAATCAATTCTTTTCGTCTGTTACGACCGTTTTCCTCCAAAATTAAATACTTAAAGGTGAACTGGGAAGTCCCAGAATCATAAAATCTGACAAAAATAAAACCATGTTACATCAATAAATTAAAAATTTTAAAAATCATAATATACTTTTTTTAAGTTTTTATACCAATTCTAGTCATTTTCGTTTGTTTTGTGCGGAATGAACGGTTGAGGAAGCAATTGAAAAGACACAAGTTATAAAGATTCCCTTTTGTGATGGTGAACTCATTTTGACCTCTGACAACTAATAATTAATGTTAAAATATTACTTTTTAATTTGGTTCTCCTGTTAATATTAAATCTGTACCATAACATATTCTTTTTTTATTGTATTTTTTTGTCAGTATGAAACATTAAAATTATGCAAACAATGAAAATAACAATTAGAAGCACAAATAACATACTCGTATATCACAAGTAGAGAGACAATAGATGTTAGAAGTTTTAATGTTTATTTGTATGTAAGTCGGGTTTAATAAAGTTTCTTTTTAAATACATTGAGTATTTATGTAATACCTTTATTTATTTATTTTTAATGATATTTTAAAGTTTTATCTACTTTTTTGTACGCCTTTTATACATGAACAAGTAACAGAAACAGGGTTTATTCTATTATCTGTATAATGAAAAAAATAATAATTGTGAGGTTGTATTATCTTTAAAATATCCAATAAAAGGATAAAATAATATAATTAACCAAAAAAATAATAAAACTACATATTTCAAGCTGGCATATCCGCAGACAACAACTAGTGTTTAGTTAAAAAAATAAAATGTTTAACTTTAAATTAGGCCATCATTAATTAGAATACAAAACTCTGGGTTCAAGTTCAATTGCTCAACAAATCTAATGAAACAATGCAATACAGATGTTTCGTAGACGGTTGAACCTTTATAAGAATTAAACAAGAAAATGCTGAGACTGTCCACTCTAGAACGACAAAAAGGGATCACACGATGACAGTCAATACGGATATATTGCATCCAAATCAATATAACACAGATGTAAAAATATCAAAACAACCGAATAGTAATTTCGACAATAATATTATTAAAAACATTGGAACTGATTATTCATATAAACATCAAGTTGTCTGGAAAAATGCTATCGGATTTTTTATTTTACATTTATTAGGAATTTGGGGGCATTTGATAGTATTCACTGGCGGCATTTACTGGCAAACGTTTATGTGGAGTAAGTTTTTAATGAACATCTTTTACTTTTACTTTTTACATGATGTAGTTATAATAAAAATGAATATTAAAATTGCAAAATAAAATGGAATTAAAATTGTTTCAGCTTCATTACTTCTATTCACAAGTACAGAAGGTATCACCATTGGAGCACATAGACTATGGTCACACAGAACATTTAAAGCAACGCCTTTACTAAAGACCATTTTAATGATATTCCAAACTCTTGCTGGACAGGTAACATTTGGTTTCTCGTATAATTATACCGTATGTTCGAACGAAAATATTTTATCACATTCACTATTCTAGAACTCAATTTTCACTTGGTGTCGAGACCACCGTCTACATCATCGCTACTCAGACACGGATGCGGATCCCCATAACGCAAAAAGAGGATTTTTTTTTAGCCATATTGGATGGCTCCTATGCAAGAAGCATCCATATGTAAAGGAATTAGGAAAAAGAATTGATATGAGTGACCTACAAAATGACTGGATGATAATGACACAAAAAAAGTAAGTTAATTTTTTCGAGTATAAATATAATATTATAATTTCCTTTCATAAGTTGTTTTCCTTTTTAGATATTACTACTACCTATATTTAATATTTGCTGTGATAATCCCTGTCTCAGTACCATACTATTATTTCGGAGAATCCCTAAAGAATTCGCTGTTGGTATGTTACTTCGCCAGATATGTTTTTCAATTAAATGGAACTTGGTTAGTTAATAGTGCCGCTCATCTCTATGGAACACGACCATATGATAAGTAAGTGTTGTAAAATTAGACAAAAAGTTCTTTTAAAAGTGCTGATGTATTTGTTGTGTGTTAAATGAACTATGACTCAAAACTTCCAGGAAACTTCAACCCGTTGAGTCTTGGTTCGTCTCGTTTATAAGTTTTGGTGAGGGTTGGCATAACTATCACCATGCATTCCCTTGGGACTACAAAGCTGCTGAGCTATCTATGCATTTCAATCAATCAGCAAAATTTATAAGGATCTTTGAAAAACTAGGACTGGCTTATGATTTGAAAACCGCATCACCAGAAATGGTATATAATTTTGAAATGTTTTGAATAGGAATACTACATATACGTGATCTTAATCAAGTAAAAAAATCTTTATTATACTTCTAGGTACAACGTCGCATAATTCAAACAGGAGATGGAACGCATTACGCTCTCGGTAATGACGACGATAGAAATGCCGTCACTTGTATTGGTTTTAAGCATCCTATAAATCCTACATATAATGTGAAATATCAAGCTCCTACTGCCACGCTGGGAAATAGAGGTTTACCCCTTAACCACCAAGATGATTACTTAGAACCTAATGTTCTTAAAAGAAATGTTACCGAAGCTTAGTTATATAGTATTATTAGTGTTAATATTCTAATTTTATTTGAAATTAAGTAGTTCATCGATCTAGAATAGGTAAATTCTGTTTCCAGCGCTTTAAGTATAGAAAAAATATATAAATGTCAATAGATTAGCGGAATCGATAAAAATTTGCATTGATTTTCCGATATTTAACAAATATAATGATAAATTGTAATGATATGTAGTTGGGACTCTTCTACCTCTTTTTTTATTAAAATAAAAAATATAAATAAGCTGTCTTTTATCATTCAGCAACTACCTGGTATCATTCAAATTATGTTACTAAAAAATAAAAGCAGATAAATTTATAATTTCCAATAAATTGTAATAAATATAGAAAAATCGTTAAAATTAAAAGATTTTTATTTATTCTGAACACAAATTAACGTTTATTAAAAATTTTCATATCAGTATATAAAATATAATACCCAATCGCCAGTTAAAATTGATTATTATTATCGGTTTCATTTGTTTACTTTAATTGGAATCTAATAATTTAATCTCAACAATACTAAAATATTCATTATTATGGATAAGGTCATTACTTCTCGAGGTCAATCGATTATTCAAAAATAAAATAATTTACATTTAATATGTGACACAGAAAGGAGTGATATAGTACAGTCAATGAAAGTTTTTTTCCCCGATTTTGTTGACCCCCTATCTCAATCAGTTTTCACGAAAATTTGTGATTAGATAGGAGATACCTTAAGCAACAGAAGTTACATAATGCCTACATACATTTTGCCCCGGACAAGCCACTTCTTCTCGGGGTTAAAAATCATTTTAATAAAAATAACCCCAGGAATCAATAGAGACTAAGTCTAAGTAAAATTTGTTACAAAAAAATTTGAGAATTAATCAATACTTTCTGGGTTTAGAGATCAAAGATTATGAGGCGTTGCGGAGTGCGATTTGCTACAGTTAATGATTATCCAAAGAATAGAAAGATAAATAAAGCTTGTCTTTTATGTCTTTCTGCTAACCAGCTAATGGTTCATATAAATTTGGACATTGGAGTTTACAAAAATCCTGCTTTTAGTAAACATTTCGTCAAAACCTACGGTGATTTAAAATATAAAAAAAGGTCGGTTTGTAAAATATATTTATATAAAATGTAAATTCAAAAAAATTAAAATACATTTCGTTTAATTTATGTTAAAAACACGTCCATTAAATAATAATTCCTGTTCGTAAATTAGTCTGAACAGAAACATCCGTGGCGGGAGTTGTCTCTGATCCAATTCAGGTATTTTGTAACCCTCGTGTAAACCCCTGGATATCCACGTCTTCCACACCCAATACCCCAAGAGACTATACCTATTAAACATAAAAATAAAAAATTTAAAAGGTATATTAAAAATAACATATTTGACAAAGATGTTTTCAGAAAAATATGATTTTAGATGCACAAGTTTAATGCTGTACATTTTTTAGGGAATATATCTTTTAAAGGAAATGTATCCTGAATAGCACGATAAATCTTATGACGAATATCTAACTATGCTCTTTTATCGAATATGTTACGAATTCATACAAGACAGTCAAATTATTCATTCAAGCAACTTTAGAGTTTGCAATATATCAAAAACTGGTATTAGTTTTAGTGCAAAATGTAATTTATATTAATTTAAAGAAAATTATTCTAGCTTTTTCGCAATACATGTTCTCAAAAATTAAAAAACCCTATGTTGTTGCTAGCTGTTACATGTTTCTTTATCATCAGTTCAAATCAAGCGATATTAATGACATTATCTGTTTTTATATTATTCAGTATTGTTATGCAGACGTGTGATAATAACATTAGTGCATTTTGCTGTTCAATCAAGACTATAACAATTATATACGTCCATCTCACAAAATTTTGAATGTCAAATTATTTTTATAGGTGGTAGAGCCTAGCTGTAGTCAAGTAACTACAGGTCGAACATGGGCTGGCTTGACCGGGGAAGTACAATCCTCTCACAGAAGATCGGCGTGAACTAGCCATTTATGGCTGCATTTTGTTCGATGAGTGGAAGAGTCCGTTGCCCTTTCCCTATTCCCACCTTTTCCTGTCATCTCCTTTTTCCCACCCCTCCCTATTCCTAAAAAACGAATGTTGGCAACAGAGATGTTGCGGATGTCCATAGGCGACGGTGGCTACCACCAGGTAGGCCGTCTGCTCGTTTGCCATCTTTTACATAAAAAAAAAAACATTAGAATGCCTTACCCAGCAGTTCGTAACGTTTATCCTTTCTCTCTGCAGTCAGAGGTCCACCACTGTCACCCTGAAAAATTAAATGTTTGTAAGAAAATATAATTTAAAGTATTCCTTATAACTTCTTATTTAATCAAATTAAACTGCTTCAACAGTGAAACTGCTTCATATGAAGGTATAAACCTTATATGATATACACATATTTTTAAGATTGAAGTTTAATTTCTTTACACACGATTCATTTCGGGAGTAAGCATGTAAATGGTGAGAGTGTTACGAAAAGTGTGATCAGGTGATACAAAAAAATTAAAGTTTGATAATATAGAGAGAAATAGAGTTACGTTTCGTATATTATTGTATACCTTTTTATGACTATCATATCTTTAAAAAAACATAAAACTCAGAAAATATATATTAATTAGAAGGAAAGTTAAATAATAAATTGGAGCCCTGAAACTGTTGCAATTTATGATCAATTTTACAGAATTTAAGTCTATTCTGTTTTTCAAATTCAAATACATATAATTGTATATTAACAGCAGACTTCAATTTTAAATATTTATATATATGTTATAAAAGATATAAAATTTGATAAAATAAATTACAAAGCAAAACTCCGAACATGGACTTGAATAAGAAAATCATTTCAAATATATTCCTATTACCTGGCAAGTGTCCCTTTGTCCTTCGTCTGGGTAACCGGCGCAGAGCATCCCATCCGCTATCATACTCGTCTCATACATAGTGTTTCTACAAACGTCATTACTAAGCACTGGCAATTCCACGTTTAATAGAGTGCACGAATGATTTTTCTGCTCACCAATCGATCCCCAACCAACGGCAATTGCTTTTACCCCCACGTAATCATTATCTTGAGAATAAAAAGCAGTTAATAAAGATGAGGCTATTATTTTATAATTAAAATGTAAAGTGTAAGTTTACGTAGATGTATTAAATATGTTTTAAACAAACATTCACCAACGTTCAAGATTTGGGAGTTGCAAAATTAACAACGAATATAAAATGTTATTTATAATTAAATAAAAAAAAATGCGATATTTTGTGAAACTAATCTAAAATTAAATGAATAATAGCAGAAATAACTTTCATAAATCATTTTAAACACAAATAAAAAATTGATTGTTATAATAATAAACAATAAAATATTTGCCAATATATAGACAATACGATAGCTTTTTATTAAAGACAATTAATTACCGGTAATTTGGGGCAGACATACAGGTTTAATTGTATCTGATATTTCGATCGGCTCGTTCAATCTCAAAACGGCAACATCATCCCTGAATGTAAGATAGGTAAAGTTGTGGGCAACAACTTGTACTACATAACGTGTTACAGGACGAGAGTCGTTACAACGGTTGTGCTCTCCCAAAGTTACCTTTATCATGAACCACATTAATCTGAAAATAAGGAAAACTCAAGAATATGCACTGTACGTTAAGTAATTTTATGACAAGAAGTTGTTTATATCATTTTATTTTATGAGATACCACATTAATAGATCAGTTCACATTATGTATTATAATGGGAATGTCAATTCGTCTGTCTATCTTTGGAAATAACGCCTTACTCAATTCTTAAAGTACGTGAAGAACAGGGTGGTTTCTTGTGATCAGATCCATAAGCAGAACCTTTTTGTGAATTAGTCTTTATAAATGTGTTCACATTAACTTTTTTTTATAAAAGTTAGGTACTTTATATTTAATAAATACCTTATTACTCATTTAACATACCACTTTGACATATCAAGAGAAAATTTCTCTACAATACTTCACAATAGGTCGAAATCGTTTAGCGACAGACTTTAATAACACAATCAAACCAGCGTCTCTTCTACATTTGACACACCACTGTGACGAATGTGATGTCGATTTTATTTGATTTATAATAAAACATTTTATTGCGTATAAAAGTTCTCGCTATAGCTAATAGTAGTTCGCGTTTGTTAACATGAAATTTGAATTATGTATATCAACGATAAAAATTAATCTATCATTTTGAAATATATACATAGATTGCTTCCCAAGACATTTAAGGCCGTATTAATAGTCTTAATATTGTCACGAGTAACATACCCTTTAACACAATGGGCCGCAGTTAGGATATATCTGTCATTTATCAGCATGCCCCCGCAGTAGAACTTGTTAAAGTAAGTCAGACGAGCGACCCAAGGGAACTCGTTCACTGATGTTTCCACTCCACCCACAATACGAGATTCCTCGTTTCTTTCACCGCAACCTAACAATAAGTTATAAGAGGTAAATAAATAAAACTTTGACACAAAAGAGCTAAATAACTTATCAAGGCTCAATTACCTGCGTGAGTTAGTCAAAATAAGTAAAAAAAAATTCATAACGCATTAAAATAGGATATAAAATATACTTACGACAGTTACACCTGTTTTGCGAATCTTGATATAGTTCATCTAACATCTCCTGATCGAATGTAGTAGCAGGAGTAGTAGTAGTAGAAGAAGTACTACTACTAGTATTTATGGAACTCTCAATATTACCACTTGCCGCAGTGGTTGTTTCTTTTGTTTCATTAAAGGCCTTTTCACCTAAGGCCTTGATAATCACAAAACGCAAAATAAATTACCAACAATATTAAATAAGTGTTATAAAATCCAAAACATAAACTTACCATATTTCCATGAATAATGAGGAAAATAAGCACAATTGATGTCCACATCACTGTAATTTAATTGGTAAGTTTTATAATTTTATAACAGCACTAGCCCCAGGCTGTAGCAGAGAGAGGATGCAACGGGAATGAGGACGTTGCTCCCTCAACCACATTATTATGCGCTGTTCTATTATTAGGCTGGACCAGCTCTTGTAAAGACAACTATCTACCTAATTATAATATATCAAATTATGCTATGATATACTAAGTTTTACACACGGCTTCGTTTACATTCAGGGATACTTTTTAAAGCTATGACATGTCAATAATTAAATTCAGCCAATATAATGTAATTTGAATGCCTTCTTATGTTTATGGTAGTCATAAATTGTAATTTTTATTTGCTTTTTGTTAAATCACAGAAATTATACGAGAGCCGAAGAATTTATGTTTATACGTAAAATCACAATTCGATATGGTGATTTTACAATAAGTATGGAAACATTGGAATATAATGAAACAACACACGGTTGTATAAAACGCTATATTATTAAAATACAAGTGATTTAAAGCATTGTTATACTTTCTTGAGTTACATTAATAATCACAATAACATGCGTCTTGTGTATTATCACGTATCCAGTCCAAATATTTGGTTACTCTCGTGTAAACACCGGGGTAGCCTTTTCTAGCACATCCGTAGCCCCAAGATACTATACCTGAATTATAAAACAGAATAAAAATTAATATTAACAATTCAAATCAATTAAATATTATTAATGAAGTTTCTAACAATGTCATGTTTACATATAGAAATAAAGTCAAACTATGTAATGTTACTATTTTATAATTAAACATACCAATTAATTCGTAAGCGTGTTCACTATTTTCCATAAACAAAGGTCCACCGCTATCTCCCTAAAATATAAAAATATTTACAGATTATTATTTTAATTTCTATTTATCAATGAAAAACCTTTTTAAGGTTTAGCCGTCAGAATTCAAATTAAAGCGATACTCTTAATAATAATTAATAACTCTAAAGTTCAGCTATAAGAATCAAATTCGAAATACGACTAATTTATTAAATGTAAAATGTTGCAAGAATTAAAAATTCTTAGATAGTTGTTGTAAATGTAACTCGACATTTCCGCGAAAGTTTGTTGAATGGTTCTAGTAGTAAAGAAAGAGAACAAAAGAAAAGAGTCAGTCAGTCCGTTGAAACTTACAGTGCAAGCGTCTTTATGAGCGGTTTCTGGATATCCAGCACACATCATAACTTCCTTAATTTTTGTTACATCATATTTCGTCTTGGTACAATTCTCGTTGCTCAGTATCGGTAACTGAGCCTCGAGTAACGTACACGACCATTTGCCAGTTTCTTGGACGGCGCCCCAGCCAGCGACAGTAGCTATTTTGCCAACGTACAAATTATCCGCTACAAAGATAAAATGTTGTCACATTACTTTATTTCCTTCCTTTTGCCCAATAACGATATCGTATGAAAGAGTAATAGACATTTTTGTATTATAACTTTAAAAAATATATATATTTTTTGTGTTCATTTAAAAGTCTTCTGTAGATTTTATTAAATATTAAAAAAAATCAAACCTAACCTTTGTAGTTTAATTATAATTTATCTTGACTCACGCCTATAAAAATCTCAAAAATAGATCCTTTCGAACGTCTCAACACCCATACATGCTCATATATTTTATAATATAACCTAACCAATTAGTAATGCGCTTTCACACTATAATCGGAGCAATGAAAAGTAAGTAAATAATATGTATTTTATAACGTCTGTAATGGCAATATTGTGACATTTCAAAGTCATTTGGTCATACGTATTCAAAGTATTTTAAATTATACGTTTTGTGATAAAGCTATAAAATTCCTAATTTTATGAATTATAAATTGAGTCGGAAACCTTAAAAGTTTTATAAAATAAAGATTGCAAGAATTTCTTGTTTAATGTCGTTTCAAATTGTTATTAACATATACAGGTAGTAAAACGTTTATTGATATTTTAAAAGCCAAAAATATTGGAGCTATGTGACATAAGAAATGATGTTTGCAGATATGAGATTTTGCAAGGAACCTGATTTAATCTTATGTAATGATGATGAGGAATAGTAATAATCAAATACAACAAAGCTTTACAGTAACATACAAATCGATTAATCAGAACAATTTCTTCAATACGAACAAGACTAAATAACTCTTCCCGGGGTTTTAATAGTTATTTGTATTCTACTACGCTCTCATAAATAACTTATCATTTACAACCTAAGTAGATGCAAAATTTCGATACGAAACCAGATTAAGAGTGTCGAATAACTGTATTTTTTTTTTTTGTGTGTGTGTTAATAATAACTAAATCGAGAAGAAAAATAACGCACAATTTAAAAACGACTGCGAATAATTAATATAAATATAAGTAATCACGAAGAACACATGGAAATTGATGTAGACTCGGTGTGTCAAAGTCAACTTTTATTTTATTCAAACCAAATGAGCAAAATTAACCATACACTATGTAAAATTACATTAACATTTCTACATTAATTAATACCTGATCTAATTGTGATTTTTTTTATAACAATCTCGCACTTTATCCATAGCTGTTAATTTTATTCAGATATTTTGACAAAATACAAACTTGAACAAATGTTTCCGAAGAGATCAGCAGGCACCTATGTTATTTGTGCCACGTATAATCCCAATGTTACTTTAGAACTGAATATTTAAATAGATACATACCTGTTTTAGGAAGACAAACGGGTCGGATAGCATGTGTATACTCCAAAGGTCTATTGAGCTGTAGCAGTGATATGTCATTAGTTAATTCCGTCAAAGTAAAGTTGTGTACATACATCTTAACTACTGTACGAGTTTCAGGCACATGGCCAGTATCACAACGATCATGCTCACCGAATTTCACTTTGAATAAGAACCACATGAATCTGTGAAGGAAATATAAAATATTGATTAAATATAGCACACCCTGTAATGCTCATATCGCGACAAATGTTAAGGGTTCCTTCTTTATTTCAAAGTTGATAAACAGCTGACGTGATCCATAAGTAAGGAGATAAAACCAGATTTTTTTTTTAAATTGATAGCCTGGCTTCTACGTCTTGATAAATATACTTTAGGTTTTTTTAATAATATATTAAGTAAAATATTTTTTTATGTCGACTTAAAAAACCTCCAAAGCAGATTTAAGATTAAAAAAATACTTGGTTAACCACAACATATTGTTTTTCGCTTCGCTTACTACCATAATAACTACTCAACTATTCTATTACTGAAAAATCGAAGTCTATATCATCTAAAGTTACCCATAATACATATACCACTAAGACATCTCGTTGCAAATAAAATTAGATTTAAGATTAGGTAACAAGTAAGAAGACGATGTTGCAAATGCAAATGAAAAAATGGA
Source organism: Danaus plexippus (assembly GCF_018135715.1). Lineage (NCBI taxonomy): Eukaryota > Metazoa > Arthropoda > Insecta > Lepidoptera > Nymphalidae > Danaus > Danaus plexippus. The sequence continues at coordinate 6,618,798 of NC_083539.1, read as the reverse complement.
AAGAGTAAAATTCAGTAATATTAATTATCCATAACAGGTACGTACAATAATAACATTGCTGTTGTCGAATCAACTAAGCGCCTCATCATTATCACGCATATTCAGTTATTTTATAATGTAAATAATTGCTCACACATCGATTTCAGGAGAAATTCTATTGTCTGATTCTTTATATCAATTAAATAATTCCAACTTTAAGCAGATTATTACAGCTATACGCTCTTTAAAAAGTATGTCGATAGATAAATAGTTGCGTGACTGTTCATTTTAGATCGTGGTAACTGCCTTCCATTATGACACCATGTGCTTGTTGCCACACATCGAAAAGCAAATATTTAAAATAAGAAACTATACAGTTTTAAACATAGGACGTATTTTTTATAAACTGTTAAAAAGTGTCGTAACAAATTACTATAAAGGAAACTCAAATAATTTTTAAATCTGGACGCCTAACAAATGAAGCAATGCCTTAAATTGATTTAAATCAGACGACTCCTAATTTATTCAATAAAACTTTAAATATATTTTAATGTTTTTTTCTTTTTCAAGTAACATCATCTTCAATCTCGATATAATGGGGTAAATAAAGTTTTTGTTTTATTTGACTTAACTCCTCGATCGTAAATCTTGTGTCGTAAAGATTATTTATTGAATTTAAACCACCCACGACAATATTTAAAATTTTATGTGTGCGTTTTAAAATTTGCACATTAATACTTTTTGGACGTACAATATAGGAGCAAATTCTTAATATAAGGAAAGTTCAATTTCCAAGACTACACTAAAAATGCCCTACATTTTTTTTTTGCTTTAAAGATCATGGGAAGAACTTTATATTACTAGCTTTGTAGTTAAGTAACAAATATTTGTAAAGACGAATTTAATTGAAGACGTGTCCAACTCCATTACTCATTAAACAGTAAAAATGCAACATCATGTGTCTACAAAATAGTATTTTTTTAAGCAGATGATGGAGTTTCTCTTTATGCAACACTCTACTCATAAATTGTAAAATGATAGCCTTACTCTATATTAAACTAAACTATTATCAGACTCACCTCATGTTAAGAAACGTCTTTCAAGTCCTGTGTATGATACTTATAGATTTCGCCGTTCGAAAACCCGTAAATTAATTAAACACACATATTTGTAACACATACAAAAAACCTAGTCTGAAAATATTTTCCTATAATAGTAAGCAATACAAGAAAATAAATTTCTCTTTCTGAATTATATCTATGTAATTTAAATATAATAATATTTAATATATAATTTTAATAACTATAAGTAAATTTTAAGAAAAGTTATATATATATATATAGATATATAACTGAAAAGGACTAGACACTATTCTACATACGCGTGAAATTTGTTGTTATATACCGAAACTAGGTTACAGTAATGACCATAGTCCGTGAACTTATATATAAGTATCATAGTTTGACAAAAGAGGCATACACATGACTTTTTTAATTTATATAGCTCATTTAAACAAAGTAAGGTTTCCTTATTATACTATAACAATCATAATACTCTTACCCCTTCACACAATGGGCTGCCGTTATAACGTATCTGTCATTGATGACCGAGGCACCACATCCGAACGACTTATAATAGATAAGACGAGCAGTCCAAGGATATGCGTTCACGTCGGTGGAAGAACCACCCACGATTCTAGGTTCTTCATTACGTTCTCCACAACCTGAAAAGTATATAACCATAAGAAAAGTCTGCTTAATAAAATTAATGAATTATCTTGATTATCCAAAAAAAGGTTCTAGATCTAGATTTCAATTTATTTAAATAATTTAGACCTTTCTTTTATAATAATGTGCATTACTATCAAAATATATGCAACAAATTATAACTAACGAAAGCTTGTTAGTATATATAGATATATATATATAAAGGACAAGCCTTTAAATCATGTTTGTAGGAAGAGACCATAAAGCTAGGTAATTTTTATATTTATGTACTTAAATTTAAGAGGATAATTTTATTTTTTTTTTTGTGAAACAAGAGAATTTTGGACATCTTGTTTCTATTTTCTACTAAAATCTAATCTGATTTACGTACGTAAGGTAAAAGTGTAAATAATTTATGTGATCGATACTATTATTGCCTGTATGTCGATATAATAAAATATGTTATATCAAACATTTTTTTCAAAGAAAAAAAATGTAGTAAAAAAAAACAATACTATGATTTTCTTCTTATAAATTCTATAAAACATTTAAATCAGGTTATATATTTCTCGTGATGAATATTTTCATATAATTTAAAAAATCTTAAATTCCTTACCAGTACAAGATTATATTAAGACTATTTTTTTAAAATATATACTATTAGGCAGTAGTTAAGATTTAGCTTATATATTTTTTATAAAATTCGAACATACGAGGAGATTTTTTGTAGGATTTAAAAACCTTTAATTAACTAATTTATTTATTGTTAAACTTACTACAATCACGGCACGGCGGTAAATCGTTGTTTCGACCATGAGCGTAGTATTCATCGCTTACTCTCAGTAAATTCTGAAAATGGCAACATTATTTTAGTTATATGTGATTAAAGAAAAACAAAAAATATATATGTTTAATATACATAAATATTATTTGAAATTATTGTAATAGTAAAATACGAACTTTAAGAAATTAGACTTAGAAAATAATTCTATTAAATATATGTAAATAAAAAAGTGTACTTTATGTGAAGTAAAATAAAATCTTACCTTAGTCAATGTATCCGTAGAACATAGAGACACGCATAGCATAAGACAGAGTACATACAAAAACATGTTCACTTTTCTTAACGAAGATGTAAACACTCACATCAACAGCGCAATAATGAGCTTAAGGTTCAAAGATTTCGACACACTAACTCATGTCACGATCTCAAACCACTTTAAGGCTGTGCTCCCTAAAATGTATCACGTCATTAATAAAAAACAAAAATTATTAAAGCAGTAACCCGTCGTGTTGTCGTAAGGTATATTTTATTTACAATTCACTCGTATTACAAGAGGAAAAACGCAACGATTAAGTTTTAGAGATTTTGCTCAGAAGCTTTTGAAGACGACGTATAAGGCGCCAATCGGTGGCTTAATGTTCGAACATGTTATTTGGCAATGACCTCAGAGATCAACGAACCCGCAGATAAATAATAACTCAAATTGATTCTTAACACCATTGACATAAAGCTTTGATACCCTGGTCTAGGTGATGCGCTTAAAAATGAGTTGTTGGTTTAAATAAATTATTCTCAATAAACTATGAAATGTTTGAATTAATTAACATACCAAACAAATTTACCAGTATTTGCTAATAATAAAAGGAAGTGCGAACATACATAATAAATGTAAACTGTCATTAACTAGGTACGTATTATACTACTAGTAACTTTTAAATCCGAGTATCTTATAGGAAGAAAAATATATTCATACTTTGTAAAGACTTGTAATTCAAAAAGTTTTTTTTATGGATTAGATTTCTCGAAAGACAACTATTTAAGTGATTTCGATTAATAAATTTTCAAGAACTGTAGACACTCTCTTAATAGAATTTCATTTTTTTTTTCTCTATTTTAAATAAAACTGGTTTCTTAGGATTTGTGTTCTTTGTATCATAGGTAAGTAGGAAAAAATTCGTGTTTAAGAATAAAATTCATACATTTATATTTATTGCATATAAAATCTTACAACCGATTGCTTTTACTTACACCGCTGATGAAATAATTTAGGTACTTTACATATGAGATGTAAATGTTTATAACTCTTTTAATTAGATTATGTGATTTATAAGATTAACAACATAAACCATGAAGGTAAGTCGAAAAAATACATTAAATATTTTTAAGGTTAAACGAAAGTGAACTATTTTTCATTCGAAATGAATAAGAATTACTAGATTTGTTAGGATTGACTAAAACTCTGTGAAATCTATTTGAAAACACCATTGACGGTCTGAATTTATTACCTTTGGTAGATATAATAAAAAATATACCATAAATTTTTCCTTATATCAATAGTAAAGTCAGTTTAAATTTAATATCATTATCACAAGGTAAACCACTCGAAAATCTGTTTTTAATTAACTTTTACTTGATCTCCTTTTAAGTACTCATTATTTCAAATAAGAAAAACCTCTGCTGAAAATCGAGAAACATTAAATACAATATAGACAAAAACAACGAATGTAACAAAGGCTGTGTCCAAACACCTAATGTTCATATTCCTTGAGATCCTTGTCAGTTTATATGATTCCTTGAGATTCTAACAAATGAAAAAAAAACAAATTATTTACAGAATAATTATTTAAAAGGCAAAAGTAATTTTAATAAAAACTGATTATACACCTAACCCGAAGCAACAAGAGATATCTTTTTTATGAGAAAAACAGGACCTTGCAAAACATACATTAGACAGTATAAGAATGATCGTTTCAATTTTCAACTACCCCAGCTTCACCAGATCTCTACTGAAATTATAAACAGACAAACCCCACATAATCTTACAAGGGTGTGCACGGCTTCCCGTTTTCGGCACAGGTATTACTTTTGCATGTTTTCCAGATTTAAATACTAATCCAGTCCCTGAAAGATACGCCGAAGATTTGTATCTTTCAGTTCGATTACGGTAGGCTGTGAACTATGGCTTTGCTACCAAAGAGTACATCATTGAAGGGAACAAAATATTTATCTCCTACGTTATCCATCAGTTAAAGCGTCCGCACATGGATCTTCAGAAGCAAACCTACAGCCAAAAACAAGCTGCATAGAAATATTGTATCTCATCTCAATCTGCTCCTAGTGTCACCACATTCGCCTTCTTTCATTGTGAATCTCATAATCCAGACGCGGATATGTAAATACAGACGTAATCAGACTGTAGTCAGTAGGAGACAGCAGGAAAAATCTAAATGATATGACAAAATTCCACTATTCTCTTCCAGTGTATTCGTTAAGCTTATATGGAAACAGCCAGTCTTCTTGGGCATTAAAATCTTTTTATAAGACCAGATGTGCTGAAGAGAAAGAAGTAGAGCCACATCAACAACCTCGCTGAGATGTTCATAGACGTGCATACATAAAAACAGGCGTTAACTTTTTTGTCCGCAGTAATTTCTATCAGCATCCACAGTATAGAAAATTTAGGGTCTTCAAGGTGACGCTGATAGCGGATGTCATTTGATATATATACACACAACCCAACACGTTGAAGAAACTTATACTCCAGAGAGAAACTGGGACAAAGAAATTGCGTCTCCGTCCAAAAAACAAGTACTGTTTATTATTCTGTAGGTTGCGGTAAACTTGCGGCAAGAGACTACAGTACAGAAATCTGATGTAAGTAAGGTGTACTCTGAGTGAGGGAAAATGTAACCGCTTTCGTGACTTGCTTTTTCTGATTGTATCTTCCATATTATGAAGAGAGTGAATAGTTTTAAATAAAAAATGAGAGTTAAACGAGGCCTCTGAAATTTAATCCTAACAACACTGCTCAACTCACTGTACCACTGGCGACTTGATTTGCGGATTGCGGGGATAGCCCCCCCCCCCACTCGAGACCACCGTCAGATCTTCTCATAGAATCTCCAACCAGCAAGATGGAGCGACCTTGAAAATAAACATAGGATGCGGGACAGCCTTTCATGGCCTTAATTTGTATATATATAGATATGTAAACAAATTTCTAATCACGTAAAATAAATATTTGTTAATAAAACAAAACAATCAGATCTTTACAATTACAATAACAATGTTTCAGTAAAATTTATATAACTTTTTAAATTTTAATTTTTTTACACAATGGAATTGGTTACACAAGTTAAATGGCTACAGATAGAATAACTTCTTTATCACAGATAGTAAAAGAATGTATAGAGACCCGCAAATAGAAATTGATTTGTGATTTTCCTTTCCAAATTTCAATTCCTACTAGAGATCCTTGATCGTATATTATTATATTCGTATACAGAAAATCTATAACACATTAGCTTAGTCGGACGCCGTTAAAAGATTTTTAAAATAAATATCCGTTTGCCCTCTACAAAAAAAATCTGAAAAATAACTCACACCAAAAATTATAAAAGTTACCGTAATGTAAAGAATTAAAGGATATTTTTAAATATATACAAAATCCAAATTCTCAATGCCAAAGCCCTGTGTTACAGCTAGTTTTCGCTGATACGGAAGCAGTCATAAAAAGGAATGATTATACATATATATATATAACATTTTAAACAAATTATTTAACAGGTAAAATAAAACAATAAAAAATTAATATAATTTACGTATATGATTCATTTATTAATAAAAAATACTTATAATCTAATTCTAAATTTAATATGGCATTATTACGTTTTATCGCATGTTGTTAAAAGTAACAGTCCAAATTATTATACTAATTGATTCTTATATGATATTTGGTACATTAAGAATACATATAAATATTTTTCCCTTTTTTATACATAATTTATTTTGCGTTTATCTATATACAAATTTGGCAAAACTAAAGGTTTAAAAAAAAAGTTTTGATAAAAAAAAAACTTGCAATATAATACTTAATTACAAAAAAAAAAAAAAAACAAATAACACATATCTTTATGATATTCTAATAAATATTTTAAAAACTATATTTTTTTTTTGTTGTCTTTATAGTCTGTTTGATTTTAGTCATAGAAAGAATTGTAATTAAAAACTTCTTGTTTAATGTGACCAGTTAGAAAATAGAGTATTTCAAATTAATCTGTACAAAAACACCCGTCTTTAGTATTTTCCTTAATCCAGTCTATGTATTTGGTAACCCGTGTGTAGACGCCAGGGTAACCCACTCGTGCACATCCGTTACCCCAAGATACAACACCTGTAAAACAAACAAACTATTACAGAGCCACCATCTTTAAATAAACAAAAGGTTTTTTTTTAATGGAACTGTTTATTTATTACCAAAACTGTAATAATCCAAAATCATAAATAACGTTCCTCTAAATGAAATCAATTAATTACAAAACCAACTATTATCAGTCTGCAATAAATACTTCATTAAAAAATATATAATTCAACTCCAAAACATTTAAAATGACACTTTCACGTTCGATATTTTTTTCAGATAAAGCCCATAGAATATTTTATTTTATTGTAGGTAGTGTACAATAAAATTATGTTGACTAAAACTTATACCTATCGTGCAGCTTACAGTTTGTAGTTTGTTAACAGAGTGGCGATTAGAAAAAAGTGATAATCCAGGTTGTGTCACTGAATTTTTAATTCATAAATTTAGTTCAAATTGACTTAATTTTTAATAAACATACCCAAGGCTCTATGATACCTACATATTCAAAGAGTAACAACTCGGGCGGAGAACTTTCTGTGTAATATAATACATTTGATATTTCCAAAACATAGCAATCCATTCATTAATAAAAAAAACAATAATAATTTAATTTCTGGCAAAGTATCATCACACAAAAAACACTACAGCAGGAGAAGTAACGAGAACTTACAGAATATCTTGCTTACCATGAGTTAGTTACGTAAGCAAGTCTAAAAACTGCTCTAAACTACTCCTATTAATTAAAATTAAACTTTATGTTACTGATTAATGCACGACCTACTCGGTGAAAACCTATAAAATACTATATTTAGTAAAATTATATCAATCATAACTTGAAATTTAAAACTCACGATCAGTGTAAATTATTGTTTCAAAGGAATTCTAAATCAATCATCATAATGTATTACGGTGGAAAAAAATTTAGAGGTTGTAACATCTCAGTTCTTTCAACAATCTTGATAAACATATATTACTGTTTCTTTTAAAGAAGAACCGCATCACTTATCTTGAATAAATACGTGTGTTTATGTAACTAGCAACAAATATTCCAGAAGTATAGCAAAATATTCATAACAAGTCATTCAGAACAGGTATTTATAAAATAATTCCGTCGAAATATCTTGATCTAGTATCTAACGGTATTCGGTTTTGTATAATTCCTTTAAGTATACATCAATCAATATGTAAGGAAGAGATTTGAGTTGGAAGATGCATTGTTTAAACAAAGAAGGAAGTCTATAAATGTTTAAACAAATATCAATATTCATTACCGATTAGCTCATAGCGTTTGTCGTGCTTTCTCTCTGTGATGAGCGGACCACCACTGTCTCCCTGTAACAAGATGTGTTTATTCTAAAGTTAGCGTATAAAATTAAAAACAATACCTCACAAATGTTTCTATTTGCACTTAAAACAATGGGAATATTGATGAAATCTAACAAAATGTATGACATAGAAGTCTGAACATGTGTTTTGTTGTACAAAAACAATGTGAGACAGAATTGATTAAAGAATTTTATACTGTATACCTGACAGGAATCCTTTTGTCCCGTCTTGGGGTATCCCGCGCACAGCATGTTGTCAGTGATCATTGAGGAAGTGTACTTAGTATTGCGACACTCTTCATTACTCAATACTGGCACCTCAACTTCCTGCAGTGTGCACGATACTCTTCCCTCCTCCGTCAACGTTCCCCATCCTGCAGCCACTGCTTTAACACCCACATAGAGGTCACCTGAAAATCAATTTATATTTTATTCCATACGTTACACTTTGATTGCCCGTAATATACGTACTAGATAAAGTTTCTAACGATAGAAGCATACAAATTTAATAAATAATTTGGATAAAACAATTTATTGCCAAATAAATCTACTCATCATAAATTTTTTACTTTAAACCGTTCTTTTCTATTGTAAAAATATACGATATTTTAATTATTTACCTACAAATACAGCATACTTGTTTTGTAACCTATGTATGTAATAGCAAAACGAAGTCAAATCAAAATAATACTACTTTATACTTTTAGATATTAATTCGGGTCACTTTCTTTTTAAATTTATGATGCTAAGTAACGTGTTATCAGTATAAAGCCGTATAAAAACTTAAGAATTGCTAAAAGCTATTAGTATATTATTAATATATTATGCAAATAAAAGGTCACAAAAGTCGAATATTTCACACATTAAAATTATTTGTATTTTTTTCTTTTAGTATCTAAAAACATTGCGCTGTTTGAACTTATAAACTGATTGTAATAGTTTTATAATAATTAGAAATTTAAAAGCTATTGAATTTATCTGAGCAACATACATAGTCAGCAGACATTTTTGAAATTCAGCCAATAAGGCAGTATTGGTTTGCTGTATTTGTCGTTATAGCTTTTTTTATTAAAGTCTTATTTAACTAGTTTCCTTGTCTTATCTTAAATAGACAGAGTATAACATATCTGTCAACATTACAAGCTACAACTTACTATCGTCACTTGGCAAGCATATAGGCTTAATAGCAGCAGTCATGGGAACCCTCTCATTCAGACGAAGTAAGGCGATATCATTGTCGAAATTGGCGAGAGAGAATTTGTTGGCAATGACGCGAATAACAAATCTAGTCTCGGGGCGCGTGGTCGCGTTACAGCGGTTGTGTTCACCGAAAGTCACCTTTATCATGAACCACATAAATCTGAAATTAAGAATATAAAAATTATAAGTATTAAAAAAATATTTACCTAAAAACGATGACGTTATCGTATGAACGTATATTGTGCTCGTAAATAAATAAACAAAAAGAATTAATTCCTTCGAAAAAGATGTGTAAAGAATACATATGTATTTAAATGAAATTTAGCTTTTGGAATTTCCTAAGTTTCGTACATTTTTAGACGTTAGAGACTGGTCGAATTTAATTAATTACGCTTTAAATAAATTTGTACCCGTGCTAAGACCCGTTACACCAAATACGAACAGTTATAGCTGATCTATGTTTTTTTAACATCTCGTGATTATAACGTCGTACATACAAATTAAATTAAATACGTCACCAATTTAACATCATTGTGAGCACAGTCCAAAATCAGTAAGATAATTTTATTAGTATTGTCAGTAGGGGAAAGTAACGAAGTAAATATTTTTGGTCTTGAATATTATTACCGGCAATGTTCACTTTCACTGTCCATTGTTAACCAAAACAAATGTCTTAATACGAATAATACTTATAAAGAAAACAACAATAATAATTTGAGATTAGTTATCTTATGTAGATATACGAATGCAAATAAAAGAGTCATCTCGAGATATTAAAAAAAAATACCAAAAGGCACTAGCGCTCTAAAGTGGACATTTGTCGAGGATATTGAACTCAAGTTTGAAGCCTGCGTCCGGCCAGTTTAAAGTTCAACGCACTGATACTGATTGGAATTCACAAATTCGGACAAAGATCTTATTTTGGTCATGTTTAGCCATTCCCAGGTTATCGGACCCGTATACCGATGAATTACGATTTCATCTGCAATTTAAGACGCATTTAAATTTTTATCGATAAAAACTAATATGATATCACTCCTTGCCCTCTACTTCTCCTCAATTAGCATTTTAGGTATCTTAATTGCAAATGTCATCAAGCCACGAATTATTTTGTTTTGTATCGAAATTTAGCTTAGGTCGATTAACCTACATTATACATCGATTTTTCCTCTATCTGTTTGAAAGGTTCCTTAATGCTTAAATGAAGAGATTAGCCTTATTAGATATAACGACAACTAACGTTTTTGTCTTAAAAGTTTGTTTACTTATAAAATATGAAACGTGTGGTGGTGTAAAACCAATATCCTCGTCAGTGCAAATATTTAAAAACAACACACTAAAATGTTTTGAATTTTTCTCAAATAATAATCATTCATTTGGTAACTTCCATACACAACAATTTCGAGCTAAAAACGTTTTAAAATCGATTTACCTCAAAAGCAAAAAATATTGATTAAAGATATTTCCAAAGTAAAGACGTGACTCATGGTTAAGTCGTTAGTATTCAAATATTTTCTAGTTTTTATATATGAGCATTAGTTTTTTATTAGTGAATGAGATATATTTACCATGAAAGACGAAATATAAAAAAGACAAAAGTAATTTGACGTGTTTGACTATTTTTAAAATATAAACAACAAGTATCGAAGTGAACTTTTAGAATCATTAAGACAAAAAGGTTGTAATAGATTATTTTGTTTTAAAAAAGGTCATCTTAAGACAACCTTTCCTTGTTCATTATGGTTTAAAGCTTTTATTTTGACATGTAAGCTGACCAAATACATTCCATCATCATCATCATACACATATTATAAAACAAAGCCCCAGCACGTCTGTCTGTCTGTCTGTTCACGATAAACGGAAACACTACTGCACCTATTATCAAACAGTTATCACCACTCGATAGCGTGATTGTCGAAGAAGATTTTAGTATATAATTTGTATATGTTTTTTATTTACTTATGTGTACATAAACGCTATTTGTTGAAGATGTCGGGAAAACATGAGCCGTTTGAGAGCTTTTAACGATAACGCTACCTAAAGTCTTTGAGATATAACAGAATAATTTAAAATGGAATTGTGTATTTTATATAGGTCTACAAAAAAATCCGCGGTGGCATATGTTTATACCTTAAGAATAACATACTATATCCATTTTACAACTTTTAAAAATTGGCATTCCCATAGCGTTTATTGGATAGCTATTTACATAAATACGGTATTAAATCTTATCAAAATAAATTATTTCGTTTTCAAGCCTACATCAGTATCTGTAAATTACGTTGTAAATCATTTAAGTCGGGCGTACCATTTGAAAGTTATCATAGTATAAGTTTAATAATTCTCAAAATTAAATTGGCTATTTTATATTTTTTGTAATAAGCCCGTGAGAAGTCGTGGCTAGTATATTATAAACATAACTTTTGTTCCTTCTACGTTGCATTTTGCTATGTGATATAAAAGAAAATGTGAGCGTTAAGAAAATTTATAGAATACGTAAATTTTACTTTGTTACTTTTCTGCCAGGATAGAGTTGGGACCAGCTAACCCGCTCATTTATATTGATATATCACGTTAATATAATTAAAAAAAAAATCCAAAATATAGTCCAGTAATTATAAGACGGCAGATGTAACAACAGTTTCTAAAACACCCTTAAAATGTAAATAAAACGTAAAAAAAATCTTTATAGGCACCTCTACAGTTATTTCAGTTTTTAGTTGTTTTGCATTCGTACTTCTTAAACTATTATTCATCATCTATAGATCAATATATAGGATGTTTGAAATACCAACCCTTTCACACAATGTGCTGCGGTAAGAACATATCTGTCGTTGATCAGCATACCTCCGCAGTAGAACTTTTTAAAATATGTCATTTTGGCAACCCAAGGGAACTCATTGACACCAGCCTCCTCACCCCCTACGATGCGGGAGACTTCATTTCTTTCGCCACATTCTGGAATAGTTTATTTATCCATTTATCTAAGAAATCCTTCATCTACAGATATCTTAATGAGTAAAACAAACTATAACGTTTATGTTATTGATAAAAAAAACTTAATAATCAGTTCAAAGGTGATAAATTTACTGCTTACTACATGTGCACGTAGTCTTGGCCTGGCCCGCTTCAAGTAGTGGTGGTCGGTTGCCCCAAACACCACCGAAGAAATTCTTCGAATACACACCACGCTTCGTACGCAATAAATCACCCTATTCGCAAATAAATAATATAAAGCTAACACAGTTTATTTACTACAAACATTTTTGAAACTGTAAATCTTTTAAAGATTTTCTAACGTCATTAAATATTATCCTAACATCCTTGTAACAATTATCATAGCACTTAAAAACTAATTATGAGGCAAATTTCATTGTAAAAGTTATAAAGAGATAATATAAAAATCATTTCTCTGTGTTATTAACAATGTTGCATATTAAATCATTAGAGTCCTCGATAATGTATGGAATATTTTTTTTTTAATTCACTAATTTGCGTCAGAGGAAAAAATTAGAAACATACCTCCGATAGAGTGAAAGTTAACAAAAACACAAATAAAAGAAAGCACTTCCACATCCTGAAGATCGTTATAACGAAAAAATAAATAAGTAGTATTTAGAATATGCACAATCGCATCTCACGTATTTAAACTTGTCGCGCGTTCACAAACGAGGACACACTGAGATGGTTTGAGGTAGCGGACGCCTAACAGAGGCAACAGACGTTATTTGGTTGTACCCCACTAGACTATCCATTTGGTACAAAAACAAAAAGGACGCACAAACAGACATGCACCACAAAAAAACGAGAAATTATACAATTCTTAGAACTCATTATTGTATTTTATCACATATATTTATAATTTTTTGCGTGATTTTTTCTAAATATACATATTTTCGTATAATGATATGCTAATTACCAGAACGCAACACCATTAATAAAGCGAAAGTGTTACTTTCCAAGTGGAAGGCGGTCACTTCTCTGACATCACTTAGAATTGCAAATAAAGTCTTATCAACTATATGAATGTATTGTTAAAACGAGAATAAATCTTGGTATTTTCCCATGGTCCATGGTGATGATTTTTGGGACTTATAGCCTTACTATCAAATCAAACAATTTTTTTTCCACTCAAACTTGAACAGCGAGGTAGTTTACAGAGCTCTACAAATTAGATGTCTCGTCATAAAGTAAAACAAATGACCGTAAACTGTTTATATTATTTTCTAGATTTTACACCTTATTTTAATTCGTATGTGTTGTTAAATAATAATTAAAAACTCGTAGTAAATTCAAAAAATATTAGTTTCATTTCAATGAAAGTCTTAGATGTCATCACTTTAATTCTCTTCAAATCACATACTATTCAAATATTAAAAAAAAATAAGTTTGTCACATTAATGTGTGATGCTTTTTTCGCTTTAATGGGATAAACCCTAAAACAATTTAATAACACATAGGCCTATACCAAAATTAGAATTTCTTAAATGAATAACTCTTTATCAACTTGTAGTATAAATTCATTTTGGCAATAATATTGCGAAGAATTTTGAGACTGTAATTCAAACATTGAATATTTCTAAGTTGACTAAAAAAGGACCAGAATATCGAAATCTACAAATTAAATGTCCTTATAGAGTCGTACAACTTGAATGTAAAAATTGCTTATAAATTATATATATCGGATTTAATACAAATTCGTTGTTTTTACAAAGAGACACGTCAGTCTCACGACACGTCACTAATGTCACTTCTGTCAGCACGTTCCATGTTATTTTTAAAATGTAACTTCAATTCTTCTGAATGTCCTTGTATTTCTTGAAAGTACTCTATTCTTCAACGGTCCGCACTCACTAAACTGTCCTGTCGTGCCTCCAGACGTTGCTTTTATACCAAAATTCAAACATGGTTCTATTCTCCTTTTGATTTTGATATCGTTTTACTTTATAACAATAACAAGAATACCAATAAATTTTTATAATAATTATTGAAGACAGCTTCAAGTTATTATCATGTTGCATTTGTCATTAAATCTGATAGCGCCGATATACAGGGTGTCCCAAAATGATCACGTCCCAGTGACACAGGAGTTAGATAAGCTCCAGATCTATCAGAAAATCACAATTTGACCTTAGTAAAAATATCACGGTTTTCGAGATATTCGCACTTATTTATTTTTAAAAATCGCTACCTTGTGTCGGATTTCTGCTATTGTTGCCTGGAATAGCTTCGGATTGTAATTTTTTTTATTGTTCTGATATCTTGAATAGTTTTATTAGAATTATTATTTTACCGAGAAATACTTTAATTTCAAAAAAATAAATTGTTTTACTGTGACTCATGACCTTGAGAAAAGACAAACACTAAATTTGTCTAGCTGGTGTGAAAAAATTCTGTTTGACACCGAGTTTGCAAATAATTTTATAAAGTTTTTTTTTCATCAGGGCCCTATCAGTACTCAGTGCGGAATAAAAAAATAAAATTGTTAAAAGGAATTATCATTAGAGATTGTTAAAACAATACCAGCATTTTTTTATTACAGCAAATGTTCGAACTGCCTACATGGTACTCTAACACACAAATGGCATCTTTTAAGGAATAAGCTTCTGAGAAGCCTCAGACGCCTATTTGCGAATTTTCTCGAGCCGCTTTATTTACAAGTAGCCGCAGTTCTTCTTGTGTTCTAATAGGTTTGGAATAAACTTTGTCTTTTAAGCATCCCCAATAGAAAAAATCTAGGGGATTTAGATCGATTGCGGTGGCCATCAAATTGGTCCCAAACGGCCGACCCATCTTCCTGGGAACGTTTGGACGAGGTATGCTCGGAAATTTTGAAACCACATCCTTCTTCTCAATGCTAAGGCACATCCTCGAGGAGAAGAGGTAGTTCGTCCTCTAAAAATTGCAGGTAACTTTCGCCATTTAAGATCGGAGGCAGCACAATTGGACCTATTATTTCGCCATTTAAGATACCAGTCCATAAATTTATTTTAAACTGGTGTTAGGTCTGGTCTTCTCTCCTCTCGTTTGGTTTTTCCAACTTCCAGCTATGGATGTTGTGGAGGTTTAAATAACCATCTCCGTGACATACGGATACGTCGCTCCACAACACCATATTAAAAAAGTTTGGATCTTCTCTATGCTTTTGAAGCATTACACGATAAAATTGTACGCCTTTGGCGTAATCGTACAGGCGTACAGGGTGCGGGGTACAAGAGGCGACCGATAAACCAATCACCCGCCGGCGCTGGGCTGTGGTAAGTTCAGATAATTGTATCTTTTTTGTTTAAAATGAATTTGGCTAATGGGGCCTTTATAAGGAAAAAAAAATGAAATGTCAAAATTTTTGCAAAAAACTCACTAGTGTTTTACGATTCCTGTATCAGCATTAAGTAGACCACTTTTTAAAATTATTTGCAAACTCGGTGTCATATAGTTTTTTTTCACACCAGCTGGTCAAAGTTAGTGTTTGTCTTTTCTCAAGGTCACAAGTCACAGTAAAACAATTTTTTTTTTTTGAAATTAAAGTATTTCTCGGTAAAATAATAATTCTTATATCAAATTCTTTGTATAAACTATTCAAGATGTCAGAACAATAAAAATAATTACAATCCGAAGCTATTCCAGGCAACAATAGCAGAAATCCGACAAATGGTAGCGATTTAAAAAAAAAATTAAAAGTGCGAATATCTCGAAAGTCGTGTTATTTTTCTGAGGTCAAATTGTGATTTTCTGATAGATCTCGAGCTCATCTAACTCTTGTGTCACTGGGACGTGATCACTTTGGAACACTCTGTATAATATGTAGGTAATTGTATTATTTATAAAAAATAATATTTTATTTACTTTATTATATATTTTTAACAGCTTGAGAGCCATGATAATAATTAAATCTATAGATCACTTAAAGTGTTTTCTTTCGAAGTTCTTTACAGGTTTTGATTTCCTCTAAGATATAATTATTTCCATGATCAGACTAATTTTCTCAAAATGCAATAATAGTTTACCATCGCTTACCAAAATGACACATTGTATCAAATACGCTAGGCATGTATATATAAATGTAATGTCAAAAACTTTGTATTCTATTAAAAGTAAAATTAATATTTCGTATTACTTTTAAAGTATTTCATTACCTTTTATTTGAAATACTTTAACGTACTTAGAAAGTAATTAGCAGAAATCATTAAAAATTACACTTTACAACTTTGGAGACAAATCAAACGAAAAACGTCAGTAAATACATTTTTATTCAACAATACATTCAAAACAATATCTTCATACAATTAAGTTATTAAAAACCTTCAATATACATATATATAATTTATGCTATGGCTTCATTCGCACTAGAATCGTGGAATATTTTGCCAACGTCAAAGTTTTAAGAACTAACAAAATATATTTTTATTAAATAAATTATAATAAAATTTAAGACATATTATCGTGACAAAGATCACAGTGACAGCGTAAAGAGCGATCTATTTTACACTTAGAAATAAAAATATAACACCTATTTAGTAAATTGTATACTTAAATATAAAAAAAAAACTAAATAATTTAATAATCAATAACATAATATTTCTTATTGTCAAAACAGTATTTGAAATACATTTTCATTATATTTTACAACTAAGAAAATATATTGTTATTATGAAACGAAAATATTGAGAAACTTATTAAATTAATTCTTATTTACAAATAATTGAACACGTAGGTAGTTCTATATTCGCTTAACATCTATTGGTAATCTGCACCACCGGCCTGAAATGTTTATTTACATTAATTATATCAATCTTATAATATATTTATAAGTTTATTACTTATAAATAATTTAATATATAAAATATATTTAAAAAAAAATTATAAGCAAAAAATAAAAAAGACGATATCAAAAAGTACACTAGCCCTGAGATTATGTTAGTACATTTTAAAATAAATTACAAAAACCATACAAGCTACAAGATTAAGAAGTTAAATAGTATAGATTAAAATATGATTTGAAAATTAACTGAAAAAATATAATAATTAATATAAATATTTTAATTTATTAAAAAAGAACTCCTTTAACTTCATCATATAGAATATTTTCTAAATTAGAGGATATTATTTTTTTTGCGATCTAAAACTGATTTCGCAATATATTCGGACATACACACAAATTCTAGACAAAAAAATATGATTAAAAATATACAAATAATTCCAAAAAAAATTGCTTGTTAATTAATCAACATTAAAATACAAAAACAAAATCAAATAAAACCGAAGAAATTAAACTGTTTTTTTTTTTCTCGCAGGGTGCTCTCAAAATATGTATAATCGTGAGCAATGACAGAAAACCTCTTTGTTATTTTGAAAAGTAAAATTTTAATTAGCACACAGGCACGTGTCTTTCAAATTAGCCCGCAACCACGGTAAGTAGCGTGTGATGCGAGTGTACACGCCGGGGTAGCCCGGCCTTCCACAACCTACGCCCCATGACACTATACCTGAAAAACACAAAATATATGTGGATAAGTTACTTGTTAGAGATACAAAATAAGAATATCTTTGAAGTATGTTGAAAATTTTTTATAGTAAAAAGATTCATTATCCTATTAGTCTTTTGAAATTTGAGAGATGAAAGATATTAATATAAGGACGATATTTTGGATATGGATCTTTTAAATATTTCCATTCGTTCTAAAATTAGCAATCTATTTTATAATAAAAGTTCTTGATGCACGCTTGCATTAGAAAATTGGCATTGGCAATTGCATGATGAGAGCGTTATGAAAAGAGTGATCGAGTGAGGCGTACTAAAATTGAAAGGGAGATAGATAAGTTAGTAAAAATAGAAAGAGACAGAAAAAGTTACGTCTTTAAAATTTAACTGTTGGAGCAAGGAATTCTACTCTGTTTCTTCTTGTCCCTCTTATTTTCATAGCCTTTAAATAAAATAAAAATCTAAACAAAATTTTTTAATTATCGATTAAAATCTAAAATACGTTTAAATATTAGTAGAAGGTATGTATATTTATATACCTATACATTTACATACACTTATATCCATATAGTGAATCTAAAAAAGTTTACTTAATTCGCGTGACATTTTTTGGTGTCGTTAATTGTTCATCAGAGCACACTCATTTTTTATATTACAAAACAATAAAAATATTTATAGACGAGTATTTATTCTAAGTTATAAGACCACGAAGCTAACAAAGACAACATTCGATGTACGTAAGTGAAAGAGTGTTTTCGAGGTACAGTTTCACTATTTTTTTATTGTTCAGCGTTTCTTCTAACGCCCTACAGAATAGCTGAAGCCAGTATTTATAATTTTCAAAAAAAAGTTGATACTTAAATGTTGCCATTACAAAATTAGAATGGTTCAGTATTATAATTAATTATAATCAGTCATAAAAATAATTCTAAGTATAGTATACTGTACTTAGTACGGCACATATGACACCATAGATAGATACAATATATACAGCACAATAGATACGGCACAGATGACGGCAATGCTCAATTACTAGTATCTACACATATCTCGTTTGACGTATAATACTAACCGACTATTTGGAATCTGTCACCCTGTTGTATGAGCAAGGGGCCTCCGCTGTCACCTTGACAGGAGTCAGTTGACGATCGCCCAGCGCAAAGCTGTAAGAAAATTACAGACTGCATATATCTCCTGTGTTTGCATTTAATTGAATTCGTGTTGTTTTAGATCTACTATCAAAGTTCTTAACTGTGACTTCAGTCGAAGCTGTTAAATTTTATTACATTCATAAGTTAATCCATTGTCTCCTTGATTCCACTCCATTCCATTACATACATTCCTTGTCTCCTCCATTCCATACGACACGGGCAGAATATACTGTGCAGTGTACACGTTTTTCCAAAGATGAAGATCATATTTAAAACAACCAACCAAGAAAATTTCTGTCATTGCTATCTGACGTATTAGACCATATTAATCGTGTCTCCTCCAGACAGTACTCAAGATTATAATTCGTCCAACAAATAAAAATGTTGACATTGGTAAAATATTTCACGATTCGTGTGCGAATAAAGCCATAGTTAAAAAAAAAAGAAATATCTCAGATGGGAACGTTTGTATGAATAGTATTAAAATTTTTGTAGTACACTATTAATGCAGTGCGGTAGTAGAAATTTAAAATAGTTTTTTCATAACTATGATGAAATTTAATTTTAATAAAATGATTATGCGCTTGTTTTTTTATGTGAAACATGCCAAACGAGCAGACGGTCTAGTTGGTGGGCAGTAGCCACTGTCACCCATGGACATCCGCAACATCTCTGTTGCGGATGCGTTGCCAACCTTGGTTTTTTAGGAAAGGGAGGAAAGGTGAGAATACTGAAAGGGCAACCGGCTCTCTCACTCATCGGACAAAACGCAGCCATTAAAGGCTACTTCACACCGATCTTCTGTGAGAGGGTTGTACTTCCCCGGTGGAGCCAGTCCATATTCGATCTATAGTTATAATACAACAGCTAGGCTCTACTACCTACAAAACTGTATACAACTTGCATACAAACATTATAACTATCAAACTTAATCACGTTAGACATACCATGTTATTAGTGATTCTTGTAGCCCTATACTTCATTCCGCGGCACTGCGACAGTGATAGAATTGGCACCCTGACTTCCTGAACCACAGCAGGTAGCTGACCCCCCTCCGAAGTCCGGCCCCAGCCTACCACGATTCCCTCTTTTCCAGATGGTTCAATACCTGAGGAGAATCAAATTAGGAAATTAAAAGAGTATTACGAAAAAAATTTTTGAATAAACTTAATCCGTAGTATATCAAAGAAGAAAAATTCTGAACGAAACTTAATCCGTAGTATATCAAAAAAAAATTTTAGCCGACTCAGCGTAGTTTTTGTTCTGAATCTTAAATTTCAAGATTAAAGCCTCAGTGAAAAATGTTTTCCAGTTAACATGAAACAGAATGTGTAACATTTTAATTTTAACAAAAAAAATCCAATAAAATAAGTGTCCAAGGTTGGCATCAAATTTCATAAAAATCATAAATATACATATACATATGTATACCCAAATATAATTTACAATAAACGACTCAAACATGCCTCGAAAACAAATAATTATGTCAAAGATATTAAACTGTTTGTAATATCTTATAAAATATTCTTCATGAATATATCATGACAACTTTTTTACGTTCTAATATATCTGTATTGTTACGTGTATCACGTCATACATCGATAACTGTCTGCTTTCATATGTATGGTTTTGTTTAATAAACTTGAATACAAAATTATTATGTAAGTGAAGTCAATATATAGAATAGTTAATGTTCCTTTATTAGTGAAGAGTCTTAGAGATTTCCAATATATACATCATTATGTAAACGACCCTACTATAGAGATATTTCTCAATACGGACTTATGAGCCGAATTTCATTATTAATTTTGCAACGCATAACGAAAGTTTGAATTTTTTTGGTTGAAATCTCAGTATTTTTATTTTATTCGTTTATTTAAAGGCACAGGAATGACTATTTCTTACTAATGCTTCTATTCTACGTTACTGATTGATTCTTCTGTTTGGAGGTACGTACTTGCTGGTGGTAGGCAAACTGGTTTGATGATCTTTGAGAAGGTCACTGGTTTCCGTAGTTTCAACAATGCAATGTCGTTGTTGTATGAGTCGGAGTCGAAACTTCGATGTCTTACTATGGCGGTGACAGCACGCATTATGGCCGGACTTTCAGACGTTATAGTTTGATCATGGTCGCCAAGAATGACACGGATTTTGGAGCGTTTTAGTCTGGAAGTTAATTAGTTCTATCAACATCTAAGTCATTCAAACTCCACATTATTTTCATACGTGCCGCCTTCTGCCAAATACATCGAGTATAAATAACAGAAAAATAAAATCTTGACTTATTACGTTCAATGCATTAAGATACTCGTATTGTTTTGATACTCACTTACGCACACAATGAGCGGCTGTCAATACATACTCCTTGGTTAGCAAAGATGCTCCACAGTGGAACTGACCATCATAAACAAGCCTTGCCATCCAGGGATACCGGTTCACGCCGGCTGGCATACCACCAACTATGCGGTTCTCTTGGTTCGGCCCACCACACTCTGAGGAGAAAGTGAAGTGTAATGAACTGAATGCAGGATGATAAGCCTGTGTTACGACTTCTACTGAATCGTCAACTACTGGGAGAAATGTTAGAGCTGAAATAGTTGATTAATGTATTCAGGAACAAGACGTCGGTACTCGGTACATAAGCGATAAAAAGTTTTCTAAATTAATATGTATAAGACATATGCTTTATTTGTAAAAGCACTTATTCTATGTTAAAGTAATCTTTATGTAATAGTTTTTACAGCATTAATTAATTATTTACTTAACGATCAATTATAATTAATTATTATTTATAATAAGCGTTGAGATATAAAACTACGTACATTAAATGCTTGGTCGGATTAAGACAAAACATTATATTAAAAATAAAATTAAAATAAATTTTATTAGAGAAGTCGTAAATGTTAGTTTAGTAGACTTATTAAGGAAGAAAATACTTATAGTGAATTAAACTATAAAATAGTACATGAGGAAATGTGCAATGGAGTGAAACAAAAAAAATAGAGTGCCTTAGTTATTATTTACTACTACTGTGTTACTTACCTATCTTTCTAGGAAGTAGATTTGCTCGGCCACATGCTAAAATGTGAATAAAATAATAAAACTTTTGCAAAGGAAAAAAAATCTTTATGTGCAATTCTAACTAATAGGAGATTAGAAATAAGTAGTATTTTTATTTTTATAGTATATTTTTTTAGTAAGTTTTCGTGTGTAAGTTATTTTGGACCAGCATCATACTTTCTGTTTCCGTTTTTGAGTCCACAATAGGCATGTTTTACAAATTTTTCATGGAAGAGAATAATCTGATTGAAAAAAAAAACCTTTTTTCCTTATTGTTTGTTACTATATTTAAAAATATAACTTCTTTTCTATACAGTTTTATGGTTAACTTAAGTTGCTAAGACAATATAATTGTTTCTCTATCATCTTAATGTTTAAGTTGCCCGCACTGAGTATGCAGCATCAACATATTTGTAAAGTTTTTTTTTTTGTCTTCTTGCAACACTGTCTCTGTATTTTTTCACTACATTTTTTTAATTGTCGTATCATGTATTCAAATTAAAAAATATATATTATAAATAGTTTTAATTTTTATATTACGAGTTTATACTCGCGAGGCCTTTTTTAAAACCAGTGAACTAAGAATAATGAAGTCCCATAAGTCATATTCACTTATTCTGATTAATCGCTTTTATATTCAACTAAGGTTTGCTAAAATTTGATAAACTGAATATTTTAGTAGTATTTAAATGTTCAAATACTTACCACAGGAACAATTCCTGACTTGGGGTTCCTCTTCTTCATCTTCCTCCACGCTTGGATCATCCAAAATCGGCACTTCAAGACCGAAGATGGCGTCGAACAAAAATCTTTGTGTCCTGTTGCCCGTGGATACCTTGAATTATTACCAAAAGATTTCGTGAACATAAAAATCGCTTTATAAAAGTAATTTCCAAAAGGCAAAATTATGAAAGTTGTGACTAAACTGAAAAATATCATATAAGGATTTGAATTTATTTTGGTGTTAAAATACGTATTATATAATAATGTTATGTGCTACAAAAGGTTAACATTCATAGTTCCGTAGACGAGCGGAAAATTATACGTGGTTGCGCAATCATTTAATTGCCGCTAATGTCAATGTTGCTTTCACAATACGAATCACGTTCCGACTTACTGTGATCTTTTTGTTTTTCCCTTTTTTTATTTGCTTTCATATGGCATAAATGAGGTAGTATAAACAAAGAGAAACTTTTATGTAAGACACAAATACTTTTATCTTTAATCAATGAGATAATAAATACGTACACTTTATTTGTACCTACTTTTTTGTTGGATTGTATTAAAAAGTAATATTAAATGTATTTATTATATTATAAAAGTTTAATGGGTATGCCTTTCACGGTTTATCAATAATTCAGATGATTAAGCATGGATATATTTTAATTGCACAACAATTTTATGCAGACATTAACGATGGGTTGTTTTTAAACATACAAATATATACAAAACATATTTGTTTATATAACATACATACTAAATAGGATAGGATATTGCAAAATATGCAAACAAAATTGAATTCTTTCGAGCGTGTTTAAAAAATAATTCATGCACTTTCCCTCCAACAACGTAACTGTGTGACGTAAGAATGGGACTTTGTCTTTTGCATTGCTTAATATTTTACATAACATAACGCTAACAAGGCTAAGGTTGTTACATCTATATAATAAACATAATCGCGATTTGTAAACAAACAAATTTATATTAGTATAGGAAAAGTAAGCTAAATGAATATCGAATTTTTAAGTAAAACTTGTCAAATTTGTATTAAATGCAGATCAACAGTAAAAACAAAAATAATTATGAATGATAAAACAAACGATTACATATTTACAAAATTTAAAATGAGAGTTTGATACACATATTCTGAATGCAGTAATCACAGTAGGTGCTTACAAATGCACTAAATATTTTTTTTAATAGGATTCATAAATTATCTCATAATATCATCGTTAGGTGTATGTAACCTTTTTGTATTTAAACTAAAACCTGTCTTTTCAGTAACGAAGACTCCAATAAAATCGTTTTATTTCTAGAAATGGTGGCCTCACATGCATATATAACTTTATACACAATACCATTTAAAGAATTCTAGTTTTGTAATGATATTATAAAGCTATAATTATCTATGTAATATAAGATTTCAACCAAAACACTATCAATTAGTACCTAAAATCGAAATTTAACAACGAGGTCGATTTCGTAAGGAATATTCGAGAACATTTTTAATTTGAAATCTTAATTTTAAAGTTTATTGTTATCAATTGTTCCATGACCTGAAAGTAGAAACGCCAGTGTTGTAATAGACCTTGATCTAATGAACGGTTCGTTCTGGTCGTCTGAAGTTCAATATCATGATACAGTTCAATACTAAAGAAATTTCACAGTTTTTAATTAGAAAAATAAAATTGTAGTTAATATTTTTTTGGACTTTTAAATAATGAAAAATTAAATATGCACACCATATAACTATAAATTAGATCCGGTTCAATATTTCGTAATTATGAAAGGGGGTTAAAAAAAAAGTAATTTAACTATTTCTAAATTGAACTGTTTGTTACTTCCGAACAATATGTGCATTAAAAAACTACAACTATATTTTTTTGCAACAAATCATTGGAACGAATAACGTGTATGAAATTTTAATATTTATGTTAAGGGAAACCCAACTAGAAGAAAGCATTTTTTAATCTGTGTCTTTAACTGGCGTTATCAAAAATTTTAAGAAAAACGATTTAGTAGTTTTTGCTCCATTGTAAAATATATACTTTAATGGTCTTCAATATTCACTTTTAAATATTAGTAATATAATATTTTAGACGAATGACACTATAACTATCACGGAATGACATCTGGTTGGACAATATTACTTCTTGTACTTTTTTTATGATGGCGCCATTAAATTCGTAATGTCAATCAACAAACTACTTTCCAATGTAATTGTAAGGCTTTCACGAGGAAATTGTTATTGTACTCTCGTTTTTGTTATCCGAAGTCGTTTATCAAACTCAAGAAAGTATGAACCCGTAAGATCTAGGACAGCTTTATTCTCACCATCTTTTTGATTACCTACTGATTGATGTTTATCATACCTTACTGACTCTTACTTTTGACTAAGTTTTTTTTTAATATTTTATAATTTAAATTAAAACAACGACAATAATCAACGACAGTGATTTACACGTAAATGTAGGTATAGTTTTTTATAACACAAGCGCCTTATTTTTATTTCAATTGAGTTCAAAAAATTAAAAAAATATATATAGACCAATTATATACATGAAAAGAAATATCAGATTTTTGTTTAAATTGAACAAAGACAAAACAAGTTATATATAAGAATAACAGAACTAGAATTTAATAAACCTAACAGAATAACTGTAACCGCCCACATTGGTGACAAAACAAGCTATAAATGCTCTAGGAACAGAAAGAGGACGACTGCTGTCTGTTTGTCCTATAACAAAACACAGTCCAAGTAACTAATGAACTCAAAGATATTGTAAATCTAAAATATAGTGGCAATTTAATTGATAATACCAGCTATTGCAAATCCCTGAAATATATGGTTTATTATTTTAGAGTTTAATGATATCAATCGCTGCGATAATTATATCTTTTTTATTGTTATTTGTTTGTTATGGCATATTGAAAACCTATCGCATACTGCTAGGTGTTTGATTCCTCTATTTGCTAAAATGTTAAAATCACGTTAATTCAGCAGCGTCTTAACAAACTTACTGGCTACTTTATTTCACGAAGCTCTTGAAATTGGACATAAAACTTTAAATTAAAATAACAGTGATTTTATAAGGAAGAAAATATAAAATTACGTAATAATTTAAATTAATAATATGCTTGTATGAGCCGATTCATAATAGCGTGTTATAATATAGATTGTTCTTACGTAATGCGAAGTTACTGGCGAAAGTAGTGCACATCCGTTTTACATATCTATCTATTATTTAAGTAATTATATGGACAAGTTATATTTTATATTTAAGGAACCAGTCATTCAGTTCAGGAAGTTTAATTATGTGAAAGTCAAAGTGGTATGGAATCAGCTATGCTATTAAATTCTAGTATTTTCGTATCCTTTAACAGCTATATACATAGTTTTCTTTTTATATGTACTTTATTATGCCCCAAAAGTATGGAATTATGGTTTTCAATATTTGATTATAGTGTTTAAAAAAGAAGTAGCCCCTATTAATTTTTTAATTTTTTAAATCGTTCGCTAGCCTTGATAAAAAGCAAATATATATAAGCAATTGTGTTTTTTTCATTTAATCTTTTCAGCTTGTTTTAATTTAATTTAAGTGACCGGGTATTCATAAGGCTTTACAGTGCAATAGCTCATACATGGTAATTCCCATCGCATTAAATAATTTCTTACGAAGTTGCGAGTATTTCCTTTGGCAATATGTCATAACAGGTGTATCTTGTATTAAGACACGTAACACAGAAAATAGACAGCGCTGCTGATTGATTATTGTGCCTTTTTATATACATATACGTATATTTTTGCATGAACGAAATTTTAAAGTTCAAATAGCAGCAGTTTTAGAAAAAATATATATTTTAAACACAAAAGTACTTTATTACTTTAGAAATCAAGTATTTTGCTACATTTACCTCTCGCAAAACTAATAACAATTGCAGCTTTATATACAGGGACAAATAGGTAGGTAGTTGTGTAATTTCGCACTATCAGTTTATGAATTAAACCGAAAGACAATATGTAACAGACAAAAATAAAATATATACCTATAATGTAATTAGTGTCTTTTAAAAGAAATCCTAACATTTTTTTTTAATAGTTTGAATTAAAAGAAATGTAGAGATCTGTGAACATTGATTTAGGTGAGTATAAACAGATTTCTTTGCATTTTTGTCCGTCTATTTAAGTAGGCACTAGATAGAAAATACTCTTGTTAAGTTGTAACTCACAAAAACAAACAAGATCAGTATAATTAAGAAATAAAAGCAAACTCAGCAGTTTCGTCTCATTTTCTACTTTCATGATATTAAAATGTACATATTAATCAAGCTTCTAAAACTATTTTTTGCACGATCTTAAATAATTAAAAATGTCTTCCTTATTTTCAAGCAGGAAAAGCGAGTAAAGTACTAAATGATACGGTTGCTCGAAAAAAACATATAGATAAAATCTTGATATAATCTATATATTAATTTAGCGACTTGTCTATCAAATGTATAAAAAATAATGAATCGATAATGTGAGAATAATTAACGGCGCTATCAAGAGAGTGCAATCCACAGAAAGTAAGAGTGCATTTGATGTCATTGCACTATCGGACGTTTGATAAATAAAACATACTTACATGGTTATCTTTTACGGCGTCCTGTAGGCTAATTTGCTTGGGCTCTGAAATATTTAATGTAAGAAGCACACAAAATATAGCCACTGTTCTCCATAGGCACATTGTTGTTGATCAGATGTCGCGTCAAATTTCGGGCTTTTTTATTGACGCGGCATATCACGCGTTCACTGTTCAGTTCGGCGTCGACAATTCATTGGCATTATTTGTATTTTGCAAATAAATCACTGGCCGACTGGCGCTGGCCGGAGCCGCGCGGTTCCTCTGATCGAGGTCTTCGCCACTTCGCGTACTTTCTCCTCAGGCCAAAAACTTGAACCCCACCGCTTACCACCACTCGCACAGCTGTTTGTGCGATAAGTGAGATGATACGTAACTGTTTTGCATATTTTAAGTAAGCCCCAAAAGGATTTTCTCCTTAATAGCATGAAGTAATAATGTTAAAAGCGAACACTTTAAGCAATTATTTTTGGTTTATTTTAAATTTTTGCCAATAACCAAAGGGACTTTTTATGAAAAAATTATACTTAACTTATTTTAAATCGAGTTTATTAATTTACAATTTTGCTTTAATATTTTCAATAAAAGTAAAGTATCTACGGTAGTCAATGTTTCAAAATATAATTCTTGGATTTTCCCACAGATAAATGAAAGTGAAATCATACTGCTGCCTGGCGCTTCCGCTACACGTTCAATAAAACGAATCTTAAGAGATATTACAGAAATTCTCTTCCTTTGACAACTAAACGGACTTTATTCTTCTAAACCGTTAACAGAACTAGGTATATCATATTGGCTCGCATTTAATATTAAGTTCTTACATACTAAATGTTTTGTCGCAGAGATTAGGATTTCAAAAGTCAAGTTTGCTTCCTTTTTTTAGACCATTTATTTTTTTTCTGACATGCTTTTGTTAACAAAATAGGAATTTTGAATTATTTCAATATTTATAAGTATGAATTTGTAAACCGTAGGATCAATGGATTAAAAAACTTATCCACTTACCTAGCTAAAATACTGTGAAAGAAATCACTATGTGTTTTCGTTCAAAGCATTTGACCTCTAAAAATACCCCGCACAACCAAAGAATATCTTAATTAAAATGAAGAATTGGAGTTTGAAAGCGCTTTGAAGAAAATTGGAAAAGTAAAATATTAGAAAAAGTATATCCTATGAATTGCGTCAAACAGCAATAAACAATTAATACCTACTTCAACCATCACCTAAATATCACATTTATGAAGTAAAACCGAATACAATTAGTTTTTTTAGAGAAAGTGGATTCTGAATGACCAACGGTACCTAATTAGAGTAGGATTAAAACCCTGACCGGAACAAACGGTGGTATTCGACAAGGCTCTGATGACTCTTTGGTGTACTTGGAGTGGCGTCATAAATGATTCCATGATAAGATAAGGCCCAACAAACGACAGATCTTTTATATCAATAATTGCAAACAATGATACAAGTACATGTATGAAAATTAAAGTCCTATATTTTTATCTTCTACATTGAGAGGTATAGTTACAAAAAAAAATCTAATTTTTTTATATCCAATATAAAATTGTTTGATATAACTAAAATACCTACTTTCCTTGCTTTTTTTTTAAATGAACTGAAAAAACTATAAAGCAAACTAGACATTTATAAAAGCAAAATGAAGGAATGTCGCCCTGAGTAATG
Source organism: Danaus plexippus (assembly GCF_018135715.1). Taxonomy (NCBI): domain Eukaryota; kingdom Metazoa; phylum Arthropoda; class Insecta; order Lepidoptera; family Nymphalidae; genus Danaus; species Danaus plexippus. The sequence goes on along the minus strand of NC_083539.1, from coordinate 6,589,723 downwards.
TTGAAAGTAAAACATGTCGATTAGAAATACCATAAAAAATTATCGTGTATTAAAGAACTGTCATAAATAGCTAGTTATTTATCCTTCAGACAAGTGATCGTTAGTTTCTTATTTGATAACATATACTTAATTATTTTAAGATTTAATGAAGTATTAGGGAATATTAAATAGAAACTTACTCAATACAGGACAAGTTTCATTCAAGTAATTAAATATTGTCTGCGTAAACATCGGAATAAAAAATATATATATAGTATACCTATAGGTTCTGTGTATTTTCCACCAGCATTGAATTATGAAGCTTCGTACCTATTTAATTTTTGAAGGTATATTAAGGTCAACAAAGGTTTTTTTTACAGATATGTAATCATTTTACGAACAAAAAAATTAGAAATCAGTTTTATGAAATTCAGTTTTCGGTTTAGCAACGTTAAAAAAACAGCTGAAGAAACAAAATATGACGCCTGCGAGCGCACACTTCTTTTAATGTTTATTCGTCCTATTTGGGTCTCACTTTGTTTGAGATTTTTAAATAATAAATTATTTAGTATAATATTTTGATTAATCTTATTTAAGATTTCAAAGTAGGCTAATAATTTTTTTATTATAATAATTCCTTGTGGCTTAGATTTATTTGGTTGCACCCTTTAACGGAAAATTGTTCCAATCAGGCCTATGCTACATATTTAAATTAAATAGTAAATCTGTAGAAAAATAGAACTAGATTTACATTATATTACATATATATATATGCATATATTTTTATTTAAAAAACATTACATCACGGTTAACCCATTTATCTTCTAAATTTTTTATCGCCTTGGTTTCCGTTTTTATATATTTATTTGCTCTTTGTGGCTTTTAAGAAATGCAGTGTAAAAGTACAAAAAAATTGACAGACAATGCATAAACATAGCTCATGATATTGGCCGCCTTAACTTCTCGTGATAAACAACTTTGTTTTTTAATTAATTCAATTCATCTAAAATTGTATTTACAGAAAAGATTTAACAGATAACGGTTTCTTCTGTAAATTTTCAAATACTTGATATACTTTGTTCCTATAATAAAACGACGATATAAAAAAAAGGTTTCCTACTGACGACGGTAGAGAACAGTATTTCTTTGTTTTCACTATCACTCATCGAACTTCCTACGGCGTCTTACGTGCTATGTCCATATAATTTCAGAGGACACTGCTTTTACACATCAGTGCTTCAGTACCTGTTATTCATTTTGATCTTCCTATTGAAGATATACTCATACTCTATACTATCAATTTCAATACAAAGAAATCGGCTCTTACTAATGGCAGGTAATATTGAAGTCATGTTATATGCTAGATCGTTTTATTCTTGAAACGTCACTAACCAAGATCAAGCGTACTCTAAGATGTTCTTCGCCTTATTAATAAACTGCATTTAATCGCAGTTTTAAGAAAATTATTCTAACGTGGGTAGCGCTGAAAATGTTTAGAACCTGTACGTATACATACTTTCTAAGTAGTTTTACGGTAGAAATTATGAACTAAAAAATATTCTTAATTTAATGACGTTTAAGGTAATTTTTTCAGTGAATAATTATTTAGTGGTTACTTTATTACTCAATGTGAAAAAATGAACTTAATTATTTTAGAAAAAATATCAGTTTTAACCTTATTCTGTCAATCTGCTTCTAATGCAGATACGCGGATTAATCCAGTGCTAGTTACGCGGATTGGCACTATCCCCGACGATAGGACTAGGTGTCTCTAAATGTTAAATAATTTCAACGACGGTGACTCAAGTATTATAGTAGTACGACTACTGTATTTGAAATAGTCACAGGTGTTGAACTGGATATATTGCTACGAACCCGAAACCAAAAGACAATCAGCTCATTGGGCGTTTCCTTTTGAGAATCGGTAAACTAAGTTAAAGAAAGGAAGAAATCAAGGAAAAAGGATGATACTCATTATTGGGTCGGAAAAGTTATTTCGCGACAATAATACTAGGTAACTAGAAAATGGAAGGACAGTTACTGCAGACTGCTATGTCAATCGCAGTTTGCCTGTTGTCTTGGAGAAAAAATTACAGCAGCGCCCTTGAAGTAGGATCCTCCTTCACCAAGACAATGCTTTAGCGCACTCTTACAAGACGGACTATTTAATATTTGATTATGGCAGGTGTAGTTAATAAGTTATCCGCCATACAACCGGGACCTGGTGCCCGGAGGCTTTTATTTATTCCTAAGAATTAAAGATAAAATTTCGAGGTATTCGCTTTACGAGCCCTGAAGATGCAGTGAAAACGTACGAAAATACAATAGAAGAGACCCCTAAGGAAGAATGGAAAGAACTGCTTTTCTGTGGTTCCATCGAATGCGACGATGTGTAGAGGAACGGGAGAATATTTAGAAAAACAAAGTATTAACAACTTTCTACATTAAGCTATTTTTCATTTTCAAAATATTTTCAGTGTTACGGTATCTCATATGAACTTTGTTCCCATTATATATGCAAGACCGATCACACCTATCTTCACAAATCAACGATGTTAAAACGGTCCAGAGCGCATTATTGGGAAAACCTTTGCCAATTTAGGTTATATAAATAATACCTAACTCTGATCCGGATATTCATGTTAGGTACTGAAGATATCCCTCGAACTTATTTTGAATTACCATGTCTTATGATGACATTTAATGAGATGTCTTAAGAAACTAAGACGTTCAAAATTTAAGTTATGCAGGGTATGCTTATGAATATTTGGGTGCAGAAATAAATCAAGTAAATAATAATGAATATTCTTTATTTTTTTTATAAAATTAGATATAGAATATGTTAGGAAATAAGAAAAAATACAGGACTTACCTTTAGATAACGAAAAGTATGATGTAAAATCCCCCGACTGGACTTGTCATGAAAATAAAAGGCATGATGTATTAAATATGGCAAGCAGATTAAATTTGTTAGTTAAATATGTTATTTTTAGGTCAGTGTAACCCCAAAACGGGCAAATAGTATGTGCTACAGAGAAATGAAATGAATAAAATTAAATGACACCAGAACCTTTCGATCATGTGTTTATCTGCGGAAAATGACTTATCAAATATTTTTGTTCCTGAAATAGTGATTCTTGGATATTCGATAAATTGATAACTATTTTTAAAAAGTCCCTTTTTTCGATGATATTAGGGCACGTCAACAAATTTAAAGGTGTCCTAAAGATTTCTAGAACAATCCGTAACTGGACCTTAAACAATTGGATATATTATCTATCTCACAGCTATTTAACGATGTTAAAAAAAGAAATTTGTCATCAGAAATAAAGCACTGTTTTTTATTTTTCTATAAACATCTAGAACAATAGTGTCGTTGAACAGTCCGATATTTATTGAAAATCTAAGTAGCGTAAAATATGTCATCTAAGAAACCTTATACCTTAACCCTAAAAATGTAACAGCGAATTAAAACGGGAAAATACCTTTTCGCTATTAAATGAGGTGTAAGTTAACTATATCTCTCCTATTAACCTAAAATCCATCCTCGAGACGCAAAAATTCATTTTAGAAATCGTTATCTTCAACTAAATTTTATGGTTCGATAAAACCTAATTTATAATCTATACCTTACCTACCAGTGTTGGTTTCTAGAAGCCGATCTCTAGCCAAACCGCACGTAGCAGAGTACCTATATATCTCAGTAGCGACTTGAACCTTCAGTGTCGTTCAAATGAAAGAATAATTTAAACTTTTTTTTAAATATAAAAACGAATATATTTATCAAGTCTAGTATCATATGCTCCAGAAGTGAGAAAAAATATAATGCCCCTTATTTTCAATCATTTTAATTTAGAGTTAAGACTAGCGCATATTATTTTCGATCTATTTGTATATTGTACAGAAGACGAAGAAGTTGAAACTACAAAGAACTAAAATAACATAAGGGCATTAGTATTCTCTGAATAGACGTTCAAAAAATACTCCAAAAATAATAAACAGGTTAGAAAATAAAGTAGTGATAAACTAATTCACTGATATTTAATAGAATCCCTGGAACAGTTTTAATAATTAGATATTTTCAGTACAAATAGAGTATGTGCAATATATTTCACAAATCAAGGGATTATTTTAACAGTCAAATTCTAAATAAATAACCCTACTGGTTACTAAATTATAAATTTATTACATATATTAGCCTAGTAATCCACTTTAAACCTATATTTCATTTACAGCTATTTGAGAACTTAATACTGATTTAAGGTCAGTAAATAAAAGTAGTCATGATTAATTCAAGTCTAATGTCATCATCTTATTTCAGAATTTCCTAGCTTCTACTTCAAATAATCTTACAAGATAACCTAAATTGTACTTCCGTAAAAAAGTAACTATATCTGGTTTCACAAACTATATAAATCCTTAAAAGTATGTCACCGTAAGTACCTAGGTACTACAATAAATATCATCCAGCTTACATATCAGTACATATTTTAAAGTAATCTATTAATATTTTCTAAGAGATAAATTGAGGTCCAACTAATTCTACTGGTTTCCTGACGGCTTCTGCTAGGTGGTCTGGCATGTTGACCAGAGTAGAGTAACTAGTGCTCCGGAGCGTACTGCCTACACTAGCACGATATACTCTGCACTACTAGTGTACTTAGCACGAAACCTAGAGATTGAAAAAATCTTTAATAACACACGTACAAGTATACAACATAACGGCCACCTTCATAGCATTAATTGTAACTAGAATTCATAAGCTACCTCTTCCTATTCCATTGCTTCATTAATGCTATGTAGTTCTTTAAACCTATTAAATGGCTATCCTAATAAATAATCTGACGCTAACAAAGGTTTCAAGTATGTGATTGTAAGAGTAAAATTTGTTTGGGGGGATGTGATGTGAATGATGTTATCAAATGTTTACATACGTAGCTTAGAATCTTCCACCTCTTCCTTGGTTGCCGCCGCCACCGCCGCCATAGTTGCCGCCACCGTAGCCGCCGCCACTGCCGCCACCACCTTGGTTCACGTTATAAGGGGCGGACCTATTGTTGCTATATTGCTGGTTACGCGTTGGACCACCACTGTATCCCTGTTGATTGTAATTACCAAAGTCTTGATTCCCCCACCCTCCTCTTTGATTGCCACCACCCCCACCGTAACCACCACCTCCCTGGTTACCACCCCATCCTCCTTGGTTGTTGTCCCATGGGTTGGAGTTGTTCCAACCTCCTTGGTTGTTTCCGTAACCTCCTATGACAGGTATTTCTTTTAAATTTCGTAAAATTGTGAAAGTTATACATTTAATTTGTATGTGACAGACAACATACCACCATTGCCCCAGTTGTCATTTCTTCCTCCTCCACCACCACCTCGCCCTCCTCTTTGGTCAGAACCATCTTTGGGGAGTGCTTTTTTAACATCTAACTGTTTACCATTAATTTTGTGGGGAGCATTCACTGTGAAACAAAATTAAGATCACTTATAGTAAATATAAGAATCTGAAATTCTGGGCCATTTTATACAGTGATTTAATTATGAACTTAAATTATCAGGTAAATATTTTGTAATATTAAAAGTTAATTTGTCCATAGACCTGCGTACCAGATCTCCCCTCAAACTGGAAGTCATGTATAGCTTAGTCTATGTTTTACTATCCACAGTCAGAGGAAGCCAAACCTGGATATAGATAAATCCATTTTGGGGCAAAGCTGTGGATTATCATTAGTGTGTTGACGAAAATATACTTACAACAAATTTTGTCAACTGGATCATAATCATCAAATTCAACAAAGCCAAAGCCACGTTTTTTCCCGGTTCCTTTATCAGTAACTATACTGACATTTTGTACATTTCCATAGTTTGAAAAGTATTCTCTAAGTTGTTCTTCATCATGATCGTCTTTAATGCCACCAATAAATAATTTTTTAACCGTAGCTCCAGCTTCCGGGTTTTTGATATCTTGTCTGGCTACTGCTCTTTTAGTTTCTACCATACTAAGAACAAAAAAAAAACTAGGTCATCATATACAACGAAAACACTAATTAAATAGTGATTAACGGTTATAATAGTGAGAAGTTGTTGGCCCCACAGAAAACGCCACGTGTTTGAATACGCGTAACATTCACAAAGCAGTGTCAATTGTTTTGTGCAGCATAAAACGATGTGAAAACAATAATTAACTTTCACATAGCTGGACTGCAATAAAATTAAAAAACAAACACTCACCGGCCATCTATACGATGTGGCCTATTAAGTTGCGCATCATCGACCATGTGCGCTTTCGAATACGTGATAAATCCGAAACCTCTGGATCTTTTCGTTTTAGGGTCCTTCATAACAACAACATCGACAATTTCACCCCATTTTTCAAAATGTGCTTTTAAGGATTCATCAGAGGTCCTATAGTTCAATCCTCCAATGAAAATTTTTCTATGTACCTCGGGCTCATCCTAAAAGTAGAACACGAAGGCGTTACAAAATGGCGGAATCGTTGCTTCAAACAATTTTAACCGATAAGAGGTGAAAAAATAATGAACTAATGCATGGTGTATAATGATAACGAATCATCTTTATCATTTTGAAACAAGGAAAATTATAATAATAGAAAGTAATGTTTTTACTTACAAAGCCATCGTCTCCGTTTTGCGGTCTCATGTTGACCGAAATAAAAAAAATATTCTAACCACTAATAAAAAATTTGTTTAAAATATAAACTTCTTAGCTCAAAACAAACAATATAATATTTAAAAAAAATTCTTCGAGAATAGTACGTCCACACCTAACCGACGCCACGCCAAAAAGAAAGATGGTTGATGTTCCAGAATTCAATAATTTTAACTAGCATTGCCGTCGCCAATCGCAACACGTCAACATAGTTGGTGTTGCCATAAATAGAATATAATTTTAGTATTATCAATTGTTTTACCCTACCTCTGAAAAATTTTAATGATATGTTTTTCGGATATGTTTATACGCGAGTATATTATTTATTTTTTTTAATTTTTTAGGCGTTTCTATAACTTTACAGCAACCTTGAACACGGTCAAACAATAAAATTGTCCAAGTTATACCCAAATATAACATAACTTCATTTTAAATGTGTACAAGTAAAAATCTAACATATCTTAAAAGTATTGTACACAATTCGATCGCGTGGTACCTATCTTGGAAGAAATATTTTTGGCAAATATAAAGATGGTAATAGAAATAGAATTGTTCTTTTTCCAAGCATTGTTGTGATGTTAAATTAATAATTAATTCTTTTATATTAATTTTATTTATCCATATTCATAGACTACATCTAGTGAAGAATTCCCTTGGTCGGAGAATTGCTATATTTGCAACTGAAATGTCTTTTTTTTTAATAACTTTAGTTGGAAGCTTTACTTTTTTTAGCAAATATAATAATCTTGTATGACCATTTGTATATTTGTTGATAAAATTCTATTCTGTTACATATTTTTAAAGGAAAACATTATTGATTCAATAAGTCATTTTGTCAAAAAAAATTCATATAATTTAATTATATGTATTTGTTTATATTATATACAAATTTTCTCATTAAGAGGTATTCATTAAACGATTTTACTAATCTGTGTCTTGCAACAAAAAACAAAAATCTGTCAACTCACTTGATAGCCGTTTGTTTGTTGATAATTTTAACGCAATCCATTCATGCATTCAAAGTTTTTACATTTAATTAATATAGATTGTATGTATCTTCTATAAATTTAACTCAAGTTTACTTTCAGAGTTAAAGCAATATTTTGCATTTGCCTTTAATTAATTACAATTGTACATACAATCATGAAGCCAAGCGGCGGGGACGATGACTATGTAAGAAAATAAGTTGAAATTTCAATGTGAACCAATTATTTAATTAATGATTATTCTTTTAAGGAGGGTGATGATTTTTTACAAGAGGAACCTGAACATACAAGGAAGTTGTTTATTGGTGGACTAGATTATTGTACGACAGATACGTCACTGAAAGAGTTTTATGAACAATGGGGGGATATTGTTGATGTTGTTGTTATGAAGGATCCACAGACCAAGAGGTCTCGCGGTTTCGGTTTTATAACTTATTCCCGGGCTCATATGGTAGATGATGCTCAGAAAAACAGACCTCACAAGATTGATGGAAGGTATATCTCTTTGTTCTGTCTGTACTAAGAATTTCCGTTACGATAACTATGTTAAGATTATTTTTATAACTTAATAAGTATATATGTATATATATTTAAATCTTCACAATTACTTCACTTCACTCATTATAAAGAATTCACAAGTGATGTAATTTAATTTTCATTCATTATTTTTAATTAACAAACTTTAGCAGTATACATTTTACATACATTACCTTTGAGAATAATCCATTTGGTAATAGGGTAAAAGTTTGAAATACCCAGAAAAATAAAACACTATACAATAAGATAGCTATTTAATATAGTAGCAAAATAGTGGTTTAAATATGTGTAAAGATTTAAGATAGTTCAAATGATTTAAAATGTAATACTGATAATTCAACATCTAAAGCTTTATGAGGTTGTTATACAGTTTAAAAAAAAAGATGATTTGTAAGAACAAGGTACATTTGTGTAAATTCTTAGTTTTATAAGTCAAAAATATAATATACATGATAATTTCAGAATTGTAGAACCAAAACGAGCTGTACCAAGAGAAGAGATCAAAAGGCCGGATGCTAGTGCAACAGTCAAGAAACTGTTTATTGGAGGTATAAAACAAGATATTGAAGAGGAAGACTTGAGAGAATACTTCAGCAAATTTGGCGAAATTATTTCAGTGAGTTTAGTAACAGAAAAAGACACTGGAAAGAAAAGAGGCTTTGGATTTATTGAATTTGATGATTACGATCCAGTTGATAGAATATGCTGTAAGTTGTTTCCAAAAAAATATACAAGTTTTCTATTCTTTTGAACATCTCAAATACAAATAAGCATAGTTTTCATCACAGTTGAGATTGAAGTCTATAGTTCATTTCAATAGAATTTGACAATCTTATAAACAAAGCAATTGACTAGGATTACTCCATTTTTACGTACAATTGTATGTCAGTCCTGATAATAATTACATTTCAATGAACCCCCCACTGTTTTTAACAAACTTTTCATCATTAAACAGCTGTTTATATATGTTTGTTTTATAAAATTATTTTAAACACAAAAATTTATTGTATTTGTCAAATTGAAATGATCATTTTTTACTCATCAAAGTCTATTTGTCTTTGAAAAGTGAGTGTTGTACATAATAAATATATAATAAACTAGCTTTTGTCTGTGACTTCGTCTGTGTTACTTTCAAAATAAGCATTGTAAAGCTGACCGGGAGAACTCTGTTCCTCCTTAAAGACAGTAATATAATAAGAAGATTTTGGATTTTATTGATTTATTTATTTTTTTCCATCTCATGAAAAGTATCTTATGTTCTTTTCCTGGTTCTAAGCTATCCCTCCACCAATTTTCATCATAAACGGTTAAGTCATTCTTTAGCTATAAATAGTGTACTCGTAACTAATTTTACTTTATACATGTATAAAGGTATTTATAATCATTATTATTTGAACTTTAACCAACTCAAAAATATTAAAAAGATCTGATTATAACAAACACTATAGTGTATTCAACAGGCTCATCAGAGCCAGTTTACTGCTCAGTTTTAGCTGATTTTCATCAATAAAATTGTTCTTTTTTTGTGGTATTTAGCATGTGGAGCTAAACATAGAGGGCGCTAAAAAGTATTTTTTTTTTTAACTCAATACTTATTGACTTTGATGGCATGGTTTTTGGGAATATTGGTTTCCTAAGGAACCGTAAGCTCCATTTACGCTATAAATAATAAAGTATCTTAAAGAGTATAGGGGCATAGACAAGTCTCTGTTAATATCAATTGATCACATTAATTTTCAAGATTGTTAAATTCTATTGAAATGAACTATACTTACTGACTGAGCAATTTATATCTTGTTCCTTAACTCATTAAAACTATGGGGGATATTTAAACTGTTTGATAAATTATATATAAATAAAAAAGCAGAACATTTTAAACCTTAGTCTAAATATGAATTTTTTTTTGCTATTCCATCATTCAGAATAAAAAAAAAATATATATGTATTATATAATTTTGGGTAGTGTGTACTGTATATTTGTTTCATTCTTGAATGTAAAAAAGTAAATATATGTTTGTGGTTCTACCCAACTTGATATACTTAGAATAATAATTTATAAACTGTTAACAAATTTATGCTGCAAGTAATATTTATGCATAATTAATTAAAAAGAGGCTAATTTTGTAAATGACTAGATGAAAATTTAACATAATATAATTTCTCAGATAACAATAAAAATTTTATTACAATTTGAGTTGTGATTTGTATGTATGAAATTATTTTTTAAAATTTTTAATCTATTATGTATCTTGTGAATAATTTAAAGCTTATTCCAGTACAACCAAGCCACAAGGTTAAAGGTCGTCGCTTGGATGTTAAAAAGGCTATATCAAAGACAGTGATGGCATCTAGTGGTAGTAGGGGACGGAGTGGAAGATGGAGTAATAGACAATTACAGGATTGGAATACAGGTAGGCTTATAATCATTTCTACTATAAAAGTGGTATCATATGATGGATTAATAACTAATACCTCCTAAAGCTTAGTAGATTTTGAAAATAAAAATCTGAATTATTCCATATTTTAATCCTATTGGTCTTCACTATCCTTCAGATGGCGCCTTTGATTCAGGCTACGAGCAGGGTTGGAACAACCAGAATCCTTGGGATAATTCAGGCAATTGGGGCAACCAGGGTTATGATCAAGGTTGGCAGGGCGACTTTGGGAGTGGATATCAACAAAACTATGGTGGAGGGCCAATGAGACCTAATTTTAGTAATACACGACAACAGCCCTATAATGCAGGTAATTTAAATTTACAAGCTTTCTTAATCCTAAATTACTGATGAATAATCAATTAATCTTGAAATATATCTGGCCGCAATTAGAATTATTCAATTTATGAATATAAATTCACACAATTTTAAATCTTTATGGTTTAAATTTGAAGAAATAATTTGTATTCAAATGGAACCTGTATATCATGTTACAATTTAGCTATAATGCTAAATATGAATCCGCAATAAAAGAGCTTTTAAAAAACGACACTGTTTTTTTTTATGGATTAGGTGGTGGCTACAACAGCGGCAATCCTTCCAACTTCAACAACTCTGGCAACACTCCCAACAACTCTCGTCGTTTTTAAAAGACCTCTTGTAAGTATTTTCTCAAATTGTTTTATTTATTATTAACAATTAAATATTAACTTACTTAAAAAGGTCAATTGTTTGCAACATTCTTAGGTATGAATATGGCTAAATCTACATTTCAGAAAAAAAAACAATTAGTAAATAAACCATTTTTGGTCAGGATCAACATATTCCAAATAAATTGTTTTTATAATACCTGATAGCAAAAGCTATTTTTAAGTTGAAGGTCCATAACTAAACATTTTTGAACATAGGTCTCAAGCTTAGTTGAAGCTAGGCAGGGAGTAGATAGGCCAGGAGCTAGCTAGTGAAGTGGACAACTGCATTAATAATTATTTTACTTATTGTAAGGTATTGTGTTCACTATAGAAGATATTCGATTTCAGTCTTAAATCTTTTTCATCACAGTTTAAATGCACGGGCTATTTTTGCTGTTATTACTATTAATCAGTTGTAAAAACTGTGTTATAAAGCGTTTTTAGATTTTAAGTCATGTTATGTATTTATTCTTAATACAAGCACATTCCACTTTCGAATTTTATGCAATATAAGGTGCAATTTTTTTTCTTCTAATATTGATGAATGTTTATATTCATTGGTTTTTATATTTGAATATGGGATTAATTGATTTAATATTAAGGATTTGTTTGTGGGATTTTAAATAGTTGAATTTGAAGTTTACTTTATCGATTGTTATGTTTTTTTTTAATTTAATGAAATGTTATTTTCTTGATATTTTACTATTATAAATGTAGAATTACATTGCTCTTATTTCGTGTGCAATATAAATTAAATTGACAATATTTTCCATGGACTCTTCTACTATTTGGACAAGCCTCCGTGCGTGGAAAAGGCCATGGTAAGTAGACTATAATGAAATAAAACTTAATAATAACAATACATATCTTTTATTTCCCTTACCTAACTCTAATGCCATTTGATTATTTGTAGCATTGACTAGTATTGTTGAATCTTTTATTTATGAGTAGATTTTAAATATACAAAAGTCCTACGCATCATATTATTAGTGTTTCTTCTATACAAGTCATAATACCGAATAGAATAATTAATTCGAAAACACTATTTATTTGGCTTAGTAACAATAAATCTAAGACGATATTAGGTTATATTATATCTATTGTTTTTATATTTGTTAATTCGATCTACTTTTATAGCTAATGAGTTTTAGACTCAATGTTACATACAATTAATATAATTTATTTGTCAATGTTCGGAGGCGTCGGTAGACAGGGACATGGCGGCGCGTATTGTGCGTTGAATATTGGCGGGAAAAAACCTGACGCTGCTGCCAGTTGCCTTGACAAGTAAAAAAATATACGTCAAAAGTTATAATTAAAATGCGTTAATTGTTTTAATATATCATAAATAATTAATATATATCAATAGTGTAACTAATATAAAAATAGTAAATTAATATGCTATTGGTAAATTTTAATGTGCAACACTTACCTGTATTGCTGATCTAAATGAGCTTTTTCAATCCTCTTATCTTTGGCTCTTCTGTTTTGAAACCATATTTTTACTTGGGTTTCGCTCAGGGTTAAGGCTGATGCAAGCTCACATCTAAAATAAAATCGTCTTATTTAAGAAGAAAAAATATGTAGGAATAGGTAGGTAGTATATGTACTATGTAGTAAACTATAAGTTCCATTTATAAAAACAGATTTTAGCAACGAAAAAACAAAATAAAACCTTTACTTTGCATTTTTAATTTATTATTTTTAAAACAATTCTTAAATAATAAAAAATATCCATATTCTCTTTGCGAGGGACAAGGTTTTTATTAAATTCGAATTACCGGATAAAAGTTTCAAAAAAGATTAATTGTCGGATAAAAGTCGTCTTTTAACCAACTTACACATAAAGTACGTCTTGACTGTTTGCGTGTAGGTATTAATAATTCTAATAACAAATATTAGGTTACCAACGAAATGTCAAATTGATAAACTTAGCTTTGTTGTTTCAAAACCATAAAAATCGTATTAAAATTAAAACGCCCATTATCTAGGATTGGTTTTTGTTCTGAACCAAGGAAAAAAATCACTTATACCTATTGATTATGGTTTACCCACAGTTACCTTAATGTGTGAATTAAATGTCAAAGTTACTGGCTTTAAATTGCTTCGTTTGTTTCTATTAATTTCTAACATCATTCAAGCTAATCTCAGAATGAAAATGTCCGTTTTTATCGCTAGGTAATTGTCATAATATATAGTCAGTATTAGGTAACATTAATATTTATAAAAATTAGTACAAGCACTGGCCGGTATTACATTAAAATCACATTTGTAACGCTATATAGTAAAACTGAACTTAGTCTAACAAAAAGAATTGAAGATTGCTATTGAAGTTCTACCTTCTTGCTCTCGCCACGTATTCACCCCTGGCGTATTCTAGTTCAAGTCGTAAAGTCTGATGAGCAGAAAAGGTAGTCCTCTGTCTGCGTGGTCTATTTTCCTTTCGTCGTCTGCGAGCCACTGCAACGAAACAGGTCATTACATCAAATTTTAGACAAATTAACAGCTGCCGTTTTTTTTATTTTAAGGCGTCATTTGTTATTGTTATATAATATATATATTAGTGGTTATAAATTTATCTAACACATTTTTGTTTTTCATTCGGAATTATGTTAATTGCTACATCCAGATTTTTTAAAACCCTAACGTATACAACCTCAAATAAGGCTTCCTCTTTGTTCCTGTGTTAAAAGGAAGCGATTTAATCTGAGAAAAATTTGTAAGAGCTCTGAATCCGCACCATATTGTCACATTCCCCAGGAAGCGTTAGTGAAACCTTGCATCAAGGGTGAATCACGATCATTTTAATAATCAGTTTGTAATATAATATTCAAGGATCACGATGACCATATTATTATGAGAATGTGGGGTCGGATTTCAAGAATTTACTGTTATTTTTTTTAAGGATTCAATATTTTACCGTCAGTTTTTAAATAAATGGATATTTTAAGAAGTCACAAAATTTTGCGTGAATATTCTAGTAATAATCTTGGTGTAACAGTCATAGTGAAATGTAATGTAATGTCACAGTGGTCACAAAGCAGTATCGTTAAGTTTTTTTCATTAAAGTTGTCTTCTACATTTACAATTGAAATTTGGAAACATCTGTGATCTATGTTTTTGTGCATAACCGACTGCTATTCAAGTTGTGTAGAGAATACACCTTGGAGAAGACATTAATTTATTCTCATAATAACAACATCCGAGCTTCTAGACCTGCGAAGCAAAAGCTAATTTGCAATGAACATTAAAGTACGAATCTATTGTGTCTAGATACATGTAGTCAATAGTTAATAACCATGCAAAAAATCTACTTAAAACCCGACTGGGTTAATAAATATATAAAATATTGTTTAGCTCAATAAGAAATTCGAAACTAAGTACTTATTATGCTAAATCCTCACCAAAAATGAAAGGAATCTCTATCAAACAACTGTTTCCGCTGTGAAGCACTGAAATATTAAATTATATTGGCCGGTATTTTGCGATTAATACACGATATTTAAGCTGTACAAAAAATAAACTAAAAAGTTCCTTACGACAGGCACGCTATTAAGTCTTTTTTAATACCTTTTAAGTGCAAATTGGTAGGTATAATCATATAATGAATAAAGCGAACATACAACATACAAAAAAAAAATATCTCCTATTATGTTTTCATTATAAACATATCAAATTTTAAAATCTTTATTAAAGAAAAATAATAAACCTAACTTTTCCCTAAAATGTATTTTCTTTTCAATGCCATCTTGTCGAAATGATATTATTATTCTTATCATTCTAATCTACTTTTATTAGATAGTGATAAAATAAAAACATATACCTACCTACGTATATATACAAGTATATGAAGATATTAAGGCTTGGATACATCTATAAATACTGTATTGTCTTGTAGTTTTTTAGTGTATAACATTAGGACAATATAAAAGGAAAGAACAATAGTTCGCATGATTCCTGTCGTTAAACATCAAAACGATGCGTGAGAGATCGCCAAATGTGTTTATTATATGAAAACCGGACCTAATGATCTTCATGATAATGTACTAAATTGTACAAAGATCTTGATTACATTCTCAGTACTAATACTTTGTGATTAAATAAACTGTACCGTAATTATCTATAGTTTGATTGTAAATATAAAAAAATATTAGAATGTTTAAAATACCTTTTATTTCAAAAATATAACATTTAAAACTTTTATGAGCCGTTCAAAATTAAATACCTTAAAATTTTTAGGAATGAGTTTCTTTGATTTGCAATAAAATAATTTGAATTAACAGATATAACAGCTTGTTCAAAATGGTAATAAAAATTAAAGGGTGTTGTCCATGGGAGCCGTCAGCTGTGGCGGCTCGGTCGCCTACATGTGTAATTGGACCGTAATAAGGGCTTAATCTGACTGAGTGTTGTCACATTAAATCATCATTCACTCAATTGAGGTGAAAGTGGGGTATTGATTTTTTAAATTATCCCATAAGCAATTTATCAAATACATATATATCTTTATGACGATAATTTATTTTGATAAAAGGGAAATTTTCTTTTTCTTAATTCTCTTTATTTTTGTGAAGACAAATATATAAAAGCGGACAGAAAAGTAATATGATTCTGATGGAAATAGTTCACGTTTTTCTTTTTTATTATCTACAAGTATCGATAATAGTCGTCATGAGATACGACTATTTAAAAGAAACGCTCCCCTTAATTATTGTTTTGTTACTGGCGATAAAAAAATGATTGTCAGAACAACAATGCCAACATCGCGATAATAGAAAACATATATATTGGGGTTGCTTCCCTTAATATTCATTACCTATCCCCTAATTACAGATTCGTTCGACCATCATCCATTGAGATGAGAGATTACACCTGACTTGTTTGTTTTTTGTTTTCAATACTCTCGAAGATATTCATATTATTGAGAACATTTGCTTCAATAATTTTCAATTGAACGCAATTCTCTGCGAATCATTTCAAACTAGAAAAGATATAAAAGAACCGCTTACTTACCGATAGATTGTATAATGTTAATTCACCTTATATTTTACGTTGTAAATGTTAAGATTATGTGAAAATGTCATGTGTAAATATGTTGAATTGTCAATTTAGTGTGCCTAATACCAACTTTATTTTCTGACATAATGAAATTGTCATTCAATTATTGACAGATTGGTTGAGTGTATGAGTTTAATTGTATACAGGTAATCGCCTTAACTTTGTTTTGTGAACTATAAATTCCATTTTGTTTCCACAACATAATAATCATAACCGTCATTTTACAACCGAACGTATATGTATCCAAAAATTCAAAGCCCAATAGAATAATTTTAAATAATTCAAATTCCATTCCGATAAACACGACTCAAATCTACCTAAATCCACTCAAACATTTTGTTAAACGAGGACGATACAAATTGCGGCTAATGTAAATCACAATGTTATGTTTCCAGATATTGCTCGCATGTGTTCTTTCCCACGACGTCACCGCTTTATTTTGCGCTACATAAAAAATTTGACTTTGTCTGCAAACATTAGATTCCTTATTATCTTTTGAAAAACTTCAGAAATAAAAGAAATTTGTTCAAATGGTTAATGAACGTAACATATACTTAGGTAGTATTCAATATATTCTTAGAGACAATCTCGCGGGTTTATTAAGTTTTGATAAATATTAGGTAGACATGTTATAACGCTGTCACATTATAATTAGAATCCCGTGGCAATTAAATTTACATTTTATTTGATTAAAAAGCTATTGAAGAACTAATATAATATCAGCGTATTGTTTAATATTTCATAGTTTTTAAAGCTGATAATAATTTTTAAATAAAACTAAAGAAAGCGTAGCTCGCATCATGTTGAGTGAACTTATTCAATATTATAATGAAATGGAAATCTTTTAAATTTTCTTCCTAAAATACATTATTATCACAACCGTCCATAAAGGTTTATAAGTGCTTACGAATCAAAGTCTTCGTTATTAAAAAGAATTGCTTATAAATTAAATAATTTCTAACATATTTCAATATAGCGAGCGAGCACAATTCAAGCAAAATTAAATCATTCTGTGCTAATTTTCGTTTCAGTTTCACGGACCGTTGTTCCGTAATAGTTATAAGTGTTGAACAATGAATTTTATAGCGGTATAGGAGAACAGTACTGGCAATTTTCATACAAGAATGACTCTGAATAGAACGGCCCGCCTCCACAATGAGGCATCGAATCGTGGTGTAGTAATCGCATCAGAGTGACGCTGGAGTTTCGCCTTCCGCATCCATAGACAGCCCAGACGTTTTTTAACGACGCCACGCGAAAAACCATCATGATACAATTTTCACGACAATACACTTTTTAATAAGCTTAAGCATATACTGTATGTATTTCGTTTGTGATTTTTTTTTTGAAAGGATTTTTTTGAAAGCAGTTATTGTGATCTATTATTATAATAGGTATTAAAATGAAAAATATTAAATCGACAAAAGTGTACGTTACGTTAACATACGATTCACTAATCTTTATAATACCTACTGATTTTTTATTTACCGTTACCTAATTTGCACTAATTTACATTTACTGATTTACAAAAATAGATTTATGTCATGAAATTTAACTTTTATATATTAAGTATCTATCAAAGTTGTTGAAAGATGTCAACAATACACTTGTATTGATATATAAAATCACGTCTGAATATGTTTTATGTCTTCAGAATGTATCACCAAGACATGAATCTACGTAGCTTACCTTTACCTAGTCTCTCATAAATACAAAAATAAAATGCGGTGGACATTACAAGATAAAAAGTATGTATGTATATAGTTATCCTCCACTAGAAAGGGAGGTCCAGCAAAGAGTTGTGTAAGCGGGGATTAAACATCTTTGAAATATATTTTATCTCCCATCTTTCTATTATACTTATTCATGATATTTTTCTAGTAATATTTTATAAGACGCAGACATGAGTCTTTGATCTCGGGTAGTAGTTAAGGATGTCCAACGTTTTCTTTATGCGGTTCCGGTTTCTCCCTTCGCCGCTAAGGAAAAAGATACTGAATGAATATTAAATAAATTGTTTGGTAACTAAAAATATTCGTAATTTTAATGTTGAAGTCTTTTTTTGCAGCACAAAAGTAAAAATCTCATAGTATAATTATATAAATTAACCAGCAACGAAAAGTCTAATCACCAAAAAGGTTTTAGTCATTTTAAAAACTTTTATATTACATAGTTACTAATAACAATTAGAAGCTTATATGTAGGTATGCAATGCAAATTGTATAAAATAATACCTATAAATAAAACTATGTAGCTATATACAAATAAAGTTTTACACATATTATTGGGATATACAGACAATAAATAATTATTTGTTATAGTAAGTTAATACCGAATAAAATGAATTAAAATGGTTGTGAAGTAGTCAAGCACTGTTATCATTTTATGTCATGTACTTCAATAAGCTTTCCATAAATCTGTAACTCTTAATTATTTGACTATGCATCACATATACTAAACTCGTTTATTATTTCAAAAAAATATGATGTACGCATAAAACTACTTAACGGTATTATCATTTATTAACTTTCTGATACCTGTTTTGTTATATTTTTGGGATTAATTTACTTAAATTACCTGTCAAAAACATGCGAAACAAATGGTTATTCAAAACCCAGAAAAAATCATTGAAAAGGTATCTTTGAACTTTTTAAAAAAAGTTATTCCCTAATATTTTTTCTTTTCATTCTATATAAAAGTCCAGGCTAATGTTGATGTTTTCAATTAATTTAAAGTGAATTTGATTAAGTTATTAAAATCTATATTTACATGACATATAAACATAAATAGTAATGTACTTTTGTTTAAAATAAAACCCAGTAATTTACACAACGAACATAATTTTGGTAAGTATTTATTATAATATGTTTTTTTTTTATATAGAAACCAAGCCTATGTCAAGAAAATCATGTCTATCATCCATCATCCAAAACAGACAAATTTTTTATTACTAAGAGTCAAGTAATTTATTATATAGTCTATATTTGTTATTATCACTTTCGCCCTAAAAGATACTTAAAACAGGATATAAAAAAATGGGTTACCAACTGATTTTAAACAAATACAATTCAAGAATTGAGAAGAGACGTGTTTATTTGATTAGCAAAAACTTGAAACCGTTTGCTGGTATACATGTATTTCAAAAAACTAGTAAGAAGCACCTTCATTGATATTGATAATTAATATCAAGTTGGATTTTTGTAGCCGAAGAAAGTCTTATTACAAAAAAAAGTCTTATTACAAATGTAGTACGAAACGAATTGGTTTAAAGAGTAAAGTCAAGATTGAAGTAAGCAAAAAATCTAATCATTATGGCTCAGTAATAATTTAAAACCATTTTTCATTCTAATAGAGTCGAGGAGCAAAAAACAAGTAGGTATTTGATTGGAAAACTCAAAAATGTAGGCAAAAAAAAGATGTGAGTTGCTGACTGCTTTTCTTTTTGACTTTTTCTTCCAAAATATTTATAAAATGTACCAGCGTCAAGTAGACATATTTTCTTTCAACCTTTAAGGCCTTTCTCGTCTAGGTTAAGAGTAATTTTATTATAAATGTGTACGTAGATTTATATTCATGAAATCAAAAAATTAAAAATAGTAAATTAATAAATATTAATTATCGATGCTTATATTAATTTATATCATGTTATTATTACTTAATAAAAAAGTAGGAAGTAAGCTGTTAAGGTATAATTTCTCTGACGTAAATAAAATATCGTATAAAACATGTAGGTACGTATTGCAACGTAATTTTTTAATACCTAATTTTATCATACCTATAGTACAATATAATAATATACGTTTATCTTAAATATAAATGGAAGATCATCGCTAGCAAAGTTTTTAATGTTTTAATAAAAGTTCTTTGAAAAAACGAAGCAAGTCGATTGCAATTAAAAAGGTAATAGGTACCTAATTTTGTTCCACTTAATTCCAACATCATGATTTTGAATAAGATTTAAGGTAGAAGGTTAAGTCACTCATTTAGTAAAAGTCGCAAATTTGAAAACTTTACGTATAAGTAATATATCTTTAATATCAAAAATAACAAGGATGAGATATTACCTATAAAGCTTTTTATTTCTCATTAGTTTACATGATTTTTATCGTTATGAAACAAAGGACTAACTAATAAAATAAAATTAATAAGGAGAAATACTTACGAAACGCCGCAAGACCTGCCCCGAACGCTAATTGTTGATGCGGCAGAAGTATCGGTCGGGGGCACAGAGGATATTGAGAAGGTGGCTGCCAAAGCGGAGACAGCTGTTCGCTGGCACTGTCCTCGACTTCAATATCTGAAGATGATTCGCTCTCAGATTCACGAGCTGGTTGTCTATTTTTGTTTTCCTGGGCCGGCTCTAAGTGTCCGTATATGCGAGCGAAGAATTTACGAGGCGAAGACGGCCTTGGAACGTGTATGGAAGTAGTCGTCTTATCTTTCGGATCGTCGTTCATTTTTTGTTATGTCAGTTATTTATGGGTATAAAATTACACAAATTTATATACTTTTCAAATTATTTTAAAACAGCTTTTCAACTCTAAAATAATATGTAGGTATGTTTAAATATTTTAATATTAAATTACGAGAACTTCCTTAGGGCTTTTCGACACATGCACACTGATCCCGTCTAGCACGTGGATTGATAGTGTCAGGTGTGTGTCTGAATGTGCCGCCCTCTTCCCTCATCCCTTGCGGAAACCAAATCCAGTGGAAAGGGTGAATACGTCCAATAGGAACGCAGGCTGAGGCAACCCGGCCCACAAGGCGGCAACATTTTAGTAATTGATTTGGGTATTACGCTTTTTTTCTGTGTGAACAAGAAAATTGTGATTTCAACTTTTAAAAACTTATGAAACCTCTTTTGTATTGTCAATAATTAATATTTATTTTCTAATTCAGATTTAACGTGAATATTGACAGCTTGTCTAACCGTAACATTAAAATTGATGTAAAATCACTAAATATCCATATTTATGATGAAAACTGATTGTTTTATTATTTTAGCTTATTTTTTATTGTGTTTCAGTTGCAACTCTACTATACCGTTACATAGGGACAAATCGCATTTCGTCAATCATAGAAATGGTGAGATTATCTTCCTCAATTCTATATTGTTATTTTTAAATCAAACTTCTCCCCAAACTGACGCCTGCCGCCTTTGCATTCATCTTTTATTTACTTTCATTGAAAGCATTTTATAATAATTGGTATATACCTAGTCATATTTTCAAGATACCTAGGAATTTTGTTGTTCCCATCTAAATATATTAATTATATCTATTGACATTGTTTTTGTAAAAGTTACCTACTAAAATTCTACATAATATGGTACGAACAGTTAAAATAACGGTTACCATAAGTTAGGTATTGTTTACTAAAATATACCTACAACTGAAAAGTAAAGAATACACAAGGTATAGTAGATTGTATATTTTACAGTTTTAACTACGATTATATCAGTTTTAGCAAATGTAGTGAAATCAAAATCACAAATAATGTGAAATCCAAAGCGTCTTTCAAAATTATTTGTATTAAATAAAATACATGTATGGACACATTCTGTAAAGTGCCTACCTACCTATCGTGTTACTTTTTAATTTGTTTACAATTACTTCACACAGGAACTATTGATAAATCGCAAACATTCTTATTTTAAAATATAGGTTTAACAAATTACCAATTATGTGTTTGCATAAAGAGCGTCGTAAAAAATTTGATATCTTTTGTCCTATAAATATATCATTACAGATAGCACTCATTATCACCTCCTAGAAAGAACGAAGAAGATGGCATCTAATCTTGAAAATAGATTACGTAGAATAAAAGACTCTACACAAGATTTGGGAAGAAATTTTTTCGACCACATTAACATGGGATTAAAAAATTTTGCAGCAAAGAATCCAATAACCGATGATGATATAAGACAGTATGAGCACTTGGTGATAATGAAAAAGAACCCGTATTTAGATATTAAGGATCTTGAAATAAACTACAGCCCAATGTCTCCAAAAAATGCTAGACACAGCATTAAAATGGGCTTTGATTCGAATTTACAGAATGAACCAGGTATATGTGATTCTATTGAAGATGTTCTGAATGTGGAAATCATAAATCGTGGTCTCACAGGCTTCGCTATACCACCACAACTGACGAAGCATCTTTCAATGGTTGAAGAAAAATTAAAGAGTAATAAAACAAGCGATGAACGCATACCTGCAACCAATAAGCCAATGAATACAAATGTATTAACCAGTCTGGATGAAGATATCACGACTTATATAGAGAACAAAAATATTTAAAACAAATTGATTTCATGTATTTAGAATAATAACTATAACAAAATGCGTTATTTTATTTTAATTTGCTTCTTATTATTTTAAATGGCAAAATTTTGTTAGCAGATAAAAATTAAAGAGAAAGTGGGAAGTAAATGTTATCATAGGTTTCATCAAATAGTTTTAGTGCTTGAGTATTTTATGATTAGCGTCATTTTTTACTTTTTTCTTCATGGATTACAATTTATAGTCTGTGAGGGAAAAGGAATTTTTAACTGGCAACTGTAGTAATGATAGCAAAAGTCAAAGAAAGTTTGACGGTTGACGTTAAAATAAAGTCCCGGTTTGTAGTAGATTGTATGTGGACTATTTATAAAGTTCAGAATTAAGCGGATACAACAATTGATCACAAGGTGCTGTTAATAGTCATTGTATCTTATTTATTGGCCACTCTACATTGCTTAGATATTCAAAAGTTATTTATTAATGTAATAAATTTAGCTTATAACAAATTATGTGGATATTATTATGAGTAAATTACAAAATATTTTTATTACTTAATTTCTGTTGCAGTTATTTAAGTAAAGTTTTAATTTTCGTTCCATTAAAATGGAGTTGGAATGCAAGGTTCAGAATTACGAATGGGGAAAAATAGGGTTGGATAGCACTGTCGCAAAACTTATTTCAAATGCTAACCCAAGTCTCACAATTTACCCCGAAAAGCCGTACGCAGAATTGTGGATGGGAACTCACCCTAACAGTCCTTCCCTAATCATAGATAGAGGCGTATTATTGTCGGAATATCTAGAGGATAACCATGATGCAATTGGCCCTGAAGTTAAAAGAAAATTTGGCGTCACAATTCCATTTCTACTGAAAGTATTGTCAATCCGCAAGGCGTTATCTATACAAGCTCACCCAGCAAAGGTATTGTAGTATGGATACAAAAATAAAAATTGATTTAATTCCAAATATTAGGCTGTCAAGAAGCTATAATTGCAAATGCCATAAACCACTATATCCATATATCAGGGAACAATATTACTTTAAGTCATGAGTACTAATTTGTGACTAGATAAGGCCTTTATTAAAGCTAATAGCTTGTTAATGAATAATTAATTATTAATGTATGTTACGAATAGATAAGAGAAGTAAGTTATTGTATACTTCATCACTATACCTATTGATTATGAGAGTATTGTTAAATTTTAGTATGACGTCTTCATAAAAACTGGAGCTCAATGACATTTTATATACCTATTTTAGTGTAAAATAATTATATATTGACATGGATATTACAAATCAATTACACAGTCTACAGTCTATATGTGAAAACTAACCATTTATATTAAATTCATGAAGATATAATATATAGATAAGATAAATGAACCTTATTTATTTTCTTTTCTTCCTAGGATCATGCAGAACAGTTACATAAAAATTTTCCACAAATATATAAGGATCCAAATCATAAGCCAGAGCTTGCAATAGCACTTACACCGTTTGAAGCACTTTGTGGGTTCCGACCTATACTTCAAATACAGGAATTCTTAAAGAGTAATATAACATTTTAGTTTATTTATTACTTAATTTTGCTATAAAAACTTTTTTTATTGGTATTTTATTTTTAAAAATATATTTATTTATTTCCAGGATTAAGTTTCTTATTCACTTCCATGAGGTTTAAATTTTTATATGTCTAAATTTATAAATAAGTGGTTGGTTATTTTAATTTTGATAGAAAATTTGACTAAATAAATGACTTCTTATCAATGAGATCTAAGATTTTCACGAACACCTCGTCTGCCTGTGATCACGGTTGCTGCAAAGTAACCGAAACGTCGGGATTATGTAGTTTTTAAATAATAAAATCTGCATAGTAAATCCGAATAACACTAGTTTCATTTAGACTTCTTATCAATCTCAATACTGATGCAAATCTTTAATATAATTTCAGAGTTATCATTCAAACAGCTGTTACATACTATGAATATGTAAAAATCAATACAATTACTAATTAAATTATTATAGCAATAATCACAGCTATATATATACATGTGTATACTTATATCTTACAGATTTACCTGAACTCACTGAAATTTTGCATAAGGACAATTTGAATGCCTTTCTTGAAACCAAAGAAGCTAATATGGCTCAAAAAGAATTGAAACAAATATTCAATTCATTAATGACATGTGACAAAGACATCATAGAAACTAGCTTAAACAAGTTGCTAAATAGGCTGGGAAGTGAAGGTAGAGTGTAAATGCCCATTTTTGTTATATTTTCTAGCATTAAGAAGGTTTTAAATGATATAATAAAACCTCCTTTCAGGTGCGGAATTAAAATCGTTCCTTCTATATCCTCTGATAAAGAGACTTCATGCTGGCTTCCCCGGTGATGTTGGTTGTTGGTCGCCATATTTTATGAACTATCTGGTATTACATCCTGGTCAAGCAATATTTCTTAAGCCGAATTTACCACATGCTTATTTAAGTGGAGGTATTTTTTGTTTATAACTTATAATAATAAGTGTTACATTTTAATTAATTGGCTTAGCTATGATTATTATCATTATAGACAAATCTTGAATGATTTTGTTCTCCAGATAATACAAGTGTATACACAATATGTAATTTTTTTACAGATTGTGTGGAATGTATGGCATGTTCAGATAATGTAGTGCGAGCAGGGCTGACACCTAAATATATTGATGTGGCGACCCTTATAGAAATGTTAGACTACAACAGTTACACGACACAGGAAATGCTATTCACACCACAACTAGAAGACCAGAACAGTTGTATCTGGAAACCACCTGTACCTGATTTTGCTGTTGTTAAAATAAAAGTAAGCCTTTATTTTAAAGTATCATAAGTTTATTACTTTCATGACGTCTTTTGAAATTCAAAAATTTCTTTACTATAGTTTCTTTAAGTTGTGTATTTTGTATTTATATATATCAATAAAATATAGCATTATTAACTCTGCATTATAACAGCTACCTGCCAATAAAATTTCCATTAAAATTGGTCCAGCCTTTTCAGACAGACAAGAATTGAAAAATAACTTATTTAGGTTTATATACAAAAAATTACATTTAAAAATTTTTTATATTACACACAGATGCTTAAATTTTATTTATTTGTATATATATAATCAATTTAATTTCAGGTTGACAGCGGTGACTATAACACAATAGTGCGTCCAAGCCCTAGTATTATAATTATTATATCTGGTAGAGGGAAAGTTTGTGACACTGAACCCATAGAAGTTAGACCTGGTGTTGTAGTGTTCCTTAAAGCAAGTCGACAATTGACCATAACACCAGCCACAGGATGCCATATCGAAGCCTATCAAGCCATATGTAATGTTTAAATAACAATTGAGTGATAAAAATAATATATTTTATATACATATTAGCATCAATGTAATAAAAAAAGCCATATCAATAAAATATTTAGGCTTAATCCTACTTTATATATTTTTTTAAGCTGACTGACATTTTATTGAATTTTGTTTTTTTATTTTTCAAATAATAATCTTTTTTATGGTATGAGTTCCAGTTTTATATCTCGAGATATCCTGAAATGTGAACAACAATTTTTTTTGTGGTAAAAAAAAGATAATTAGAACATTTTTATAATTCTGAATTGGTTTTAAATTTGGAACGACATATTAATATTAATTATGATAAAGTCTTTATAGACAATGGGGCTAAAAGGTATTGATAGTTTTATAATCATGTTTTTTGTTTTGAGTTTTATTGTTAAGATAAATTAATTACTATCTATGAAAATTCTAAATAGTCTAAGTTATGTATACATTATTATTATGAGTAAGTATTGATCAGTTACATTATAGTCTTAGTGACAAGTAAGATATGTTTATTGTTATAACATTTTAATGATCTTTGTTTTATAAAAAAATTTAAAGTATGTAATATTAGTAGTATTTTCTAGAATATACACTGGTTTAAAATATTTCTATTGTCATTGTTTAATAATTATTATAATTTTGTGTTTATTCAACTAAATATTCGTTTTTTGTTTGTTAATAATATAGTGAAATTACGATAGAATTTAATAATTTTACTTTCATTTATTTCTAATGCTGGCCATTTGCCTCTGTTATTAAATAAAGATTGTTTACAATGTTTTTTTTTTATTTTTGTTTTTAAGTTCTGCTTGACTTTTGACGGTAAGAATCTTGTTTGGATTATTCAGACAAATGTCACTAGAGCGGGAAATATCAAAAAGTAGTACTATAATAATCTCTAGACATAAATACTTCCCTAAAACACAAAAACTACACTCATTCTCACACCACCTTTGTCAGCGAAGACGATATTCTGCTTAATACAAAATGTTGCGATATTCTGCCGTCGGAGGATATGTTGGCATATATCCTGTTGGTATCCGCCCTTAAAGACGTTCCAACCCGAGTTTCGGCAATTGAGAGGCACTATTATATACTATTAGATTTCATTCTGACTACCCATCAATCCCGTTGACATTTTCAAGACTATTAGGGCTTAAAAGCAACAGTCAAGTTCAAAAGCGTATAGGTCGTTGGTCCCTTATGTAACCTTTTATTTTGTTAATGTTTTTACGGATCTGGATACGAGTTCTTTTGAGACTTATCGTTACTAATTCCCGTATGTAACGTATAAATATAATTGCCAGATCCAGGGGAAGTTTTCTCCCCGCACAATATCTAATAACTCTACAATGTTTGCACCACGAAACAAACTTGACAAACATTACTCTTTATAGTTAACTTTTTAATGTAAAATAAAGAAAATTTTTATTAATACAAAAATACTCAACGGGATAAAAAATCTTTTCACATCGTGGTGATGAGTTGAAAATGTTACGTAAGTTTAAATTACTTTTTGGACGGGAATTTATTTATGCTACCTTAAATAAGCACATTTTATTTCGTAATACCGTATAATAATGGTTGGGAAAACAAAATACGAACAATCTTTTAAGGTGACGTCATATCATATGATATAAAAGCCATTAAATAGCGTTAGAATGATATTTACTATTTACATAATGTTAACGACTCTGCAGACGTAATAGTCATGTGAATATCATAGAAATCGCATCTCAGTTATATCCATTTTAAATCACTTTCTTTTCTCATAATTATTTATGTTTCTGTGTTTAATGTGTTTATGTTTTATTTTTAAATTGTATCTATAAAATATATATAAATATATATATGTATATATATTCCTTTTATATTTTAAATTAGTTATTTTATTTTTAAATTTTCTTATACCCCTGTTAAATATTTATCAAATTAAAAATTGATACGTAAGAAAATAAAAATTACGGATTGATAAATGACATAATTCTTAGTAAGTGGTTAAATAGTTTAATAAATTAGTCACAGAAAATAACCGTTTAAAGTAAAATTACATTTTAAAATCTATCATCAATTTTATTAGGACCTACTTTCAGTAATAAAAAGTCATCAATTTAAGCAAGCAAAATAATTGTTCCCAGCATTACGAAGTCGTGACCAATTGATCAACAATCCTTACAGTTTCATAACGCATAACAATACCACTACAAAAGTTTATAATCTGTGGTTTGAATATCAAAGTTGCAACACATGGTTTTCAAAGTATGTAGTCTAACACCTACTTGAGGAGGTTGACCACGGGCTTTAATAATTAATAAAAAAAATATAATTTACAATATATATATGTACATTTACAATATGTATATATATACATTTACAATATATAGCTCGATTTTTTTGCCTATTATTATAAATAATCTGAAAAAAATATAGCACCTCTTTTATTTTTTCCTTTAAGTTATCGATTTATTATTGCAAATAGTAACCAAAAAAACAAATGAATTATAAAAATAATTTAGAGTTGCCAAAATTAGATTAACTACGTTTCTTGAGAAATAGAAATATCTAATGTAAGAGATATATCGTATTTTAATAAGCCTCAGTATGAAATTTGCACATTTTTATATCACGAACTGAGGTGAAGCATGTTTTATATCTTCATTTTAGACCCCCTCAAAAATCATGAAGCATAGAGAGCTGCCTATAATAAAAGGCATGGGTAGATAACAGTAGCTGTACATGTTGGTTATAGCAGTCATATTTATACTTGTCCATACAATTGTAATAGTGCTAACTTTTAAATGGAACGTTTCTTAGTACTTCTAGGCTAGAGGCTACGGATTTTATGGTTCCAAATAGCGGTCCAAGTTCACTTGAACCAGTTTAGTAGTAAGCAAAAACTCTCTTTGTCCTATCTTAACAGGGAAAACGATCAGAATCAATAATTTGTGTACACGATCAATTAATTAAGAAGTAAAGGACACTGCTTCGATATTAAGACTTGTTCGCATAATAGATTGCATGATACAGACTCCGTTATATGTGATACAGACCAGACTCTTTTCTATTGACTGTACAATTAAAGAATGTTCCAAGAAAATGTTTAACATGGTACTCATATCTCGGCACTCTTCATCGTAAGGAGCGATATCCTCCACATTTATTTTTCCCATAAATGTGCATGATATTTCCTTCAAATTTTAAAAAAGTAGGTACTACACCATTGATGTTTTTAAAATAGAGTTTTTAAAAGCCCATTACGTTTTGTATTTATTAAATCAAGAAGAACAGCAATGTATGCGCAACAAGAGAGAGTACGAACTGTACAGTAGAACCTCTGTCTGCTTACTTATCATCTACAGGACATGAAAATAATTTTCTTGGATAGCAAATAGATTTAAAAAAAAGTTTTGCTTGCTTGATTAACAATTACATTCGCTTATTCTTAGCAATCATATTTTTTTAACCTTAACCTGTCGAATACTTCTAACAATACAAAAAATATCGAAATAATTATATCATATATACAATGTAACTTAATTATACAATGAGTTGTTTAAATAAATTTGTATAAGTTAATCATTATAAAATCATGATGGTTGCGTGCGATCTTTGTGTTATCTGTAACTAGTATAAAATGTTTGTAATTCCTGTCATTGTGGCTTACTTGCATAATATTAATGATATACGTGCACGTTCATATTTATTACGAGTCATTAATCTCGTGTACGAACTCGCACCGTTCGTTCACGATTTCTAAAATCATATCGCTTTATTTGTACAAACTGTACCCTTTTAATATAATCATAATAATGTTCATTATTTTAAATCACATTACCCTCACTAATACAATATAAATACCAGTATTACTTATAGATCTCCCTAGACTTGAAATAATTTAATAATATAAATTTTCGGCTTTCGTTATGACTACCTACTTAACACAATTTGTTTATCCAAAGCTATTGTATAGTGTCATCAGATTTGAGCTCAATAATAGTATAGGGTTTTCCATTTAGGGCGCTTGATCTTTGAAATGCAAAAAAAAATACATGTAGGAAAGATATTTGCGAAATTTTTTTTTTATTTGGAAGGTCTATTGACCCCATAATGTATGGAATATGACATCATTCAAATGACCGCCACGGCTTCGGTTGGTGGCGCGCACACGAAAGGTCCAATTTTCGATGACTCTGGCGCACAAATCGGGCTGTATTTGATCGATGGCGTGGCGTATGTTGACTTTGAGGGCATCGGTGGTTTGCGGCTTGTTGGCATAAACCTGCGACTTAAGAAAACCCCACAAGAAAAAGTCCAGCGGGGTCAAATCGCACTATCTCGGTGGCCAGTTCACGTCGCCTCCGCGCGAGATGACCATGTCCAGAAATTGCTCGTGCAGAACTTCCATCGTAGCGTGTGCTGTGTGGCACGTAGCGCCGTCCTGTTGAAACCACATGTTGTCCAGATCCATATTCTCGATTTCAGGCCAAAAGAAGTTGGTTATCATCGACCGGTATCGCTCACCATTGACGGTGACGGCCACACCATTATCGTTTTCGAAAAAATACGGACCAATCACGCCTCCGGCCCAAAATCCGCACCAAACAGTCACTTTCTGCGGGTGCATTGCCACTTGGTGAACCTCGTGTGGATTGGTCTCGTCCCAAATACGGCAATTTTGCTTGTTGACATAGCCATTCATCCAAAAATGCGCCTCGTCGCTGAAGATGATTTTTTTGCCAAAATCGGCGTCAACTTCCAACTGCTCTAATGCCCAGTCAGCGAACACACGGCGCTGTCTATGGTCATTAACCTTGAGCTCTTGGGTCAGCTGGATCTTGTACGGGTGCAGGCTCAAGTCACAACGCAAAATTCGCCAAGTTGTCGTCTGCGAAAGGCCGAGTTCCTGTGCGCGACGCGGAATTGACTGCCGCGGGTTTTCGAGGACACTGTCGCGCACAGCGGCGATATTCTCGGCAGATCTCGCGTTACGTTGACGCACGGGAACCGGCTGATTGTTAACTGACCCGGTTGACTCGAATTTGTCCACCAATCGACGGATAGTCGACTCGGCAGGACGATCATCGCGACCGTAAAACGGGCGAAGTGCGCGGAACGTTGCTCGAACTGAAGACCCATTTTCATAAAACAATTTTATGATTTGCACGTGCTGCTCGACACTGTAACCTGCCATGGTGGTTTGGGAGGACGGAATGAATATAACACACTGCATTTGACAGCTGTCACTCAAACAACATGGCCGCAATCAGCTGTCAAAGTTCAAGCGTCCCTATTGGAAAACCCCATATGTTATTTTATCATAATATTCTCCAACCTTTCATATCTTTTACAATTCCCTATCTTAAGTTTTGTCATCTTTTTGATTTTGTTATGTTTTTAAATAAGGCTGGACCAATGTATCCTAAGCGTAGTTCCGGATATATAATATTATTACATTAAATTTTTTCTAAATTTATCATATATTATATAATAAGGAAAGAAGTCGACTTCTTAAACGATCTTATATACTTATATCCAGAACATTCTAATTCAAAGTATCCAAAAGCATTGAACATTCCTCAGGACCTTAGGTCCTTAGATGGTTCAATAATATATATTTTTTTTGAACCGGCACCGCACGATGAATCCATGGAATACTG
Source organism: Danaus plexippus (assembly GCF_018135715.1). Lineage (NCBI taxonomy): Eukaryota > Metazoa > Arthropoda > Insecta > Lepidoptera > Nymphalidae > Danaus > Danaus plexippus. Next base: position 6,558,051 of record NC_083539.1, on the reverse strand, counting down.
ACAAGTTTCGTCTCTGTCTGTATCATTGAGATATTCCCAATTAAACATGTCAGCTTACTAACCAAATTCTCGTCGTTTGTGAGAGGTTTTAATTTTCTACTTAAATATGAAGAAATTTGCTACTAAGGCTCATTGAATGCTCTGAAATACTTATGGTGAAACCGCTATTAGTCAAAGAACGTGCCGATAATTGTTTTAACGTTTCAAGAATAATTATAATAATTTAATTTTGAAGTCTGAGACTGGCGTGACGATGGAAGAGAATTGGAGGCATTACTTGATTAAGACTCATATCAAACGCAACGTGAATGATCCTGGTCATGTGGAGTGACGCAACTAGTCATTTTAAAACGCCTGAAAGTCATAGGAATGATTCAGAAACAAGATAATTGGAACTGAAAGATATTGAACGGCTTTTATTTGCTTGTGAACGATGCTTGCAAGGCAAAGATGGATGGTATTTCTGGATCAATTATTCTGACTTAGAACGAAAAATGGGTTATTACGATAATCCCAACCACAGAAAATCATGAGGATATGTCGACCATGGTTTTACGTCGACGGCTATACCGAATATTTACGGTTCCAAGCTCACGCTCTGAATTTGGTAGGACCAACTCAGCGTAATGTATTATGAGTTTTTAAAACACACTGAAACAAACACAGGTAATCGTTACCGAACGCATTTAATGCATTTGCGCCGAGCATTGAAAGACAAACGGCCGCATTACAATGAGAGACATGATTAAGTGCTTTTATAGCAAGAATGCTCGACCCTGTGTTGCGAAAGTGGTGAAGGCATACTTGGAATCGTTGGAATGGATGCTCATACCCCACCCACCATATTCTCCAGACGTTTCCACGTACTATCACGTGTTTCGATCAATGGCACACGGCCTGAGTTACCAGAACTTCTGCTTTTATGAAGAGGTAAAAAATTGGATCGCTTCAAAAGAGGACGGCTATTTTATCGCATGTTTCCTAAGCTGCGCAAAAGATGGCAGAAAGTATTGTAGTAAAAAGAAAGTAAAGTATCGTATAAAAGATGTTTTCAAAAAAGAGTAAAATATCGGAAAAAAACGGCTGAAGCATAGTTGTACAATGTACTTAATGTACTATGTACTTAATATTATAATAATTTATATTTTTTTCGGGTTTTTCTATTTCAATTTCCTAAGTTTCCTAAACCAATTTTGATGAATAAATTATGCATTATTTTCCGTCTATATATTATTATAGGTTTTTAATTAAGTAGTTCATTTGTGAAAAGATAAATATATATGATTTTATTCACGTGTATTGTCTAGGAAAGAATGTAACGATATTTTTGAAATACATTAAAAATATATTTGCCTAAATCAATGCTTACAATATTTAAAAAATTATAAAAAAGACATATGTATACAGGTATAATATTTAAAAAAATATATATATTTTAAAGGAACAATTCAATTAAGTCATCGTGGTATATAAAAAGGTGTTAAAATTCTAATTTATTAGTACAAAAATTCTAGAAAACCTTGCAATATTTGTTAAAATATTATTAAAAATAAAAAAAAACATACACACATGCACATATTCATTAATAGGTTCTAAAATGCCATCAATATATAGACTTCGTGTTAAAAAAATTATAAGTAGCATTACGTAATCTTGCTCTTTGATAAATACTTTGACAGTTTCAAAGTGACTCAAAGGTAAACTAGTCGGTCGTTGAAAGCTGCTCAATAGTGGCCTCACTATTTACTGTAATGAATTTACGTGTCACATAATAATTAATAGTGCAAAGCACTTCGATTGAAATTTGCGAAAGAGATTCCATCGATGTAAATTTTTACGTTAAACCACAGGAAAAATAATCATTTCATTATTACATTAAATTGCTTTAGAAGGATATACGATTTATATTTTATAATATTTTTAAAATTTTTGCATTGTTAGAGGATGGTTTATGCCGAACTGTCCTTAATATTATTATTATAATAAATCTCTTTCAAGACAATTACAAGCAGAGGATCGTGTTGATTTTAAGATTGTGTAGTTGTCAAAGTGAATGTTACCTTTACATAAAATGTTATGGTTTCCACTTAGAAAGGTCCATTTACATTTCTCTCATACACCTCTCCGATTAAATGTATTTAAGTTTCTTAATAATTGCAGTGTGGTCTGAACTTTAAACATAGTTATATGTGCAGGCAATCGTCCATGTGTCCACCCACACAGCAGTAAGTGGGTGAATACGTTTAAATAATACGGATGCTAATAAATGTGTTTTGTATGACTCTGAATTGACAAACTAAACGACTACCTCTTGAGGTCTCTTATATGTATATACTTATACTTCGTATACACTCTCGCATAAAATTATTTATATTCAACTTAAGTATATAAGTTTAATATTTAGAATTAGGTAGGTACCAGCACTAACATTTTTTAAAGCAACATTTATCTATTTCGATATTTATATTATAAAAAGTCTGTACGTCAAAGAATACTTATTCCAGGTTGTAATAATATACATCAAATTAACTTAGTACAATATATTTTATTTTTTCTAGATTTGAATTGAACTGAATCAGATAATAATTGACACTTTATCAATGCTCTGTTTGACAAACACTTTCATTGTTTTCGACCCTGAGAGATTTTATTTTTGACAGCTAACATTGTTGTAATATTGTGTCTCCTTTAATTTTATGATATGATTAGGTATAAGCAAGTCGGTTAATATTGTTACTTATTCTAGGTATTCCTTAAATTCACGACGGTTATATGATTAGAACAAATCGAAAAAGAAATGTAATTTTATACTATATAATATATGAATATTGAAGATTCATATTTATATCAGATATTATATTTCATAAGTTTTTGGTGTGTCAATATAAATATTAAAAGTATAAATGGCCTACGTGATACGTCGTGTGTTGCAAAGTGGAACAATAGAGACACGAGGATATATGTCGAGAGCCAATAAAATGAATAGAAATTTCGCAATACTTTTTATTATAAGTAGAGTAATGTAAGCAATAAATGTATTATAATATTTTTACTACCTATTATATTATAGTCACGTGACAAATTTATATATGTGTAGGTACTAACAAATTATAACAATAAAAGTACATTTGAATGCACGAATTCAGTCTCTTAATAAAATGATAATAAAATCTCTTATAAAGTTATATAAAGAATAATTCTTATACGCCCGTGATCACGGTTGCTGAAAAGTAACCGAAACGTCGGGAGTATGTAGTTTTTTTTTACAAAATAAAGCTCGCGTAGTATATCCGAAAAATATTATTTTTCAATAATTCTTATAGTAACAATTATTTAATAGAAACTATGGATGTATGTTTGATTCTTTCGCATAAAAAAAATGCTTTACGAATTATTTACAAAATTAAATAGCACCTAATACTCAATTTCGGTGTCAGAATAAAAGGTATCATAATTTTTCCGAAAGCTGATGCCGAGCGCTTTGAACAATGTTCGTAAAATTGTATATAATTCATCTATAGTAAAACAATTACATACACAATTAATAAAAGAAAAAAAACAGCAATAATAAGGCTATTTGATGATAATTAAGTGGCCGGCCTTGTATGATAATCTTAAACACTGAACGAAACGTATGCTATTGGGTGCAGCTACGTATAAATTCTTGAACTCAAGCTCTATAATAAGAAAGAACTTGTCTGATTGTTGGTGATGTCCCAAATGCAAGTTGTACATGGAACGTACAGGGCTCGAGTTATATTTCAGAAAAAACAAATATATTAAAAACTAGTTTAAATGTTAATTTTATTCAACAAAAGACCAGCTACATGCATTTAGAACACTAAGAAACTTTAGCGTCAGAAAAATTATGGGCTGTCAAAACTTAAGTTCAGAGAATTCCAAAATGAAAAGGAACAGAAGACAAAACAGACATTTGGAATTATTAAACATTTTGGCAACAATGAAAATTTTATGTTAAAACTTCATAGAAATCTCCACAGTATTATCTTATATACACAGTATATTATATATATATGTAATTGTTATTAAGAAAAATCAAAATAAAAAATTTAAATGAAAATAATATTTTCCGATTACCACGCGTTATTTTACGAGACGTCCTCGTCTGCTCGTGATCACGGTTGCTAAGTAACCGAAACGTCGGGTGTATGTAGTTTTAAAAATAATAAACTAAAGCATAGTAATCTCAAAATAAAGATTGTTCTTATTTGATCTTAAAAATATTGCGTAAGTGTATTTTATTAATATATTCTTATAAATGTACTTTGTAATAGTTTGGGAAACTCTGAATTATACAGTATAGATTTGATCGAATTAGCAAATAGCTATAAGGCATATTGAGTGTATAAAAAATATTGGAATGCCTGACCTCAGAGGAACGGATACACTTAACGCACACCCAGTTTCATAAATCTATTTAATGTTTCATTACATTTATCAATTTATAATATAAAAATTATTGGGTCGAGATTACAAATTTGCAAACACAAAAAGAATTTACAAATAAAGGTTAATTAACCAAAAAGGCTGTTTAGGTGGAAGTTGCAATGTTATTCTTGAACAAGTAATATTTCCTTGAACTCCAACTCTATAATATACAAAGCGTATAAATAAGCCACTGTAAATAAGTTGATGTAATTTTAAAATACTTGTATTCGTTAAGTCAGTGTAGGTAGCGCGAAAAACGTTCAACCAAAAAAATCCAAAAAAACTCATTGATTTAGGGCGGATTTAGAGATGCGCAATCATACATTTTAAAAACTTTCTTTTGGTGAAATAAGAATAAAATTTTAAATTCACATAGACAAATAATATACCATTTGAATTTTAAGATTATTGCGAGTTGCACACGTTAATAAAATAGAACTAAGAAATCGTAATGAAGCTCTAAATTATACAATTTAATATTAATATATTGAAATACATAAAATTCTTCTGACAAAAAGCAAGCTGCATCGAAGGACAAAATTATCTCTGACGCAGTAAAAAACAATAACTTCAATGCATCTACAAATTTCGGAGTTGGCTTACATGTGAAAAAAGATTAATAATCACTATTCCCTATAATTTAACTTTTATGCGACTGCCAAAATAATGAAATTAATTGATATCGCTACGAATTCCTAAGTAATAGGGTTGTCAGAAAAATAAAGAAGTAGGTCTATAAGGACAGACCCCTTATGGAACCATGTTTATGCAGTCTGAGGCCTAGAAGAGCATTTATATTTTTTCCGTGTTAAAAAAGCCGAAAGATTTTATAACTAACATTCAATAGTGTAATACTTAATTATATTATATAAAACTCACATATGAACAATCAGTCGAATCTACCAAGAGAATGACCTCGTTCTTTGTTCTATGTTACAGTTGTATATTTAGGATTTATATACCATAGACTATTGAGTGTATATCAAAAGTAGACAAATCAGAAAAATGGAAAAAGATCCTAAGTGCATATTCCAAGAAAATTAGATTTTTTTTTAATACAAACTGGTAGGTGAAAATGAAGTCGAAGGTGAAGCTAAGCATTGAGATGCTGATGATGCATACTGAGGTATGAGAGGAAGGTCTACAATGAAAGGATGGAGATCCTCCGTGTCTCTGATCTTTCAATTGTTAAAAGGAAAATGAGGAATAAAGTCGTGCACTTCCTACGCACACTCTCCTAAGTGTAGCCTTCGAAAGCCAGGCCTTTAATTAGCTACCCACCACCAATCGATGTTCTTTAAATCATGTATTAAGTATATCAGCAAATTTTACGTAAGTCTTAAATAAATTACGTAAACTTAATAAACGGATCGAACAAATAACCGCTAATTAAATGATATAAATTTTAAACTAAGATCCTAATCGTGACGGAAGATGCAGCGATTGAAATGCGATTACATAAAATATTCAACTTAATACATCAAGTTGATTAATAATGATGACTGTTTAATCTACATTACTAAAAATAAAAGAAATATATAAATTTATTATTCAAATATCTAATTATATATCTTTTCACAAACTTAAACTTGATAGGATTAGAAAATTTTAATGAATGTATTTGTTTTACGTTCGCTTGTGCAATATGTTGCATAATATGAGATATATATCATAAATTATTAATATATGTATTTCCAAAAATACGTTAAAATATGGACATCATAAAATTCGCAACATTGATTATGCAAAGATCATCTTTTACAAATATTTCATTAACAAAAATCACGTGCTATGAGATAATGCGGTATTTGCAATACGTGAGAGGAATGCCTCGGAGAGCCATCCCTACTAGAACGTATGGCCTTCTAAGTCACATGATCGCGAGATTCATACTGATCCACTTTTCATACTCCCACCACCAACCGCCCTTCATGATTTACTTCGTAACATCTTTTAAACGCTTCAATACATATTATAAAACAATGTCCCCCTCGCGTCTGTCTGTCTGTCTGTACGCGATAAACGGAAAAACTACTGCACCGATTATCAAACAGTCATCACCACTCGAAAGCGTGATTCTCGAGGAAGGTTTTAGTATATAATTTGTTAAGTTTTTGTATTTACTTGATTAAGATAAGAATGTAACATGGAATTCATTTTGTTTATCTTCTAACCCATTATATTCTTGTTTAGTAAGTTGTAAAAAAAAACGAAATATTGATATGAAAGTGAATGTCTGTTTGTTGTGACTCAATCTTTCACATTTCTTACGAAATATATTTATTTGATGCTATGTATTTTTTACGTGTAACCTACATTGGAAGATGTTGGGAATAACTTAATCAAATACACTAGGAGCATTCGGCAAGGACTGTATGAGGGATAACTGACAAGAATTTACAGCTAGGTATTGTTTGGGACATCGCCAGGTTGGTGGGCAACCTGGTGGATGGACGGCTGACCGCGTTGGAGTCCCGGCTTAGGCGGGAAGAGGTCGCCCGCCCTCCCCTGGCGGGAGATAACTCGGCCGTCGCCGTGGCTGCCAGAGCGGCGATCCGCCAGGCGGCCATACAAAGAGGGGCCAAATCCTCAGCCCCTTTACCGGCGTCACCGGCACCGGTAATATTAGTGTCGGAGGATGATTTCCCTTCCCTCCCTGCGCCCTCCAAGGGGAAGGCCAAGAAATCAAAGAGGGGGAAGGAGGTTGCCTGGACCGCCTTCGGTCCATCCACCTCCGGTGGGAGGACTGAGGCGATAACTGCCGGGGCCGGGGCCGTTGCGGCGGGGTGGACGGAGGTGGTCCGCCGCAAGGCCCTCAAAAAGAAGGAAGTGGTGCCGGTACCCAAAACACCGGCGCCACAACCAAAAAGAAGGCGGGCCCTAAGGAGGGCCCCAAGAAAGTGGCGCTCCCACGCTCACAGGCCGTAATGTTGAAGTTACGGCCTGAAGCAGCGGCTAAGGGGGCGACCTACTTGTCGGTCCTCTTAAGGGCCGAGAGGGAGGTAAATACGAAGGAGCTGGGCATCGGGCCCCTGAAAATCCGTTCATCGGCAACAGGGGCCCGCATCATCGAGGTGCCCGGCTCAGCCAGCGCGGACAAAGCCGACGCTTTGGCCGCTAAGCTGAAGTCTGTGCTGGCGGAGGAGGCGGAGGTGTCGAGGCCCGTGAAATTCACGGACGTAAGAGTAACGGGCCTCAACGACGCGACGACCGCGGACCGGTTGATATCCGCGGTCGCGCAGGAGGGGGGCTGCACCGAGGCCCAGGTCAGGGTTCGTAGCGTGCGACCTGGGCCTCGCGGCACAGGCTCCGCCCTGGTGGAGGTGCCGGCTGTGGCGGCTAAAAAGCTGCTGCAGCTGGGCAGCCTATCAGTCGGGTGGAGCCAGGTGCGGCTCTCGCACATGGAGGCACGACCCAAGCACTGCTTCAAGTGCTTGGGAATGGGGCACGTCGCGGCCGCGTGCCCCAGTCCGAAAGACCGCAGTGGTTTGTGCTACCGCTGCGGCAAGGAGGGCCACAAGTCCGCCCAGTGCTCCGCGTCACCGCGCTGCGCTGTGTGCGTGGACGCGAGCAAGCCGGCGGACCATGTGATGGGGGGTCATTCGTGCCGCCCCCCATCCACCCGTGGGAAACTCCCGGCCCAGCCACAAAGGGCGGGGGTTTCGAGGCGGGCGTCGGGAGCTGAGATGTCCGAATAATGGCCGGACATCTCAGTTTCCTGCAGGCCAACGGGAACCACTCCGCCGGGGCTCAGGACCTCTTCCTGCAGTCCATGGTGGAGTGGGCCGTTGACGTGGCGGTCATAGCGGAGCCGTACTATGTCCCTGCCCTACCTCATTGGGCGGGAGACACGGGCGGCTCCGTGGCGATCGTCACGCGGCCGGGCGCCGTGCCCCCCCTCGCAGTCAAGGCGAGGGGCCACGGGTATGTTGCGGCGGTTCGGGGGGAGATTGCCATAGTCGGGGTATATTTCTCTCCGAACCGCGACCTGCCGGCCTTCGAGAGATTTCTCGACTCTCTCGGGCCGGTGGTAGGGCAGTTAGCGCCTCTACAGGTGGTTGTGATGGGGGACCTCAACGCCAAGTCCACGGCGTGGGGAAATCCCCTCACAACACCCAGAGGGAGGGAGCTAGAGGAATGGGCGCTAACTGCCGGACTGTCCCTACTCAACACGGGGACAGTCCAGACGTGCGTGCGACGGTTGGGAGGTTCAGTGGTGGACGTCTCGTTTGCCACTCCGACCATTGCACGCAGAGTGGAGGGATGGAGGGTTGAGGCAGGAGTGGAGACGCTTTCGGACCACCGCTACATACGGTTCGAAGTGTCTGCCGCTCCTGCCGGTCGCCGGAGTCCAGCGTCGAGTTCCTCGTCGTCCCGGGAGAGAAGTCGGTTCCCGCGTTGGGCCCTGTCAAGGCTCAATAGGGAACTGGCTGAGGAAGCGGCCGTTGTCGGCCGCTGGAGTCTCCCGGGGAGTGAGGAGTTGGGGGTGGACGAAGGGGCTAGTCGCTTTGGGGACGTTCTCCATAACGTCTGCAGAGCGGCGATGCCCCCTGTTGGACGTCCACCCCCGCGGGGTGCGGTGTACTGGTGGTCGGACCACATTTCCGACCTCCGGGTCGCCTGCAACGGGGCCAGGAGGGCATACACCCGGAGCAGGCGACGCCGCCCCCAGGACGAGGAGCGTGATGGCCGGCTGTACAGGGTCTACGTGGCGAAAAAGTTGATCCTGCAGCAGGCCATCTGCCGGGCCAAGGAGGCAGCCTGGCTGGAGCTGGTGGAGGGGCTCGATCGAGACCCCTGGGGCCGACCGTACAAGCGGGCGCGGAATAAAATCTGCGCCCAGTCGGCTCCCATCACGGAGGTGCTCCAGCCGGCTGTTCTGAGGGGGATCATCGGGGAACTCTTCCCCAACGCCCCGACGGGATTCACTCCCCCCAGAATGGCTCGGCAGACGCTGGAAGAGGGCGACCGCGTTCCGCCCACCGTCACGGAGTCTGAAATGGAGGCGATTTTGGCTCGCCTCCAGAGTAAGAAGAGCGCACCGGGTCCGGACGGGGTGCACGGGAGGGTTCTGGCCCTCTCCCTGGTGCACCTCGGAGGAGCCCTCAGGGAGCTGTTCGATCTCTGTCTGAGGTCCGAACAGTTCCCGAGGGCCTGGAAGGAAGGCCGGCTATGCCTACTTCCGAAAGGCAGCCGGCCTCCGGACTCGGCTTCTGCGGTGCGACCGGTGGTTGTGCTGAACGAGGCGGGGAAGGCTTTTGAGAAGATTATAGCCACCCGTCTCGTTCGGCACCTGGAGGAAGGCTCGGGACCGGGACTTTCAGAGTCCCAGTTCGGGTTCCGAGCCCACCGGTCGACCGTTGATGCCCTCAAACGCCTGAGGGCAGTGACGGAAGAGGCGGAACGCAGAGGAGAGGTAGTGTTGGCGGTGTCGCTGGACATCGCCAACGCCTTCAACAGCCTCCCACACAGCGCGATACAGGCGGCACTCGTATACTTCGGAGTGCCCCTGTATCTGAGGAGGCTGTTAGGCAGCTACCTCTCCCAGAGGAGGGTGGCAGTCGAGAACCGGAGGGGGTCCATAGAGTGGTGGACAGTCGACAACGGCGTTCCACAGGGTTCGGTATTGGGACCTGTTCTATGGAACGTCGGGTATGACTGGGTCCTGCGGAGCCGCCTCCTCCCCGGGATGGGTGTCATATGCTACGCTGATGACACCCTCGTCTTATCCCGGGGACGGAGCTACAAGGAGGCGGCGCGGCTGGCCGAGGTCGGAACTGAGCTCGTGGTCAGCCGCATAGAGAGGTTGGGGCTTCGGGTCAGAATCGACAAGACCGAAGCCCTCCTCTTCCGCGGGACTGGGCGGAAAGGACCCCCGCCGGGTGCCACCCTCCTCATAGGAGGAGGGAGGGTCAGGGTGAGCCCTACCATGAAATATCTGGGGCTCACCCTTGACGGAGGGTGGACCTTCGTGCCCCATTTCAGAGAGTTGGGGCCGAAGGTCATGAGGACGGCAGGTGCGCTGGGGAAATTCCTCCCGAACCTCGGAGGTCCCAGCGCAGCTTGCAGGCGGCTATACTCTGGGGTCTGTCGGAGTATAGCCACGTACGGTGCTCCCGTTTGGGCTGATCGCCCGATGAGCCGCGGGGTCAAGGCCCTTCTGCGCTCGGCGCAAAGGGCGCCCGCGGTGAGGGTGGTTAGGGGGTACCGTACGGTCTCCTGGGCCGCTGCGACGGCTCTTGCCGGCGATCCGCCTTGGGATCTTGTGGCGTCGGTTCTCGCCGAGGTGTTCTCTTACGTCTCGGGTAGGAGGGCTCTCGGAGAGAACCCTTCGTCTGAGGAGATTCGGGCGGTCCGCCGGCAGGGGGAGTCGCGCCTTATGCGGGAGTGGGGGGAGGACCTGGAGGGCCAGCCGTACGGTAAACGTACAACGGCTGCGCTCCGTCCGGTCCTAGAGCGTTGGATGAGGCGGAAACGCAAACCCCTCACTTTCCGTCTGACGCAGGTTTTCACCGGGCACGGCTGCTTCGGGGACTACTTGTGTCGGACGGCCAGGAGAGAGCCGGGAGTAGGCTGCCATGAGTGCGGCGCTGCGGTGGACTCGGCCCAGCACACCCTCGAGGTGTGCCCGAGATGGGCTGCGCAGCGCCAAGACCTTGTGGCGGCACTCGGCGGAGTGGGCTTGTCGCTTTCGAGTGTCGCGGAGAAGATGCTCGAGAGTGACAGGTCCTGGATGGCGGTGTCCTCCTTCTGTGAGACGGTCATGTCCACGAAGGAGGCATCTGAGCGGGAACGGGAGGTTGCGGCTGATGCACCCTCCCTCCGCAGACGACGGACGGGGGCGCGCCGGGGGCGATATCAACGCCTCCTCCAATAGCGCCCCTGCGCCCCGGGCTGGGGTCGGGCTGGTAACCCGGCTCCTGTGAAAGCCCGGCGTCGTCGGGGCGGTCCTAATTGCCGGGATCGCCCCCTTTCTCCGAGGGAGTAAGTCCGGTCTTTGCCAGGACCGGCCAGTCGCTGGTGTGCCCTGTAGCTGACAGATCCGGGGTGCACCAACATAGCGGCCGATGGCTTTCGCAGTGGTTTTAGTGAGTAGGGACCTGCCCAGGTCGAGTCTCACACATCCTCTCCGGCCCCACCAAGGCCGGTGAGACGGCTCGTAAAAAGAGTTTCCCTGCGTCATCAAAAAAAAAAAAAAAAAAAAAAGGTATTGTTTGGGATCCCAGTAAAGTTATTTTGAATGTATGGCATTTAGTTATTGAAATTAATCTAATAAAGTGCAGTTTATTTGTTCTGTTTTTCAACATTTAGATTTTTGAGCTTATCAAATTGTAAAAGTTATGTGAACATGACTATAATTGTTTGTCTTAAAATATTTATATTTGTTTTTTTTTTTATTCGAAAACTATTTACTCACAAATGAACCCCCGTAAATATTGTTCATCTCTGTATTTTATTAAGAAATATATGACTTAGGGTGCGTTTTGACTACTGAGGTTAGATGTTTTGTTATAAATATCAAATAACCAAGGCAAGGGCAATGGCAAAACTGTTGTACAAACGAGGTATATTGTTCTTGCTCTAACAATCACGCCTATTAATGTTTCATAAAAAATATAAACTAACGGTTTATTAGGTCGCTTCTTGTAATAGATTTAGTAATATTTTACGAACACGATGTCTTTTAATTACTCTATAACAGATTATAACATATAGGTATTATGAAGAGAAAACAGTCGTATGATTTATAATAAAATAGCAGATAATTAACAAATTTAATTGATGTTGCAAAAACTTACACTATTAACATAAATTAAGCAAAATGATAGCGTCAATATATTAGTATTCATATTATTATTTAACTCATTTTGCTATATTATATTGGTATAGTATTAGTAATATTTTGAAAGATTATGTACGAAGGATACAGATATATGTTTTATTATATTGTATTCATATTTTTGGCTATGACTTAGAAACGGTATACAGTAATTCGTCGTTACTAAATCTGAATTATTTAATTAGATCTAAGACTTTCGCGAGTATTTAAATCTGAATTATTTGTTGACCTCAAGAACAAATTTTATGTATATTATTTTATAATTTATTTATTTAGTAATATTATGAAATGTATATTGAAATATAAAATGTCATTAATAAACCACTGGGCTGTAAATTTTAGTTTGTCACCGCAGGCGAGTGCAATATTTTTTGCCATTATTATGAAATATATCAATCAAAGTAATAGATAACTGCGGGTTTGTTGTTACATTTATTTTGTAATGTCTTTTACGTCACAGGAAATAAAATCAATGAAGCATTTTATTTTATTTTTACATTTATTTAGATTGTATACCACAATATACATTAATAATAAAAAATATATTATAAGATTTGGTTGCAAATTTTGTTACAAATTAGCTTACCTATTGTACCGAACTGATATTACAAGAATAAATAAAGACATTGTTACTTGTTAGGTATAGATAGGTTTGTCCTAAACTTATTACTGGTGGTTAAGAACCTGTCAAAACTACTGTAAGGCAGCTATTTTACAAATAATTACACTGAGTACACACTTTAGTTGCTTAGTAATAATATAGTACCAATAACTATTATCCATTAGACATTTTATGGAACATTTACCACATTCTTTAGTTTGCTTATTGCATTCTTGTCTGCCATTATCAAAATTTATATTTATTTAGTGATAAATTATTTTTTTTAAAGTATAAATATAGTATCTAGTGGGATAAAATTCTTTAATCGTAATGCTGTTAAAATGAATGTTATTTTTTGCTTAATTTGGAGCACGTCTGTGCCAAGTTAGTGCTAAATGTGTACTGAATTTGAAATGCAGATCCATAAATGGCTGTAACTAAGAGACCCAGGCTTGAATTTTTTCGTAACAACCTTTACATATCTCCATGACAACTATTGGCTTATTAACATTTCTATCGCAAACCTACATATACAATTTCATCTTTTTTAGTCAATTTTAAACCATAATGTTTTTTACCTAGTATTGTTTGAAATGAGTAATTTTAGGTAAATTATTTTGTATTAAGCAACGTCGCCAGAAGCAAATCGAACGGTTTGTACAGTGTACATACCTACTTCATAGAAGGAATTTAGTTTCAATAGCTAGAACCGGATCAGCATTATAGTAACAGCTGCGGATTACGACACAGATCATTAATAGTGAATACTAAATTGTACAAACTTGGTATAAAAGTTGCGAAGAATTGAGAGTGAAGTGATTTAATAAAAGATATTTTATATAGACTTATAAAAACACGACCCAGTAATGATACTTTTATAATACTGAAGAAAAAAATTATGTTACCAAATTGATTTAGACTTGTCACTTCTATAATACCGGAACACTTAAAGTATGAAGGAAATGATATCCGTGAAAAATAGATAACAAATACACCTAATGATATGATTTAAATATTGCATAATATCCGAATTATATCACTGATAAAGCCCGTCGCCATTTTATCCGCGAAAGGCTCTCACGGCATCGTATAAACAAAGGTTATAGTCCAAAGAACACCATATTTAACTGTTATATAAGAACAGAATCTCAAATATTCCACATCCGAGCGAGTAATTCGAAACAAGCCTGATAATGTATTCGGTATGTCATAATTTGTTTCGCTTTACTCTTCATCTTTGAAATTGTTTTTCTTCCATATTAAGTGCAGTCTTTTTGTAAAATCGTTTTGTTCTTGTAGATTCAATCGAGCGAAACAAAAAGCATTTGACCATTGACCCAAGCTCGCTTATGACTGGGATCGTCTTGCGTAATAGCTTTCCGCAGATAATGTTTAAGTTTCATTGTTACCCAATTAAGGCAAATTGTCTTGCAGAAAACCTGCATACAATCCTATAATAAAATGAATTTAAACTTGCGATTTACGTTTTCGGTATAAGATCAACTAACTTAAATTCCGACGAGTAAAACTGATTTTATTTATATTACGTAAAAAAGATGTAATCGACGCTACAGCAATTAAATACTTAAAGTTCTCTTCGAAAGGCGTATTTTATTTACCACATACTAGCTATTAACCGCGACTTTGTGCCTCGATTTTTATGTATCCTACGCCATTTTCTTGGTATACAGTTTATTGATGTTACAAGATTATATTATTAATTTATAGACACGCATTTTGAAATGATAATAATTTTACTTGTTTAGACATCGTGTTCTAAAATTACAAACAAACGCATGGATATTAATAGTACTCAAAGGTTGTGGTTACATATGCAAAGTAATCGTGTGTAAGTGGAGTTACAATATTTGATTTAAATTCTCTCACAACAATCAATCAGCATTGACTTACAATAAGAGTTATACGCCTTTGTTTTTACATGACTATAATCTCTAATTTGCATATAAGCAACCGGTATAAGATAATATCTATTTAATAAAAAGCAGCCATATTAATTAACATAATGAAACGATTCGTGACAAGATATTATGCTGCTTTCTTTCAAAATATAAACTAAAGTTTTGATATCTATTAAATACTATATTTTATTTCCGGCTTCGCTCGTGTATAATTATTTAAGATTAAGCTTTAAGAACGATTTCAAGAATTGAAATTTGTTATTTAAGCGCTATAAGTAAAAACAATTTTCAACAAGAAGTTTTATATGCATGAGTAACAAACAAATGTACATACATACAAACTTACCCAATTAAAATATAAATAGGATCCCGAACGATTTAATAAAGTTATTAAATAACAATGTTTAGCGTGTAATGAATTCTGAAAGTTACATACTTGGTTGCACGTTAGTGGTACATATCAATGCAAACAACTTAACAAGACTCGCGTATATGTGACTACACACATTAACAATATGCCCAAAGCGATCAGGACCACGCCTTAGAGAGTCGGTTTTGATATCTAAACTAAGTGAAGGCTATAACGTTACCTATTTATTGTTTTCTTGTGGTTCAAACTCATCAATTTTGGATTCAATCGAAAATACAGAAATAAGTTCCGGTAGCGTGTTTAAAAATTTGTTTTTTAAATAAAAATGAGTTGTTTGATATTTTTCATTTAGACGTTTTCAATTTATATAATTTCAATACGAACTTAAGGCAAATTAGATGAATAGAGTTAGCGGTATTTTATAATGAACAAACAAACAGAAATCGCATATGTAACATTTTCTTATTGTTATAATCATGGCCACAATGTTGAACAAATGCCAGTGAACCCGCAAGTCTGGTTTGTAGACAATAGATGTAAAAAAAAAAACGGGAAAGTGTTATTCTAATGTGTGGGAAAATCAATAGTGATACGATTTTAAGTAAATCTTTGAGATTTAGCAGCTAGTTTCGGTATAATTCTGTCGCAATTTATCTCACAGTTCATCTCATACGTTAGATGTTAACAATGCTCCTACTCACGATTTGTACTATCATTAAGTAATTCGTCTGTGCTATGCTGAGCAAATAACGTTACGCAAACCTCGGTTAGAAGGAAACCGTTGATGCTCCAAATGTTACAGATTTATGACATCGGTGGGTTACCTAAGAAACCAATTACAATGTTAACTTCTAAATAAATGCTATAAAAATATTACTTGAGAAATAATTACACGATCTATGAATTCGTCTTTCATCTTCGTTCCGGGTTAATGCCTTTTACTATTTGCCACCGATATAAAAACCCGCGAGTTTATATAATATACTCGTTCTATAGCCTGCAAAACTTTCAGCAAATTTAAATTGTTTCGTTATAATTCATCTCAGTCCGATTTAATTTAGTATCTAAGGAATATTTGTTGTTTTATTGACATAATAAACGCTCGTAACAATTGTAATCAAATTAACTTAGGCGTAATAATTTTCAAGTCTTCAGCAGCCTTGTGTGTTTTAATTCAAATGGCTGATACACGATCGTTCGTTATCTGGACCGAGGTCGATATATATTAGGCAGTTAAACGTCAATTTGTCTTAAATCATGTCGTAATTGTAACTCCCAGCTGTAATAATTCACTTTATCGATATATTTATTAAAAGTATATCAATTTTTTAAAGATCCTATATAATTCTCAAAGGACATAAAAGAAGCAACACTCAAGGAAACTTTTTGAATTTCGAACACATTAAAGCATGCACGTAAATAATTCAGAACTCCAAAACGACCCGATTTCAAACTATTTAATGCAATTCACTTTTAAAACAATAAACAAGTTTCATTGCAACGACGTCTTCCACTAATTGCGTTTTGAGCTTTGTTATCTTATATTATTACATCTCCAACATTAAAATTTAATTTAATTTAATTTAAATTTTACATTAAAAATTGTTGAAAATAAATCATTTACTTCAATTATACAAATAAAGTGATTATACATATCTTCATAAAACAAACATTCATTGATAGTTAATAATCTATAAAGAACGTACATATATTGGTAATAATTTTATATCATCAAGTATTTCTTGATAAACCAATTATGAAGTTGTATGAACGGCTTCGCTAATCAGAGCTAGCCCAGTACATATATGATTTAACATTACCAAATACATAAAATCATATGAATGAAGGACTGTATATATATATGGGAAATAAATGAGTATTGCTTATTTAATATCAAGCCAGAAGTGCTCAAAATAAGTTAAGTTATGAGAGCTATATAAGAATATATACATATATAATAAAAAAAATCGTACGTTTTTGAATAGATTATATCCGTAAAAATTCACAGTCATGATATAAATACAGGACCCACATTGAAACAGCTCAAAGGTTCTAATGAAGAATAGATATATTTTTTTACTAAAAATAACTCATTAATTTGAGCACTATAATTGTAACTAAATAGTATTATAAAACGATAAATTTATAGCGTTTGTCGTTTTATATTGTTAAGTAATGTATAAATTCTGTAATAATTACTACATGTGTATGAATTAAATAGTTTATGTGCTAGTATCTGTTCATAAACCAAGGTTTATGCGGGTAATTTATTAAACATTTATACTACGACCTGTTTATATACTTTTTATTAAAGCTTTTTTTTTTCGTACATCGAAAAATCTTTTTGGAATATTTATATATAAATAATATTACGTTCGTACTTTATAAATGTAGTACTGCAATTTAATAAACGATATTTTGTATAAAATAAACTACCAGAACTTAGTTCACCCACGTACTCGTAAATATTATCTACAAATGGAACCCGTTTCTGTTGCAATTCCAATGAGAGTAGTTCAAAAATTTAGGGTACCTTTGTCGGTTTGGGATGTAGCGCGCATAAAAATTGTGAGCACAGTTGCAATTCATTACAGAAATACGAGTGTTGCATCGATTATTGGATTTTGCTTACACAATATTATTTGTTAAACTACCGAGAAATTATTCGATCCGTTGAGAATCGATTGTGATGCCAACGCTTCGTGGTTTCCGATTCACAGATTTGACGCCGATTGTATGTTGAAAATAATGATGACATTCTCATTTGAATTCATAAAAGTCTTTTCATAGTTGATGTTCACCGATCTACACTTGTTATTTTTTATTTCTTTCTTCACCATTCAAGTTTTATTTACGATTTTTATTTTTATTTTTTTCAACTAATTAATATTCTTGGTATCATTGGTTGAATTTGTGCACGTTAGACTGAAAGGAGGGCTTTTAACAAAATAATAAATTTGTACCTCGGAAAAAGACCCGTAAAAAAAACCGCTGAGTTTACTTAAGCATAAATTTAAGTAAACCTAAAGTGACTTTGATGATTGAATATCTTAGTTGTTTTAAGGTCACTGTAAAAAAAGTTATTTCATTAGCAATTCATTTTTATAACAAGTAAAGTTTGTTCAAAGCGAGATGGAATTTGATTCTGGTTTTGTTCAAATTAGTTATAAGATTAAACTACTAAGAAACGAATGTAGAATATAAATATTTATAATAATTTTTGAGGCCGTTTTAAAAAATGAAGGAATTAGAGCGATTGAAAACTAATCAGTATAGTCAAAACAGCTATTTCTTAGAAGCGTTTTTTAATTTTTGCTCTGGTTAAAAAATGGAGGCTTTTATTCAATAATTGCTATTTAATGAATTTAAATATTTATAAATTTAAATTACAAAAGTTTTAATTTATACAGTTTAACTAAATTTACACATTTGTATAAATAATAATGTGAAATATTGAAATATATAAGACGAATTTTGATTATGAAAGTAAAAATTATGTTAATAATTATTTTTGTTAATATTTTTTTTTAACATTCCGAAACGCCGCTAAAGTTCACCTTGACCGAATAACATAGACGCTCGTTAAGACTTAAATTTAAGTAAACTACTTACTCCATAATAGAGAGTTTGTTCCAATTAAAATATTTCAAGTATTGAACTATTCTATTGATTTATATAAAATCAGTGAGAAAACTTAATATAATAAACCTTTCCCTATACCTTTATATTACGTAATAAAAGAGGAAGTGCTGAAGGCATTGAATATCTCGAGATAAGCGGAAATACTCAGCTATTACACTTATTAGTAAAGTAGTGTCAGTTCGTGTATGATATTCCAAGTTACGCGAGATATTTCCTTCCGTCGTTTTAGTCAAATTATTTTCTCAATACTAATGATATCGTATTCACTTCCGAAATTACGTAAGTAATTTTACGTATCAAATTTACAATTTTATTTTACTCTATTTGAGTTTGATTTAATAACTTTAGTAATATATATGGATATATAAACATGATATAGAACAATGTGTTTTTTTTTAATTATTATTACAATTTTCGATACTAAATCAAAATGTGACGAGGATTATTTTAACATAAAAAAAATACTTGTTTGTGATATTATATATGCAAAGTTTTAAAAGGTGTTTGTAGGATACATTGAGGGAGATACAATTATTGATAATTTTTTTGTTTTTTTTTTACGTATCATTTTTGTGTAATGAATAAGTATGTTCAGTTTGAGATAATATTAATTAGAAGTGAGGTCATTTCGTACTTTCAGACCAGGAAATCAAGAACCATCGTGATGTCTTTCAGCATGAGCAAAAAAGAAGGCGACGTAACTGAATCAGTTTGCAATAATTTCGTCTTAACTTTCGTGGAGGCTTCGTTCTAACGGCGGCCCGCCCTCAGAGCAGTGCTACCTTCGACGCTGCAAAGACAGCACGCGATGTCAGTTTAATTATTGTGTGTGTTTGTGTTACTGTGTCAATATGTTTTCGAGGTATTTTATTTTTTATTTCCATAAAGATGATAAGAGTTTTAAAATAAAATCTAATATTTAATATTCATATTTCTTTTTTTATCTTTACATTAATATATTATTAAATGGATTAAAATATATATATTTTATAATACTTCAATTATTTTACCGTCGTAGAGAAAGCGCCTACATTGCGTAGCGCGAACAATATGATGAGCTTCGACAACAAGTGCCTTTGAAATCTAAATAATTTTCCTTTGAAATTATTTGACCACAATTATTATAATATTGCATACATTTAGGTTTGTGTAAATCAATTATTATTAAAATGTTTTAATATAATAAAATATGACAAAGGTCTAAGATAGTATGGACAAAAACTTTTTTCAAGTTATTTATGTGTGAGGATATTCTGTTTTTTTTTTTTATCAATAAACTCATTTAATTAATTACGATTTTGAAAATCTTAATTCATATTCAATTTCATTAGGAATAAAAGACTTTTTCGGTGACCAATATGGAAAGGAGAATATATATTTTTTTGGTTTATTCGAACCATTAAAAAGATTACAATAAAATTGAAACAGAATACCAGAACAAGATATAATAACGTCTTTAAAATAAATAAAAAAACTAACGTAAAAATTCTTTATAAAAAAAATCTATAAATATAAACATGAAAAACCGAACTAAAAATAGTTTTTAGAATTCGATACAAGCAATAAAAACGTGAGTTGGCTATAAATATCCAAAACTTTCTTTATTTTATACAAACAAACAAAATCGATCGAACTGTTTTCTTGAAGTTCCGAGAACACAGAACTTCTACAGTTATAACATTAACATAAAAAATAAAATATAATTTATATGAATTGATTATTACGTAAAGAATCTTTTTATAGACACACCAAGAGATCTACATTCTACAAACATTTATAACTTTCACGTTCAAAATATAAGGATATTCACCTGAACCGGTACAATTCCAACTTATGGCCAAGAATCTAAGTCGCTCTAATAGAGAGCGAAAGTGGAGCCTCCGTGTCAAAGGTCTGAACTGGTTATTGCACTTTAGCGCTTTACGAATAAGGTTTATAATGGACTGCTATAGTAATGTCATTTTTGAGATGACGTCACTCGTGATGTATAAAAATAACAACAGAAATGGTAATGTAACCGCAATTTGGTAGCCGCGATAATGTCCATTTGACAATAAAAACAAAAATAGAAATCTCTCTTTTAGAGAATACGAATCATTTAATTGTTTTGAACTTATCACTGTCAATTATTACTCGATAATCGTAAAAAGTAATCATTATTTTAAATATAAATACAGACTTTAAATATGTATAATATAATGGCGATTATTAACAATTATAGTGAAAGTCGTGACTTACAATTCGCCAATATATTCCACACAGATTATGGCATTTGTCGGGTTTTTTAATAATTACTGGGTTAAAAAACAGGATATATGTTAAATAACATATCGAATATACGTACATATAAAAATTTTACCTACTTATGAACTACACCTGTAATATAGTTTTTGCAATCAATTGAGCAATTTATACAAAATATTACACTTTTTCATTCATTATTGTTAAAAATATATATTATGTCAATGTAATATTTATATATGTGTTGTATTTACTCATTCACATTTTACGGAAAATTTTAAAATTCTTTTACTTATAAAGAATCTTATAGTAAACAAAAATAAAATTTCTTAACATCTTAAAATATTTGAAACAGCTTAAAAAGTTTTGAAACTATTTATTTATTATGAATACGAGATTACGTATGAATTCCGAACTATTAAAGCAACATACAAGGTTAATTGCTTTCATAAATAAAAAACTATGAGATTTTAAACAGTGAATGTGTTTTGACTTAAAGATATGACCTAAATTGAACTGTCTATAAGTAGGTTACGCATATTGAGATAGATGAATACTATGTGTCGTTTATACGTGTCGTTACGAAAACGTAAATGCGAAAATGTTGACCTGCGTATTTAAACAAAAATAACCTATTTAGGAATGCAGTTAAAATGAATTATTGTTTATGACATATCGAACAACTACATAGTGCGTGTGAATGTACATTGTGATAAAAATATTACAAACATGACACTAAATAGTATTCCGAAGTCTCAATAGAATGTTATGTTTACTTAATAATTTTAGCCTATAAATACTAAACAAACCTTTACTTAGCATACATACATTTTCTTTTTAAACTGTTACACTAACACGTTAGTGTCATTCTACTTATTCAGCCAATATCAAACGAAAGAGTTTGTAATATATAAAATAAGATTTTAATAACTTACCACATATATCAATGTTAAATGAAACAATTAATAACGCGTTAGTGAAAGGTATAAAAGAACTGATGACATTTTAAGACGAGGTGAACGAGTTCATACGAAACGGAAATTGATGGTTAATTTGTAACTAGACATAATATCCTGCATCCACTGATATGTTGCTCGTATAGAATGCGAACGATTCGGTCAATCAAGTTAACCCAGTTATTTTAAGTTATCTGGCAAAATTTTGTTTTAATTGAAAAACGAAAATCAATATTTTCATATTTTTAATATAATGGATTTTTTAAACACCAATTTTGTCCCAGTTGTAGTCCGGTCAAAATAGTGACCTTGAAAAATCTTTTGGAACTACTAATAAACTACTAGTAATGAACAGAAATGAATTCTGTAAATTAATAATGTGTCAATACATATTGTTTATAGTATATATATACATAGTCTATAAAGAGTTTAAAGTTTTAAGTAGTATAAAATAATACTATGTAAATAAATACTCTCCATATATCAAATATTGTATGTATAACAATTTTTAATAAATTAAGTAGTGCAATAAGAATGTACGTAATAATGAATTTTATATTGTTATTTATTATACGCCATGTTTGTTATTTGCTACCAACAGATTTTTTCTTATACAGACATTAATATACGAAGACACAATTAAAACAGTCATCTCATCACATAATATTTTTTGACATTCACAATATAACTCTATACTGTATATAATTCATTCATATATTGACAGTTTTTTAAAAGTTTCCCGCTTTTTTCATAATAATCAAAATTGAAGAAACAAAACAAAATTATACTGACTTATATTTTTATGTATTTGAAAAAGAAGAAGGAACTAAAAAGTTTTGGGGATTAAATTCTTTTAAAAAAGCAATACAAGTGAAGTTTCAGGTTGATCGAAACGTGTGGTAATAAAAAGACTTATCCTAAGTGTAAATTGTGACTAACTAAATTTTAAGTCAATACAAATATCTCTCTATCTGTATATACATTATGGATCGGAATAATAATCTCCGTATTCTACATACTTCACACGAAGTGAATATTAATGTATAATAAAAAAGTAGGTTTTGAGAAAAATATTTGAAAAGCAAATGTTATGTAAATATTTTTATTTTTATACAAAATTATTAGTTGTCATTGTTAACAAAATTACACGCTTCAATGTTCCGACAAAAAACATTTAAATTTAATGTTGCCCAATGCTCCAATAATATCATATCAATGCTCGTTATTAATAAATTTATATAACATTTGCAATTTAAAAGGAGTTTTTATGTATACATACATTTTTATATCTGTCATGAAAAAAGGAGATTTAGTTTGAAATAATATGAATATCGAAAATGCAAGCGAAATCGATCATAAAATCTAGCTGTTACCAAAGCTTTGTTACAAAATAGGCACTCCCATTTTATCGCAACGCATACCGAATCAAATATAATTTATACATATATTAGAAAATCAATAAAAACTTGTACTCTATTCCGTATCTATAAACGTATAGTTACATTTAATAAGGACTAACTGACATTAAATAAATAAATGTTTTACCCTAAAATTAACATTCCAAAAGAAACGTCCAAAGCAAGAGCTCCGTATAAATTATAATTGAGGTACAAACACAATCAAAAGAACACAAAAGTAGTATTAAATGATTAAGTAAAAAATAAATGCTTATCAAACATAAATGAAAACGGTATCTGAATTTTATATTTTCTATATATTTAATGTTTTTAATAAAACGAATTGATCAGCTAAAGTTTGCGCAACATAAAATGCAATTTGTGTATAAATTTAACAGGACTTTTTTTTTGTACTTTGTTCCATATTTTTCTCTTTAACCGTCTTGTATAATCTTGTGAAGCAAAAAAATAAGATGTCTTAATCAAGACTACATTTCGTATAATTGGACTAAAAAGCTAGGAGTTTTTTTTTTTTTAATATGAAACGCATTATAACAATGTATTTTTCTTACAGAGCGCTGTTAGTAGCGCTGTGTATAGTGTACGCGACCAGTCTTACTCCGTTGGCAGCGCCAGGAGATGATGACTGCGCTCTGTATCTCACAGGACCCGGCAGATCTTCCGCATATGATTACAGCCTCAACTTACTAAAGGGAAACTTGTAAGTACAAACTAAAGTAAATATTTTAAACATAGTAACATTACAAACTCCAGTAGACATCTCATAAGAAACACGAAAATATTTGATCTTTTACAAATTCTATCAACATTAATTTTACCTTAGAAATAGCAACATATATACCACAAAATCAGTAGCTGATAAACGTCCTAATGATTTAAGGAATGGCAACTGTTTGTGTGATTAGTTTTAAGTTTCAGAAATAAACACTATAAATAGAGTAAAATATGGTGCATACATTTAACAGTTGCATCAAGCAAACTTGACACACTTAATACTTTCTTTATCTCAGCTAATCTCAGTCACGTCGCCTATAATTCAACGTTGCATATGTGGGTGCTCGGGGATTTTGTAACTTTTTTTTGTGTACTTTAAACACCTCCACTTACCACACAAGATAGTTCAATGTATATTCATTACTAATACTAGTATAGCACATTACAATTTAATGGGAGAATTGCTTAATTTGTATAGATTTATGAAGTATATGTTATCTGTGTGTTGAAATAAGATTAAAGTCGTTTTAGTTAATAGATTCTTAACAGCTGTCTCTGTAATATGAACTGCCTACGGCTGTATCTATGTTTGAATCAACATAATAATATTTTTCACTAACTTAATTATCATAAACATCATGTATCAGATGTCAGAGCATTTGTCGATTGTTTTACTTAAAGACAATTTAATAACGTAATATTATGTTAATTTATATTAATATATATTTTTTGCAATAATCTGTGCCATATTTTTATATTCTGTTATTTCGTTAAAATATTCAAAATAGCATTTTGATAATTGTCTAAAAAAGATATAAAAGTTAATTGGAAAAGTTTGCAAGTTTATAAATAATGTTTAGGAAACGACAACTTATAAATTTAACTTACATTAGTGAAATACTTCCTATGGAATTAATATAAGACCAGCTAGACATTAAAGAATGTAATGACTAGCCTAAGACGTCTAGGCGGTTACGTAAAGAAACTCTCAGACATCCTTGACAGTCAGATATATATATACATATTATCTCAATCAAATATTACATAACCCATACTTCCCACAGTACCGACTAACAGTCAGTTATTATAGATGGTAAATTATAAACAGAAAATCGCTTCTTATGATAACTTGATTCACACATTTCCTGTAATCAGAATTAATGCGACGGGCGAATTCTATATAAACAAGGCGAGGCCGATAATGGTTAGAAAGTATAGGTTAATGTAAACAGCTTGATTTTATAAAACTTTTATAAATTATGTATACAAAGAACCGTTAATTATACGAACGGTATTTTCGATTATCATGGTTGTGAAACCGAACCAAGGAATAATGTCAGTTGTGTGGACAAAGACCGTTAGATGCACATTAGAGAACGAAGATAAGTAAAGTGCCATCTTGGAAATAGAGTCGTACCCAGAGACAGTTATATTGACATGTAGTTTAAACAACTACATAGGATATTACACACTAATCCTTAGTAGTATTACCAATGTTAAACAAATCCGACGTCACATGCAAAGATCTACTATTTTTTTATTATGTTTGTAAATGGAATTAATTTGAGTTAATAATAAATATACACAAATCAATAGAATATATAAGATAATGTTTAAAACATTATTTCGTAATACCTCACAGCTTATATTATTTATTGTCGTATTTGTGTTAAGGTAAACAAGTTACAGTCTTAATTTGTCCTTTCGTTTGTTATTAAAATAAAAGCATTGAGTGTGTTTAGAATTTAACGCAATATTTTTATTAAGAATTTGATTGTTAATTCATCAAACTGGTAAGAAGCTGGCGTCGTAACGTAGCCTCAGCGAGTCCATTTCCTACATCAACCGGTCAATCAGAGGCAGGTAATAGTTACTGGAAGCGAAAGGATTTTTGAAAGTGAGCGTCTATACTGTTGCCTAATACGTCGTGCTAGCTCCAGATGAAAGCGTCTTTGATACAAGGATGTTTTATTATTTAGAAGACATGGGACGCTGATTAACATATTAAAACGTTTATTACGAACTAACTTTCACAGGCGGTCTCATCTATCCAAATATTTTTGGTTTTTATGTCCGATATTGTCCTACTTTTCAAGATAATAGTAATGATGAAATATAAGCTATACGCTTTTCACTGCCCTTATTTATAAACATACAAGAATTCAAAACGTTCGATTTCTTAAGTAAAGCGTAATGTAGTTAAAAGATCACAAAGTCACTTTCATATTTATGATATTAGTAATGTATGGAATAACTCTATATACGATAGTTTTAAGTTTTACCACTTATAAATAATGAGAAATTTCATAAGTTCTATATTAATAATCTGCTAAGGATATGTTCATTTGTTGCCTAGCTGTATCTTGCTATGTACTATAATTTTATTTCCTATAGTCTGCTAGAGTTCCGTATTTTCATATATATCGTATATTTGTAAGGTGTTGAATAATTAAAAAGAAAAAACATCTTATATAAAAGGAGAGAAGAATCGAATAATGTTTACAAAAAAAAATACATAATAATTAATGTGTTTTTGTTGCAGCGCATATGACGGTCAACACACTTGCATAACATACGAGGCAATCAATCAAGCGTATCTTGACGCCAGAACAAGAATCTGTAAGTCAACCTTTAATATATATCGAGTAAATTGAAAATTAATATCAATTAATATCCTAAACACTATACAAAAAGTAAAGAGGAGTGATAATCGACAAGCTATATATAATTCCCAACAAATGTGTTTTGATTACACTGTGAATAATCGATATGTTTTATCTTTATTATGAATTATATTTTTATTTATCAGATTCACTTGGAACGCAATTATTAAATTAATAATATCACTGTGATATTGGTTTATAAAATTAAAAAAAAACAGAAACCATTGCTTCCACGGTTTAAAACGCAAAAAATTATGAGTCAAATTTGAAATAGTTCTTCAAATGAAATTGTCGGAACGTAGAAATATAAAATATATAATATGAGTTCTCTTTGGAAACTTTGAAAACTTATATAAAATATCAAAATTATATACAAGACTTTAGCTTTCTCTAAGAAAACAGTGTCCGCAAAATTCCCTAAGAAATATTTGTTAGCGACAAAAGCTTTTAGGATGTTACTGTATTAATACTAAAAATCTGTCACCATTTATAACCCCTGCAGATAATTTCATACAATTATGTCAGTTTATAATTTTATAGTGATTACGTCAAAAGACCATACTTGTGTCATACATATTACGATCAGTTTTATGTGCTCCAAGAATTATTCAGATATTTCAGTTTTAATGATTTAATTTGACCCAATAACATTTAAAATTCACTGACATTTCGTTTTACTTGTTCTGCTTGCAAGTAATATTAAACCTATATATCTTGAAAATTAAACAAAAAAATAATATTCATAGAACTAATTATTTCTATTGATATTTCTTACACTTTACTTGTTGGTTTTAAAACTATGAATTTGTGAAATAAATTAACGACGACGTATGAGCTATTGAAGAAGAATAAATGACGAAGCTAAGAGAGATCATTATAATTGTTTATTTTTTGCAGTGGTATCACAACCTAAGGGCGACTGGAAAGCCGAAGACTTCGCCAGTGTCGGAGAATTGGTGCTTGATATATCTATAAACTTGGCAAGAATGTAAGTTTCCAAAAGTAGTTGAGACATGAAAAATAATCACATTGTCATTTAACAAAGTTTTTTGTAATAGACTACTAACATATTACTCAGGCTTTTGTTATTAGAATTAACAAAAATCATAGTATAGGAATTTAAATAATAATCAGCACAAACAAATTCACTCGAAAAACTTAGTATTTCATAAGTTTATACCCGTTCTTATAGTTTACACATAAAAAAGTCACTAACGTGTCATTGTTAACTAGTAGTCTATTATCCAAGTATGGAAGGGATTTGAGTTTAACTTATCCCATTGCTACACTAATGGTTGTTAGTTTCATCGTAACAACAAAATATTATACATTATCACCTTATCAGTGGTGATGTCCCTACATCTAAAATTAGGCCTATCATTTGACAGAAACTTAAAAAATTAATCATTAATGAACTAATCCAATGAAAAACGTACAATGATATTATTATTGATTTTAAAAAGATTGAACGCAAAATTTAGTAATTTTCCTAATTAGACATTGGCCTCACTTTGTAATCTAAATCACTTTGGAGCTGGTATTCAATGTTGCTGACCACAAGGCTACTTGGATCCGCTCTTTTGTTTCCTAAACTGATCTATCACGAAGCGGATATATAATAGTACAATAATGTTCAGCTGTCAGATATCACAAAAGATTAAGAGCACTATTGATGCTCTATAAACATGTATTCTAAGATAATTCTGCACAAATTAATATTATCTCAAGATTATTTAACAAAGACCCAGCGTACTGACAAGAATCACAAGACTATGTTTTTAAAAATTGCATTAAAGGTTTAGGTTGTTAAGCCTATTATGATTTATGTTTTTTGTACTTTAAAAAAAAAAAACTTTCATTGACATTACATCACGTAGTATTAAGTCAGCAATTCTAATTAAGTAAACATTTTGACGGTTGAAGTGTATGCCCATGGCGCAACCTCGTAAAAGCTTTTACTATTTTAAAAGGTTTAACCAACTCTTACAATAACCAATGAATTCATTACATAGCATTAATGATTTCCCACATTGTCTTCCATTTTAAAAATAATATTTAAGAAATAGTTTATTTTAATAGAAAATAAATTTCAATTAAGTTGAAGTAACACCACTCGAAAATTTTCATTGAATTGTCAATGTCTATTGTAAGAATATAATTAGTATGTAATCTTTCAATTGAATTAAAAGTAACACATATATATATATAAATGTCTAAATTATCACGCAGAAGAGAATACTATAAGGCGGTAAGATTTGATTGACATGACTAGGCCTATTGAGTAAAATTACATTCACTAACAAACTACACTCGTATGAATTACAACCTCAAAATAAGAAGGCTATTTTAAATTTTACAATAACTATAATCAAGGTTTACACATGAAAAAAAAAATTTGTATAGAATGCTCAAAACATCGTGAAGATGTGAAGATACTCCGAAGGTCATTTCTTGAAACTTTTTTGATTGACATTTCTAGGGCTCCCTGTTCAAGAACAATCGTTACAAAATATAGCAACGCCGGTTAAGATATACAAAACGAGATGTATAGATAAGGATTGTGTAAATAGGACATGTTATTAAAGCGTTCCAAGTTTAAATTCGATGTTGTCGAAATTATCGATGTACCTAAATTCATAAGTATCATTTACCAATGCAGTCAATGCCTCAAATATGTAACCCAACACAAGATAATGTTCTGTTTTATAACACAAATTTATATATAAAATAAACAATAAAAAATAAACGACGATACCAGCTGAGTTCGAACTTGCAACCTCAGAAATATCACTATCAAAATTGATTCGCAATTTTAGCTATCGGTACACCTTCGATAATCCTATTCATTTTATAATTAAACATTTGCTGTTTTTAATTCAAGCCTAAGCTCAATATCGCTTTAACATAATTAAACGAATCTCTTTCTGTATCTCGTTATATATGTTATAAAACCTAAATTTTCTAATGCATAATATTTTTTTTGCAACTTAATAATTTAATAGTACATATGAGGCAGCCAATATTTGTTGACCTTAATTCACAATTGGAATTCACACGACAACGACATTGTAATTCGTAACGCTTTATCCATTAAAATGCATGCATAATTTTAAAATATTTTGTAAACATGCAAGTATAAGAATGCCGATGCAATTATTTTTAATTAAATTAGTAATAGAATTTAGTCTTCACAGTAAGTGGGTGTTAAGAAATAATCTGTGGCTAAAATTATATCCGGCAGTACATGAATTGCAATTAACTATAATTTAGAGTAATCATTTGTTAAACAAGAGCATAATTCAAAATTATCCTTGGCATTTAAAACAATTAATTACTCATGCTCTAGAAAACAGAACCTTCCATCCGTGACCAACACTACCCCGCCTATTTTGATTTCAAAATAAATAATTAATTTTCATCTTACTTTGAAATTTATGTGTTAATTTTTTAATTACGTATGCAGATAAATAACGTAAACAAAACATAACAGGCAACGTGTAGTCATTTCGCGCAATGTATAATTTGTGTTTCTTGAACAGATATGGGCTAACTTATGAAGAAATAGAAAAAGGTTTACCACTGATAGACACCTCTCGTACGTTGATACGTGAAGTTTGCCCGCCAGTGTTCTCTCATGTTGAGTGCCGCGCTGGGAAATACAGGAGGCTGGATGGTTTATGCAACAACCTGGTGCACCCCACGTGGGGCGCTACTATGGCGCCTTTCCAGAGGTAATTGAT
This sequence comes from Danaus plexippus, assembly GCF_018135715.1. NCBI lineage: Eukaryota > Metazoa > Arthropoda > Insecta > Lepidoptera > Nymphalidae > Danaus > Danaus plexippus. The sequence continues at coordinate 6,527,498 of NC_083539.1, read as the reverse complement.
AAAAAAATATATTTTATTGTTATATTTTTGTCATTGAATCTATTCCAAATATAATTATAGAAACGAGTCCAGAATTCTGTAGAAAATTTAATTATTTTTTCGATCATTAAAATGCATAATTACATAAACATTTCCAGGTAATATTCTTTCATTGAATAAATTTTTTTTTTCATTACAAAATTGTGTGATTATTACTCGTATTTAGTTTTTAACCTAAAATCTATCTTGAAATTTTAATGAATATAGTTTATAACACAATCGGATGCCTTAACACAATAATATAGTTTCACATACAAAAGACATCAACGCGCGCGGCCGGTTATTTTCTACTAGCATAATATTTGCTTCAAATTTTAAGGCTCATCGGTCCGTTGTTTTCTGATGGCATCAACGCTCCCCGTATATCTCACACGGGACGGGACCTTCCCTTGTCCCGGGTGGTGTCCCGGACTATGCACCCCGATGAAGGCTTCCACGACCACGCTGGTACTGTGATGGTTATAGCATGGGGGCAGTTCATGGACCACGACTACACCCTCACTGGTACTCCATTAGGTGAGTCATACAAAACTATGAACAAGCAGAAAATAACTTTATTAAAATACCCATAAGCTTCTTTTCAGCTTAATATTATCTCGTGTATATTAATAATATATTTCATTCAAAGTTAATAGTCTTGAATCTATGCGATTTTTTTACACGCTTTTAACAAGAGTCGTGACAGCGGGATTTTCAAAATACTTGTCTTTCATAGGTATTGGTCAAAATTACAATTGATCTTTAAATGAGATATGTCAGATAATGTGTATAATTTCTTCCAAGACAAATAACATAACAATTACGTTAGTTCTTTAGTTTTAATTAATTTGTAAGTTCTTACGAGAACTGTTAATACAATCCAAATTTTTCCATTCCTTTTGTTTTATTCAACATTTATATTGAACACAAACAAATTCACAAGTATATTTTATCCAATCCCTTAAAAACTATCCATAAAAAAACACTTAATGAATATTGAAAAAAATAATAATATTGTAATAACAAAAACATGTAGCAGTTAAATAATTTAAACATCCATAGATCCAATCCACCGCAACGATCCAGAGGAGTGCTGCAAGCGTCCGCCTCACCTCAAGCATCCGTACTGCAACGAGATCCGCATTCCAGATGACGATTATTTCTACAGACTGTTCGGTGTCAAATGTATTGACTTCGTGAGAGGTTTCCCATCACCAAGACCCGGCTGCAGACTGGGTATGAAAACTTATTTCCCCATATATTATAAATGCTATAAAATGTTCTGTTGGAGTGGAACTTTTCGTTCCTTAAAACAACCAGTTCTATATGAAACTGTTGTTAAGTGATACAAACTGATTTCTTAGAGTTATAAGCAATAACAAATTTTTCCTACCGATCTTATCCGGAGATCCAAAGTTAAGTTATTATCATTCAATATATTTAGCCTTGACGCCGTGATTTTATATATAAAATTCGAAGGTTATTTTTTTTTTTAAGAAAAAACTACTTTTAAGCAATCAGTCAGCTTTGTATTTTATTTTCAGCTTTTTATTTTGTTATAAGCAAACTCGAACAATTCAAGCGACACATTGATGTTTTTTTATTCGATGTAAAAATCAATAAATCTCACATCTTACCGATACATTGCGTAATTAAAACGCTTAACACTTTTTTAACCTTTCACAACAAACAAGTGAAATCTTTAATAAACATTTTGAAATGGTTCTATAATTTATGGAGTTCCGTAATAATTAATAAAGTATATTTAATAATACACCTGATTATTTTAGTACTATTACAAAATTTCACACCGCAAACCCGACAGTCGATCGCTTGCGGTTGTTTTTCGTGTCAAACCAGGTTATATGACACTTGCATTGTTTTGCAATACTAATTATTTTACTCAATGACTACAGGAGTAGAGTAAAGGTGACGAAATGATTAATGTCTTGGGTTAAAGTTTAACTATGTTTGTAACAAGAATGGTTGTAAATAGTTCCTTAATGAAAATCAATCATCGTTAATTATAGTTGCACGTAGTTTTTCTTCAACGTTTTATGATTACAAAACTTATTTAACGATGTCTTACATTTTAGCGTATAAAGTATGTTTGTGGGTGTTAGAAGTTCGGATACTCGGATTGATTCTGAAAAAAAAGTATTATCTACAAATTTTATTGTGTTATAAGTCTGAAAACATTATGTCATGGCAATTTCCGTCGGTCATTACATTTTGTATTCGACCCATATTTGACCTACACATCTGCCAAGTGAGAGGCGAAAGTACTTCGTTACGTATCTTACGTAATATAACACAAAAATTGTAATTCAAGTACGACACATGGTGCTTACGAACATTCTCTTTAATTGAATTGATTTGATTATGAAATAAGTATGATTTTTTAAATGCATCTTCATTTTATGTTGCTTGATATTATATTTGGGATTTATCTCGTAAGAATTGATTTAAATTTTAGAATGTTATTATAATTTAATTTTATAAGCATAGGATTCCAATATGATAATTACTTAAAAGTTCTTTTTTCAAAACAAGGACAATGTTCTCATCCCAATGTAGTAACAAAATTTATTTCTTCCTAATACTCCAAATGGTTCGCGATAGATGCAACAAACTCAATATTTTCATGATTTAAAACATATACTCAATATCATATTATTTTGTGCCATTATAAGGTTCAAGGGTGCCTTTCAATACTCTAACGGGTACCATTGACGGTAACACTGTGTATGGAGTCACTGAAAAATTCTCAAGGTAAGTCAAATATTACTAATTATTGAATCTGTATTATTGAACAGTATTTTTAAATATAAAATTATACCTCTAATAGATTTTCACATGCACGATTGATTTGGTTTACTTCTAGTTATTTTTAATATTTATTTATCGCCTTGAAGGTAAAATTTATAATGTATATATACTGCATCACATACATGAACTAATTTCCTCTCAAGTATTTCATTTGAAATTAATGTATTTTAATCCTGAGTTACGTTTTCTCGATCTTGCGCGAAAAGTATAATCACTTGTCACAATAAAGTTAATAATTATTATTTTTTAAATAGTTTCATTTAAAAGTTAATAATATTAAGTAAACTCTCAAGAAATTCTGGTTGTTCGAGAAACTGAAATTATATAACCTTTAAAAGCTTGAATTGATCCGGTACTTTTAAATTACAATAATCTTTTTCAACATTAACTTATAGAAAGCTGCGTACTGGATACGGTGGTTTACTTCGAATGAATCCTGTATTCAAAGAGTACGGTCTGAAAGACCTTTTGCCGCTTAAACTGGACATCCCCGACGAAGGTTGCACTAGGCCTAACAAAAATATGTTTTGTTTCGAAGCCGGTAGGTATTATAAAAAATATTGTATATTTTGGCTATTGTAAACGTGATAGTTGTAAGAATTAAAATAGTAGATAAACGTTATTTAAGAATAAAATGTTAAGATCTGCGACTTTCAAAAATTAATATAATATATTATTTATATTTTTCAGGTGAGATTAGAGTCAATGAACAATTAGTTCTTACTGTGATGCACACTTTAATGGCTCGTGAACACAATCGAGTGGCCGAGGCTCTAGCTTTAGTGAACCCGCATTGGGATGACGAGACTCTCTTCCAAGAAGCTAGAAGGATTAACATCGCTGAAATACAACATATCACATATAACGAGTTCCTGCCTATACTTCTTGGGAAGGACGTCATGGAAAAATTCGGTTTGGTGCTTGAGAAAGAGGTATATGAGAATGATGACATTAACAAAAACAATTGTAACTCTCATTGAGTTAGTTGGTAATGAAAACATAATTTACAGGGCTACTGGGACGGTTATGACCAAAATGTTAATCCTGATGTAATAGCTGGATTCGCTGCTGCCGCTTACAGATTTGGTCATTCTTTGTTACCTACTGCCGTTGAGAGATGGTCTAAGGCCCATAAATTTATTGGTAGGTAACAAAACAACATATTTTAGAATGATACAAGCTTTCAAATATTGATAAAATTATATAACGAATATTTTTAATTACAGCATCAAAACGATTGTCAGACCTTATACGTAGACCATATGACTTATATCGTGCTGGTGTTCTCGACGAGTACGTTATGGGACTAATGAACCAAGTAGCTCAAGCTATGGACGATTCAATTACTCAAGAGGTGACAAATCACCTTTTCAAGAAAGTAGGTGCAAGATTTGGAATGGATCTGGTATCATTGAATATGCAAAGAGGACGAGAATTCGGCCTTCCAGGATATATGGAATTCAGAAAGTTCTGTGGATTGTCCGGAGCAGATTCCTTCCAAGACTTGTTCGGATCTATGGCCAATGAAACTATTCGCAAATATGAATCCATTTTTGAACACCCAGTTGATGTTGATTTGTGGTCTGGTGGTGTTTCTGAGAGACCTTTACCAGGTTCCATGTTAGGACCAACATTCGCTTGCATAATTGCTACACAGTTTTCGTATTCACGAAGAGGTGACAGATTCTGGTAAGATTTATAGAAGTAAACAATTTTGTGTACAGGTATATAATTCTTTACATTTTTAAAGAAAACTTTATAAAGTTATGATTATTTTTATTAGTCAGTTACTTGAACAGAAAATTAGATTCGAATACGTTTTAAATATTTAAATGGGGAAAATGATATCATCCTAAAATACTAAAGTATAGTTCAATTTAAATGTGTGTGTTTCTTGGGGAAATCTTAGCCGATATTATTGGTTTCTTAAATTATGTATTTTATAATATTAATTTACATTATATCTTACAGGTTCGAGTTACCCAATCAACCGTCATCGTTCACCCCGGAACAGTTAGTTGAAATAAGAAAAGCACGTCTCGCGCGTATCATTTGTGACAATACAGACATCATTGACACAGTACAATTATATCCAATGGTCCTGCCTGATCATGAGCTGTAAGTATGCACTTTAACTTGGAGAACCCTTATACTTATGGTGTATTCTCCCAACCATACGAAAGCGCCATACGAAACATTATTAATGGAAAATATACAAAAATCAGTAGCGAAAAATGCTGCAAAATCTTACGTCATTTTTATATTAATTCCCCTTCTATAATTATTATTATATTCTAATACTTACATATATTTGACGAAATTGAAATTTGGTTGCAAAATTATCATTACTTACGATTAACATGTTTTTATTCTTAGCAATCCACGAGTGCCATGTAGAAGTGGGATAATTCCATCGATGGACTTCAGCAAGTGGGCTGAACACACGCCTTTCGGAGGCGCTAAGGAATACGTGAGTAGCTTCTCGTACAACTCCTTCCACGGCAAGAAGTAGAATTCATAGAAAAACTAGATTAATATTAAGGCTTTAACGACACGAAACATTTTACTTGGTATTTCACTGTAAATAATCATTTTAACGTCTCGTTCTAGCCTTACCATTTGTGTATTTGAGATTGTAGTATAAAACCATCAGTAGTTTAGTTTGTTTTATGTTGCACATTATATCACTTATAGTCAATAGATTTAAACAATAAATAGATCTGTGTAATAATTTATGTAGACCTAGTTGGGCACAATAGCAATTTTTATGAACCATGTCAATTTAAAACAAGATTTTTATTCGTAACCACAAACTGTCTCAATCATTTTTAACATTAATTTATAGTTTATAATTTGTCAGACAGTAATCGTGCAAGTTAAATATTTTTAGGATCTATTTACAACACTATTTTAACTCACGATAATTGTCCTTTAGCTATGTATAAGTAGGTGTTAATTAATGTACATACTTTAAGTATACGGGCTTTTGAAGCCATTTGTGTAATTGCCATATTTTTGTTTAAAGATAATTAATATTTTTTTTATATATGTACTTTCAATTACATAATTTCCATATTTTAACCTTCTTTAAACAAGTTCTTACAGTCCTTTTTTTTTGATAAATAAGATATTTTCTAGTGAAAACATTGAATTTGACAGAAGTAAAGAAATTTATTTATGCTATTTACTTTGATATTACCTACATGTAGTTAGTTGGTTTTGAAACATACACGAATATTTTTTTTCTTGGTAATAGTTTTAATTATCTGAAAGTAAAGTATAAATTAAATTAAGCTTCTCCAAGAAAAAATATGTTTTTATCCTAGCAAGAAAATTCTTATTCGTATTGTAGTATGGTATAGTGATTGTATGTAAGGATATGTTGCTTAATATTTTATTAGAATGTAATGTAAATATTTACACCACGTATAAAACACCTTTGGATAGGCTAAAGCACTTTGAGGCTCAAAAAAATATTATACACCTCCTATCAATCCTATGTCGTCTTACACGCACCCATTTTGACACTCACAAATAATGTTTTGTTAAAATATTTGTAGTTTTTTTTATTTATTTTTAGTTAATATAAATCTAATTATGTTTTCTGGGTTATTTTTTACACTGTAAATAGGAAAAAGTAAATATGATATAGAAAAATATTTGTTTTTTATTTTAAATAAATCCTTAATTGCTGATTTTAATTTAGACAATCAACTAATTAATTTGAATTGTTTCCCAGATGACAGATGCACATGTTTGTAATCAAACTATAGAAGATACAAAGCCCATCAAACATGTTACAAATGAAGATTGCACTTTCAATGACTCTTTAAATTTAGGACTAGAATTGTCTTTAAATACAGAGTTAAACATTGTGAAAAGTAACAACGACACAGTCCAAGAAACTCAAAAATTAAATAGTAATGATAATAAATTTAACAATAATTTGGATAATTGTACATATGACGATAAAAATTTAGAAAAAGTTTTAAATAATAAACAAAGCGACAAAATACTAAAATATATCTATAAAAAAATAGACCTATCTACTAATAATAAAAGAAAGGGTCACCAAAAAAATAGCTTAAAAAGAAAGAAAAGATCTCTTTTATCTGACTCTGAAAATAGCGACCACAGGCGACCTCAAAGATTTCAATTGAATGATCACCAATCTGATAGAGAAGAATTAGCTGAGACTCCAAAGAATTCCCAAGAGTTTATAAAGCACTCTGATTTAGCTGATTTTAATATTGAAACCCTGCATGAAAACATAAAGCCATCCATTGATATATTGTTGCAAGATAAACAAAGATTTCCTCAACAAGATGAGGGAAGGTATAGTAACAAAAACTATCAAAAAGATGATATTAATAGTAATAAATTTAATGGCAACAGAAAAATAGAATACAACGAAAAATCCAAAAATACTAAAGACGACAGCAATAATTACGCTGACGAGGGCGATATTTCTACAGAAGAAAACCTTAAGGAAAATAGTAAAACAGAACCATACGATAGTATTGAAGATCTTGAAGATAGTAGCAGGGAACGTTTTGAATATGATAATAAGGACGTATCGGAAAAAAACATAAATGACAGTTATGAAATTATCGAAAAAAATAATAAAAATATAACACCTAAAAGCGAAATTGACAAAAGTAAGGAGGAGAACAAAAAATATATTAATTCCAATGAGGAAAGTAACGAACGTGATGGTTTACTCAATAGAGAAAGTGTTAAACATATACCTCACAAAATAGATCAAAATAAAAAAGATAAAAAGAATCGCTATGAGATTGACGAAAGCAGAGAATACGATAGCACAAAAGAGGATCTAGGTCAAAGTAACGAACACAAAGTAGGAGACAGTAAAAAACACAAAGAAAGAGAGCAACTCGGTGATAAAGTATCATTCGAAAAAGTTTTACCTACAAGTGAGGATTCGTTAAGCAGTGATAAATTGGAAAATGATCGTCACAGCGAAGACGATAGAAATTCAAATGAAACGAATTCCGAAAGTATTGAGAATTTTGATGACTTTGAAAAAACACAAAGGGTTGATAAAGGTAAATTGGGTTTGAACAATAACAATAACAACCCAATAAAGGAACAAAAGGTTGAGGATTTCAGTTATGAAAATTTAAATGGTAAAAACAATCAAATTAATAAAGATTTTAAAGATGATGATATTAAGGACTTTTCGGCAGAGATTTCACCAGATTCACAAACTACCTTAGAAAAACCTGATACGATTACTAATTCAAAAAGCTCTTCAATCGTTGACTCTACCAACGCAAAACAAGTCAAGATAAATGATGATGAAATTAAACCTGTTATAGAACTTAATAATGAAGACAGTAGTTCTCAAAGCGAAGAAGTAAGCAAAGAATATAGAGAAAGTGAAGAAATCAAACCAAGAGATGAATATATTAAGAAAAATTTGAAGAATATAGGTGTAAAAGATTTACTTTCAACATCTAAAACATTAAATGAAGACGTTAAATCACAATTTGAAAGAATACCAGAAAACTACAAGCATACAAATGCTAAAAGTGATAGTACGGAAGAACCGCCATCTCATAAAAATAACGACGAAGAAGGGACCTTAGATATATTGACTCCAGATAATCATGAGTATGATAAAGATTTAAATATCAAGTTTAGTGATTTAAGTATTAAATTACCTGAAATTAAACTGCCAAAAGATATATTAGCATACACTCACAAGGAAGGAGAAGACGATGACAAAGATCAAAAAAGAAAGCTTGAAGATACAGAAGAGGAACAAGATGATGAAGAGGAGGAGGAACATCACGAAAACTCGAAATACGAAGGTAAATCTAAAGAAAACAAAGACAATTTTTATCAATTTTACTCCTACCCTCAAGATGAGGATTCATCAGAAGAGCCCAAAAAGAAAAATAAAGGATATTTCAACTATCGTGACAGTGGCGAAGACTTGTATGAAAAATTTGTGAGAGAGAGATTTGGAAAATCAGGCAATTTAAAATCAAGATCTGAAAAATTGATAAATTACGAACCTATTATGCAAAACAAAAATCTCTACCAAAGTGTACAGAAAGTTTTGAAAAGAACAAACCAAATAGAAAAAGAAGCCCAAGATAGCAAAGATCCAAATTACATGTGGACTTTAGAATATGGGGGGAAATTATAATTAAACCTCATATGAATGTATGACAATGCTGATCGAGTTATTATTTATTTTTAGAATAGGTACACTCCATTAAATCCAAAAAATATCATTTACCGTACCTAATAGTAATTTTTTTACTTTTATTCTTCATTAGGATTTAATAATAACTACATCTACCGTGCATATGTGAATGTAGAAAATGCCATGAAATTATAAATTCTATATCAATACCGAAGCTTATAAGTCCAACCTTTAATAAGTTTTCGATTTTGAAATAGAATTCAATCAACTTAAATAATATGTACCTACCTACACAAAAGAATGTACTTAAATAAATGAAAAAAAAATTAAAGTACGAATTACATTTTATAAAAATTTGAAAATTTAATTAAATATTATAACATTAACTTAAAAACTTTTTTTTTACTTTAAAAACATAAAAACTTTTAACTTATAAATTTATGTATTATAACATTACTAAAACAATTAAAAAATTTATCTACTTACCAAAACATATTTATTAAGAGCGATTATGAAATTAAGAAATAAAGTCGCTTACATACGGGACGCTAACTCCGACAGACGCTGACCAGATTTTTTCTCAAAACCTTCGGAATAAAAACGATTAGCTTAAAAATGAATATTAAAAAAATTTACACCTAATTCAATAGTTAAAATTTTAGGTCTCTCGATATAAAATGGGACGGGCTGATTTTCTTTGAAATATATCCACCTCCTCCTTATAGCATTATAATTTAATATTTTGTAAAGCGTTATTAGAAACTGAATAATATGTTAATAATCTATTTTATTTCGTTAAACAAGAATAATTTATTTTTATTGGACTATGATATTACATTCTTATATATTCTATAACATAACCTCACTAAATAACGATATTGTCATTTGTCAAAAATTTTACCCAGTGGATATCCTGCTAGAAAACATTTCTATTTCGGTGACTTTATATTTAAAGTGTTATTAGACTTGAATACATATTTATTATTATAAAATAACATTTATTGCGGTAAAATGGCTGATGAAGTGCAAAAGAAATTACAAAAAGAATTCGAGATTTACAATAATTTAAAAAAGGAATATCATAAGGCAGTAGCTCTGAAACAACAATTGGATAGTCAACTTAATGAAAACAAAGCTGTTAAAGAAGAACTAGCATTACTAAAGAAGGATTCGGAGGTCTTTAAACTTATTGGACCAGTCTTAGTCAAACAAGATTTAGAAGAGGCTAGACAGAACGTTTCCAAGAGGATGGAATATATTAATAAGGAAATTAAAAGATGTGATGGTAACATATCTGCATTAGAGAATAAACAAGAAGCCGTTCACGAAAATCTTAACAAACTGAAAAGTAATTTGGAACATTTAAAAATATCAGGCTAATTTCCCGCTCTTGTTAATATAAATTATTGTTTTGCATACTAACATTGTAATCATATAATGCAGGTGATTACTGCTTTCCCTCTGTAGTTAAAAAGGAATCCCTCAAAGATTTCCTGAAGACTAATTAATCCTATAAATTTATGTAAAACTCTTCAGTTCCATCTAAAAAAATTATGCACTCTATATTTTTAATCTATTTTAATGTATAGATAAACTGTAAACTGAAATAATGTAAGTTTGTATTAATAAATATAATAAGACTTATTGTTTTTGTTTTATCTATTACTATCTAATTTTATTTCATGAGATATCTTTCTTTAAATTTACTATAAAACAAGTTCTTTAAAATGTTTTAGGAAAAATTTATAAACATACATAAAGCAAATGATGTTCTGGACAAACCATTTATTACTTATAAAATGATAAAGATAAGTATTTAATTGAAGAATCAATTTTTTTTAAACTTTAACCAAATGCTAGTGAGTTTCACTCTAGTTAAAAAAAAAACAAGAGCAGTATTTTTCTAGAGCCTTTAATATTACTAAACAAAATCAGTTAGTCATTGTTTGTAAAAATTATTCTAAAAAGTATTATAAATAATACAGTTATGTATATATTTTAATATTTATATTTATTCTCTCACAAACTATAAATTTCATATTTAATGGCACATCCTAGAAAACATCACTAATATATCCATCATATAAAATCACTTAATTTATCAACAATTAATTGACACATTATTAAAATTTATAGGAATGTATATAAATAAATTCTTATTTTTTTAAATTTTAAACAGCAAAAATCAGTCATCGTGAAGGAATTTATAAAGTGGTCCCCAATTTGCAGCCCAAAATGGTCAAAAACTTGCAATTGTGTTGATTACATATTGGACTATAATAAACTTAGTTATATTGAAATATAAATATTTTTTTTTAATTTAAATTATAATTTGTCAAGCAGTAATTGGTTCTTGACAATACATATAATAACAAGAGTATATATATATATATAATTTATGCTATGGCTTCATACACGCAATTTGTGGAATATTTTGCCAACATCAACATTTTTACTTAAAACAAAGTACATTAAATCATATACTATGTTTTCAACATAAAATGTCATGATTTTTGCTCTTATTAATACACATCACTTATATAGACTAAATATCAAAATATATTTCATCACAATATTCTTAAAACTAGGTATACTTTTATAAAATATAATATTGTTTTATCATTGCCTAGAAGTGTATTGGATTATGTAAATTTATATTCAGAAAAATATGTTTCACTTGATTCTACTTTGTACACAAGGCACACTGCAAAAGGGCATATCTTGCTTAACAACAAATCTGCCACTTAGTAAGCTTTTACCACACATTCGACCCGAACAAATGAAGCATTCTGCATGCCAATGTGTCTTGCTCCAAGAAACTCCTTGCTGTTCAGGTCCTATAATACCACCGCAGGCTTTGCAACGCTCTGCATAATACTGGTCATAACACATTAGACAAATTGGCAGACCTGTTTTATCATCTGGCACATATTTCTTTCCACCAAGCGGTGCGTCACAATGATAGCAACAAAAATGCTCAACATGGAATGCTCTGCCCTCAGCTGCAGTATATGGACGTGTGAATATTAACTCATCACAACCAGCACAACGCGGAATCTCCAATACATTTGCCAAATCTCTGGCACAGTAAATTTCTCCCTTGTAGTAGAAATACACGAGATCAGCGAGAAGTTCACCACATTTACAGCATGTGAAACATTGTGGATGCCATATTGCCTCCTGGCCTGCCCTTTCAGCTTTCACAGCAACTTCGCCAGCAAACATTGGTTTTTCACATCTTTGACATGGTACTCCTTCATTGTATAACTTTCTGTTAAACTCTACTTCAGCTGGATTCAGTGACATATCAGCAAACTGCGTCAGAATTGGGTCAATCTGCTCTGCATAATTACCAATCTGGACAGGGTTTGCTACAGTGTCAAATTGATTTGGAGATGAGTTATTCAACTTATTATCCTGAGGAGTTACCGGCAGAGCTCCGGGATATGTACTATAATTGGGTAATGGTGGAGGATAGTCTTCCTCTGAATGAGTCCTTAAATATTCTCTTAAAGGTGCTGTCTGTTGTGGTTCCACCTGATTAATTGGTTTCATACTGGTAGAATATTGAGGATTTATTATTGTTGAACAAATAGTACCACTATGTTCTGGGCTTGTTGGTTCATGTTTCCAACTCCATATTTCTCCATTCGGTGCAAAAATAGTGCCTTTCTGAATTCTGCTATCAAACAATTTAGCTGTGCCCATTAGATTATTATTATTTGCAGACCATACATCGGGTATTATTTGTGCTCCTAGAGATTTACTGGCAAACTCATTGACTTCATCTTTAAATTGTGGGTTTCTATTATATTCATCTCTAAAGAGTTTTATAGGTTGAAGATATACATCATTAGCAACTTGCATATTCAAATCATTTAAATTTTTAAACAGTTTATCATAAACTGGTCCATGTTCTACAGCACTTTTGATTCTGTCTGATTCAATGTGCATAGCATTAAGTCTGTCTTTTACAACTTTGCTCAATACTGGACTTGATTTATAATCTGGTAAATTTGCAGCACTGCTTACTATATTACCTTGCGTGTCCAACACAAGCTTTTTATCTGATGCGTTTTTAGGTACTATATTATATTTGACACCCCTTGATATGTTTGATATTTTTAATGGTAATGCATATGACTTAGTAGTTGTATGAGTTTTTGCGTTCTCTATAGACACAACCTCCCCATTTTGTAATGGCGCCACTCTGACAACATTACCCATACCAACCACATTTTCTTTGATACGCATGATGTATTCCTGGTAAACAAAGAAAATTATAAGTACATATGATCATCTTATAATTTAAGGCGATATGTAAGGATACACTGTATAAATAAATTATATCTTAATTTTTGTCAGAAATATTTATAATTATATAAGATTGGATGGACTTTGCTATGACCACAAATTAAAGTTAACATATGGGAGTTAATGGTAAATTGTTATATTTTATATAACTAATTTAAGATTCCAATCACATACGAAATATACGTACAGTATGCTCTGTCTTTTCCTGCTCAGAGGCATGTGTTCTTGCAGCTGTAGCAACATCATGCGGCGGCAATTGTGTTCTAAGCTGAGCTCGACGCTTTTTAGCGGCTTCAGAGCCTGACACTGGAGCCAACTCACCCAAACATGACATATATTCTGATACCTATAATGAAATCAATACATACAGTTAGTTATATGTTATTATCAATTATATGTAGTCATAATTAAAGTATACATTGGTATATATCAGCATTATAGTGCATATAAAAGATATAACTGGAATTTGCTTCTTCATAATTCTTAGCACTAAAAATATACATATATGATAACACATATGTGTTATTTCATTATTATTTTCAGACTATCAGCTTAGTGATCAATGATAACATATAGCTTTATCTTATCAGACTTATATTAACGCATTTAACAAATCTCTTCTATATATATAAAATAAAATTTTACCAATTCCGTAGAAGCATTTGGAGGCACCCAGTCAAGTTTTACTGGTTTGTCTGTCACCCCTCGAATTTTAATAAGTGGCACTGAAAACAAATTTCATAATTAGAAATTTTAACTCTTTTAATTCTTATTAGCATAAAACTATGCATATTACATGTTCCTTTTTTTGGTTTAGCTGTTCCCAGTAGTTCAAACTGTGCCCATCCTGATAGATCATCATCTTGTACGTCATGTACGTCTTTACTACAGTGGCACGCTCGACAGACCTTACGCCAGAAATGCAAATCAAGACCCGGGCATCCCGATCCTTTAAATAAAATAAGAATTCATTATGTATAATAAAATTTTATATTAAAGAGCAGTATACTTATTATAATCTGCCAATCATATCCTATTAAATTTTATTCTTATAATAACAATATGAACTAATTGATAACCCATGGTAATATACAAGTTAATGACTGTAGTTGCAGTAAATAAAAAACAAAGGAAACACTGACAGTTCTCTGTGCATAGTGATAATATAAAAATATAAGTAATATTTTTTTTAATACAAATGTTACAAACAATTTACCACACGAATTGCAGGATGCACCGGCGCCGCTGTCATGACCAAGACGAGCCTTACTCAGTTTTTCCCTTTGACTTTCCAATTTAGACAGCCAAGCCGGTGCTTCAGGAGTCTCCACACATGATTCACTCATCTAGCAATTATCAAAATAATTGTATAAGTAAAACAATACAGTAATGAGTCATAAATGATATCCCATTTGCACTTACATTTGAAATTTAAATAACTTTATAAAGTAACAATTCTTAAATTTTAACGCTTGTAAATAGCATTTAAAAAAGAACTGGCCAATATTGATACAGGAAATAGCAAAAGAAATGACTAACAAATATGAAAACTCAAGATAAACTATTTACAAACTACCAAGAAACAACATAGCAAGAGTTTATAAGTTAAAGTGAATAGGTACTGAGTACGATATGTAGCTAGGTAACTACCAGCATATATTATATACTCTGTGCTCCTCTATGATATCTTAGGTAACAAATGCTAAAAAGATATGATAAAAGTTCTTTGTAGGGTTTAATTCACTTTTACTCTTTATTACTATTTAACTAAGGTTTTCCAAGTCGCATATCAACTTTTTATTAATTGTAGCACCATCGAAAAAAAACAAAATATTTAGAGACTGATTTATGGCAACAAAATATTCATCTTTCAATGCGTTTTTTTTTCAGTTTTAGATTTGGACTTTGGTATAAATAGAAAAACGCTTTATAAGAAATTGTGCTTTTACTGAAAATAATATATAAGTGTTTTATTTACAAATAAATAAATATATTATCCGCCATCAAAGGTAACGCAAAATATTCGATTTTAATAACCCACTCTGGGTTTTTCGTGAGTCATAGGCTTGACTTTATTTATCAATACGAACACTTCTTTTAGATGTCGTCAGGAAGACCGATTAAATGTGTTGTAGTGGGCGATGGCACAGTTGGGAAAACATGCATGTTGATATCTTACACTACTGATAGTTTTCCTGGCGAATATGTGCCTACAGTGTGAGTACAGAATCATACAATTTGTCAGATATGTGATTTCTTAGTATAATGTATATTTTCCTTGCTTTAAAAAAAACTCCTTATAAGAATTTCAGGAAATTATATACACAAATATGTTTTTAGCCTTATTTATCATGGACCATAAATTAACTTTTATATAATTGTGTAAAATCCTAGTTGGATGTTATATGTAAACAGGTATGCTAAGTTTTAAATATGTTTTATTGAAAGCTGTAATTTTTTTTTAGATTTGATAATTATTCAGCACCAATGGTTGTGGACGGAGTGGCTGTGTCACTAGGACTATGGGATACAGCTGGCCAAGAAGATTATGATAGACTAAGACCTTTAAGTTACCCACAAACTGATGTCTTCCTTATATGTTTTAGTGTCACCAGGTAATGTTTCTTTATAACTATGTTTTCTCTGTACTATAGCGTGCAGCTGAATAAGCTACACAAATCTCGTGAACAATTTTATAATTTTACGTGAATAATTTTACAATAATATAATATTCACTTTTAGCCCTTCATCTTATGAAAACGTAACTTCAAAGTGGTATCCAGAAATAAAACATCATTGTCCTGATGCACCTATTATCCTGGTTGGTAAGTATTATTTGATGTGTATTCATACAATATTATAAAGAAGGCGATGTACATAAGAATATCACCTTATATTCTATATATATAGTTACACTATACAAGATATAATCGTATTTTTTATAAATCTATAAGTCTTTAGCTTGAAAACTAATTTATGATGGCTATTACTTTATTAATTATTGGAGAATTCGCATGGACCCCACATATGTTATGAGAATTTTTAAACCTAAACTGCAAACCCTTTGCAGTTAGAATAGGGGTACTGTTTTCACATAAAATTTATTATGTTATAATTATTTCAGGTACAAAAATTGATTTAAGAGATGATCGTGAGACACTTAGTCTTTTGTCAGAACAAGGAATGTCTCCATTGAAGAGGGAACAAGGACAAAAATTGGCAAATAAGATAAGAGCTGTAAAGTATATGGAGTGTTCGGCTTTGACACAGCGCGGCCTTAAGCAGGTATTTAGCATTTTGTTTAGATATTTATGAATTTGATCAAAATAGTATGGAAATTAAGTTATTTAAATCACACAAAATCATCATTCATCTTTAGGGAATTTTTATAATAATTGATTATTTAGGTATAAGTTTAAATATCTGATGGTTAAAAAAAATATGCTTTTAGATAAATTTTCGTTACTAGTTTTATATAAAAAATATATCGTCTCTTGACTGTTATTAGTTGAATTAGCTAGATGTATAGTGTAAAACAATCTGATTGATTTATATTCAAATATAAAGTAGTTCATTGTCTTTACATAAAATAATATTTTATAAAAAAAAAGATATTCCTATTGGAATATTTGTGTGATTTTGTGATGTTTACAATAAATGTTGTATATTTCAAGGTATTTGATGAAGCCGTGCGTGCAGTGTTACGGCCAGAGCCTCAGAAGAGACACCAAAGGAAGTGTTTAATTATGTAAATATGGCACACCAAGACAATATGTCAAATGTTATGCAGGAATCTCAAATCAACAGTAATAATATGTTTCTATACCATAATGACATACAACTACAGAACCGGACTTAATATATCTCATTGTCTCCCTTTATTTAATGTGCCATATAATCCAGGATGAAACAAAGAATCTAACAATGTTTAAACATCACAATACTATGAATAATTTATATATATTTTCTCATTATAGCAAATGAAAATGCCAAAGATTTATAAATAGGTATAAGTTACAATGTAGTTTTTTTTTTATATACAAAGGCTGATATGGTTGGAAACAGATTGTTACTGTTATAATATTTTGAGAAGTTATATTATTTTTTTATATGATAATGACATCTTCAATATTGAAGTTTTTTGGAATATATTCTTATGCAACGTGAATTATTGACTGACAGTTAGTAACGAAGCTAGTTATGTGTACAACAATAGTTTAGACAGGTTAGTTGCAAGAATTATATTAACAGGCATTTATGTAACCATCAGCATTTGATAATAGATCTTCTTATACATGACATACGATCTAGATTTTATCGATTTAGGCACACGTTTTGTAGACCTAAGCTAGGAGCTACCTAATGTTTAAAAACTTATTGTAATAATTTACATTGAGAATGAATAGATATGTTTATTCTTAGGACTTGGCAAGAATCTTTTTTATATAACTGTTTTGAGTTAGTCACTTACTAAGTTTATAAATAATGTATTAAAACAACTGCGATACTCGAATGAGGAAGCTTTGTCACGATTATTGTGTTTTGTGGTATATTTGGTTTTGTTTAGGACTCGTGAAGTGGACGTGTGATTTATAAAACGTGTTTTATAGTCTTTTTTAGGTCAAATATTTTTGTATGTGAAAAAAAAAATAGCTTAAGATGACAAGGCATTTAGTGTGATTATACCGCATCGATATTACTCGAATATTTTATAGACTGCTTTGGAGTTACAGGAGATGCTTGGAGTGAATGTGTATATAAACTTTAATTATTTATGTAATAAGAACAAATGGCGCAATTTACAAATAAAACCTTATTGTAATATGTACTGCACTTTATAAATTATTGAATTATAAAGATTTTTTCTTTTATTTTATTAATCCGTCATTTTAAATGAAACAATATTTTAATAATTTCAATTTATTTCATGTAACACATGCCATTTAAACATTATAGTCATACACATGGATTGAAAAGATAATATTTTTTTAAAAACATTCAAACGATATTTTGTTTTGTTTCAAGTGCTGTATATAACTATACTAATATTAGTTTCAAGTAACCATATATGCCGATTCAAATTCTAACATCAAGATAGACACTGATAAGAAAATATATTCAACATATGACAGTTTAATTCCAACGGCCAAACAGTTTTTTAGTTACTGCATTCATCTTGGACAATTGGAGTCACGTGGACTGATTATTAAATAAGCACTAGAAATACCATCACATAGAATACAAACTATCAACTAAATTTTACTCATACGGCAGCATTCTATTGAGCTTTGAAATTATCTATACTTTGGATAAAATAAATCTGAAAGTACATTTTTATTGTAAATTTGACGCACATACAATACTGTAAATGTGTCCACAGTTTTAAAAACGTTTTCGTAAATCAACACTTGGAAGTCATTCATACCTTAAACTAGTAGAACAATTGGCATTATATGTAAAACACTGACATCACACCGACCACATTTTATTTTAGGCAAACTATATAGAACAAAATGACTAGTCCTTTATACACTTTCAACAATTTTTCATGTGTACACCAAAATTAATGTGACTGGAATATTAAAAGCGAAATTACATTAAAAAAAATCTATAAATGCATCGTTTAGGACAAAATACATAAATAACACATACAAATAATATGTCAATCGAACTAAATGATTACAAAGTACATTAATCATTCAGCTTACACACTGAACTTGAAGTCATATGAGACAACTTAAAATTACGTCTTACAATAAAATCAAAGTCGTAAAAAATTCAATTGATAAATATTTGTGCACGCATACGACACAAAACATCATTACAAAAGTAATACTAAATGATGTCAAATACTGCCCAATATTTTGAGATCTTTGTGACGACATGGGTCATATTCTTTTTTTAAAAATAAGACGCTAACTACATACGCTATTTTAATATCTCATGTTAACTGGCACCGCACTTACTACCAGTCATCGTCAATCTAAACAGATGTTCTAGTATTTCGTTTACATACCTATGGTGACAATTTCACATGCAAAGATTTTGGGGAAAATACTTTAAACTGTCTGTTTAGTTTGACAATGGAAACTCGTGGTAAACGTAACAATTTAATTTTAAGCTAACATTTATATCAATAAAATAATCAAAACTGTCATGAAAGTGTCAATCAACAATCCTATAAATTGCTTAAAAAAGCATCAAATTTATACAAATATCGTAAAACAAGCTTATGATAGAAGTATGAAAATATAATTATCATGTTATGTTTTAACATATATTTCAATTTGGCCTCCATAGTTTAAGAAGATCTTGTGTAACTTTTATATACACATAAATTGTTTTCAATAGAGGATTGCAGTTCAATAAACTAATCTACAAACTTGTAGCTCACAATTATACATTATATACAGCAATGATTACAATTAATTCTAAAAATCTTAAAATTTATTATTAGAATTAAAAACAATTTTATCTTACGCCTTGTATTTTGGGCATTTAATACAACTCTAATTGAAATATGGAAAACGTTGTTATAAAATGAAAGCATGAAACAAAGCAATGTTACTTTTAACAACATAAATTTTATATCCTTATATTTGATTTATGTATATATAAGACAACTTAAATTTGTATATAAAGGAACACATCTCAATATTTTCTTTATAAGAACCACTGGATTATACATCAAACATTTAATTAATAGGAGCATTACTTGTTTGACTTTAAATATTATCACCTGGCAATGCAGTGTGATAATCATTAACCTCATATCACATGGATCTATAAGGCCCTTGTGATTTGAGATATTGGATGACCAAAGATGGCCCTGAAGATACTACATCTGGTGGTAGAGAGGTCAAAGGACAATTCTCAATACTCATAATTTGCAAGCTAACACATAGAGCTAGCTCAAATGGCAGATTGCATAAATTAGGATTATCATTGAGGTACAGTGATTCTAAATTCTCAAGGGTGCCTATCTCCTCAGGTAAATATTGCAAATTATTTTCACCAACACTAAGATATGTGAGATTTATCAGATGTCCAATTGAGCGCGGCAATGAAGTCAATTGATTAGATTGAACAATCAGTTTTTTCAATTCCTGTAGAAATCCTATTTCATTGGGAAGGATTTCAATCTTGTTTTCTTCCAAATCCAATACCCTTAGCTTTCTCAAGTTGCCAATGCTTGGTGGGATCCTCTTAAGAAGATTGTTTGATAGAATCAACACTTCTAAGTTTATTAAGCTTTGTATGTCGTCAGGTAGTTTTACCAGTTGGTTTGTACCCAAATTAAGTTCCACCATGTTTGTCCATGTTCCAATGTCCAAAGGAAGAGATGTCAACAAATTTTCTTTCATTATCAATTTGGTTAAATTTTTTGCCCTCGAAAATATTCCATAGGGTATTTTGTCTATTTGATTGTGTTCTAGATTTATGGATGAAACACTAGTGAATTGTGCTGGCCCACCGCTAGGATAACTCATAAATGAATTTCGGGACAATGTAAGACTTGTAAGCTCAGTCAGACTACACAGTAGTCCATCTGGAAGTTGAGATATTGAGTTCCCCTCTACATTAAATTCATCCATATGTTTACAGTTACTTAAAGAAGCTGGTATAGCATTGAGTCTATTATATCTCAACCCAATACGATTTAGTGTCTGTAAGTTGCCAATTGTATCTGGAATGTCTAACAACTCATTGTGCTGCAAATCTAATGTAGATAAATTAACACAATTACCAATCTCTTGTGGTAAATGCTCTAAATGATTATGGGAAACATCAAAAGTCACCAAATTTACAAGTTTTCCGATACCAGAAGAGAGTTCCTTTATTTTATTTTCTCTTAAGCTCAACATTGTTAGATTTGTAAGATTAGCAATGCCATCACCAACTACTCTTATTCGATTGAATCGTAAAAATAATGTTGTCAGTGATGTTAATTTGTAGACAACTTCAGGTATATCACTTAATTTATTGTGTCGGAGATCTAAAACTTTTAATGATCTTAAATGAGCCAGTGAGTCAGGCAAACTTGTTAGCGAATTTTCATTAAGTGCTAGGGTCTGTAGATTGGTTAAACAACCAAACTCTGCAGGTAGAGCTACTAGTTTATTTCCATACAAATAAAACTCAACAAGATGTGTCAAATCTCTCACATTCGGAGGTAAAGAAGTAATAGACGATTTACTGAGATCAAGTCTTTTAACACCTTCATCTCTGCATCTTATGAATTCTCTAACGACGTCTAAGTCGGCTTGGATGGGTTTATTTTTTCGGGCGGTTGGTTTTGGCTTGTTGGATTCTGGATGTTTTACCGTCACTACTTTGGGCCGCGCTCCTTCTGCATTGGTCAAGGATGCAGCTGACAATTTCTTCTCCCTCATACCGTGGTATTTTTCTCTCGGGCTCACAGTACCAATTGTATCTAAAGCTTCCGAATTTTCTCTAGAGGAATTATCAAGATTCATTACGCGAATTTCAATGAATCTCGCACAATTTACAATTAACCTTTCAAAATAATTAATGTGATATCATCCCTAATTATTTTTCAACACTTCACCGTAAAAACAATCAATATCTATTTTCAGAATAAGAATCCTTTAAACCCGAGAAATGATTTACAACAAAGAAAATCAGGATACGATCATATTATAAATTCACTTATAAAATGGATCTTTCTCACAATACACTCACTTGCTTAATTTCAAGTGTAATTTATTTAATTTCTATTTAAAATATATAAATTTGATTAAATTTCCTTGCTAATGCGAGAACACTAGACAACGCATTTAATGATTTTGGTTTCAGATAGGAATATCTGAATTGTTAACAGATAATAAATTTTAAATAGTTGTTTTTATAATGGCAAGATGGACTGAATCTTTACATAAATGAATAGAATTATAATTATTTGTAAATCAAACTTACTAAAATAATAAATATCATATAGTAAAATTAAATTCTACAAAGGTCATTTTCAAATTTTCCTCTTTTTTTGAAGCAATTTTTTTAAAGACACATTCCTTTTATACTTGGATACTGCAGAATGCTCCATACATTTGTATATTTTCGTATAGGTTCTATACTAGAGTTAGCTTTTTCTATAATGTTCATTAAGACCAATATCTACATTCTAAAAACTATAAATCTTCAAAATCTGCCCTTATACTTGTGATACATATGTGTGACTACGTGAATAAATATTTCAACTTCTTGTGTGTTCAATTTTACGACTCGTTTTTTTCATTCGCAAAGTTTCATTTTGCTCTCACTAGTTGCTTCACTTGAGATAAAGATAGCTTATTTCGTTTCGTTCGTTCGGATAAATACTTGACTAAACTTGACTCAATAAACATTCTTTATCGTCGGGCTCAAGTATGACATTAGAGTTGTCAATTGTGAATTGACATTTGACAGAGAAACAATTTAGGTCCCAAGCCGCAATTGCAAAGCCTGTTTAAGGATTTTTAGTACGTGAAGTATTATAAGTTCTAACCCAAAATGGATAAAAGCAAGGAAAAAGAAGAACAGAGTATCATGGATAAATCCATGAGATCTGTTTTTGGTAAGTTGATTTCATAGGAGAGTATGTAAATATTGTAGGGTCAAGTTTACTTGTACTGATAATAACATAATATTGTTTCCTTTTCAGTGGGAAATATACCTTACGAAGCAACGGAAGAAAAATTAAAAGATATATTTAGTGAAGTTGGCCCTGTGTTATCCTTTAAACTAGTTTTCGATAGAGAAACTGGTAAACCCAAAGGTTATGGTTTTTGTGAATATAAAGATCAGGAAACTGCTCTCAGTGCTATGAGAAATCTAAACGGATATGAAATTGGTGGTAGATCACTTAGGGTTGACAATGCTTGTACTGAAAAATCGAGAATGGAAATGCAGGCATTAATGCAAGGGCCTCAGGTATGCCCAACAGAAAACTATGCATATACAAATGGCTTATTTGTTTATAGTTAAAGATTTTATTTAAATATATACGTATATTTTACTATGTTATTATTACATACTATTTGTTTAAGGTTGAAAACCCATATGGAGATCCTGTAGATCCAGAGAAAGCTCCCGAGGCTATTAGTAAAGCTGTTGCTACTTTACCACCTGAACAAATGTTTGAACTTATGAAGCAAATGAAATTATGTATTCAGGTACTAGTATGAATTTTATATATATATTATGACTTTGACAGTCAAATGACTTAATTTAATTTTAAAACTCAATTACAATTTATTGGTTTAACTATATTGGATGAAGGGTGAACAAATAGTTACAAAATATTCTAAAAGAAATATAAAACTAAACAGTCTGTTCTTGTAGAATATACAATTTTACTTAGAAGTTATAGAACAACCTGCAATTATACTGTAATTCTCTTAATATTTATTTAACTATTACTTTACAGTGTTATAATATTTCATAATATTATAATAGATAAATGATGATTTGAAATTTCATTGTTTACTTTACTAAAATATTTAAAAATTTTCTATTTCTAGAACAATCCAACAGAAGCTAGGAACATGTTGCTGCAAAATCCTCAACTTGCGTATGCTTTGTTACAAGCACAAGTGATAATGAGGATCGTGGACCCCATCACAGCTGTTGTGAGTAAAAACATTTACAGAATTTTAATAAAATGTAATTGCTACTATTTCATCTTTATTTAGTTTAATATATTAAAATGTTGTATATAAATATAGAATATTGAAAATGACAAAGTTTGTGAGGGTACATGTAGGTCTGATATTATTTTAAATAAAATAATCTGAATGGATTGTAATAAAACTTTTCAATAATGTAGCTTAAGTATTTTAGATTTGTAATTTGCAGCTATGTTGTATCAAGATAGTTAATAATATTAAATCTCATATACTATTATGGTTCCATATGTCGGAACATGTATATTTTATTATGTTTTAACATGTTTTTGAAATATGTATATTATTTTTAATTATAGAGTATGTTGCATCCCAGTAATGCCGTTCCTCCAGTGCTACAACCTGGTGATAAGCCACCTGTCTCCAATGTTTATATGCCGAATCCACCACCTCCTGGTAAATTGTTTGGCAAATTCTTCTGTGGATGAGAGTTAAGAAAAGTGATTTCAAGAGTTACAGCAGATTTAATAATTTTTAATGTATTTCAGTTCAACAACCACCCCTGTTGGCTAATCCACCTCCGACTCAGAATCAATATGTCCGTAAGTATACGGTGGAATACCATAGATGGGTTAGTCTTTCGACAGCCTGAGCGTAATAAGAAATACCCACAAACGTGCGATCAATAAGTTTTGTGAGAGTAGGCACTAGGACTATTAAATCAAATGTCAAGTCATTCTTACAGCTGCTATTGATTAGACTATAATGTTGGATATATATGAGAAATAATATAAAATCCCGGAGGATATTTGTGCATTGGTGTCCAGACCAGACATATTTCTGTATTCACTAATTTTAAAGCGCGTTGTGTTAATAGAGCTTACAGTTCCTTGGAAAACCAACATCCCCAAAGACCATGCCAACAAGGTGAACAAGTATTGCGAACTCACTAAGAATAGGTTCGTCGTAATTTGTACGCGGTAGAAGTGGGAGCGAGAGGTATTACAGCTAACTCTCTCTACAACGTACTAAAAGACTCTACAGTTTAGCCTGCCCAAAATCAGCATCAATAGTTTCTTAGAAGGTAGTGCAAAGGCAGCCCTAGTAGCCTCGTATCAAATTTGATTAGGTAGAGAGAGGAGCTTGGACGGTGGAGATGAGCGTTTAACGCGCGTTAGATAGGGGCCCCTTAAAGGCTTAAAACTACACCTGTGTCGCAAGTCCCAGGCACTGTTGAAGCCACTCTCCCTGCAACGCGATGGACCCCCCACCCCCACAGTGAAATCATGGAATGCTGAAAAGTTATGTCTCTATTACTTGAAATTGAAGTTATTTAAAATATAGGAAATCAATTTCTCATAAAACAATTAAATCTAATATATTATCATAGTCTTCTAAATATATATTTGTTCATGTAAATAATGTCTTGATAATAATTGATTAAATAATAATGTTCTCAGCTCGTCCACCACAACAAATGGATACTGATCTACGTAACTCTCGACCGCCTCTATTAGACCAAGACATGCGCAGTCTGCATCACACTGCGCCGCCGCCCGTACATCCGCCCGTTCAGGATAAGTATGTTTTATTCCATATCCCTAATGCTTTTGTTATGAAGTCTATGACATAACTTTTAATGCACAGTTTTTATACGAAGGATATATATGTTAACAGATAATAAATTCAAGATATTAATAAAATGGTAATATTCAATATACTTGACACATATTTATTGAATAAATATTTTTTTATTATGCAAAAAAAATATTAGTAAATAGGTTTACATGATTTTTAATTGTTAGTTTATAAATCCTGTGTATGTATGTATGTAGGCTGACAAATTTAAACTAAGCGATTTATTAAAAACTTATATTATAGTCTGTATATTGTAATATTAAAATTGTTTTTAATACACATGAGTATTATAAATTATGAGTATAAGAAGGATAAAAAAAAAAAATTTATATTTTTTGTATAAATATCTGATATGAAACATTATATATTTTTAATTAATTACGTTATTTTTTAAGACCACCTCTGGATGTTAATGATAAGTAAGTTAATAACTTATGATATTTCACTCATTACAATTTTTTTTTTAATCATTTTTTTATACTTTAATGTAGTAAAATTAGCATCTAACAAGTTTTATTGTTACTTTTAAAGGGAGTTCGATGGAAAATTATATATAATAATGACAAAATATTTTATATTAACAGTTCGTTTCCCCGAGATCCTCGTCTCGCTAGTATGCCGTTCAACTCAGACCCTCGCGTGCGATCGGACCCACGCACGCAAACTAAGATGCCACGTGAGTGTTGCCAGTTAAAAATATAAAGTATATATTGATAATCGATAGTATTATATTTCTCAAGATATTTAGGTGTTATAATAGTTTATTCATTTATTCCGAACACATACAAAAAATCATTATACATGTGTAGGCGTTTAATTGTATTTGTTTCTACATGTAAAACAAATGTAACATTTAGTTCTTGGTTTTATAGCTTTAATTTATAAATTGTTGAGATTCAAAAGATTTTATAATTATTATTGTATTTGTTACCAGCCCAAATGCCCCCTGGCATGCCGAGTATGGCACAAGCGAGGACCATACAGGGTATTCCTTCAGGTGCATCTGACCAAGAGAAGGTAAGGCTTATAGTTTGTTAATGAAATAACTAGTATTTATGAGACTAAACACTTCCTTTATCTGTACTTTTTTTTTCAGGCTGCCTTAATTATGCAAGTGTTACAGTTATCTGATGAACAAATAGCACTGTTGCCTCCAGAACAACGTGCTAGTATTCTTATGCTTAAAGAACAAATAGCAAAAAGCACACAACAACGTTAAATAACGTTAATTTCAAATCCTTTCATATTTTGTAATGATAAACGTTTCCCATAAAGTGGAATAAAGAATTAACATCTTCCTTAATAAAGAAATAACAATAAAATTTTATTTTATTTCATTTTGTCACAACTGTTTTCCTTAATACATTTGACATTTAAAAAATATAACACAAATTTATTTTCAGCATTATGGCAACACGAGAAAATGAATGAAGTTGTAGCGGCTGTCAATTAATCTTGTTGACTGTTGACATAACTACTTGCATTTATTGCGTTTAGCCTGTCCACCTTACGTTTTACTACTTAGTCATTGGCGCGATTGGCGCGCTATATAGTGTATTTATAGTCGAATTTTATTATAACAAGTATTGGGGCCAGTTTTTGAATATCCGCCAAATACATTTACGTATTTTCCTTGTTTGTTAATAATTTCTCTTAATTTGATGTGAGTACAAAAAACTTCATTGTCATGTTTTTATCATAAATGTATGTGGATTATTTGAATTTAACACATGTGTATTGATATTAATTTGTCGAATGGGTTTAAGCAAGGTTTCTGGTCAATGTCAGGAGTATTTAGAATAAAAAAAATATGAGAGTTTCTTTAATGTTCACAATATTTACCTCAAATTTGCTATTATTAAATATATACCTATGAATTATATATAATTATATATACGAGTTTTCGTGTGTTTTTCACGATAAGCGATGCGCATTTAGTAAAGTTAGGAAAAAATCGTGTACTCTTAGCACAACTTTGCATAGTTGAACTACATAGTCAGCATGGTTTTCAATTTCTCATTTGTAAATCTGCACCTATGATAGTATCAACGTGAGTTTAAGAATGAAAAACTGATAAGGCTCGGAATTTAGTTAGATGTTATTTTTCGTAAATATAAAGAAATAAACGTATTTAACTTGTAATTACGTCGATAAATTTTTAAATAGAACCAGCTTTCTTTGAAATGTAGTTATCGTCTTCGTTATTTTTTTATGGACAAAGTATGCATTGTAATTTTATTGATTTACATACATGTTTACACACAAAACACATTTTTCTATTTGCAAAAAAAAACTGATTATACATTACGTTTTGTACAGTGATTTCTTTAATTTAAACCTGACATGAATCAGGGTTTAAAAACAAATTTGTCATTTTAATATTTTTATATAATATTCCTTATGAATAACCCAGCTATATATAGATAAAAATGTTGATGAGGTGGAGACTTGTCACTGTCAGTGAAACAGTAGTTATTTACTTACATGGGCTTATTTAGCTTTTTTACATGGAAATTAACTTAACAAAAAACGAATAGCTAACGATCAGTATGAATATATCTACGAAAACATATGTTTAACTATTTAATTAAAAAACATAGCTAGAATTTGTATTTAAATCACATATTTTAATGTAAACACGGTCCTTTGATTAACATACGGGCGAAACAGAAACTAACGAACCTATACCTTACTACAAGTCACCACCTTCATACGACATACGCACCGTTTCCTGTTTTCTATACATAAATCTCTGCACATAATTGTTTCGACGTAAGTGAGTGAAAACCAGAAAACATTCTGTAAGGAATATGACAATGCAAACTTATAGTAAGGATAATGTCTGCATTTCTCTACTACACGCAACTGCCGCTTCATATGATAGATGGCGCGGCATTCGACACGGTTTTATACCAATTAGAAATATATTCTATATATTTCTAATGAATGTTCGGTATTCATATCAAGGATTGGGCAATATGGAATAGCAAAAGGGATAAGATACTAACTAATTCATTAAAATCGTTCCAGCTGCATTAGTGATTGCTCCACATCGATCCTTTTCTGTGGTCCGACTGCTGTTGTATAAATAAAAAGTTTTGCCATACAAATCCATTCGTAACAAGATATAACTTACATTCGTAAGTAATATAATAGGTTTTTACTATTTATTCAGATAAGAAATCATGTTGAAGATTCTGTTGTATCTAAGCCTCCTTGTATTCTACGGGAACTGTAAATACAACAGCTTTAAAAGTGGAGATTTTAAAGATGCAGCTGAGAAACTAACGTCACAAAAGCTCTATGTTCCGGATCCTCCCGACCATAAAAAGTTGGTGGCAATGGCGAGATATGTTCTCCATAACTGCAGTAAGTGGTTTTACTATACAGAAAATAAAGACTTAATTAAACCACATTATCCTTAATACTATGAAGGTCACAGATATAGCTGTTTATTTTGCGTATAAGATTTTTTTAATATTACATTACGTAGGTTTTATAGGCATTGTAACTTGTAGTTTATATAAACAACATAAATAAAAAAAAACATGTGAAACTAAAAAGGAAATGTTGACCTTGATCGAACCAATACACTTACATTTGAATACACTTCATAGTCCTAGTAAGAGTTGTACACCGACAGTTGAAAAGTTTGCTTTTATAAATTATAATAAAACGACATAAATACGGATATTATACCCGCTTAAGGTTACAGAAAAACAGCAGTTTCATTTTGAAATTTTTTGCATATCTCTTTATAATAAAGGTTAATATTGACGTAAGAAAATTCCAACATTAACAATGTTACGCCACTTATTTGTTGTATGAAATGGCTACTATTTTTAACAGATTGGGCGTCAATAGCCACAATTTCAACTTTACCAGCCATAGAAGGATTTCCATTTTCAAACGTGAAATCTATTGTTGACGGATCTCTAGCGAATTCCACTGGAATCCCATACTTTTATATGTCGCCATTGGATTTCACTGCTCGCGATCTATCGGTAAATTTATCACGTTAACTCATCTTAATAACTAAGCATTATTCATTGGTTTTTTATATATTATGTATGTTAAATAGAAAGACATCCGCTCCACGGTGCTAGTTTCTTTAGAGGAGACAAGATTTTGCGAATTTAAGAAATACGACCCTGAAGATCCGAGGTGCACCAGATTGATGTTATCAGGACTAATGAAGAAGGTAATTAATTTCATTACTAAATAAGAAAATTTATGCAAATTTATTTTAACAATTATAAGTGCATAATATATATTGCTAAAAAAATATGAACTTTAACCTAGTCTTCAAAAAACGCGTTTAATAAATATTTAATTTGATAACAGCTACTCCGTTATTTGCACGTCTTTTTTATCACAGCGATAAGTTGATAAGTGATAACATTTAACCCTAAGTAATTATAGCTTTCACAATAATAGTATCTCATGTATTGATTTATAATAAGTCTAATTGTGTCGTTACAAGGAGATTTATGATAATTATCATTTAATAAAGATGTCTGCATTTACATCTATTCAGCAGAACAGAGGTATGTAGTATTTAGACAGCGGAAGCGATAATAATTGACAATGACTGTCATGTGTCAATATAAATTTATATTCAGTTGTTTTTTTTTCTCAGTTTATTAACCACTACGATTGTATTTTGGAGCATTATATTTAGTTAAATACTTTTTAGGAATGCTTTTACATATACACTTATATACCTTTGAACATACATAAAGCATAATTAATTACGTTAATATATGCGCTTTTTTAACATCAAATCACAACTTAAAGTAGGATGTGTGAATCTTTTAATAGCAATATGTATTATATAATTCACTATTTTTTTGTAATGTATTTTTATGACCTGTTTTTTAAGATGGAAAAAATATTTATTTACTCATAAAAAAGGATTATTTGACATCAATGTAATTACCGTAGCTTAAATTTTTTCCTATAGACATTTATGCCTTGGTGAAATTACGAAAATCAATAGAAATATTCGAATACGAGTAATAGGGTTTATATCTGATATAGTAACATTTTCAGGTTAAGGAAAACACACCAGAATACACATTCGCAAAGGCTGCATTATTCGAAAGGCACCCGGACATGGCGAACTTTCCGCCTGGTTTGTAATTTATCAATATTTATATTAACATCATTATTATATATTAAACTTAATATTTCATACATTTCCAGATCACAATTGGTTTGTGGCTAAAATGAAGATAGCCCAAATAGCTATGGTCGATTGGTTTGGTGGTGCTAAATATGTTCCTGTTAAAGATTACCTCGCCTACAATTATACTGGGATGGAGATGTTGCATTAATTTCACCTTTAACTTATAATAAATGATAATAACACAGTGAAAATAAATAATGTTTTTATAAGATATTTATCTTATTTTTTTATGTTTTATTTGATATGTATATATTTTTACATGATTGTCACATAATATCATAACTTAGTTTCAAAAATATTTTAAAAATCATTAAAACAATCTATATAGATTTTTTTTTAATTATCACAACTGAAAAATACTTCCCATTTTACATAATATATATGAATAACTTACAAATAAATTAGTTTATAAACAGTAAATTCATTGCTATGTTTAAAAATTAAAAAAAGATATTGTTTTCTTGAAAATGTAATTAAATTTATATTAGTAATTTTTTATATCTTTTAAAAATAGAATGTTAAAACTCTCCAGAAATAAACAAAAGGATTTTAAACATTGTGCAATCTTGAGCAGAATTTGAATTTAAACATGTCAATACTTTAAAGCTACAGGAAATAAAATTGTCTATTAAACTAATGTATTTTATAATAGCTGTACTTTTCCGTTGCAATGTACACAGGAAGCTACTGTTATATTTCCACTACTGTTATAAGCATGATTGACTAAAGCATGTACGGGTCCTTCATTCACTTTTCTTATTTCAAATGGTGCAGCCATTACCTGAAATATTATGATTTTTTTTAGTTCTTTTCTATGTCACACAAGATTCAGATGCCTATGTGCAATAGCTGTAATAATTTTAATACAGATAATAATGAGAGCATATTAACATATTTTAACCTTATAAATATTTTTACTATGAAACTCACTTGCTCAGCATATTTTTCCGCTTCAGTGACAGTCGATAATTTATCCAAATGACTTACGTCTGGCTTTTCAATAGAGCTACTAATATTCTCGGACAATTTCAAGTTTGTTGACGCCAAATCAAGGACATTGGCTGAATGTGGCATGGTCGTGGTAAAATTTAGATTACCGATTGGACGATTTTTATTTCCCATATATTCAGATATAGCTATATTTTCTAGCCAATTCTCGTGTAACCCATACAAGTTCTTATATGTGCATATCAACATGTCCCTTATCCTGCATCTTTCATCAAGCAACTGGGTAATTGACTGTTGTAAATTAACTGTTTTTTCAGTCAGAACTTTCTTACACATAGCAAGTTCCTCAATCATTAAACTGAAATATTAAACAGAACTAAGTTAATTTGGTTTTAATATATTTTTTGTTTTCATTCATATATAATAATTTCACCTGCTCGCTAAGAATTTACTTCTCCACACTTCGCATTGCCCAGCCAACCATTCGGTCTGTTCCTAAAAAATATATATAAAACGTTCATAATCTGCCCGAGGACAAGGTACTGACCTATAGTTTTTACTTTTGTTTTTTTTAATTTTAAATTATAATAGACCGACCAATATTTTTGCTTTGCATAATATAATATGTATTATATATCAAAGGTTGAATATGTATTAAATACTACCGTTTTAATATACAGCGGAAACATTAAGATTGGGTAATTAATTAATAATGTTTTTAAAGTTTGTTAATAAATTAATTAAATGTCTAAAATAAAAGTAACTTCCGTTACACCATATTACATCAAATATATATGAGCGAGAGTCCTCTTGAAAATGATTCAACTGTTTTGGAGATAGGAAATTAACAAGTAAACATACAGATAGACAGAAAAAACCTGTGAAAAAATATTGTTATATTTGTACCATATGTACATCCACATTCATTTAGTAAAAAAACGGTTATTTAAATATTAACAACTCTTACTTTATTTTTTGTAATGAAAATTATGTATGCTTTTAATGCCTTTGTTTAAATTTTGTTAACATGTGACCTTTCTTTAATAAATAATACATTCTTAAAATAATGTATAACATATACAACAATACAATATTATTAGCAATCATACAATGAATGAACTCAATTTCATTTGACGCCCCACTTGGATAGATATAAAAATTTTAGATTGTTTTCTCCACTTCAATCTTACTTCCAAATTTATTTTGAAATACTTTCCTAAGAACCACTGATTAGATAGTTAATAAATTTTTTTTAAAAGAATCTGCGGCTAAATTGTTTTAACTACTCAATACTAAGCCCTCTTTAACATAAGCATCTTCATCTTTAGTGTCTCTTACAAACAGACATCAATTATTTTTATTGTATATAATATATTTTTATATTTTTAATTTGTAAAGTGTATAGAGATTAATTTTATATGAACAATACAATAGTTATATAATATATAAGGGGAGATTCAATTTAAATAAAAACCTTACCTTACGATTTCTAACTTAATCAATAATGACAAGACAAAAACAGATTTTAGCTTTTTCTACAGCAGCAATAATTTATCCAACCTTAATGTTCAAATGGCAACACTCACCTATTACACAGAGTGAAATCAAAAGGACTCGTATCCAGAGCCGTAAAAACATTTACACACATAGTGTAATGTGTAATGAAGTAGTTTAGATATACCTTAGCTATGCACCACCTTGTTTTGATATAACAGTGAATGGGTGTTAAATGTACAATTTGACTTAAATTGGTTACATATGTAGTTGTATAACAAATAAACAACTTTTACATGTATAATAGTAGTAAGAAGATTACTAATAAATTAATGCCTGTTAAAATTACCTGATGGGTAGACAAATGTTGAGCTGAGTTCAGCAAAGCGTTCGCCAAGTGTTTCTTATCCTCATTAAGTGAGTGTACTTGAAACTCCAAATCCTCACCCATTGATGCCACCAACATTGTTTTTAATTCCTTATTTACCTGTAAGGAATAAAGTAAGATTTGGCTGTTGTGGTTTAGCAATACGATATTTTTTTTTTTTTTTGTAAGATATATTGATTAACCTGCGCTTGTTGTTTGAGTTGTTCCTTCAAACTTTCATTTTCTTTGGTTAGCTCATCAATTTTCTTTTGCTTTTCATTATCAACATTTACCTTATCACAATCTGTTTCAGATTTATCACTGCAAGATAATAGTTTACTCCTTGGTCTATATTCATTTATGGTGGTATTCATTTGAGACATTTGATTAATTAATTTATTAATATCCATATGATTTCGTGACTTTTTGCTTCCTTTAGAGTTAAAATTTGGTGTGATAGGTTTAACAGCCCCCGGGTATGGTTCATAAGGAACAAACTTAGGAGTCTTGGAATATATATGTGAGCTTCTTCTTTCGGGTGTTACAACTTTGCTTGGATATATTTGGACAAGCCTTCGACCAGGCAAAGACTCTTGGCAGGTTAATCCAGTAGTAGATTTTGGGTCGGATATTGGACGATTTTCTTTCGTAAAGTCCACGGATTCCATTCCATCACCAGCAGTTCTTATTTTATTCATAAATTCTGTGTATAAAAAGGTTTTCATTAGATATAACATTTTGATAATTGTCAAATACAAAATATGTCTACCTACTGGCATTAAAAGATATCAAAGTATCCATATTGTTAGCAAAAAGAATGCAAATATTTATGATTCAATATATCAAACATAAACAAGCAAGATTTCTTCCTACGTCCACAGATGTATTGTCAGATTGCAAAAGTCAATTTACGTGACAATTGACAACCAACGTTCAGGTGCTTACCCATCTGGTAACACCATTTACTATTGTACGTCTTGGATTCTGGGTTTTAGCAAGTAATTTGTTTATAAATTTATATGAACTACTTTTTAAAATATCAAATCAAACCATTGCCATTCTCTGCTATAATTCTTTATTGACTGCTAAAGATCTACTGCTTAAAAAATATGCAAGTCGTATGTTACAATTATTGTTACCAACTACTTAAGATAAAAATAAATACATAAGGTGAAAAATAAGCAGTTAAAAGCTACTAAAAAAATAAAGGAATTTTTAAGAAAGACATGGTCATTTTAATTTTTTATTTGAATAAATAAAAAGTTTGCTACATAGAAGTGACAAGTACATTTTAAGCATTCAGTGTAGATTCCAATTCCCCATTAGCTAACATTTCTTTAATTATATCTAATCCACCAATCAGTTCCCCTTTCACGTAGACTTGGGGGTATGTTGGCCAATCGGAATAAGTCTTCAGTCCTTGACGAACTTCTTCATCTGTCAAGATGTCAAAAGTATCATATGGTGAGCTGCAACAGATAGAAATATATAACTGAATTACGCTCAGAGTTTATTAACAAAGTAAAATAGATTGAGTGGTTTAGCGACGTTCATTTCAATATTTTTTCTAAAACTAACTGATTGCAAAAGAGGACATTCAGTGAAATTCTTTACTTAAGTACTATACTATAATTAGGGTTTCATACGCCGAACGTTAAGCTGAAGTATATTAAAAATAAAATAAATTTAAAAAGTGTATTGGTATAAAGTTTAAATTATGTATTTACAAAAAACTAACTGAATATTTCTTTTAAATAACACAACTTAGTTAAGGAAGCTTAAACATTCAATCAATGTAAATTGTAAAATAGATGAAATAAATGTTTTCATTGTCAACATAACAAAATGAAATACTTTGATAATATAATTTGTGTTTATATATATATAGTATATATAATTTATCATTCTTTAGGGTGCATTGTGGTGATGACACGGAATACAAGACAGTGGTATGACCTATGATAGCAAATAATGAAATCCCTACAAAAATTTAACTTTATTTTAAAGGTCTAGGTCAAATATTGTCTTCTACAATGGTGTTAATCAGACAGAGGTATTCAAGATAGAAAAGTTTTCTTATGTAAGGAGGAATAGTTTATTATAGAAGTGGAAGAAATAAATCAACAACATTATGTTCCTTGTTCTTGTTAGTCACTAGGTTTATACTACAGGCTACTTACATTTGATTAGTTTTTTTTTAAATTTTGTTATGTTGATACACTCGTCGTAGATATATTTATAGTATCAGCTTTATTTAGTTTGCTTGTGAGAGGCATAATAATTCGACTTGGTATGTGAGTTCGCGATTTCCTGTTCTCAAAAAATATGGATCGAAGAATTTGCATACAATTTTGTATGAAAAATAGAATTAAGTGCTCAAAAACACTTAAAATATTGGCATACGGTGAAGGTACTCCGAATCAAAAAAATGGTTTACAAGTGTTATTTATTAACTTTTCGTAGAAGGTAGAGATGTAAATGACAACACTCATCCTGGATATCATGGCAAATCAACAATGAATATGTTGAGAAAGTGAAGAAAATTGTTATAGAGAATCATCAAATCATTATAAGAGGATACCGGCATATCAGGTGGTAAATAATTATCATTGACAACTAAAGGAACAGATTCCTTTTGTTAAGACTAATATATCATTAGATGTCATATGCCTACCTCACAATTGTATTACACGTATCACATTTCCATTACCTTATGTTGTCATTGGGATGTTATAATTGATTGCAAGTAGCATTAAAGCTTTAAAAAAAAATATTTTTTTTTTTGCACAAATGAAGCGCATTGCTATAAAACTGAACTGAAGTTATCTTTTCATATTTTATCATTGTCAATACAATTGAATTTATTATATATTTATTACATTCTCCGTGATACTGGCAATTAAATTATTATTGTCTTATTTCTGTTACATCATTAATGTTTTTTGTTATTACATAGTTATCCACATAATTTATATTGTGATAATAATGTTTAGTAAACACAAAAAATACTATCTTCTAAATTATTTGATGTCTCTTATTTAAAGTCTATAAAATATATATTATATATATTTTATTATCTGTGAAGATCTTGTTTAACTTCCATTATTCATATATACTATTCCCTTATTTTATATAATCTATATCTTACCCAGTTCCATTTAGAATTTGTATGAGTGTCCTACTAAAACCACACCTTGGTTGGTCTCTTGTTCCCTTCATGAAAACCATTATATTGTGTCTATTAATAAGTGCTTTGAGTCTTTCTTCTAATGATTGTTTTGGAGCATTTACATTTCCCCCACTAAGTGCTTTTACTTTAGAAGAAATTTGGGAAGCATCTGCCCCATCAATTCTGTCTAAAGGCTGACCATTTTTAAATAATATAACCGTTGGCACCGAATCAACCTGTAAATGTAATTTGTATTAAATAAGTAATAAATAAAAGCTTAGTTTAATTTTAAATAAATCAATTTAATGTTTAATAGTACCTTATATTTCAATGAGATTTCAGACAAATTTTCAGCATCACACACAGCAAATTTAGTACAACTATTTTGGATTTCAGGTAATTTTAACAATTCTTTAAGGACTTCTGTAACAGGGCCACATTGATCAGCCCATTCCGCACAGAAATGTACTACTGTTAATGTAGATGAACTGAAAATGATTTCAAACTTATTTACATTTCTTGTTCGTATAATAAAATCAGATATTATTTTTTATCTCACCAATAAATACTTCAAGGTGAATAAAAGATTAGCTAAAAATTTTACTTAAGATATACTTAATTATATGTTATTCTGAGAATTTATTGATTAATTTGAGTTTACTTCAAAAAACAAAAGCCTTACCTTACAAAATTTGTAAAACTTTCTACAGTATCAATAGTTGCGAGCGTCATGTCGAGGTTATAGAGTTGTATAATTCACAATACTAAATGAAAATATAACGTGAAAACCTTTATTAAGATACTTATTTAATACTTGTATATTTTAACTGATATTTACATCTGATTAATCTCGTTTTTACGCACGCCACAATATTTAACAATCATAAATCCGCTAGAGTTAACCCTAAAATGTAAAATGACATTATACATAGATATTATGTCAACATAAGACATCACGTACGCCAGGTCAATTCGAAAATTGCAACTCAGAACTGTCGATATTCGCATTTTAAATAAAAAATAAAATCTAGTCAGATTTACTTTAAACAATATAAGATTTAATGAAATTTATTGAATGTGACACGTGAATAAAATATATTGAATTCTAAATTTATTTGTGTTCACCTAAAATTATTAAAAAAGGTAATTTCTTCTACTCTTGTAAAAATTACATTAACCTTATTTACTAATTCATAAAATCAGAGAAAAAAACTATTTTATTTTTATTACAAACAAAGTTGTTAGGAATGGAACTGCACTGAGTATATCTATAACTGTCACTTGTCATTTGAAATTTATGTCAGTCTTAGGCATCTGAAATCTGAATATCGAGGTTATAATTTTTATAATGTACTTTCATTAAAAATAGGCAATTAATTAAAGTATTTTGAGGTGAAGATATACTAGTATCAATATTTATATAAAAATGGCTACAATATCTTCGGCTCCAATGCCTGGTATGCAGCAAATCGATCTATCGAAGCTAAATATCCACCAGTTGGCTAAATTGAAACAGCAATTAGATCAAGTAAGAATTAAAATATTAATAAAACCAGGTGTTGTATTCCTTTTCGTTCAGATAAACAGTGCTAATTTTGGTTGGTTTTCAGGAGCTTAATGTTTTTCAAGATTCTTTACAAACTCTTAAAATAGCACAACAAAAATTCGTTGAATCTGGGGAGAGTGTAGAAAAAATTACTGCTGCGAAAGGCAAGACAATTCTGGTTCCTCTCACAGGCTCAATGTATGTACCGGGTACTATAGTGGATACTGATAATGTTATAATAGACATTGGTACTGGGTATTATGCACAAAAAGTAAGTATATCTAAAAATACTTGACTAATTTCCTTCGTACATTTTTTTTTACTCATTAATTTACAAACCAAGTTGTGTAACTATTTAATTTCCATTTCTATCTCTTCCTTTTAATGTAGATAATACATATATGCCACCTTATCACTTATACTGTTGTTATTTATTCTTTATTTTTATATTTTTTAATTTTAGGATATTGAAGGGGCTAAAGACTACTTCAAGAGGAAGGTACAGTTTGTCACAGAACAAATGGAGAAGATTCAGTCAATGGGTGTGGGCAAGTCAAAAGCGAGAGAAGCTATTTGTATGATGATGGAAATGAAAGTTCAGGCACAGTCTCAAGAGAAGAAGGCTTCAACATCATAATATTAGTTCTCAGTTATTGCTTAATCACATAAACCTTCATTAATTTTAGTATAAGAATGATGCCCTAATTTGTATTCTATCAGAATAGATGGGATGTTTGCATAATGCTTTCAATTTTAACATGAGATAAATTACACCAGTGCTGATAATTTTTCTGATGATATAAATATATGTAATAAAAATTTGATAACCCCATTGTTCTTATTTTATTAACTGTAGCTACTAAGCTTTTCATCATATATTCTTATTGTGATAAAAATATCTCTTGCATTAACAAGAATCTAAATAATGCAAGCCGAGTTGTGCCACAATTCTTTCACTCTACCTCTACAGACATCTGTTGCAAGACATGCAAGATATTGATAATAAAATTTGTGGCTAAGCAATAGTTTCAAAGAAATCGATAGTTTTTGGATTAATCACGAGATGGCGCTTGTAGCAAGAAAATTATAAGTCGATATTTTCTTAAAAACTTAATTGAAAATAAATTGATCGTTTGATTAGTTATGACTTGTTCCTTATGATTTTTGTCAAACTTTTGACTTGTCAGATGTACAAAATTTCTATTTAAGTTGATTTTAAAAGTATTGTAGGTAATAAAATGAGCCACTCATTGCGACACCAAATTATTTATTTTCAATAGGCCAAAACGATCGCGCTCATATCTACAATAAAGTCGCTTAATAAACTAACTTACAATGTATCTACAATATGTTCCATATTCATAAAACAATATGAACTTAATAAGGCAACGACTATTACTTAACATTTAAAAAAAGAATATCTATAATAAGTATTAAAAATCAATTTTAATGAAATTTGCAATATTTATTAACAATGAACACGTGAAAAGGTATTTTAATACATTGGGTATTTTAATTTATACACTATAATGTTTAATTTACATTTTTAAGTTCCTATAATTTTTAAGATTGTGTACAATAAATAATTAATTATTCATAATATAATTTAGAACATACTGATTGTTTATAAGGCATCGAAACCTTTGAGATCAGAATGAGAACTTTTGAAATGTGTGAATGTTAAATAATTTATTTTATGTATACTTTGTTTACCAGCTATGTATCAAATGAGTATTTCCTGAGATTAGTAAGTAGATATATTAGAAAAAAAAAAAATAACTTCGGTCTTATCAATTGTTACAGATATTAAGGTTAATTAGAAAACTTTGATTAACAAATTCATAGTCACCATTCCACACTGACAGACAGCATATAGAAACATTACAGTAAATATTGAAATTTATTAATCTATTGAAAATAATATAGGTAGTATTTAGCTACAAAGTTATGTACATTTTATTACATTGAGTACAGAATAGCGCAGCTTATATGAAACATATATTAAGAATGAACCAAGCAGTCCAAATATCTGTAGCCTTAGGCGGTTTCCAGTTTATTTTAAACACCATAACCTTTTACACTAAACGATATATATTTACATAACATTGAACGTATTACGTTGTTGGTGTTACACGAAGAGATCACTCGCTTGTTCAGCGAAATCCTTGTCTCAAATGGTGTAATATTCGGGAGCAAAGTCGTTAGCCAGATTGCTTAGAAAGTGGAAGTCTGACGAGGAATTAGAGTTTTCTCCGGTCGCGGGTGTAGCGTGAGTCGCTTCATAGAATTGTTGAAAAGATCCGTAACCCTCCCCGCACTCAGCTGTTCCTGTGTAACCTTCGCCTTGCGGGTTGTTGGGACCATAACTGGGTTGTGTACTCCCTTGTTGATTGTAAGAGTTTGTGTCGTAATAATTCTTTGAATATTCGTGGCCGTGCATGTTCTTCTGTCCTTCGCTGCTGAAGTATCCGTGGCCGTGGTCGTGCTGTCCACTTTCGTGGTAGTGGTATCCGTAATGGCTATTTGGGTAGCCCATTTCGGCTGGGTAACTTTGACCTTGATCGTAACCGGGATGACCATACCCGGTCTGATCTTTTCCGTATCCAGTATAAGCATAGTTCTGATACATTTCGTGAGGATAAGATTGTCTAGAACCAATGCCGTTAGTTGCTCTTGAAGTCGGAGATCCATCTTGCCTTGAATGCTGCTGGTTACGTCCTGGATATATATGATGGTCGCTACCTTGTAGCGCTGAGTAAGCTTCATATGATCTGTTATTTTGCGGGTACTGGGCGAGTTTACCGACGAATTGTTTTGTTTCCATGCGAAAGTCGGGGTGAGGTACAAATTGACCTGGAGGTGCATTGCCTCTAATTACATATGGTGGTATCGCATTAGGTACGGTTTGTGTCAAAGGAGCTCCAGGTGCGTGTGGGGGTGAGGGCCTGGGATATGCTCCGAGTGGACTTTGATGCATACTAGACGGTGTGCCGGGGGTAGATGATGGTGTTAAGTTTACTGATGAGAATTTGCCATCTGGTAAACCCGTAACTCCTATAAGGCCCTCTTTAGAAGACGATGGAGACACTTTACATCCTGTGGCGTCTAATGATGGAGATCGCTTCCTTGATTCCTGCTTAATTCTTTTCGCTAGATTCCTAGGTACATTAACAGCGTTAACCGGAGGTGGACCTTCTCGGGAGTCTTCTTCTGCGAGTTTATCAAGCGAAGAAGATGAAGCAACACTAGAAGCACCGTCACTCCCAAAGCTATTGTTATTGGTTGCGCTTGGAGTATTATTATTTCTTGTTCGGGATGTCAACTCTGGAAGATCTTCAGTAGGAGAGCATAGAGCACCTGGTGGCAGTTCACATCCTTGACAACTCTTCTTGCCCGATAGAGGACCGTCGTCATCAAGGAATTTTTCCAAACCTGTTTTAGAACTCTTGCCACCCTCGGAAGTAGTGGAGTCCTTATCATCGCCGTCTTCGCTTTTGCTTAACGTTTGTCGTTTGTGTTTCATTCGTCGGTTTTGAAACCATACTTTAACCTAAAAAATAAATTACTTTAATGAAATGAGCCTTTGAATTTATTTGAACAAAAAAGATATAAAATTCTATATACCTGTCTCTCAGTAAGGTCAAGGGACGCAGCAATCTCAATTCTTCGCGGCCTGCACAGATACTTGTTGAAGTGAAATTCCTTCTCCAATTCCAACAGCTGAGTATTTGTGTAAGCTGTGCGCAGCCTACGAGGCAAGCCATTTTCTGTAGAATAAGAATATAAGAATTTAATTCAAACATATCTTTTAATATTTTTAATGACTTATTTTTAAGTCCTTTGTAGAAAGTTCTTTAATGTTATTCATAAAATACTACTTTCGACACTTGGGAAAAGTTATATTACATTTCACATAATAATGCGGTGTTATATTCCTTGAAGTTTAAATAATAGTGTTGTGAGCGGCTGGCGGGTG
Source organism: Danaus plexippus (assembly GCF_018135715.1). Lineage (NCBI taxonomy): Eukaryota > Metazoa > Arthropoda > Insecta > Lepidoptera > Nymphalidae > Danaus > Danaus plexippus. Next base: position 6,485,214 of record NC_083539.1, on the reverse strand, counting down.
CGCTTTCCTTTAATGTAATAACTTGATCGCATGTCAGAGCACCGCCCTTGACGCCATTGTGTCGAAACAGTTCTTTTTATTTCATCACAAATACGAATTGGAATTCGAAATTCAAATTACAAAAGGGCGGCGAATAATGGGGCGCTTGCGTTTGCGTGACGATACCGCGAGCAACTTATTCGCATAATAATTAGGATGTTTGAAATAACCCCTACAACTGGTAACATAAAGGCTATATTGGCATGAAGAATTTATTGGTTTGTATTGGTGGTTTATGATTGACGTGGCTCGTCAGATCTCTCCTTCACTATTGGACAGGGATAGCTGTCAATCAAACAGTCGATTAAGGCGAATGACAATTTCGCTTCCAATTATATTTTAAAAAAATCTCTTAAGATGACGTTTATTGAAAGATTTGTATAAAAATATATTTACTTAGACACTTTTATTTTTTTAAAACAGTCTATTATAGTTTTGTTTGGTAAGATATTACAGAACTAAATCATTATCTGTTAACTGGACCTGAATGGCGATAGCCCTTGGTCAGCCTTTAGAATTATTACCGCTATTAAAGTAAAAGGATTACAGTAAGGGTTATTAGGGATGTTTAAACTTAGGTTATTATAGTTAAGAAATAACTGACTTATCTACTGCTATATGTTATATAATATATCTTAAAAACTTAAGACATATGTGTATAACAAACCGCCTGTTTCACTTCCTAATATAACAAAATGTTCCAAAGATCCTTATGTTACATTCATTCACTACTTTCTTCGACTTTTGTATTGAATTGTAATTATGTTCGGGAATTAGAAATAACAAATATTTTCATAAAATATGTCTACCTATATAAATATATATATATCTGTTTGTGAGATACGTATAAAATGATTAATAAGATCTCATAAACCACTTATAAAGTCGGTTATAGAGAACTCTAATTTCAGAAACAACATATCGATTTACACCGTACGTAATTCGAAGTAATTTCCTTAGCGATTGTTCGTAGCCGCCCGCGCCAGTGCAACTCGGCAAGTTTTTGCTCATAACAGACTATTAAGTTCGAGAGCTGCCGCGTATAATGTTCACATTATCAGGATGTCCCCACTTACGCACCACTAAGCTTTCTTCGTCACCAGCTATATTATTTATGGTCTATTTTTTACAATGTCATCTAGACCCTGTCTAGAAAAGTCATTTGACGCAAATAAATTTTCAGTAGACCAAATTTTTTTCCTTTTCTGTTATTCTTGAATTACGCTTGTTTATCTTTTAGACAGCGACCAAAGAGAGCAAACTCTTTTTATTTCCTAATAAAAGTGATAATGGGTCACAAAATAAGGATGAGAAGTACTCGTAACAATCATGTAGGTCGTTATTCCTACAAATCCATTGTGCGTACAACAAGTAGGTAATAAATGGTGTTGGAGTCGCTTGTTTAACCCTCGTACTGCGGACCCGACCGAAGATTTACTGCGGATTAAGGGTCACTTACATCGCTCAAGTCAACAGTCGCGATGTCCGCACTTAATTTGATAATATCAGACCCCAAATTGAATTATATACGGGTCTAGCTACCTGAAACATTATTTTACTGTTTTGTTTTCATGATATAGCAATTTCTTAAATCTTTACTAGAAAGCTTACTTTACATAAAATTGGTTTTCAAAAATAATTTTACTAATCAAAAATTCCTTTAAGTTGATATGGAAATGTCAATTTCAAAGATAAAAGAGATCAAAGTGAGATTTTGAATTTGGTAACATTGATTCCACACAATACATATCAATTAATTTAATCTCCGCAACCAAAAGATACAAGTGTAGTTGTAAACAATTTGCGAAGTGTGTGCGTGCCCTGGGGGCAATTTTGAATAATTAATCAACAGCCAGCAGAGGATTAATGCGGCGGCCAGTTGGCGGTTGGATGCCATTAGAGTACGTTCGATGCCCCACGGACTAAATGCTGTGGTCACATTATTTGTGTCGGCTTCTAAGGCGCAGAAAGGGTTCCAAATTAAAGTAATTGATTTCCTACTATTTCGCCTGAACTTCTGTGTGAAATCAATAAAGAATAATACATATTCTATGTAGCAAATCAATCATCGAGATTTACGCTTATTTAAAATGAGAATAGAGCGTGACCCAATAACTTGAATTTACAAAGTACCAAACATTTATTTTGTGTTACTGCTGTTACAGAAAACTTGCGTAGGGGAGCAATGTTTGGGAAGAAATATGGTGTTATGAGGTGTGAAAAGCATAAATGTAAAAATTCAATATTTCAAAGGCAGAAAAGTAAATTTTTCCGCAATTTCTTGTCGGTTACACACGCGGAGGGCTGCGAGGGAGGGAAGAGTAATAATTCTACAAAATAATATTCACATCTGTTCTAAATTGCAGCTAATTTAAAATTATTTTGTATGTTTTAACGCCTGTAATAATAACCTACTTCTGTTAAAATGTTGAAAGTATGCAAATTCGTAATAAGTACTAATTTGCTTAATTCTAATCAAGTCCTATATAATAAATATTAATAAGAGAATTTTGTCGATTTTTACCAATAGAATAAAATAAAGGACTCCATATATTTTTTTTTGTTTTTTTCTTATTAAATAATTCATGTACGGATTGGAAGTATTTTTTCGGTTTTTGTACAAAAGTGTGACTTAAGACGCAACTATTACTATAAATTATGTAATACTATTAATTTATATCTCGGATAGTAAGTTCATATACTTGTAACGATAATATTTTAAGTAACCATACTTAACAATATTTCAAAAGATCTTGTAGTGTATCTAAATACAACTATTTTTTGACAGTTATTCATATAATGTCTTCCTGTTAGCAATGCATTGCGATTGTTATGATCATGAAGCGTTTTTTGTTTTGTAAAAAGTGATTTTTTAATTTCATGCTAAGAACGGATAGACCTTGATAATAGAGAAGGCACTAGGGCTATAAAATCAAACGTCAAGCCTTACTCTATCCTTAAAGCGGCTTCGGATTATACTATAATGATGGATACGTATGAGAAACAATACAAAATCCCAGAGGATATTTATGCCTCGGCCTCCTGACCAGACATATTTATGTATTTGCGAATTTTAATGTTCGTTGTGATAATAGAGCTTACGGTTCCTTGGGAAACCAACATCCTCAAAGACCATACCATCAAGGTCAATAAATATTACGAGCTCACTAATGAACTCACTAGAAGTGGATTCGTCGTGGATTTGTACGCGGTAGAAGTGGGAATGATGGCTATTTTTTTTATGTTAAAGGGGGTAACCGAGCAGACGGCTTACCTGATGGAGGTAGTACCGTCGCCCATGGACATCCGCAACATAGAATTGCGGATGTGTTGCCACCCTCGATAAGGGGAGAGGGCGAGGGAAAAGTGGGAATGGTAGGGAAAAGGGAAGGGATAGGAAAAGGTGGGAAAAAGGAAAGGGTAACCCGCTCTCTCACTCATCAGACGAAACGCAGCCATTAAAGACTACTTCAAGCCGATCTTCTATGAGCGGGTGGTACTTTCCCGGTCGAGCAAGCCCATGTTCGAGCTGCAGTAACTTGAATACAGCTAGGATTTACCACCTACACAAACGGTTAAATATCTCAACAATCTATTAAAAGACTTGGGCCTGTCCAGAACGAATATCAATTAATTCTTGGAACGTACTTCGAATGCGGCTAAGGCAAGGCAGGTTCTTTTCAAATTTGGTTAGGTAGAGAGAGGAGCTGAGACGGTGGAGGTGAGCGTTTAACGCGCCTTAGATAGGGGACTCTCAAATCTAGCCTGGGTCGCAAGTTCCAGACACTGTTGAAGCTCCTCTCCCTGCAATATGATGGATCGGGCTCCCTCACGGTATTTCCATTGAACGCTAAGAGGTTTCATCTCTCTGTGTTCAAAAATATTGATAGATAAAAGTTAAGACATGATTAGTAAACTAAATGAATAGATTTATTTGAGTAGGTAAGAATTTAAATAGAACTATATTTACTTAAGCTCTGTGGCAGACTAACAAATCAATTGGAATAACTTCAAACTAATAGGTTTAGGTAAGAGTTACATCGCTTTATTTACATATATAGGACATCTATAGGAAAAACTTGAGTGATGGACGACTGTTAGCGATTCCATAAATACTTATTAGAAATTAAGCATTCCAATACTTGCATGCATATAATATTTAAAGTCCTTCAGAATGAGTATACTCTGCATGTTATCCTAGTTAAAATTGGTGATTTAAGTGAACAGTTAAACAGTTACATTTATCTCATTGTCTGACATCAATCGATCATGTTGAGGATTTGTATTTTTCCGATTGTCTGTATCAGGCTGACAATGTCGCATCAATTATAAGCATGGATTACCAGAGACGTTTCTAAGACGTTCAATTTCGCCCGTGGGGGGTTAAGAGGGTCCTTGTATCAGGAAGCTTGAATCTTTATATCCCATTATGTTGTTTGTAGCGATAAATGTTTTACATTATTTTATAGAAAGATTTTTATTATATAGCAATACATATTTAAAGGATAATAATGTATGATGCATTCTGGGCTGACGTTATGGATTCGCATTTCCAAATCTTACGTCAATGTTGGTAACAAGTTTTTTTCTGTTGTTCTTCAAAAAGTATCAAGAATTTTTTAGGTATAATTTTTCAGTACCCGTGTCAAATGAATTTAAAATTAAGTCTGACTGGCTGAAGACTGGCTGGTTGTCATGGCTATATATAAACAAATTCATTTTTATTCTGAACATATACATATGTGTACCTGTAGAATTCAGTTTTTGCGGTTAATAAAAATATTTAGACCCTATCCTGATCCTGGATTATTAAGGCAGCTGGACGTATGTAATCTAAGTAATAATGATATTAATGAGTGCTCTCAACTTCCAAAATCCATTTAGCTGATATGAAAGGTTATTAAAAGTTGTCGCGGCAGACGGTGCGAGTTTCTAGCAGTTTGACAGTTCGTCCTAAGGGAGCCCGTTCGATTCCGTCAACAAGGAAATTTCATTTATCCTTTAGGTATTCAGGGATGTCAAATTAGAACATAAATTGTAAAAAATAATATAATTTGAACCGTTTTCACTGAAGACGCTATAATTTAGTTTTACATTTTTTAATTGACAAAAATAAAATTTGACATAGATTAAAAAAAAATGGTTTTGTTATTCTTTTGTATATAAGAATTTCACATATTCAAGTATCAAATACAAAGTTATACTCATAATCAGTGAGTAAATCAAAACTTATAATTTTTTCTACCGATCTTTTGCTATCTCTATTAGGACTATAATAAAGACTCTTTGGAATATGCAAAACGTTTAAGACTGGCGGTATTTAATTGCCCTTGAAAGGGAACAAAAAATAAACGACGGGATATAAATAACGGTGCACTTTTCATAATCGCAATTGTCGCCGGGAGAATATTTAGTGCGCAGTAAAACTGTCCCAATCTTTACCCGGGGGACGGTAGAAGGTTAATAGTTGTATTGACTACTGCATTAAGTATTAATGAGATGTGGTTATTTTGTTCTGGTTTATAAAAGTTTTAGGATATTTCCTTTTTTAACGGGTATTTGTGTTTTAAGATAATATAACGATAATACTATTATATATTCATTGTTTTATTTTTATATAATCGATATTATATGTATTTTATCATATTGTTTTTAAATTAATTATATATTGTTATATCCCAAGACTTTCAAAAGGTGTTTCATATATTTTTTGCTTGATATGAAATTGATTATCGCTTAAAAGGAAACTGAGCCCACAAAGAAGGCATTGCGTTGGGAAATAAATTTTATTTATCAAATAAAAAGGATGGCGGGATCGTTTTTCACTGCGGCGGGGACGTTATCTCTTCTTTTAATTATTATCCCGCCGATATTTTGTGCGTTTCTTTGACATCTTTAACGTCCTAGTTTAGAATACCTAATCTTTTATATAACCAGTTACGTATTAATAGGATTTGTTATTTAACTTTTAGCCTTCTAGAATTAATCTTGTGACTGGGAACTAATTGTTAGGTATTAAATAATGGTTATATAATATTAAAATTAACATAACACATGTATAAGTACATGTTTTCGTTTATTCAATCTTGTAGATTTAAAAAAACGTATAATGTTAAAAAGAGTGCAGCAAAAACAAAGCATAAATCTCTAGCAAAAAATAAAAATGTTATGTTTAATGTAATTATGTGTATAAAATCGCCAGGCATTTTAATTCGGTGGCAGTAGGGCGGTTCGCCCCAGCCTTAAGGAAATGAAGGAAAAAGCGGCGGAAGTGCTCCCCCCACCAGCTTGTGGCTTTATAAATGGAAATTTATTGTTAAACACTCCGTCAATGCGTTCTCAGTGTTGAATTTTTACCTAATTTCTCCTTTTGTTATTGACCACTTTTGTTTTCGTCCTCAAATTATTCCCTCATTATATTATATTGAAATTAATTTGTTTATAACCTACGGTTGAATAATATAATTCATAGATTAAATATACCTTAAGAAATACTATCTATGTGTAAACAACCAATACTATTATAATTATAGTATATGTAATACATTGTTGGATTTTAAGTAGATAAGAAACTTTTTGGAAGTTGCAGTGCAGTTAATAAAATTCAATCCGTCTGGAAAGCTGGTGGCTTTCCCTACAATTGAAAAGCAGAGGGAGCCGTAAGATAGGGCATTTACTGTAAAAGTTAAAGCTAATTGCCCTTAAGACATATTTTTAATTTCATTGCCCGCTCCTTCTTAGTGTTTGAGTTTACTAAGTCGCGGGGTAGCGAGTAATTGCCATTTTTACGAGATAAGGTCGACGTTTTGAATGTCAAACATATTTTATGGCGTTATTAATGAATGTATATTTTGTTATTTTTTAATGCCTTCATAAACAAAACAATCCCTTAGAACATTTGATGCATAGTTAAAAGGTTGATAGCAAAATTAAATCTTCTTTATATAAAAGTATTCCTAGCAGAATGACTGAGAAATTAAATGTTTCTTTGTCGGCAACATCTCTTTAAGCTATTTTTTTAAACCTCTGCTTGTATTACAATTCCCATGGGATTCATGAGAGCACGTGTCACAAAGCAGTGGCCGGTAGCCGCCGTCTTTGTACTGTACACAACTATTCATTCTGTCATTTCATTTTCATAAATGAATAATTATTCTTTTGAATTGAACTTGGAGTTCGTTTTTTCTTCCGCTGACCTGACCACCGCAGGGTTGGCCTGACTAATGGTATTATAATCATTTATTTTCTTTCTAATTCTCATCACAATCTATCGTTAGTAGCTTTATTCATAAAATCATCGGGTGACTTTATTTACAATAAATGTATGATTTTTACTGTTTAATTATTTTGTTTAAGTTTAAGTAAATATTTCTCATCGCTTAGAGATTTTACACAGCGGGCGTGACACAGGAGTCAACTGTCAATAGATGACGTTGACAGTTCTGATGAATGAGGACGACCGTTAGCCTGCGCCTGCGTCATTAGCTCCATTCACGGCGTAGATTAAAAGATACAAACGTCTCGCGAAGTAAAACGGAAGTCTACACGCTATGGAATTTAACGCTTTACTTTTATCTCTTTTCGGCTTTCCTATTTCTATTGTCGGCGCCAGAAACGCCTGCGCGTGGTCAATACAATTACAGATCAACTGATGATGTTTCTCCAAATACATATATATTCTCGATAAAGTAAATTTACATTTCTGGAAATTGTAATGCTGATAAAAGGGTGCTTTTTCGTTTAAATCTTTAAGTTTTCAAACGTAATCCTCTAATATTATCTTCCTTTTATTATTTCTTGTAGTAACATTTCATGTCTGAATAATCTTTCAAGCATCTTGGCAATATTGAGATTTCCGGATGTTGGACGTGTTAGAAACAAACATCAACATTTCTAGAAATAAATGCTTGTTTTATTTTAACATTGCTGACGTACGAATGAAAACTATATTTGAAGTTTTTGTTACTGAAGTTTTATTTTCGTTGCTGTCACATCGGTGTTGAAGGACGCCTGTCACTGTGTGAGTTCTTAGTAATTTGGATACACATGTTATAATTTTTTTATTAAAATGTTATCCATCGAATACCTAAATATGCAACAAAAAATTTTACAATTTTTAATTAAAGATTTGAGTTAAAATGACACTTATAATATATGTAATAAATAATATGTAAACTCTAGATAAATTTTGTAAATATTATTAACCAATAAATTAATTGCACTCACGAAAGTCATTGATTTCAATGTTTTGAAAGAATTTTTGTTGAAAATGAAGGGAACCTGTCCATTGTGACACTCCACAGTTATCATTAATGGTTATGGTATTTATTGTAAAAAATATTTATGTACTTTCCAGTAACAACTAGGCGTAGAAAAAGTATTGGTAATAGAAGTTTCACCAAATGTAATAAGATGGTTGGTCTGTATTAAAACAAACATTAGTGTCTTGACGCTTTCATTTACTGGCGTTTTATTTTGCTCGACCAATGACATTTTTCCTTGTTTCTTCCTTCCTATAAATCATCTAATAATATAAAATTTGAGTAGATGTCAGTATAATTTCTAGTATTTCATTGAGTTATTTGAGGCATCTGTGATGTTACATTTTACAGGGAAATACATATTGAAAAGAACAGTTGTTTTAGTTTCTCGCTGGCCTTTTTAATAAAGCTGGATTCCTAGCGGTAGTGCTCTTCCTAACAAGGTTCGAATATTGTGATATCATTTGATTTGATATTTATGTAACAAATTTAACTGCCTTCCGTGAAAAATATATCCCTACAATGTACATACGTTTTAAAAATGTGAAAGTTTAATTAAGTTTATTTAAAAATATTAACATATTGTTGCAAATGTAAGGTTCATATAAGCGTTTTCTATGATTTTCATAACAGTACGTATATTGTTAGATGATGTTGTTTATTTTTATATAGCATAGTCGTATCCGCCAAACACGGTTCGACTGATGACTGACGCTTGACATGTCTTTGCCTCTGAAATGAAATATGAGTTAAAATAAATGTCGAACAATATGCTAAGATGTTATTTAGTAGAGAAAAACTTGTCCTAATAACCACTTACTATCAATATAATGATAATGTAATGTTACGTATACTTTAAATATCAATAGTACTATCGTGGTTATAGTAATAGTCGTAACTATATGTCAAAATACCACAGATTAAAATTTATAGACATATTGAATGATTTAAAAAATAGGTAGTATATAATAAATCTAATTGACAAGGGTAAGTAATTTGTAAAAACAGGAAATCTTATAATAAACATAATACGTATATGTAACCTGGCTCATTAAAAATATATATTTTTTAGTTGTATATAAATAAATATTATAAAAGCTTTAAAAAAATATGTTCATATGGACATTCTCGTCTATGAGAATAGTCTACTAAAAAATGTTTTTATGAATTGAAAATATTAAGAAAAATATCTAAAAGATAAAATTTTATTCTTCGAAATCAAATTAAATCATTATCTTCTCTTCAATCTTCAATCAATCTTAACACATTGATCCGAATTAAGGCCGAAGTAATATTTTAATTTATATAGGCTAAGGCCAGAACCAGGTAGAGACAAAATATTATATAGCGTCTTACATTAAGTACTCCAAAATTGACTTATCCAGCGTAAACAACAACATCTTTGTCTTGTAAACATTAAAATGACTTAGTATATTATATAGTTTTATCGAAGTCAGTATTGGGTAACATTACACTTTCTAATGGGAAAACTTCTAAGGATCGTGATAGCCGAGCGGTCATCACCGCACAGATTGCAATAACTTAGCCTATTATAGTAAGTTCGGCTTCATTAGCAACAATACATGACTTGACGTATGTCCAAACCCTTGGTCCGAAATAAACTAACTAGAACAGTTATATGCAACTGTCGCGGCGTGGACTTAAGTTGCGGCCACCAACTTTCCTTTTGAATATTCCGATCCCGTTCCTATTTATGGAGACAATTTCAGTCGGTTTTGTGGTCTCGAACTTTCTCGCCTCGGATAAGATATACAGAATTTACTGGTTTTACTAGCGAAGTTTATGCGTCAACTTTTTATCGTAAAAACGTACTTGTGAATATTAGCACAGTGTTTTTTTGTTTCCGTTATACTTAACATATTTATTTTTGGACAATGTTTTCAAACTGTTTATATAGGGATATTGTTACAACGATTTATAAATATCGAATAATATCGTAAATTTTTAAAGAATACTTTTTTTCAAACTATAAATGATAATCACAAATTATTTTTCTTATAGAAAATATTTGAGTAAAATTTTAATCTTTATCAAGAATGTTGGCAGTTTAAAATTAGCTTTACCATCAAAGTGTATTCTTATGGCAGATTACGAGGCAAATATAATGTTTAAGGACATTGTTTGTTAGGCAAACAGTACCGTGGGGTGGGGTAGTTGTCCATAACATCGACGTTATTCAAAGGGAGGTAAGTGCAAGTCACTCATATCAATAGCAGGGTCTACCGACATCGCTCGGTTTTGTTTCAGTTTTTAGTTCACTTGCCGTAACTTTAAACAAGTAACAAATGCCTCTTTCAACGGATACCGTTATTATTTACATTATCTTTGGATTTATGGTTTTGGCGTGTTATGACTAAGATTTATAATGTTATAACGTATTATAATGGAACTCATAAAAATCTTATAAGAAATAAAATCAAATTCTGAAACACGAAAAATTTTTAAGCGGTAAAAAAGTTTTAATCTATCCTAAAGAAAAAAAAATAAAATAAAATTAATATGTACATTTGAATTCAAAAATTACTATTTAAGTTACTATTGTAACTGAATAACGTGAGTATACTACATTGTGGGTTATATTACGATTATAGTTGCGTGTTAAAATAGTTGAAAAAAATAACTGTTTTCATTAAAAATTATATTCTAAAATATTTCTGATTCCATAATTATAGAGACCGACTTTCGTTGAAACTTATAATTATCATAGCTATGCCGAGACGTATATAAATTAATTGTTTATTTACAGCCTGAAGCATGAAACATACTTTTTATTAAGACAAGGAAATACAAAGTCCATAATTATACACACAGGTGTGTTAGCATGCATACATACACATTTGAGTGTGTATGTGTGGGTGTATGTCATTTTCAAATGATAAAATATTTGAAGTTTTGGGTTTAAAAAAGTCCTTTTATTGTATAAATTCCATTTATTATAAAAATATGGTAAAATTAATTTTAAGCTTATTGGGAAAAAAACAGGAGTCATAAGACATATTTAGTGAAAGTTGAAATCAAATTACTTTGATTAACGCTCGCTATATTTTCTTTTTGTGGCTCGTGTCTGTGACTGCCAGCTTTTAATTTTACTCGGAACGGCTTCGATTTTCCCGCACTTTAAAAAAGTAACTTATCAGTTAAAGAGGGAGGGAGATAGGATGATTTTTATTGTGGGAGTGAAGAGACAGAAAATGTAGAAGGAATGAAAAATAAAACAGGGGAAGAAAGTTAAGCGTCCGTGACTTTCCAAGATTTTTTGCTCTCTTTTAAACTTTACGGTCATTCGTACTGTTGCTAGTATATAAAACCAAGCGTTTCTCGGTTTGTCGTTTTATACTATTCTTTAAATTATTCTGTATCATTTACTCCGAGTATTTGAGACAAATAAATCTTTACGTTCCCTTAGCTTAATTGTTACAGAGAATTCGTTTATATACGCCCGATTCATTTAGTTTTTGAGATAAGATTAGTAATTCTCACGCTACAAGCAATCATGTATATATTACAATAAACACGGGATAGTAAAAATTAGTAATAGGATCATAATGCTAAGCAATAATGAAAGTAAACTTCCGAAGCATCTAATTACGGCGGAACGATCGAAGGTAAATAGTGAGAAGGCGCCATTCCATCATCCATCACTGATAGACGCTCTTTGTGGCCACCGACCAATTACCGACATGAAAATTAAATTCACGAAATCTAATTAACAACAAATTGTTTTATTTATTATGATGCGTAGAGGTCATTTGTTCCTGTCGTAGCGGGCCCGGGGCGGATCCTGGGATACATCCGATACCAGTTTTTTAGACCGTAACATAATTTTTGGAGACAGCCCTGTTATAGTTTATATTCTTGCTTACCTTGTTGTTTAATATTATATGTACATAAATTTAATAAAGATCACTTTTTTATTTTTCTTGTAAAGCTTTAAAAAGTTTTTAATCGGTGGATTTAAAAATAGCTTTTTGTTTACATACAGCAGACACATTAATGTGGGAGTCAAAGGACTCCAGTTGTAGATATTTAAAAATAAGATACAATTCAGTTGAAAAAAAAAAACAAATTAGATTAAATAATTTTCAAATCTGTGTTAGGATTAAGTGGTTTCTTTAATCAAAATATTTGAATTGATATTTTGTGTACATTCAGTAAAACCTTCAAATTCAAGAAGGTGAGCCAAAGACGTATATAGTTCGGGACGACCAGTGATAATACACCCTCATTTGTTATGTCGGCGAAATGGCAGAATTACGACTCGCCGACAGCCGACACAAAGACTGACGTTTTATTGTCGAGATTGCCTACAAATGGTTCGCATATATCTCGACTTCGACCCCTTCTCATAACATTATTTCCTAAATATGTCAAGAGATTTGTAACTATGCTTTAAATATATTTTCAACATTTACCGATAATGTTTATCGTAATAACCGTAGTTTGATTTATAAGCTTTTTCATGATTGTTGTACTTCCATCTCGTGTCAATAAAGAAGTCAGTATAATATATTTATATTTCTTTGTCATTAACGTCTGTCAATTATGTTACTTGTGACATAATTTGTATTAAGCTTGACCATTATTTGTGGTGGCAATTTATTTTTATAAATAACTTGTATATTTTTATATATGTATATACTCGTGAAATCCATAGAAAAATAAAGTATTATGCTGTTAGCGTTTATCACACACACACACACACACACACACATATATGTATAAGTGTATATTGATTATCAGATGATTGATAAGAAAATTTTAGGCTTATTATTAACAAAATAGTACTCATGTTGAAAATTTCCAGATACCAGATAGAATTTAAAAGGGCAGTCGTTTTTTAATATGTACTTAATGTGGTTTTAGTCCAGTGTTCAGCGATAACATTGTCCAAGGTAAAAACGACAACGTAAATTGGCGAGTATGAATTACAACGTTGATACTGTCCAGAGCGCTATCAATCATCTTGGGCCAGGTCGCTGAGGGTCGAGATTGCTATGCGGATAACACTGACCTCCTGATCTATTATCAAAGGTTTTAGAAGCTGAATGTGTAATGGAAAATGGCTTTATAGACATTCTATCTTAATTAATATAAAATCCATGATTTCTTAGTATAGACGTTTTATGACTAGCTTTCGAATAATATAAAGAAGTTAAAAAAAAAATCTGATTCTTATTAATTTTGATGAATACCTTTTTTGCATTAATATTAAATAAATTTCTTAGTATATCTAAATTTTATATAATAGTAGCATCTAGCAAAAACAGCAACTTCGGCCAATGACCTAATTCAGCATGAAATTATCCTAAGATTAAATCGGTAGCCCCGGGCCTGGTACGGACAGTTCATTTTTAATAATAAATGAGACGAAATCAAGACATGACGAATAAATGAATCTAGAACTTGACGAATAAATGAATATGGAATATGATAAATGGTAGGCTTGGATCCCTCGCGTAGATTTTTTCTTTGGCTCCGACCGAACGGAAGACGCTGGCTTTTTCCTTTTGTAGTTGGACAACTTAAGCGTTTTTTGGACTACCCCGGCTGAAATGATATTTATCATTTCATATAAAAGTTTCGATCAATTCCATTGTTGTTTGGTCAGTTGGACGTATGTGATGTTATGTGTTCTTAATGATAGCTTAACATATTTGATTAAAGAAATGGATTTAGCTTATGGTGTCAAAATATACGGTATTAATGATATTTGTGAACTTTTGATACATTTTCTACCCGTCGTTATTTTTAGTCTACGAAAATTAATTATCTTTTGGACGCAAAAATTATTTTTTTAATTTTGATTTACCTAATTTGTAATTTTTCTCTTCGCATATTCGATAAGATCAATCCATAGCTTTTGCACACAGATCCAATTTTTCTTTTTTTCATAGGTCAATAAATAAGGAACTTTATCGATATTGAACCAGTATAAAATAAATATATTTATATATATTATATAAAAATGCCATCTAGGATGAATATTTAATCCGTCCCGCGTAATCCGTGACTGCACTAGTCACTGACACGTGCTTCTATGATAAAGTACCCAGGCAGATTATGCAAATTCTTAAATTTCACATTCCGTCTCTTTCTGACATGGTCTGAAATCTCCATCTGTCCCTGTCTACAGCGATCTGTTCACCCCTATGAAGCAGTGGCTGATGGATGATGCGTTATTCCAATAACAATCCGAATATCGTATGTTACATTTTTGAAAGTCAGGTTAGTGTTAGTTTTGTTTAATCTATGGAAGCATTGAGACAAACCATAAAAGAAGATTTTTTTTGGTAAATAACAAATATTATTATTGATAAATGACAGGTGAAAATTCAGTGGCATTTCATGATTTATTTTAGGTTCAAAGTTAGTTATAATTGTGAAAGTTGAATGTAAATACCTATTGCTGTTAGGGGTTTTGTTTAAATAGTTTTAGCAGATATTATCATGTAAATATATTCTACGTCACGAATCTCGTAAATATCTTAAAATTTATTAATTATGATTTTTTTATGATTATGATTGTGATATTATTATAATTATGTTTGAAATTCAGTTAAATCTATACACATTGACAAATCTTGACTTTTACTTATTACTCGTATTTGTGTCAAAATATAATCTGTCAAATAATAAAATCTTTGATTGTATACCCGAAAGAAAATTAAAAAATTTTATAAAAAAGTAGGTTTTTTTGTAAAACTGGTTCAGCTTGCTATGAGGAATCTCTGAAGAACGATACGAATGACTGTACGTTATAAAGTATTAGCCCGCGGTGTTAATAAGTGGTTTGTAATCCAACGTCCTATGTAATCACCGGTTTGAAATAAAAAATAAATATTACATAGCTCTCGTATATTTATTTATGACATCGGTGTGTGCGTTAGTTTTATTGTGTATGAGTATCTGTATCTTTGTGCGTGTTTGTAACGATACGCAATCGTCGTTTTGATAGACAAAATGAATTGGTATAATTAGTTGTATGGAATATAAAAGAAATTAAAACTTTGGGAAATATAACCATACAAATACAATAAAAGTATGTATCTCAAATAATAAGAGTATTGTTACATAACAAGAATTTTTTTAATGTACATGTGCTAAACAAGAGTTCTGCTTTTGTCCATTGAGATTTAAGCCAGGGTGAATGAATCAGCAGTATCCGCTTACAACGACTTCTGGTAACATATGCATACCCGGGAATGACTTGCAGATCACTGACAGGGTGCTTTTAATTGGTCTTAAGTGAAACAATTCAATTTGCTACTCACTAAAATGATACTTGGGTTCACATTCCTCGTTTGATATGTTTTTTATCTATTGAACATATATTTTTTCAATATATTAAAAGTGTTAAAAATATCGAAAAAAAATACTCAGAACTATAGATTTTAATAATAATTATTAAAGTATATAGGTATTGAATGGAGATAAGTCACACTTTTAAGAACTTGTGAAAATGTAATGTATATCTCAAAAGGAAAAGTTTGGAAGATCAATACAGAAATAACACGTGTCTAAACCCAAAACCCTTTCTGAATCGAATATTGAAATTGTGTTTTAATGTTAAAAAATGTTGTGCCATATTGTATAAATAAAGTTTCAAAATTACGGTCATAATTCAAACACAGTATTGAGCAACATTTCTCAAAATGCACCACCTATTTACAAAATAATAAATGCTGCAAGGTGTACATTACATCAAAAAGAAAATAGTGTACAGCTGTAAAAAATACTGAGTTCTCTGTGTGTATTCGACAAGAGTGTGGGTAGGCAGCAATATAAAGTGCGGTTGTCGTGCTATAGGTATGTGTAGGCATAGGCCCTCTCCCCGCGCGGTCATTAGTGTACCCAACCCCGCGAGAAAGTATGATTTTACTCCTATAAAGCTGTATTTCTACTCCATACAGGAATTCGAATAGGCATGGAGAAGTTCCCGGGTTCCGAGAAAGGACATGTGGTGCGTCTACTTGTAAATTATTTCACAATTTCAACGATCACAATATGGCGGGCGTACGTTAATTTTGTAGATATTTGTGGAAACTTTGCTACGAAATGTTACTTCTAGAACTTAGAATTAAATTTTTACTTCATTAGTTATATAATATTCAGATTTTAATTGGTTTCTGTAGTAACGGTGGTTAGAGGATTTGCTGATTGAAAATTCTCTCCTATATAACATAGTCACTGTATTCTTTATTTTTCTGGTTTTTTTGCTTAAAAAATTCCAGTATGGATATAATTTGAATAAAATATATTAAAACATTTATTTTAACTTAAGTGTGATCGTTGTATGATATTTATATAAATTAAAAACCCACATTAGGTATCGTCCCAGCTGAGCAATTAGTGGCCACGTGTCCAGAGGGGAATAACCGACCGCTGAAAAAAACGACGACCAACGTGTCATCACAAAATACATATATATATGTATATACAACTTTATATGTTTGGAACCGTAACTATATATGACCGTTATAACTTTATTGAAATATTAATAACATTAATTTATAACGAAAATCTGTTTAATTACGTAATCATTCTCGATCTGAATGGTGTTTAACCGCAACGAAATATATTTTGATAAAACCGTGACAGCTCGATATATATATAAATTGTGTAACAAAATTAATAGTGTTCATTAAGACCGTAAGAAATCAAGCCTTGAGTGTTGCTTCACTGACGAGATACAAATGTGAATCAGTTTTGGGAATTATATCAAAAGTGAAGGTTCAGATATAGGTTCGTGATGCACGGATTATAAGAACGAACAATGTTTTTCTTGGCCTTTTTATATTGTTGCTATAAAATAATTTAAATGGAAACATGATTTACTATCTCAGAATTCACCTCGACTTAATCTAATTATCAAAATTGATCAATAGTAGCGTAAAGACAGCCTTATTCTGTGAACAGTACAAAACATTTATACTTATATAATATTAACATACATCAATATATATATATATCAAAAGGCTTGTCAAAACATATGGAACAAAGGTAGAGTCAGCGCGAGAGTCGCTCTCGGGTCGTTGGCATATCGATTTTCGATTTACTCCCTACATTTAAGTGGGTCAAGTACTGGCCAAGTGAGATGATCGTGTCATACAAATTTAACGCATTTTAAAATTCATATGTGTATTAATAATTTCGAGTACAATGTTTGATAAAATTATTAAAAAAAAGGCTTCTCGGTTCAAGATTTAAGTAAATACAACAATTTAGATTTTTTTATTACACAGAAATGTTTTATATTATTCTTAAATATTTCATTGCAGGGCTTATTCGTTACTATTTATAGTTTCTCTAAAACAACGTTTTAAAATTATTATTATTTTTGGGAAATACATATATATTATAGTCACATTACATTCTTTTTACTCTAATCAATTCTCTTACTAAGTCATAGTTTCTTTTACATGATTTCGATCTCGAAACTTAGGGATTTTTAAAATAAAGGTTGCTAGAAATGCTATTCCAGCAATGCTGCTATTGATATTGCTATACCGATACATACAATATATTAAGTGTATAATAATAAGAGTGATATAGTCTTCGTATTATTCAGAGGCTGACATGCTTTCTTACATATACATTTTTACTTAAATAACTAACATAGTTAAGAATTACTTCCATCGAAAACGTGTATACCACGCTTAAAAACGGAGAACCCAAATTCAGACTCCCGTATATAAATATAGAACTATAATATAGGAATTATGAAGAAAATATTATCAATTAGAGCCATGTGTCTATAAAACGAGAGTTATTGATACAGAAATGAGGAGTTTTCAAGTTTTCATTAGGGTGCGATCGAAGCAGTTAGAGCCCTTTTATTATCTACTCGCCTCTAAATTGCCGAAAAAGAAATTCTCCTTGAAAAAAGGGGAACCGAGGACAAAAACTCAGGCTAGCAACCCGCGGCGCGTTATTTAAAAATCGAACACGATAAGAGTCTGAATGTTTTTATTTTGCAAACTGAGAGGAATTTATGTGTTTTTAAAGTAAATATTACAATCGATGCCACTTTAAAGAATCACCTTGATGAGATTTTATATAGGTTCAGTCTCGGACGCTGCGTAATGTAGCGTTCGATTTTGGGTAATGGTCAACTGATAAGCAAATGATGTCATTATTGAATCGGGCTTAGTTTGTACCGTTTGGTTTTTATGTGACAACGTTATTTTGGACTGATCGTAAATTTATTCAAATGCAAACATAAATTTGGTTTTATGCATTATATTTTACGTTAATATTTCAAATGTTCTACCAATATTTTAAGTTCGATATATTTTCTATAATAAAAAGATAAAGCAATCGTATTTCGTCAAGTTATAGATATACATAAGCGGAAGATCCCCGTAAATACAGATTCCCCCGGCGCTGATAAAGAATTGGGGGTATTAAACGATTACAAATGCTTCGCGGTTCAATCAACCGCTTATAGGTGTTTTAGATAAATTAGATTATTTATTTACTTAGTTAAATTGTCTCATTTGTAAGATAAAAGGTATTTATGTTATTGTGTTAAATGCTCATAAACGTAGTAAACTAAATCAGTTTACTTATATTATGTTCATGGTTTATAATCTAAAGTTTGACAGTAATTTTCTTTATTGAGTTTTTTATGTTTGACACAACATTCACACAAATTCAAACACTCGTAAGAGACAAATCGTGATAAGGACCACCTTCATCCAGTCTTATTTATGTAGCTCAGCATCCGATTGAGAGGTCTAAGGACCGGCGACATTTACACGCTATCTACCCCTCGGAGCTACATTTATTTCCGTACGTACACTTCCCTTTGATTGTACCCCACCTTAGAAAATCCTAACTCAACTTTCAAAATAGAGAATACTGATCGCGGTATTCTAAAAGCACATCTTAATCCGTAAATTCTGATAAATAAAGCAAATGTATCGTGAAAGGACAATGGAAGACAATAAAATCGAAACAGGGTAATATTTAAGAAGTATTTTTGAGCGTGGATTCGTAAAGTTAAATGAGTTTGTTTCGAGATTGCTTTTCGTTGTGTTATTGGATCTGATAATAACTTTAGTTTGAAATTTAATGAATATGTATACTTTTTGTTTTATATAAAAAAAAAAATTCTAAAATATATTTCTTATAAATGTTTTCCGTGTTTATGTATGTAGTAATTTAAAAAAATAATAGTCTTAAGTGTTATAGACGTAAGACTTCGTGATAACCCCTGACGATTTTTATACTTCCGAGTTTCTATAGATAAGCAAATACGCATGATGGATATTAAAGGCACACCTTACATCATTTTCGTTATTACGTTGGGGGTTAAGACATGCTTCTAGAACCCCCCTTAATATGCTAAAATCAAATTAGTTCCAAGGCGGAGTGATTCCCGTGGATCGATCCAGCTCGTTGTAACGACAAGGGTGCATATCGCTTTATTACGTTTTTTGTAATGAAGAAATTTAAGACATATTTGACAAAGTGAGGAGAACTGAGGTTCAATTTAAAATTAAATTCTTTTACTATGAATACACTTACTAACAAGCCTTTTGACTGTTTAATTATTGTTTTTCTCTTGATGTTACCACTACTGGTATACGAAAAGCAAACTTTAAATAATATCCATTTATATAATGTAAAATAAATCTTCACAAGAAAATTATATAGTTAGATAACTTCGTTATCATCCAGTAGGAGTTGCAAAACGTCAATTTCCTGCGGATTCACGGCTATCAGAGGATCAGAGCATTCATTACCACGTCTTAGAATTAACACCCTTCACTAAATGACGTAACGAGATCTCGACACAGCCTTAGTGATAGGACGACGATAATTTGTAAGTTTTAAAATTATAATAAAAGTTATATTATTTTTCATTTAATATAAAATTTAATCTCTTATGACGTCTGACTCTATGTTTTTTTTTTTAATTTAATTGAATTTAGAAAAATGAGGTCATACATTTAACACAATTTCTACAATTATAATAGCATCTTATAAGAACTGTAATTCTTATAACCATCAATCAACATTTTAGCTAAGTTTTAAATAAAATCAATACAGTAAAGTTCAGGATTTGGATTAAACTTGAGACATCTTTTAACAATTGTTTCTGATAGTATTACCCATTAGGTCTAGTTTCATTATGTTATAATAAATTTAATATGTCTTTAAATATATGTAAACCTATTTATATAGATGTATGTATATATATATATATTTAGGGTGGGGATATCTATTGTAACATGACGAAAGTTTTTCATGGCTGAAATAGTACGTTTCATTAGTGTGTCTCGATCTTGGACAATTAACACCCTAAGGCTGGACAAGAATCCCTCAGAGGACTTGTAGAGGAAAAGACGAACACGAGCCCTCTTTATACAGGGTGTTTTACAAGGTATGTAATAAATATTTTTTTTAAATATAAAATTGAATAAAACTTTTTTAAATATAATAGAAAAATACGTGATATTAAAGAAATAATGCCATAAGTTCCCTAACATAGCTAAAACGTATTATTGTTATCTTAAATGAAATAAAAGTAAATCTAATCTATCATAGTTATCTAAACGGTACAAAAATAAGATATTCTAAGATACAGTTGTTTATGCAGACCCCAGTGGCTAAACGTTGCGCTGACGGTGACTAATGACGGATGCACTAATAGTTGTGTCGCGTAATATATCATGTGAGGGAAATGGGGAGAAAACCATCCTATCACTCCCGACCGTGATAAGAATTACTTTGTTCGGTTATAATTCGATATACGGAATGTCTCTTTTTTATATTCAGTAAAAATATTCATGTACGTCTCTTGCCTTCCATTGCCATAAAACATTAATGCATTACATTTGATTATATTTTGTCATCTAATGTTCATATTTCTGTTGGTTATCATATTAATGGAGACATGAAAATATAAATTGCAATACAAAAATATCTAGGCTGTAATACGTAGCTATATTAGATATCTTTTTTTCAGCCTCACATCAGCAAACATTTAGTTAAGTGTCGCATAGCAGGGGTTTCAAGATTAATACATCTAAGAGGCCATGTTAGTGGTGCAACAATTTGTCTCTATAAATGTTGACTCAGCGCCTCGGTTGCTTTGCGGTGTCTACGCGCGATTAGCCCTAAATTTATTGTTTAATTTCAAAGCTGTTATTAATAACTGTGGTGATTAAACGTATTTTGAGGCTAGACATTTTGATTTCAGCGTGTTCTTGAGGTTCCATTAGGATATGTTGGTGTCGCACGTCAGTTTGAAATGTTTATTTACATTCCTGATGATATAATTAGGCGGAATAAGCTGTGAGATAGATGAAATTATATTTTGTTTATGGATAAGTATGTGTAAAATGTTTGTGTTTATTAAATATTAAGAAAGTAAGTAAAACGACTGAGTAGATCTATTCAAGAATTTTCAACTTCATTATAAGACAAATATAGAATAGGTGTTAATGACTTTTTTCTTTGTTCATTAATTACATCATCACTTTTGGATTTTTTAACATCTAAATTGACATGTTTTCAGTTATAAATAATGGAAATAAGACGATAAGAGCAAATATATAAGAAACATAGTCGTAATATTTTTTTGTTAATTTTATTATTATCGACTTATTTGCTGCAAATATTTGAATGATACAATGTTTCTAAATAACACATCGAGAATCAAGTGTCTAATAGTAAATTTTAATATATATGGAAACTTAGTTAATTACGGCCAGCTAGTGTCCGGAAACCGGACGATACATACCCTCATCTCAGACAATATTCTACGTGTCACTGGCCTAGCACACAGAACACATTAAGACGATAAGATTTATTAAACAAATATAACACTTATTACTGAAATTGAAGACACAAAATTCAATGGTCTTTTAAGTCCATATAACCTTTGTTTAGGGTGAGATGCTAGAAGATACTTCGGTTTGGTTAACCGAAAATATGCTCCAAGCTTATGACGTTCATGTCTAAAATGTTGTGCAGTGTTGCGGTGATAGGAGGGTTTATGCGTGTAAGATGATGCTTGTTTAGAACTTCGCTGATATGATAAATCAGTTTACAGCAAACATCTCTCTCTCAAGGGTAGGGGTGCGAACTGCTAAACAATCCCGCGTTAAATGAGAAAATTGTTTCATAAACTGATTTGTATGACGGGTGAAGTTGTTAGTATCGTTATGCGGATTTAATTTTATTATTATAATTACGTTCACTTGATAATATTTCCTTTTTCAATAAGATTGTACAGGCGCTGTATACCTGAAGACTTTCATATAATATAAAAATGAAATAAGATATTGAGTAAATTTTGTTAAAAACTGGTATAGAATCACTAATTATTCCTTATTTATCAAAACCGGTTAGGCGGCTTAACAGCGCCATTGAATTACAGACAATTACAAAAGAACTGAGCCACAGCTTGACCGCCCACGACTATGAACGCCTCTAATAGGATTACCACGGCCTGCAGGTAAGAGTGTCTCTAATTGCTGTAACATCGTTGCCGACAGTGAACAAAGAGGCGCCCAGAAACGAAAGTGATTTATTGATTTTTCTATTGTACAAAAGTCGGATTAGACGTGTTTGTTTGTTTGTGGGGCTCCCGTTTTTTGTGTCGGATTACGCTGTGTTGATTTGAAATTTGAATGACTTGAATACCATTATCAGTGTCCGTATTAATTAATAAATTACTTATGATTCATTGAAAACATGCATCGTAAAATTAATGATATTGCTATTTTAATGATGAAAGAAAATTACGTAATTTAGTAGCAGAACTTATCAATAACACAAACGAAAATGAAATAATTTGAATGAATAAATAATTCAATAGACATTTCACAAAATAAACATCAATTTAATTAATGAAAATAACTAAAACAGAATAAAGTTGACACGTAATTCGCAACCGGTGCGGACGAAGCATTCTAAAGGGACGCTACGGGATAGGATTGATTTATGTCCCAATGATATAACAGAGGTGAAAGTGTTGGCGTAAATCATACCAATGTATTGACAGCCTATGAATACTGTTATTATACGGAATATAATATTAGCGTTTTGTTTGCTATGATTTATTTCGTGAAAAATTTTTTTTTTGTTCACTGTACATTAGCCTCGCTCCAAATACAAATGTCAATCTTATATTATCTTTGTAATGCTAGATATATGTACCTATACGTTTCGTTCGCGGTGTAGTATGTTGAGAATGAGAAATTGTAATTTATCCTTAAAATTGGATTTTTTACAAGTGATTTATAATAAATGTGACATTTTAGTAGCTTTTTTAATTAACCTACAAAGAATAAATGTTTTTTTTTACCAAAAGCACAATCATAATTTTTGATTCTTTGTAAAAAAGAGTATGACATACTATGAGAAAAAAATAAATAGGTATTGTAATTTAAGTGTATTATATACCTGGAAACATGTAATAATCTTTATAATTACACTAATTATACACATTATAACAGACTTCCTGCATGTAATATGTTTATATATTATAAAAAATACATTACAAATCTTTTTGATTCCAAAGTTTCTGAAACTGCCAAGATAGCTGACGATGTTCAACACGTAATTGGGGACACTATTGGAACCCAGCGGTTGGACTAACCTCAAATTTACGGTCATTTTTCACATAAATCAAAGAGCGCCGGCCATAAGATTTATTGCCCTTCTATTACTAATTCAGTCTACCTGACTATTGGTCTGGTTGATTCGATTCGTTATATTTTTTGTTACGCGATGAAAACTGTTTGTTAGTACATACCTGTTATAAAAATAGTTCGTTTATATTACGCAAAATCCTATTGTACTTTCAAATTCAACATTAGTTATTTTTAATTATGAATTAATTGCAACAATATTTTTTTTGATTATGTGATATGTAAATTAACGCACTTCATAGCAGAGAAAGTGTAATAGATATAATAATAATGAACACAGAAAGAATCGTATAACACTAGCGATTCATACCTATTTTTTTTTCCTAAAAACATATGAAATAACACGGAATAAGTGTAGTTAGAACCTTATTTAGATCAATGTCATTTATTTTATAAAACGTATTCGAAAATTCCAGCAATCATCATTACGTATAAAGTTATGGTAAACGTTTTGGTTGTTTAGTTACAGACTATCTATGTAACATGCGATTTACCCACGTTTAATGTTAATAAATCTTTTTTTTTTTGTTTGAAAAAGAAACATAATTAAATGATGTGTGAAGTGCAAATGGGATACATATTAAATATTTCTTTAAACTTTTATATCTGCAAATATTAAAAACTTGTTTAATTTTAAATGTCAATACTGTTGAAATTCGGTATGCATTTGTGATATTTATTAATACTGGTAGGTGGTGTTTTGCTCATAGCAGCTGCATATTTTTTTATACATCGCTATTTTGATACGAAGCTTATAAATTGAGTATCACACGTCAGTCAACCGCGAACAAATTGAGACAGTGCAAAAATAATGCTTTCATATTAAAGATGAATCGGAATGATCGATCGAGGCGAGCGTTCGTTTTAATTTCGATTCCCGAGATAGGCCGGAGGCGTGGTCGTGTGAACGATTTGTTTCATGTCCCTAGATGCCTACCTTCTGCAAGCCTCTGCTATTATATTAGGCAAGGTACGCGCTTTACTTTATTTCCTACGTCACGCAGTTCTGTCGTTAGTTTGAAAATCAAATACTTTACGTGAAATAAGTTAATCTGATCGTATAAGTACAGTTGAATAGAGAATTGAACTGAAATATTAAGGGATAAATGTAATGTTGATTCTTTGGTTATTTTAAAAATGATTACAAAGTCTTATAAATCGATAATGACCGTGAACTAATTAAAATGTAGTTAATATATATATTTTAAATAAAACGTCATTGAAAACTATGCAGTCACATTCTAGAATCAGTCAAAACTTAGTAAATCCAATATCTAAGTTTAGCACAAAGTGTCTGGTGCAGCGTGCACCGCTCGATAGCGGTGACAGTGACGGATTACCCTCTCCTATCTTATATCAGAAGTATAAAGTGATATGGATACACGAATTGTGAATATATTCTGCACGAGTCTATATAAAAAATGTATCCCATACGAAGCGAGTAGAACATTTTGATGTATTAGATAACTGGAGCTAATTACCCTTGTTCAATACCCCCATTTTGGTTTAGAGATGAATTCTTGTGTGAGAAATTCTATTATATTAAAATAAACGACAGGAAACAGAAATAAACTCGTTTGGATGTCAGTCGTTAAGACGAAGACGGAAACGTTAGTTCAAATAAAACAAAAGTTGAATGTAAATTTTTAGAGTTCCTGATTTACATAAATGTATTGCAAGGATATGAAATAATTTTCTATAAACGCTCAAATATATGGTAGAGTGTTTGTAAATTAGTCTAGGTATCTGGGCAGCGTTAATATAATGTGTTGAATGAGGCGTTTGGCCCCCTGGCGAGCGCCGCGGGAGCCGGCTTCTGTTACAGTAAAGCGTTAATCGTACTCAAATATGAAATACAGGAACACGATTACAAGTGATTTTTTTTAAGTAATAGAAACCAAAATGTATTTTTTAAATTCACTTTTTAAACATATTTAAAATGTTCAATAATTGATTTTTGAAATTCTGTTCCGGTATTGGAATGTTTTTTCTTTTTGTGTAAAATTTCAAGTTTTGATAATATTGATTGTTATTCAAATTATAACAGATCCAAATGAACATTGGACATGTTGGGGCCAGGTGAGGTCACGTTCTCACGGGTCTGACATATGATGATGGATCATCTAGAACAGTATTGTTTAGTGTCCCGTCGACAAATTTGGGGTGTTTAGTCTTCTAACATAATTTAATATTTAATAAAGATATTATAAAATCATAGAAATTTGGTTACCAAAAACTGGAGTAATATAACTACTAACGTAATGGAAGGCTAGCTTTTATCGAAGCATACTATTAATACTGCATTCACAGAACCGACACATTAAAACTATGTTCTAAAATGTTCTCACTTATAATTTGTGCTCATAGTGCATATCGAAAATTTCGTTCCGTTAGACGGCGCGGCGGGTCGCTGGTTCGGATAATACCACCAGCGATACCACTCCCACCACAAGCCAAAACAGTTACAGACATGAGACGTCGTCGCGCCATACAATTCAATATATTTCGGAGTAATTTGATGTTCATTAAAGCAGCTTGGGACCAGAACACAATGGTTGAATGGCCATTTGTAGCTGCTGTTGAAAGGCACAATAATGGTTCTTACGTTATTCACCTAGCTGTTAGTACCACTTATAAAACGAAATTTTCCATTCTTAAGAAATATTATCTTTTTCATAGTGCTGTCGACATGTTTTGTAATGATTCAAAAATATATTTTTTAATATACAGTAGAAAAATTAAAGTTTGCAAGTATATTATAAAAAAATAATAACTGACCTTGCTGACTGCTCTTTCTCGTTGTTTTCTTTTCTTTCATCCATGGATATTCGGGAACATTGAGGCCGCCGCCTGGGGACGGAAGATCGGGTGCATAACCTGGTGGTGTGTGTTGAGGGCTGAGTTCACCTCCTCCCAACTGGGGAAGTGCGGTCATAAATTCTGCCATAGAGGGTTGGCTATTGATGAAACCAGTTTCCGTACAGGTTTCGAGCATAGGATGAGGAGCTCCAGCTGCCGTGACCGCAGCCAGCCAGAAACCATTTCCACCATGTTCCATTCGATGTTCCTGTCCAGGTGCTGGCCCCATCGGTGGAGTATTCCTCGTCTTCACTGCGAACTCCTCTTCCATCTCATCTCGCACCCCCATACCAATTCTCGTCTGCTGCTTTCCTCTGACAGGAAACTCTTCGCATTTTATTTTGCGCACCAAAGGGTTACTGTCGAGCGGCAGCGCGGTGTTGCATATCTCTTGCATCGCTGCCGGTGTCAACAAATCAAGTGGAACTCATTAGTATCTCGAATTAGTCTTTCTTTTCGCAGCATGTGCTAGCATTTTCATTAACATGTGACTTTCTTTAGACGAACTGTTCTATCCAAATTGTATAATGTTAATGCAAAATGCATTACTCGATCTGAAATGGAAGTAAAACATTAGTTGCTTCTTGAGATTATAAATGTGTGTTTTGCTTATTATTGATTTTTTTTTGTAATTACATTGAAAGTTTAAGTTAGATAGTTATCTTTCAATATTGTGATATACCTTATTAATACTTAAATATATTTTATGAAGTAAACAGAGTAATATGTAAATGCAGAAGAGGGAGTCGATCTCTTGGTTATATTCCAATTATTCGCGGACATTCGACATAACTGCTGTTTTGTGTCGAATAATTTAAGCTCCACTCGTAATGAGCTCGAGAATAATGAGCGCTCGAAATTGTTTATTGTAATTTAGAGACCATCATGGAATGTACAGCACGTAATGTCGACGCAACAATAAAGTTATTAAAAATGTCATGAACACTGCTGAATAAAATATGTACAATGATGGGATAATGAACAACGCGACAGTTATATGATAAAAACGGTCAGATATCATCTAAATATGGAAATATTATATTTAACACCACCGTAACATCCGAGTTTAAATCCAGTTCGTACTGAAACTATGTACTATATCATATACCTCTTACTTTGGAAGGATTATATAATCCTGGGGTGCTTTCATCTACAATAAATGCATCTTGAAGCATGTTTTAATAAATTCCATTTAAACCACATCCTGAATTTTATTAGTAAAATTACAACAAGATTTTCCTCTTTATGGGGTACGTCCGATGGCCATAACTGTATGCATTGAGATCCCTTCAAAAGTAGTGAAATTCGCGAGCCAGACAGCATCGCAGCTTTCGCCTTTGAATGTCAATTAAAATTCAAACCACGTACGAAATACGATTTTTTCCACTGGAATTTGCGGCGCGCCCGGGAGGTATGGCGTGATCGCGCCTTTTTTGTTTTATTTTATTTTTTTTCCAAACTGGAACGGCTGGCGGTTAAACCTATTTTAATGTGTATGGGTTGCTCTTTTGAATTAAAATTCTCGGTACGTTTTCATATGTGAATAGACAATGAAATGTAATTTCCTCTGTATGACCCGTTCGGTGTTCCTCTGTATGACCCGTTATGATTCGTTATGCCGTTTATAATTTTGTTGTATTAGTTAATAACAAAAGGTTGATTACGAAGCATGTTTTTGTTTTCATCCGAAAGTCAAAGTATCTGCTATGAAATAACTATTTAATATTCAAAATGATGTATCTTGTAGAAAAAGAATCTATTTGACACATAATATTCTTCTCTTAAAACTTTCATAATCTTATTGAGATTGGATCTTCTTCACAATGAATGTATATATCGCGTCATTGGAAACCTTCAAATGATTTGAACAAGCACGGTGCATTTGTGTCAAGATTGTCAAGTTGTCGTTTATCAAGAAACCAGAGTTCAAGGGTAATGGGGCTTTGAGTTATAATCGAGGTTCATAGATTGCAAGGTCTCGGAGCATCACCATACAGCGTTAACGTTGGATTTTATTTTTATTAATCTTTTCATCGACTGAATATAATGAATATAGTACATACATACATACATCTCGTCTGCCCGTGATCACGGTTGCTGCAAAGTAACCGAAACGTTGGGATTATGTAGTTTTTTAAATAAAAAAATTCGCGTAGTATATCCGAATAATATTAGTTTCTATATTTTTAGAATTTTCATCATTCATCCATCCATCAGGCGACACAAGTCCATTTCCGGACATACACGTCCCCCAAAGGTTTATCATATATTAATCCGTGTTATAATATATGCATTATAAGAACAAAATATTATTGTGGTTAAGAGGAAATAGCGAAATTTAATGTTTTATGTTCAAATAATTAAAAGGAACTATTTCCACGTCTTATTTATGTAAATTATTTTCATAGTTTTTCTCACTTATTTGATTTCATGATATAAAATTTTCATCCATCCTGTAGTAGATTTCTTTGTGGGCATGTTTTCTATTACTCGATATATTACGTTATATTATTATTATAAGTCGAGGTTAAAAATCATTGCTCACCGACTGTTAGATATTTAAGATTGTTCCATTCATTCCCTCTTGTTTTAGCAAGGGTTCGTGCCATTTCACTTTCCTCTCCCCCGAGGGTGCCCTTTTAAAAACGCATAAAACGGAGCGCAGTCTACTTATGAATTTGTTTATGATCCTATTTTTATAAAACGACGTCTCACTCAAATCTTTCAGCTTACGAAATAACAATTTTCCTAATTTCGCATCCATAAATCTTTATTGATATGAGTGTGTGGATAAATTCAATATTATAATACTAAGAAACCTGCAAGGCGCTTTATTTATTTGCTTTATTAAGTAATAGAGTGAAGTGTTTATTTTATGAATAATATTTACGTGAATAAAATAAATGTTTTAGGATCTACTCACTAAATTAATAAAGATTTTTCGTAATTCCTTTTATAAATGTTTTTACTTTGTTCATTTATGACAATTATGTTTTTTGAACATTTTTTTTGAAAATGTTATATTATATATATAACGTATCAGAAAAAAAATTTAAATAAATTCATATTAATTGAAAATATAAAAAAAATATATTTCTAAACGAGATTTTTTATTGATGAGATCTAAGACTTTCATTAGTTTTAATCATTTAAATGAAACTAATATTTTTCGAATATACAACGCATGCTTTATTTTTTGTTAAAACTACATACTCCCGACGTTTTGGTTACTTTTCAGTAAACGTGATCACGGGTAGACGAGATGTAGGATGTAGTCTAATGACAATACAAAACAAAATAACTGATTGTGATCCAACGGTTGCATGTTTATTTTTTATTATTTTACAGTTCCTATATTTCAGAAAGAACTACTTGAAACTATAATATACGTACGTTGAATGATCGTACACACCGTCAATCCTCAATACGCCTTTTTGTTATTGTACATAATTATTTTATACATTTCGCATATATTATTAAATAATTTGTCATAACTTCTAAACTTATCTATACATATTTTCATCATGTCCCATGTGAATAGCCTACGTTTTTATTATTTATGTGTACAAGAAGAACTGGCTTCTAAAATATACATATGGAATTGGAATTACCATGCCACAATACCTTATAAATACAGCTATTTAGCATTAATTTTAGTTAAAAACACGAAGTAAATAACATCTGCGTGACAGTACCCAGTGGTTAGGGCCCAATTTGCCGGCCGTAACGATTTCCTCTTCGGGGAATAGGATGGCGTGCCGCCCACTGCATACATATGTATAACATATCATGCAGTCAATATATACAGCAGGTTATAATTTATGCATTCGACGTGAATTATATGGGCATGTAGACTGAGAGAATTGAATTTTACTAACCGAAACGTTATTTAAACTAAATAGCGAATATTTTCTGTACATTTTTTTACACTTTGACAAGTAATTTTAAAAGCATAGACAAAAATAAAGTTAGACTTTTAATTGTGTTCTAAATTCAGACTGGATTAATGTTAGGTATATTTTAAAGCTGATATCATTGTTGCAATTACAGTGAATATATAGAGTGGACAATTGGACATCGTGGAATTCAGAGATAGAATCAGTTTAGCTCGTCTCATGTCATTGTTTAATACAGAATAATTCCCACGCGATGCTATGACGATGTAATGACAGATGGTAACTGAGCTCTTAAGAACTACCTACGACATCCTCAAAATACAATACCATTCGATTTTAGGCTTTAAGATGTATGTGATTAGAAACTTCAATTATATACTGTAATTTCGGCTTTCAGATAGACAATGCATATTATATAAAATTAAAATAAGCCAGAGAACAGTTACCTTGACAAATATTTATTTAAGTTTACAATTGTAACCGCAGTATGAAGATAATAATAATTAATTTAACATTAGGTATATGTTTGACTAATGACAGCACAAAACAAACGAACTGATTAAAAAAAAAATGTTTTTTTTTTAATTATGTATTCGATGAAGAAAGAAAGAAACTCAATTTTTCAATAAAATCTTTAAAAAAATCTGTACTTTGTATCAGAGTAGCCCGAAGTCGATTTTCGAACAAAGGTAAAGGTAGGTAAAGGTTTTTACAAGTGAGGAGTGAGTCCACACCACTAAAACAATATATGACTCGATAATTTTTCTATGAATAACAGTGAAATAGTTTATATTTAATGATTCCGAATAAAATTTTATAAAAAAGACATATGTGATCATGATTAAACAAATATAATCACGATTATTTAACGAACTCGAGCTTTAATAATAAGTTTTTCATCTAAAGAGAAAATCTCCATACAACGTGGGTACTGGAAACTCCATTAGAAATTATCTCGGACTCATCGTCAGAACTTATTTGTGCCTTACAATTAACTTTCTAATCTATCTCTTGCTGCACTCGACAAAAACACTTTGAATAATATTTTTTATAACATTCGTATGTTAAAACTGAATGTGCATTAATATTATTATCTGATTCCAACGCCGATGGAGACGATGCTATAAATTTCACTTTATGTTCCTCAGACGTTATAAATCTATGTAAATGATAATTTCAGCATAGTAAGATTTTATTTTACGATAAATATTTAATATTTTTATGTTAAATAGTTTGAAATTTTTAAAACATAATTTATTATACCTACCTAATTATAAATGTATTTATATAAAAATATATTGTTTAAAAATAGACGTATAAATCAATTACAATGCACCAGTTATACCTCAATTTAATGTACATACATATGATCCGGTAACATAAAAGTTAAATTACCTCGTAGTTGTTTATCCTTAGGTAACAGTTGGTACGTCACAATCAAATAAAGCTTATATGATACGAAGTGTCACGAGGTAGTCTGGCGGAAGAAAAAAGTGATTGGACTCGTATATGTCTGAGCGAGCAGAGATTCATGATGGATAGCCTATGGGGTGGGTTATATTTATCTGTTTTATTACCCGTGTGAACCATAACATGACATTTAATATGAAACATTTAAAATACAGATTACTATAGGCTGTTTTTAAATAGAATCAGAATCTTGAAGTTTAATTTGGAGTAACTCATGAACTATTGATTGTTATTATTAATTATAAATACCGTATTATACTTTTTTTGTTAAAGTTATTATTGGTATACGAATGTTTTGAATCTATTGAATAGGCTAAATGTTAAAGATACGTTTTGTTATAGTATTGTGATGTAATGTAATGATATGTTTTAGTACATGTGTTGTCTGATATATTTTAGTGGTTAAAAATATATAATAAATTTTATATGTAGTTTATTTAAAAGAGAGAAATTTTATGAATAAAGCTTAGCTAAAAATTTGATAGCCATAAAGATCATAATTTATTGGATTCCATTTGATAAAAAGAAAGTTATGCAAGATTTTATGAAACGAAACGAATTTTTGTTAGAATGTTAGAAAATCGTGCTTTAATTGTTTATATAAGAAGTCTTTGTAAGACACATTTAGGAAATGAGGTTGAGTCTGGAAAGTAGTAGAAGTGACAATAAAACTGTATGCAATGTAAATATCAACTCCGGCATCAAATATAATTTCATATGAGTAAACTGTTAAAAAAATATTAAATTTATTTAATAAAAAATGCAAGGATTAAATAATTAAACGAGAGTTTAGCCCTGGAAAGATTAGAAGAAAGACATCGAAGAAACTAGGAAGATGATGTCTAGTTGATGTTGATGATGGTATCCACTTAAAAAGGATATAAGGTCTTTGGAATTTTGTTGTTATGTGAGGTCAAGTGTACTAGTGCTTACGTATAAGAAATAATTTTGCTAACAACATAGACTAGTAAAAGTATGTGTGTTCTGAATATGAAAGACGATTAATTTGTTTGGTATATTTAATAGGTCCTGTATAATGCTGAGATTTGAGATAATCTCAACTTCGTTTCAATGTTTTCGGATTCAGGAATATAAATATAAGCGATGCCATGTGTATTAACTTTTGCTTTTAACAAAAATAAGATAAAAAGCGTGGCTCCAGTAAATAATTGGTTATTAATGCACATGAAACAGTAGAAAAAATTGTTAGCATTAGAAGTGATAGGTAGTTATGTGTAACTTCTGTAGAGATTTCTTGGATATTTAGATACTAGTTATACATATTGTTTTAAGAACTAATGGTACCAAACTAGGTTTGGATAAAACTGTTTGAAGCTTTTTTCGTTATGCCAGATTTAAAATGTCTAACCAAAGTTAGTTTAATTATATGACAGGTTATTTTTATTATACTTTTAATATGATTTAAAGCGAATTATCAATGCATTGAATGATGACAATCAAGATATATAACATATAAAATATTATAAAGAGAATAACATGAAAAAATGTTTGAAGAGTTGAATGTAGAGTCGCGCTACCTTAGATTTATTCAACAGTATTGTGTCCTGCACCACTATATGACTCTACATTTTAACATCTGAATACAAAGCCTGCATTCAAAACAAGCACCCTTTATTCATTCGATATAGTGCCTGGTTTAATATACAGTATTAGGATGGGCGTGTCTCCGCCCAGCGACGGAGGCGGGTCGGTTGTATGTAATACGTTAATATTATGTATGTCTGTTTGTACACTAGATATAGTTTGTATTTTATGTGACATTAATATTGAATTAACTGATTATATATGTAAAAAAGTGTCTGTTGTGTAACTACTAAGAAAAAAACTTATATGTCAATATTGTAGAGCCGGAAATACTTGACTAAATAAGGTTTGCTTGAATCACGTAATAACATTTTACGGATATTAAAATGTTGGTACATTGTAATGAAATATTCAGTCCATCTATGTACTAAGGTACTTAAAAGCATAGTAATTATACATATAGGTACATACTATATGTCTTCCAATAGACATTTGTTTCATAAGGCACAGAATAAAAAGTGCGGTCCAAAGTTTTCTTAAATAAAAAAAGTAAAGTAAGTTACGGAAAAGAACTTACAATTGACATCAACTACTAAGTAAATTTATTTGCGTTTATTTTTATAATTATTACATAAATTAAGATAATGTTAATTGTAATTACGAATTAAATATTTATTATTAATAGTTAAGAAGCCATGTTTTTCATTTGTTCTCATTCTTAATCTGTCATTTTTTTTTCCAAATTGTAGAGCCTATGAAATAAATTTTAATTTAAAATATTATAAATGTCACAAGCTCTTTTTTTTTTATGCATATTAAAATGTATAGTTATTTATAATTTTGAGATGATATATAACTATTTCGTTCAAAGTTGTTCGAAAATTAGATTCCTTAGTTTGAAAAATTTTATTTGGTTATAATTTATTGTACATTTTCATGGGAATGTCAAAATTATGTTGAATAAAACTTTCAATGGAATTATTATATAATTTAGACCTTGCTCAGAATAATATAAACAAGAATATCCCCACATCACACACCCAACTCTAAC
Organism: Danaus plexippus; assembly: GCF_018135715.1. Lineage (NCBI taxonomy): Eukaryota > Metazoa > Arthropoda > Insecta > Lepidoptera > Nymphalidae > Danaus > Danaus plexippus. The sequence goes on along the minus strand of NC_083539.1, from coordinate 6,450,407 downwards.
GAAACTTGGTAAGAAAATGTAGAGTCACACAAAAATTTAAACTTACGTAATAAAATATGTTTACCTCAAAACTTTAACGTGTAGAGCTGGTTAAATCACATAGAGTCATTATCAACATCACAACACATCACATTCAACACAAATGTTAATAAAACACTTGTCCAATAAAACAACACAATATCAATAGTTTGTTATCAGCTCGCTATGTCAGTGTGGCGTGGCGACTGTCAACTGTCTACTAAGCGAATCGTCACTGTTCACTTGCCGCCATGCCCATTTCCATACAGCCTCCGACTCGAAACGCTCCAAAAAACACATAAACCCAATTAAATTTGAGCTTTAAGACATACGTATAAGCTCTATAATATGATGTTCATGTTTACGAGGTTAGTGTGGATATTTGGTGTCGCGGGCCTACAGAATATATTTTTTGTCTCTGTTTCTCTTGTTTTATTGTATATTTTTTGTCTCTTTCTTATTTTATTGTAGATGCACTATTAATTTTTTGATAGATTTTCTACTAGAGCTTTTTGAAAATTTTTTGACGAATTTAATTTTGTTTTTTTTCTTTAATTTTGTATGGAAACTCCTTAGAAGTTGTTCATTTATCGGTTGACCGGCCTCTCTTTCTCCTTCACTCCCATATTTCTTGTTTGTTCCACGTAGCGCCATTGGGCCAATGGCATTTACGGAGCAACCCACCTTAGTGCAGACGAACAACACCGGGAGTTAGAGCTTTATTACAAGTGGATAGAGTTTAACATTTTTCTGTAGAGCTTCTTGTTACCGGCGTTTGTCATGCAAAAGTTCTAATTTTAAATCAACTGTAGGCGGAGCGTTCGTGTTGGTGCTTTTATATTGAAAAACAAAATGTCTTTAAAGAAAACCTGTTTTGAGAAAGTTAAGCCTTTTATGTACAGTGGATTTAAGTTTAGCTTTAGCAGCGACATAATACCTTTCGTTGTTTGAAGTAGCGTTGAAATAAAATAAAAAAGTTGAGTTACCGGCTCGACGTTTCCTTCTGTTGTTTGATTTTTATTTAGCGAACGGGACATTGCATGAGAAATGCAATGCAACAATATGGCGTCGCTTCATCTTTGAAAATTGATGCCATTCAGTTATTTCAATGCTTGGCACGTGTGTATATTTCTTATGTTTTCGTCTAGGTAGTTGTGAAATATTGATAAAATATAAGTATTAAGTAATAATATTAAAATTGTTTGGAATTAACTATAAAAATCTGTACAAATGTAGAGTACGCCTCTACATAGAGCCTACCATTGATATAGAGTTCACAAATCAATATGTTAAAGGAACGCTGAACTCATTAGGGCTGTCGGTCAAGGCCTCGCGGTGGGTCGTCTTAATTACGTCCTACGATATCTGGCGTTTTCCTCCATTTGTTGTATTGTAGTTTTGAATTTCATATTAATTTTATTGTTTTGTGTTGTTATAAAAATATGTTATATTAGAAATGTAGACTTAAATAAGACTGGATGTGTTCTTATGAAATTAAGTGGTTCTTTGTGTAAATTAAATGCATTTTTTTAAATATATTTTTTATTTCGATTAAAAATATTTGTATTTCTACAAAGACGTTATAATTTTAAATATTAATAATGTTTAATAAATTCATTATTAGAGTTCGATTTATATAGTATAAAATTTATAGGTAGTTAATCTGCCTATTTACAGGTACGACTTTGTTTAGAGTAACAAAAAAAATATATAGATTACAAATTGATATCCGACGGCTGTATCGGGATGTTCTCAGCGGCTTTGTGTTTCGTTGAATATTCAAGAGAAGATTAAATGAAAAAATTACAATAAAGTGAAAAAGTTATTTAAGTATTCCGCTTAGCGGACCACCGCCATTAGCCATTCAAAGTCCGTTTTAACCATTAGCTTTTATTATAATTTTTAAGCTTCAGATGTTCTGTTTTATGAATAAACCAATTATAATAAATTTCTTAAATCTTATTGGTAAGTAAATTTTGTTTGTGACTATAATTAAGGCGTCCTTCCATATTCATCAGTTGTTTGGCTTGATATAAATATTGGTATGTATCGTATGTGCTTATACAATATTTTATAACACCGACAAAAAATGGAGATTACTTCTGAGGTTAAATTTGTAATTTATTTGTTTTTTTTATATCAAAATCTGCTCAGTCGAAGAATTACCAATAACATCTCCCTAACGGAAGTAAATTATTTTCTCTTAAAAAATATTACTTTGAAGACATTGGAAATTCTTAGGTTTTTTTTTTAATCTAGCTTATTTAAAAATATAATAAAACAAAAAGTTAAGATGACTGTGAATTTGTTTTTTTATTTTTATTTTAATAGAAAAAAATTAATTGGAAAACGTAGAAAATATATAACTTTTAATAAAGCCTCTTTTATTATGGATGTTTTCTTATGTATATTAGGTTACAAAATAATCAATATTTTAAATACGAATATACGTGGGTATAACCTTTGCAATTATTGTTAATGATTGTGGAATAATTTATTATTCTTTTAATATAAAGAGACAAAGAACTTCAAGGGTTCCTATAAGTATAAAGTTTTTGCAGTACAAAAAAGGTGTTCCTAGAACAGAATAAATAGGTGCGCTCGGGCTTACAATATAAAAAGCTGTTAATAAATATTGCATTATTTATATTTAATGTTTCTTGCAAACAATAAAACGTGATATATTGTATCGTTTTTAAAAGGTAATGATTATACAGTATTAATAACACTACTGAAGTTAAAAACGTAATTTCTCAACGGAAAAAGGAAGTTTATTCAGTTCTTATGAGCACAAACGATATAATTACGGTTGAAAAACAAATAATAAAATATGGAAATATACATCAAGAAATGAAAATGATTAAATAAAAAATATATATGACCTCACATATTGACACAATCGTTGATTATTACAAAAAGAAACGAATAAAACATTCTGAGAATGTAAAGATATAATGTGTACGCACATGTCCTTACTTGTACCGGTCGGCCTCATTAACGGCACGTATGTCGTGGAGACTAAACTGTCACGATTTTTTCGTTTCACGTCAGATATTTGTTGCATATTTTGGGTCCAATACTGTTTTTTCTACATTTAATATTACATTAATATTATTTATTATTCCGTCACTGTTCAGTCAGATTATTGTAACATAAATTTCAAGTTTGTACAATAAGTTTTTTTTTTTTTTAATTTATTAAACAATAAAACCTTTAAAGCTATGAAGATGTCCTGACCTTTATCGATGATACACAGTTGAGTTAATGGTAATTGTAAAACTCTCAAATACCTGTTCTATGAATAATATCTTGTTCTCACATAGCTGTCACATTTATTTATTTAATTCTAAATGTTGTTATTTTTAATAAATATTTTTGTTTTTCTGTAATTTCATTTTTGCCTTTTAACGCCAGGTCAGGGTAATGCATGATTGTGTTACTACTCGTGGTTTAATATTACGTTTTTTTTTTAATTTTATTTTCGCATTTTTATACCTAACTAGATATATTGGAATCAGTGATTTTAACTTCACGTATGTTTATATAAAGGTGGACCACCAAGGAAGTTCTCAATATTCTTAAAAGTTAATGTTTCACAGTCAGTAATAAGGAGAATTGTAATAATAATAATCAATCCCATTCTCGTTTTGTGCCAAAGATTTTTGCATTCAATTCAGTAAGATTGATTTAATAGAAATGGATCTAAGAGGTTTCTTGCTAATATATTTATTTTACCAAGTGACGTATTTACTTGTTCCAAATGACTATGACGAACTGAGCAAATTCAAATTATTAAAGTTTTTTACATTTTCTACATATATATTTGGATTCATTTGTTTGTCTCTGCAATTGTTAAATGTATTTGTTTATATATCGCTATGCATGAGAAACTTCTTATTTAGAAATTTCAATTGAAATTCTTAATTATGAATAATAATTCTTGATGGTGTCCTATTCTGGTGTATTTAAGTAGACTCTTCAAATTCTCTTCTGCTTTGGTGGTCTCATAGATCCTGTTGCTCCTGTAAAGAACTTTAAAGGGCAGATACCTATATGCCATGCTATCTTTGTGAGCGGAAATTGATGACTCATGGGGCTGATGAGATATTCAGTGACAACCTAAAAACAAAGAATATGAAGAAATCATAGCAAAAAAGTTAGTTTAATATTAATTTTGGAAAAAGTATGTTTGGTAGAAGTTATTTAATTATTGGTTATATTAAATGAAATATTAGGTACACTTCATAGAATGAGATATAAGATTTTTGCAAGTAGGTATTCATTGAAATAAAACTAATATTTTTCTGATTTACTGCGCGTTTGTGATTATTTTTAACAATATACTCCCGACGTTTCGGTAACTATGCAGCGTCCGTGATTACGGGCTGACGAGATCACATCTCACCTGCCCGTGGTCACGGTTGTTAAAAATAATTATAAACGTGTAGTAAATCCGAAAAATATTAGTTTGATTACACTTCATATATCTGTATTTGATTTTTGGCAATAAACCAACGAAATGATTATGATATTGGTCCTTTTGAGTCAAAGGAATTCAATATTATTAACTTTTTGGTAACCTATATAAGATTTTGGCATAGCCGTGAAGAACCTTGGCAACGCAAAAAAAGAAACACATCCTATATCTTGAATATGTTTCTGTGTATTCGTAATAATACAAGTAACCTCCTTTTAATAGAACGGCTCTATGAGTCACAGGAAGTCAATACACTGCTATGTAAAAATTCAAAGTATTTTGATTTTTGTTTCTGTTTTACATACAATTGAAATATTGTTCTAACTTGCAGGACTAGTCAAATGCTTAAGACATTTTCAAAATGACGGATACTGAATAGCTTAGTAGAATCAAGCCCATCAAGTAATCTTTCATATTCTACTTCCTCTTTTGCCTACCTACTTCTACCTACCTACTTCTTTTGCCTTTTTGCCACATGCCTATGGACCACAAATGTCTTTGTTATATTTTAAACAGTTTTACAAAAATGTACCTATGTCGTTTTGCTCCGTAACCTAGTAGTTGCTAATGACAGGTCGCGTCCTGGTTTCTTCTATTCAAGGTGAATGGCTAATATTATTTATCATGGTTTTAACGTAATATTATAAGTTTTTACAAGTGACAAGTCAAGGTTGGAATAAGACTCGAAGTGACTTTACGTTTAGACAACATTACATACCTATATTTTTTTTAATTCAAATTACTGACTCTTAGTGCAATTGTTCAATATATCATTATCCTAATACAGCTAATTTAAATGAATAGTCAGGACAAACAAGTTCTGCTTTTAGAAATTAGTACTTATTCCACTGGATCTTATTTCGTGTCTTATTTGGTGCTATCATATTATGACATGACATGCAGCGACAACATAAAACCAGTCAAGATAATTTCATGTCATAAAAATAGCCAATACAAGTTTTGATATAAATAGAGCGGACAGCAATTGTTCAAGCCACGATGTTAGATGGCGTCTCTAGATAAATAACTATAGATTAAGCAAACGGTACATTTGTTTAATTTATAATACCGTTTGATATTTCCCGAGGCGGACGGAAGGTAGCTCTAATTAGGCGGTTTCCTGTAGATTTGCGCCCACCTGTCGGTACCTGCCCTTGACGTATCTAGCCTGAAATTAATTACAGCGATTGATTAATATCGGTCTGCGAATTAATTCACATCTTGACTTGATATATAACATTGCCTACAAGAAATACGTTGTTTAATCCCCTACCAAAAACATTAAATATGTATTTATAATATGTGAAATAGTTCAGTTACTCTGGCATATTTATAAATTCGATGCTTGAATTACATCATATATATTATAATATGATCCAACAGTTGTTAGCAAAGGTTTTTTTATTATTATATATACAATGCACTCATGTTAAAACAACTCAAGGACGCTGTGTGTGCATCGCACGGTTCACTGCACTTACTGCACTTTTTGTGTCAGAACACGCTCACCCGCTTATTTGCGATCATTAATCATTATTTCGGCTCGTACGTACCATTTTGAGAAAATAACCCTTTTTTTTAACCGGTCCGCAACAATCCGGCCGCGGAGCGTGGCATTGCAATATTTAAATTACGAATTTACGGCTATCGATTTTTTATTGTGCAATTGTTATCGATTTTAATGGCTTTTCGATTGTCATCCGAGTTGTAATTGCTTCTATTATAGGCTGTATTCTTTATATTGTTTTAGATATTAGGTATTCGATGATCGCCCGGCAGTTGTTCAGTAACTTCAGTGTATCGCGGGAGGGGGAAGTGACAGATGCGCTGCATTGCCGTCGCGCGACTCAGACACAGGCGCGGATTACAAACTTAATAGATATAAACATTCATTTAAAAATATTTATACATTAATACGTTCTTTTTTTGAAAAATCCATATTTTATCCGTTTTGTTTACAGTATTTGTTCAAGTAAAATTTTTTTATTGCTATGTTATAACATGTGAATTCAAATTCAATAATAATAAAACGATGCTATAAAAATGTTATTTTATTTTAATATCTTTTGAAAATTTAAAATTATTATTGCATAATTTTAAGATAATATTATATTTTACATATTTGGTAAATAAAAAGTAATGGTAATAATTCTAAAATGCACGTTTTTTTTCACAACTGAATACTTAGTTCGACCCTGTTATAAAAAGCGAGGGAGAATCGATGACAAAATACAAATTTTATTTTATTAAATTCAAAAAGCCTTCAATGATTGATAGGAGCGCGCCCCCGATCTAACTGCATACCTCTTACATAATAAAATGGATCATTCTATTTGAAACGTCCTATTGTTTTAGTCTTTGACTATAAACCTGCTAGTTTTATTGAAATAATGGCAGTAAATGATATTTTAATTACGAAATCTGAAACCCGCTACTGTTCATAGTAGGTATATACATTTGATTCGTTAGATCTTTATGCCCAGCTTATTGCAGTGAGATTAGTTAAGTTTCTTATATATACTTTTACCCAAAAAGAACTGCCTCGCAGGACCCTTATTTTAAAACCTAGGAAGCTTTTGAAATTAGGACCCTGATGTTTATTTGTTTCAGACACTGATTAAGACTAATATAAAGTAGGAGAGTAGATATCACAGATGCTCTTTGGTGCTGGATACCAAAACTACAGGACAAAATTTAAAATTTTCTAAGACCGCTTTATGATATTCCTCGAATTACCAGATTATTTTCTCAAAGTGTGAACGTTAATCGCAAAAGTTGCAAATAAATTTAATGTCCTTAAATCCTGATTAGAAATAACTCTTGATTTTATAAAGGAAATACTTTTAGCAAGTAAATTAGTCTTGGCTTGTATACGATTAGATGATTTACTTCTTATATCTGAATTATTAGTACTAGGGGTTACTGAATGGAAGAAAAATGTATAGAAGTTATTAAAAAAGTTACATATTATGTTAAGTTTGTGTAGAATGTTACAAAATTTAGAGAAGATTTTCTTTGCAGATTTGGCAGAATACAACAAGTTAATGATAGGTAGAGATAAAATCATTCAAAGTTCTGTATAAAATTTATTATTTACTTCATATTAACCAATTTTTTTAAAAATTTGTACTGAAACCAATAGTATTAAAATAATGCAATGATTTTTGTTACAAACAATAATATTTACATGTTATTATTGTATAAATATTATTACTATGGGGATTTTTATTTTAGTAGAACTGTGATAACTATATGATATCAATGTTTAACGCAATGTAGACAACTTTCAATGAATCCGCAGGTGTAAATAAGTATTTTAATTGAAATATATTATCCCCAAAAATATATTACGAGTAAAATAAATAAATGATAGGGCAATAATCCGTAAAGGGTGGAAAGGTTTAATGCGGGAGGTGACCGCTCAAAGATATATGCCAGCTACGACTTGTTTACAAGAACACGACATAATGGCCTCCTATAAAATATTAGAAGGTTCCGCTTTGTCCTTACATTAGAGTTTTAAGATTTGTACACAATAATCTTTTTTTATTTAGTAAAAAATATACCACCACCATTTCGAACGAAACTTTTAAATGTTAAAATCTTAATTAATATATATTTAATTATATAAAACTTTGTTACTACTCGTAGGTATATTAGATTATAAAACAGAAATATGACTGTTGAGATCTGTATAGTTAGATATAAGTTAGAAACAGATTTAAGTAATAGTTGTAAGCGGAACACACCGTTAGTGGAGTCCTCACAAGGGATGCTTTACACAGTTAATTTAAAATTCTCATTCGTATAAATAAGGAGGGTAGCGTTTGCGTTTTATAGCTAACAACGTGCGAATGCATTGTTTGTGAAGCTCCTTTTGCGGTAGCGGACGTATTTTAATATCGTTAATTAGGTGTCGCGAGCTTTTATCGGGTGCTTAGCGTTTGTAATGTGCTTATAGTACGAAATTCTGCTTTTCACATATAATATACTATAAATATTATGACAACCTTTCATCAAATATTATTCTATTTAATTTTTATTAAAATGCAAGTTGAAGGGTAATTTTGAATATTTTTTTTCTCATTCTCAATCTTCTAAAATTTCTTCCTTATTGACTTTGCTGCAAGTCGGTCTGAAAATTTTATGCTAGTTTATATAGGAAATTAATATAAGTTTTAATAGTAGTTATTCTTTGTGATTTCTTCTAATACTCTAATGAAGACTATCCTGAGAACATATAAAATCGAAAACAAAGTAACAAACAAAGGCGTACCGGAATTGAACGGAACTTTCTTACTAATTAATTTAATCCCTTTGAGTCCTATCCCATTAGCCTAATTGAACTGCGGTGTACATGTCAATTCTTTGGTTTTACGTCTAAAGTGAAACAAACAAAAATAATCTTTATTCTGTATGAAATTAAATTCAATTTGGATCGTGTTTTGATATATGAGTGTCTAATAACACGAGGGGCATATTTTGTTCCATTTTGCATAAGTGTTACGGGAGAAGAAACTTATTACTTATTGTATAATGGGTGCGTAATTAAATATTTTTAATCACTTAAACTATGGAGTAGCTCAGTAGTTGTTGGTATAAGCTATCCAGTCGTGATTAATCTGATGGAATGCTGTTGAATGCCAGCATCCCGGAAATAACAGATTGCAATCCTGTTGTTAATTTTGTAATTGTTTGTTTAATGTATATATATTACAAATATAACGTTTGTATGAATTATAAAAATGTTACATGAAATTGTTATACATAAATATATAGATTTTATGTTCTATTCAATCTTATTTATTATTCCCGAAACTATATTGAATACGAAATAAAGCTAATTTCTCTATTGGACTAATTTATTTATATCGAATAACTTAATGTATAAATCCAAAAGTTTGTAATAGCGTGATTGGAATGGACGAAAAACAAAACGATTATTTATTATATACTTGAACTTTGTCATACATAATAAATAAAATATATCTAGAGAGGGTAATTTCTATCGAATTTCAATTTTATAAAAATGAATTATCGATTTTTTTCCAATTGTGAATCATTCGTATAAAATTTTTTAAAATGTATAAAATCGATTTATTTAAATAAGGAAGGGTTAAAAAGTAATAAAATTTCTGATTTTAAAATATATTTAAATATGTTTCTAATATATCGATGGTTAAAGATTATATATAAAAGATTCAAATTAAGCTATTGACATCCACAATGCCTGTAAACACAGCTTTGTTTGTCAGACGTCGAACACGCCACACGCAAGCACTTTTTAAGTTGAACAGAGAACAATTACTTCCACTGAATAATATATACACCAATTTACATTTAGTCTGTATGTACGTTTATCAAATACTAATGAATATAACGTACGATTGATAAGGAATTATCACTTCGATATATAATTTTAGTGATGTCGAAAACTTGAACGAATGCATAGAAACAATTGACTGAAAATTCATGGAAACAGTCAATTCGTTTAAATAAAATGCCATTACTGTTTTAAAAGCAACTTAATAGCATGGCATAACATTCCGTGAAATGGGGTAAAACTAATTCTGTGGACATCACGCCATGTGTCCTGGGTTCATTCCCGGGGGCTTACTATAATGTCACGGCTATTATATATCGATATGTCTCCAGGTCAATATTTCTATTTTTGGACACATCCGTACATTAAAAGCTTTCGATGACCCTTTGACTTACGACTTAAAAGATTGATTATGTTACTTCATCTAAATTTTACCTTTCACGTAAACTGTTTGTATTATAAAAAAAATAACTGTTATTCTAATAAATAAAGCCAAAAAACCATAAGATTTTTGTAGTAATTAGATTATGAGTTAACTTTTGTGCATAGTTATGGAAGTTTAAGTAAAAAATATAATTAATTTGTTCAACATTCTTGACGATAACATAAGCATTTATTTCTCGAAACTTTCACTTTCATAATATTTATTGTGAAATATTTTAAGTGGTGTCGTGAATTATATACATATATATAGAAAATATTTATGTACTTCCATGTGTAAAATTTATTTTAATGTTTTATTTGTAAATAATACATCTGAGGCTTGATTTATCTTTATTTATTTGTTATTCAACCACAATTAAATTAAACAAACATTTTTGTTATTTTCTTTTATTACTTAGAGAGCTTTTCCTAGAACACGCGTCAACGTTTTTGTATTACGAAAATGGGTACAGTTGAAAGTAAAATTATAATATTCCAATGAGATTCATAAATCGAATAAAATAAAATGTTTGAAAGTGGCTTCCAAGCAATTTTTAAGTCAAAGAAGAAAAAAAATATTTCCTCTTTGGTTTTTGTATTTTTTTTCCCAACGCATTTAAGGTAATCCAAACGTAAGTTTATCCCGATGTTAAAAAAAAAATTAACTATAATGAAACTAATCTAATTTAGAGAAAATTACAAATATTTAAACGTTTCAATTATTTATAAGACGTGTGAGTTTCGCAAATTTTAAATAATAATTTCTGTTGTACATCGTCAAATGCCCTCACATTCATTATTTTGACATTCATGTATTCCAGTTAATAATAAAGATACATATTATATTCTAAAATGTACTGCCACGTCAGACCTCCTTGAACGGTCATCCTTTATTCAAATAAAACCCTATTTTTATGGAAAACCTGCCCTTTCCGCATCAATATCAATTTCCGAGCGATTGTTGCAGAAATAAAGGGATGACCCTTAAGGGTCCGGTCTAACGTTATCTTCTAACTTTATTAGAGAATCTTTTACAAGTACCTGCGTCATTTCTTATTTGGGAGGTAAATTGATGGACATTTTTTCTGTAAACATATTAGCATATACAATAGATTGTAATAGGGCTACAATTTAACAAACATTAAGGTAAATCTCGAAATAAATGGCCAACAAAACCTTCGCAAATTTCATATATCAGATGAGCATAAATCAAAATGGTACACATGCAAATTGCTATGTATTCCAGGAATACGAATGCAAGCTGTAGTTTAAACATTGGCTTTATCTTTACATGGGGCAGTCTATGATTACGGACGATTACTCCGTCACCGACGCCTGTTCAGTCCCCACTTAATATAATAAGCCCAACTGAATCCTGCATCGAAAACGATGCGATTACATGTTACCATTTATAATCAGTACATTACGTCGTCTGAAGGCCTCGTCCCGCCTTCGGGCTCCGTAATAGTCCAATTATATATAATTTTCTACCATCAGTCTTTATTCGAAGCTAGATCCTTTTAGTCCTAGTAACGCGTATCGATCTAATTGGTAAATTATGTGTTGAAGACCCAATTTGAAACAACTTCAAAAACAGCCCGGAGGTCACTTCGAACTTGAGTTATATAATATTTTTGTAGACTGATTATATGAGATCATATAATAATAATTTTTGCAATATTATGGAATACAAATAAATATTAATTCCTTATAAAAGTAAAAGATTTTGAAACTAGATCGCTATAGTTTTTTGCAGAGCAATTAAAAACATATTATAAACTATTGTTAATATATCTTCGACACCTTTTCATATTGCAATATTTTATTAAGGTCTAAGGCTGGTGTTTTTAACAGAAGATAAATTGCAGAATGCTTTTGTTTTACGCAGCTGTCTATGGAGAGGATATAATATTAAATATATCTATAAAAAGAACAGGTTGAATTTGTACCAAGCTGCGGTCAGAACCGCCCCCAGTCTGATGCGTACGCGTCCCTTTTTTATAAGCATTTTTGTTATCGACCGTAATATACTTTTTCCTATTGGCCGCAAAGGAATTAAAGTTCTGACTGAATTAAATTTATAGCAGGTGTACTTAATTCCACGATCGATTGGAATCGATCGCGATTGGTTGGTGGGATTCCAATAAGGCGTCGGAAGTTTCATGTTGCTGTCTGTAAATGTTTTTATAATTTATGTTAAACATTCTGTGGTTTAGTGTCTCGTGTAAAAAAACTTATTTATCGTGGATCTGTTTTTGTGTTTGAGGTTGAGTAGATTTCGAAACGCGATCTTGCGTGACCGGTGGGCGTGTCGTGCGTTCACAATTAAAATATTGCTCGCTATATACACTGTGTACTGAGAAATAATTAAAATTTCTGTGTCGGTGTTATGAAAAAAAAAAAAACAGCTTTGAATAGTAAAATATTGATTGTAAGTAATATGGTTTTCCAGGCACGTTGGCTATATAATGCTTACTTTCCGAAACAAAAACTATGAACAATAAAAACAAGATTTAAAAGAGAATATATTAGTAATGAAAATTAATGTAATAATTCTATATTAAATTTTAAAATGTTGTTTTCACTTAGCTTTTCTTAAATTTTTGAATACAAAAATTATGTTTTACATTGGGTGAAACGAACAAGATCAACATGAACATGGTAAAACATATTAATTAACCAAATCGTAAAACGTAACCGTAAGTGCATATATTTTTTAGTCTGAAATGTTTAAAGGTATTGTCTTCTTTTAATAATAATTTAAGGTAATAAAGTGTATAAACTGGCAAGAAACACGAATTGAAAATTTAAAATCACTTTGAGAATGAACAGACGGTGTCAAGTCATATAAAGGGTAGACGGGAGAATAATGTAAATCAGAGAGTTTTAAAATTATAATAATTGAAAAAACTAAAATATTATTCTACATTTGCTCTGAGGCTTCATTTAGGGCGACTTGACGTTATTTAAATCCTTTTCTACTTCCTCCTTCTAATCCTTCTAAATTAAATTCAAATTATAAACAACATAAGTCCGTTCCGGCTCACGTGATAATAACAATAAATGTCCATTAAATTAAAATATTGTTTCGACACCTATGCTTAATACGCCAGCCAAAACGTGTTAACATCAAAGCCGCCCGCGTTAATTTGCTTTAAACATATTAATGACGTCATTAGTATACGTCCAGCGTTCGTGACAAAATATTGACATGTCTGACACAGGTAATAAAAGATCGTATTAAATGGAATATTATAAAACTGGCTGACTGTCAGGCAACTCATTTATCTAGAGAGAGCGTTTAAATTGTTTAATAGAGCGTGGAAAAACTTTCGGGGTTCTCGCCTAATCATTCGGTTTCGGTAAGCTCGGCTACAAATTATTATAAATTTTTTAAATATAAACTCATTAAATTATCGTCTGAATGTAAATATTTTCTTTAATAGAAAAAGCAGTTTCTTTAAAGATATTAAGCCATATTAAATAATATATCTTTACATTGTAATTTATGTATTTCTCTATACTTCTATTCTGTTCGAACTTTTCAAATTTACTATACAATTTTTTTTATTTCCAATATAAAGTAAGAAAACTATCCCGTGTAAATTTTACAAGAATTCTTAAGAAATATTTAATTTTATACAAAAAATATTGTTCCTCAGAAATTTACTAATAAGAATGCACGGACAGACATGAAATATCGTATTAAAATTTTAAGCAGAATATATTAACAGTGTAGTTTCTCTTTACGTGTCTTTGATAAGATCTGTTCAATATAAATAAACTGAAAAGTTAAAACAACTATTGTGCACCTCGTTTATTTCTCTTGTAAAAATGACGGTACATGGAAATGTCAACTTAAAATACAAAAAAAAAGAATATATTTTTTTTATAATTTAATTCAAATAAAGTTAATAATAATACAAAATTGAAGTCAAAAAATCTATTATGTATTTTATGACACTTCATCATTGATAATTAAAATTTGTTTTTATAACTTATATTGAAAAGGCTGTTAGTAAAATCAGAGTGACATGAAATGTAAAACATTTAACAACTACAGGTAGTCAGTTAGAAACATGAGATAGATAGATTTTATTGAATTAATTCATTATTAAAATTTTAATATTTATTTATTTTTTATTCCAATCTCCAATTCCAATTATTTCAATGTCACATCTTTGTATGTTTTCTGTCATAAAAATTTTTGCTATTTCCTTTTTACGATATTTTGTTCCACCAAATATATTTTTGTAGATCTGTAAATGCCGCCGTCAGTAATATATATAGATTTTACTAATGGCGGCATGGAATAAAGAAAATTGCATGATGTATTATGTGCACTGTATATTTTTCTAAAATAATTCCGTGCTCTTAATACCTCAAGCTAAACGCAAGCCACAGCCTGTGCTTTGGAAAACCTAACATTTATTGAGAGGGCGATGACGTATGGTGGTCATCAATTCTCGTCCAAAATTCAAGCTTTAAACTCCTCTTAATGAGGTCGGCGTTTAATAGAATCAAAGGTCTGAAAGGAGATGAAGAGTAATGTCATACGTTTCATATTTTTTAACATTGACATTGCGTTTTCTTGGGATCGTGAACAAGGAAAAATCGTCTATGAAAATTCCATGTCATTCATCGAACTAAACCATGAATGCTCAGTAAACATCACAGCGATTAACAATACACGTTTTTTTATCACAAATAAGCCATTACGTTAGATTTCCGAGTACAATTTAATGTGTTTTAGATAATTATTCTGGAATTATATCTTCGACCGCCAACATCTCTATTGGACCTTACCGTTGACCTCATGTTATGTGTGGTCAGATGATGCGGGGTTATGTGGGGGGGTACGGGGGGGTAGTCGTGGGGTATGGGGGGGTAAGTCGGGGGGTCCGGGGGGAGATAGACTCTCGGGCGGTTCACCGTTCTCACGCCTCTGAGGTCACGCCTTGCCTTTGTAGTGCCGCTGGACATTAAAGAACGTAGTACAGTTAGTTTGAAGTTATTTAGGTAATATTTTCTAGATTTTTCATGCTATTCAATTTGGATTTACTATTTCTATGAGAAGTTTCATGTATACAGACGTTCTTAGGCAATTTGAATTGTTTTAGTTGAATTGCTTTCTGAAGGTTTTAAATAACAAAAAATCTAAGTAAAAGTTCCATAAAGCGTT
The DNA here is from genome assembly GCF_018135715.1 of Danaus plexippus. NCBI lineage: Eukaryota > Metazoa > Arthropoda > Insecta > Lepidoptera > Nymphalidae > Danaus > Danaus plexippus. The sequence goes on along the minus strand of NC_083539.1, from coordinate 6,434,984 downwards.
CAATGAATATTCAAAATCAATTCTAATTTGTAGTTAACTTCACTTAAAATACAACTATGTGGCTGTCATAGCTTATTACTGCGTGGATATTTATAAAAAGTTGCTATATATATGTATATTTATATATACATATGTAATACTCGTGTTTCTCGGATATCACAAAGAGGATAACAATTGTAATCCAGCTACATTAAGAAGGCATCCTTTTGGAGGCAGTGCTTAGAATCAGCAGCGAGCAATCACAAAGCCGCCTTATCCCATTTGAGCGCCCGTGCGTCGCTTCGGCAAACAGATAAACATAATGAGCACATGTCTCACTTTACACAAAGCTTCTTCAGAATTTATGAGAAAATATGGATATTTATTTAGATTTTATGAGAAAAAATATTTGTTTTATAATAAAGCCTTTATTATTCTTTGTTTTAATAATGAAGGTAATCTCAAACAATTGAACTTGGATAAATGTCCGTTAAAATTTAATGAAGTATGTCGAAAGTTTACAAATAATAATATTTTTAATAAGGATTATATTGTAATAATATATATTGGTATTTATTCAGATGTGTCGGGTCTTGGCAGCGCCGGATTCGCTCCGACACCATGATGCAGCAAATCGCGAGAAAAATACCTTCGCATCCCCAATTCTCGCAAAAGCCTTGAACGATTCAAATCAGAGATTTTAGTACGATACCCGTTTGTATTATTCCGGTTTTCCAACCAAAAATCCAATTGTACTCGAATCCCTTTCGGAAAATTCTGGTGTCCCGCTGAGATTGGCTGAATCTATACGCGGGAAATGAATAACCGCGAATAATACGTTGTCATTCGCCTTTATTATCTCACAATGATACAGTGCTTTTACGATAAAAATCTCAAATAACAACCGGACAACTAACCGGCTAATGTTATTTTAAATAAAAGATATTCAACATTTATGCAATGACTGGCCATTAAAACAATTATAATGATGTCTTTATTACGAGCGGTGATAGCACATTGATTGTGCGCTGTCATGCTCAACGTATTCCGAACACAAATAGGTTTATTTAGACATTATAATATTAATTGGAATGATTTTATGTAACAGATAAACATTTACTACCTACGGTTCAAACGATTGCTGTAACTGTTGGTACTCTTTTGCGTATCTTTTATTCAAATACAATAGAATATTTACATTTATTGGAATTACTGAGGAATAGGGTTTCTATTACGTATATGTTCTTGTAAGAAGACTTGAATAAGTTATCAATAATGTGTTTATGGATATTATACAAGAAATGTATGTATATTCTACTAATAATTGTTTTTAACCGAGACGAAAATCATAGATATTGAGTAACATCAAAGCTTTGTCTCCTCGTGCAGAGGGTGATTGTCACTAAACGTCACCGAACAACAATGGCGGCTTAGAATTTGACGAAGAGAAATTATCTCAAATTGAATTATTACTTGAGCATTTTATAATGACGGTTAAAGAATATTATCAATTATTATTTATATCAGGTCCCATAATTACAAGTAACTTAGTCTAGGTCTAGGTAATTTTTTCTTAGAAAGACTTTATTTTCTTGAAGTTGTGGTATAAACCAGTACTTTTTTCTTTTTTTAAATTAAAACTCAATATATTTTGATGGTTCAAGGTGCACTGCGGACTCGGGATGAGGAAGGGAAGCGGATGTGACGTCACAGCGCTATCTGGCGCGCTGATTGCTCGTAAACTCGTCGCCTCACTGATAACGGAATATGAAGGGGTATCTTCATTTTACTCAGCTCGTATTGGCAGCCCGGGCATTTCTAAAGATCTTTTAAAAATCTCGCTTTATTGAAAACAATTTAGTGTAAATTTCTGTAGCAACTATAGCACACTAAAATAAATGAAACCTATATTCAAATTAAAACAAGCAAACGCGAATTGGAGTTATTGTTATCAGTGAGATGTATATTTATAATGTTTTTATTTTGTAATCTTATCTACATATATTATTATTATTATCGAAGTCCACTGATGCAATGTCGGGGCTATGTAAGGTAGGCAACATATAATTTACCAAGCAAATTTTTCGTGTATTAATAACAAGGTGTGAGACTTGAAAATGTTGACCATTTCCCTCTGATTTCGTTATTATTTCTAAGCTATTGACAGGAAACATCTGTGTTGGTCATTTGTCTTCTTAGTAGCAGCTAAGAACACAATAATTCTCAATATCCCACCCAAAATCTTACTTTTCTGATGTTAATCAAAGTTAAATATATTCAGACCTAGATACCTTTTTTTAGACCTTTTTTTTATAAAGGGGAAAATCATCATATGACCGCTCTTGTAGTTACCTAGACCTAGTTAATGATTTCTGGTTTATAATATTTCCGTCAATTTTTGTAGTCGATGCATTTTGCGGCTGCAATATTATTATTTTTTTTTTCAAAAAATATCTGTCGGTTCTTGCGTTTCATGAATTACTTTCGATACTCGTTGAATTCGTATGTCGATATTTTGAACTATTATACATAATGATAATGAATGTTCATATGCTATATATTTAAACACATTATATGACAGCTATATTCAATTAGGCTTTCGTCGTTATCAATTTCAGAAAGTCTATCAGAACGTTGATCTTCAAGTAAAAAGTCCCCAGAACTGAAGTTTATGTACCGGTTCTAATATTATTTTTTACTTTTTTATATCATCAATAGGTACTTTATATTTCATACAGCTAAATCTTTGTTAATCTCAGTCCTTTCCCAACTTTTATGAGTGTCAAAAATCAGAATAATTCTTCTGAATAACATAACAAACCTAAAAATGTCAAGTAACTTATTTATTAACCTTTAAATCTAGTATGAGAATGTAGAAGCAGACAGGTCTATTCTGTCAGGGCGAAATCCAAAAAACAACGACCATAATATAAAAATGTATCTATAACAAATAACATCTTTAGTAATTTTCTTCCTACACCATCGCTAATTAATTTTGCCCTCGTTGGCTCATAACCACCCATGATTATTTTTAGTACTAACACTAAATTGCATTAAAAGATATAAATGTTTAGACCCGTAAATAGATTTATGTATACATTGTTTCATATAATAAACAGTTATTTGTTTAGACGTAGGAATAGGCGTAGGTATATTAATACAGAAATTTTATAATTGCATAAAATTTTTGAATTTTCTATAATAAATTGTGTTGATATTTCGAATAGTTTTTTTTACTTTGATTTTTTTGTATTACTAGTCCAGTAACGTAATTGTTATTTAGGCATTAACTTCCTGGTTTTATTTAAATATTGCTTGTAAATTTGTAAGAGTAGGTACAGTCAAATAATTATGTCGAAGAGAAATTTTGACAAATTAGCGATATACATTTATGTACGTAACAGATTTCATTTGTTTAAATTATAATGTGATCAGGATTAAATTGTGATAAAAATCATTTAACATACTTATAATTTAGATAAAAATGTTTTCTTCCAAATTTTAAATGTAATGTGCTACTCGAATATAGTACGTAGTTCAATTATAGCGACATCTATTGGCAAATAATTAACTTATGGTATTGATATATCTGCAGCGGGCCACGTTATTTACAAAGATAGTAACTAGATGTCGCTGGGCGTTTTGTTAATGGTTTTACTAAAAGTTATAAATTTATAATTATTGGAATTCCCAATATAGAGATATTTTTAACGTGGAAACTAGATACATTCAAAATACTGAGGATTGTATTTCGTTAGTATCTAACGTAGCAGTATCAGTATCCATCGTCACGATACATACGAAGCGTTCCAGTTTTTATTAATAAACCTACGTTGATAATATCACGTGCGAAAATGTATGAATGCTAAATAGGGAACGCTCCGTATGTTATGTGACGGAGAAACTTCGGTTAGGGGTAATGGTAGTGTATGAAAGACCGGAGCCATTTCCTATCAACTGGTCTTGATTTCCTTCTGTTAATTATTTTTAATCTAATTGATATTTACAATGTCTTTGTCTTATCATAGTTCAATATACCGGTTGTTATCCATCGATTTTGTATATTGTTTTAAAGATTAAATTAAATTTATTTTACCCACCTAAGCTTCAAGCATTCTTTTATTCCTGTTGTACCAAAATCGTCGCGTGGTCCTCGTTCCCTATCTTCATTGTTTTAATTTTACCCGGATCACTAATTGCCGGGGCAGACGTTTTAGATTTCCCGCAAAGCTTTTTAAGAACCACCTCACTGCATTTTAAAAGAAAGGATTATAATTTCTTTTGCCCTTCGGTGGGCGTAGATCCGTTTATTAATTCGGCCGAATTCTTAAACGGCTATGAAACCTTTTTTTTAAAACAAAATAAATTTATTGTATGTGCTTCTGCTTCTTTAATTTAAAAACTTTTTTGGTTTTTGTATTCAATGGCGCAATTGGTTAATATTTTCAAAAGAATTTTCTGGAACCCTAATTAATATAATCTGAAACAATATAATTATGAACGAAATCATTCAATGATAGGTACGTTTCAAATACTGGTATAAATTGATTTAAGCTCTGATTTGCAGTCGATGTAGAATCTTACCAGAGGCGGGGAGAGGTGGGCTTTTTGCAGCAAATTGCGAAATAATGACACACACACGGGACCTACCCTGCATGCTAATACAACATGAATATTTATGGAAATCTTTTCTAACGAAAAACAATTACTGTGACGTATAAATATATTTATAAGAGCTCGGAAAAGTTACTTTTCAGGGTTCCTCGTGAGAATTGAGACCATTTTCTTTCAGGAGATGTCAAAGATGGATTGCGTTGTATTTTATTCGTTCGGTTTTTCTTTGTTAGATTTTGCAATATATCGGTAAATTATTTACAATGATAACATTAACAACGGATTAGGTACAAGTGGATCTATTATAACTAGATTAGCATATTATAGTAGTAAAAGAAATTAAATAGTCCACAAAAAATATTTTCTCATACGTATGTTAAATGTTACTTTAAATATTTATTATATATATATTGATTGTATTTATATTAGTTAGTTATATAATTTGACAGTAACTAAAATAAAGAAGTTGATTTACGTACCTTATTACATGATATTATTCTAGACATGTTTTTCTGTATACAGCTGATATTAAAAAAAAAGATCAATGCAACATTTTATTGACACGATTACAAAATTCAAAATTCTTAATCGAATACAGATCCGCAAGTATTAAAAGCGGGGGGTCGGTCGGCGGTTGGATTTCAAGTTTAAATTGCTTACAACGTGTCAGTAGTATAGCTTGATAGATCGCCGATTGTATCTCGAGATAAGTGTACACTTCTATGAGATAAGTGTACGCTTAACTCCTATTTTAATTTAAAACTGACACTGGAAAATACTGATAACTTTCCTTGTATTTTTATATTAGACATAGCGAATTGCAGCTTTGTGTGTAGATACATTGATTATAAAAATTACAGGTTATTTCCCTTGTGTAAGACGCGTTCAACTATTATCATGTGCATTAGAATTACAAATGAGCAGTGACTATGCGTAGCCGGTGCATGACAGAGAATATTGCCTCAGCGTAGCTAAACTTATGATCAAGGATAATATATAATAATATTCCCTGGAACTACGTTTTCTATTCAGACATGGGCTCACCGTGAAGACGCGTGAATAATAAAATTGTTATCGAGATGTATTTGATAAAGTCGACGATTTATGCTGTTTGTAAAATTATTTTCACATTTCTATCCGTTTGATACGAATTGCGTATACTATGACTGTTGTCTATGTTCGAGTTCGTTATAACTGTGGTGGCATAGGATATATTGTGTAATTCACTTATTGTTTATTTATAATTTTCGTAGGTAGTTGTTATTCAGAATGTTCAAGTTGAAGTGAACTGTGAAATAATTTTCCAAACAAAAAATAAAACAATAATTTTAAATGCGCATAATATGAAAGCTAAACCACGAGATAGCTAACAGACGGTAAATATTAAAGGGAACTTTTCTTGCTTTTTTAAAGGAAGTTTTCTTTATCCGACGAATAAATCGAAGGTGGGAGGGAGAAGTTACCCGACGGAAGTAGAAATCTGTTGTTTTATTCATGAAAAATAAAGAAGGGAAAAATAAAGCACGCCAAACAATTGCGCGCACTTTAAAACTTGCTTGCTTCAACTACAGCACTTGAACTTACAAATCTTATTCCGTATTTTAATCTATAAAATAACCAAAGAGGAATACTACTTAGATTAACATTAAAAAAAGGTCATTATTTGTATATAATTGTTCTCTTTTTAAATGTTTGTTAAGAGTTCTCTTTTTAAATGTTTGTTAAGACAAACGTTCGTAAAGTTTGGAACAAACAATCAATCAAAATCAGTGAACAAAATGGCAAAGCAAACTAAACCAGTGAAGTTCGTGACAAATCCTCACGCACAGTATCCATTAAATAATGCAAATTTCTTGTAATCCCCACTCCGCGAAACATCTCCTCGCTGTTCCGATTGAAATATTTAATTTTCATAAAGTTTGTATTAGACGAACAAGTTTGCAATGCTGCGAGTTTAACTACATTCTTAAGCGACTGTTTTGTTTACAATTTTCCACATTCAATATGACATGATTAAGGCGAAGGACGAATAATGCTTGGAAAAAAAATTTATATTTCATCCTCGTTCGTAATATACATACATTGAAAGATGTATGACATGTTTAACATTCCATTTAGGATGTCTGTTAGAATTTTGAAACACATTCGGATAGCGATTGTCTACATGCAGCAGTTGACGGGAGTCGGACAGAGAAATTTGCATATCACCAATATTATATCGTCACGCGAAAAACGTATCCCTTACGCCTGTGTACACATGAATGACGCGTGATGCTGCCGACCTTCCCTGACGTCATCCATCATTCGACGTGGCGCCTGCACCTAGACTCATGACAGCCGCGCGATCGGCGGGGGTGTTTACGAGCAAAACTATGGAAATCGAACTTTAACAGTAATAATTTAGAGTATACATTCAAACGGCACGAAACTCGTAAGGTGGCACTCCACCGCCCCGCAGCTAGGGAGGATCCCTGTCAAACGCTGGCGAAGAGTTTGACAGACGCGGGGCGAGGAGTATTTGACATGAAGGGGCTTGTTTGATACCGGGGGTGAACTGACAGCGGGGAGGGGGACAAATTCTGCCCGGTCATGAATAGGCAATGGGTTCGGTTTATTTATAAAGATTGTTAACAAAACATGAGCTGTAAACTTCTGCAAGAATGAACATCACCCGCGCTATTAATGGACACAACAAATATCGCTCCTCTCGACCTTTAGTTTATCAACTGTAGAAGTAAGAGATCATTAAAATATATCATATTCCAGAGATAATATTTGCATACCCTTTTTCCCATTTATTATCTATTGTAAGCTTCAACAGGAAATAACAGAGCGGCAAGAGGACTTTATCAACGACAATTTAATTCAAGCAACCGCAACGAAACCCTCGAGCATCTTGTTAGGGGGAACAAAATCCATAAAAGACAAACTCTTGAAGCCAACGTTGAGAACAAAATTTGATTATTCCGCGAGGTTGGCCTATCGCCAGCCTTTAACTATTTATCACGCTCGGCTCTCCTCACTTGACGGTTTACAGGGACGCTAAGCATCTACTAACAATCTTTAAAAATATCGATTGAATTGCCCGCATATGATCCCGCTACATAATTAAACATTTTGATATTTCTTTTGTACTAACCGCAAGCCAAACTCTTTATTTAATATTATATATTTATATAATCAGATAGAAACAATGAGTATTGACTGTGAAGGTTACGATAGCAACAACAACCTGGCTATCAGTTTAATTTATTTCCTATCAATGTAGGTCTGTGTCAAATAATAGATACCTACGTCTAATTTGGCGACATGAAAAATAAATATAATGTGAATTACTCTTTAATTAATTATAATACTGTTACAGCTGAAATTAATTTAATATATGTATGTGTTTTTCGTGTTTTATGCGTTTTCTTGTTGATACTTACCGTGTTCTATTCTAAAAGTGCATAACTTTATTAAAATTTGATTTAATATAAAATAGATATATGATTAAAAATATATATATATAAATCCAGTATATGTATTATCTTTGTTACATTATCCTAGCGAATTTGATTCAGGGTGTGGTTTAATAAACAAAGTACAACATGTTGACATGTCGCCATCTTCCTATCATCTGTCAAATAATGTCAGTCATTTGTCAAATGCAATCTGCACAGCGAGTGTTATTATGTTACTAACAATACACATTAATTATATTAATTGAAAAGTTTTTACGATGTACCTCAAATATATTATATCTTATATTTTATATTTTTATATATATTTTTTGAATCAAACCCAAATATTATAAGACTATAAACCTTTTGCTTATACAATAAAGCGTAGCAACAGTAATATGTCAAACGGCAGCATATGGTTATTCGGGTTCCTCATCCTAAGCGCATATAAACAAGGAACACCGAATATAAGTGGGTCTTCGCTCGGTTCGATGCCGTCATTTCTTTTATATTTTTTCATCAATGTCACACGTGACGCCAGAATGTCATTTTCATTGGATGAAAAAAAAAATTATTAAGACGGCACCGTAGGCCGCGATATTACAATTTTTCCAGTAGTGAAATATGGAAAGTGATTTTTTACGAGAAAATAACAAGGTGAATACGGCGGGCGGATTAAAAGTCGCGCTTAGAGAGGGTTGAGTAAGATTTATTAATATAAAGGCAGTTTTTACGTCATGTGGCCTAATGCAAAGATTATCGTAATTGTAGCACATTAAAGTCTCAATTTATACCGTAATCTTATCGTGGTTTTATTAATTACAGTATAGTTTTATCCGCAACGAATACGACCGCGATAAAGCGCCGTTATGATAGATAATAAAAGAAAGAAGTTCGAAGCGATATAAAACAAAAATATTATTTACCGACGACTCGGGAGTTACGTTAGATTAAATTGCTATATATTAATAGTTTCATTAATAAATTACCTTACTACTTACACTTAATGCAATACTTGCGAATTTATTAACGTGTAATTGCCTAGTCAACTAATTATATGAATTATATTTAATAATTACAATAAAAAAATTATTAAATCGTAATGATTCAACTCATAATTAAAATATTGTACAATTAGTATAACTACAACTTTGGAATTTTAATGTCCTATAATTTTATATAAGTAATTATAAATAAGTACTATTATAGTGATTATTTCTTTTATATTTATTATAGCACTATCCTACTGCCATTTTACTAGCTTTCAAGAGCTTAATTTTTTGAAAAACATTCTACGCATCATACACATTTTTACAATTTCTTTAGCAACAACAATTTCTTAATCAAAAAATAAGTTTCGTCTATGAAGAAAACTTTTATTGAACAAAAAAAAAAATATGCAGGTCTCTAAATACAAACGAATTTAATGTTTATATTACCTTTTTTTTGGGTTTTAGCCGTTATTTTTTTAAACCATGCTTACAATTTTGACATTAATTAAAACTACAGATATAATTACCGCTACCGAATGGTATTTGCGTAGGGATCGAGTGTCGATAGTAGCGGCAGATGTGCGTTGTGATTGTCTTCCCGGCATGATTGATGATCTACGTCGTGCCAGCGGATAGGGTTGTACAAACACTTTTAATAATCGTTATATTTTATATATTAAAATATATATAAAATAATATATTCACTATTTCGTTCATATAAAACAGATAATTAAATTATTTCGTCTTTTAAGTGATATATATGAAATTCTATCCTTTACGCAATTTCTGAATAAAATATTTGTAATAAATCCCATGCTTGATACTTGCAATTGAAGCAAATTATTTTTTTAACTTGTTAAATGTTTCTCGACGACGTTTTTGCATGCGCCATTAATATTTTTTTATTGAGTTAAAACCTTATGCCTTTGTGAGGCGTTGAAAAGATTTACGAGTTGCTAAGCGTTTTACAAGACTGCAAATTTCTTTAATTTAAATTGTCTTGATTTCTTATGTGTAGATATGTAAAAAAGGAAAAATAAACTATTCCCAATTGCTATTTCTGTTTTACGTTTCCCGATATAATAGGTAATGTATGGAAAGTACCAATGACGTTAGATATCCTAACCATCTTAAACAAACTATGGATAAGAATTAATAATATAAGTAAAGTTGTATATATAACAAAAATATATTATTTATTAAAATATTTTGCACCAAATATTGTCAACATATTTACATTGACTCAATGAAATATTTAATTCTTAAATATTTATCACATTTCAAAAACAATAAAAGAACAATAGATTTAAATAAAGACGTAAACAAAACAATTAAGAACATACAAACAAATAGAAAAATGGTAAATAACAAAACAGGAGTGGAATAACAAAATATTCAAATGAGTTCTCTTCACTGATCCTGATTGACAGCTACTCTGACACCCTTTACTTAGAGTTAGCTCCGCCTCCAAAAATTTACCTACTATTCGTATTAGTATAACAAATATTTTCTTATATAGTGTAAATTAAATTGAATATTTTATTTATATTATTAGAGCACCTGACAACCCTATCTCACCATTCAACTCACGTTTATTCAATATAAGCAAACTCAAGCATAGGCCACAGTAAAAGTACTTTGCCGAAATATTCCACATTCGTCAACTGTTGCCTTAGCAATGATTTCAATGTGTCTCGGGTATAATATGGTTTGTGTATCATTCTAAGAGAATGGAGATTTCATAGAACATTTTATTGTTATGAGCTTGAGGATTTATTTATCAAATTCTGGACTTCATGTTATAATCATGTTTGTACATGAAATAGATTAAATAAAAAAAATATGTGTTGCTAGAGTGAAAAAAATTAAAAAAAATGGTAATAATCTCACATAATAAAAAGCTTGACATTGTGGGTCACAGTCTTGTATTGTATTGTCTTATTTGGTCTTTACCTCTTGATATGTACCTACTTAGTTCCTAACTGAAATATTTAACTTTGTTCCAATTTGTTATAAATTTTGAATAAATTATGTTGAGTACATAAATTCATTACTGTTTTATGGAGTGGTGATAAAGGAAAGCACTTATATTATTTTAACAATCGCTTACTTTATAAAGTAAGAACATTATCCTTAAGCACAACAGACCTTCAGATTCGTTATCATCATTACTTCTGGCGCCATCTTGTAGGCCCAGGGCACTACCTACACTCACGAATTAGTTTTAAATTCATTGTAAAGTAGAATAAGTAAATATATTTTATTATGTTTAATAAATACGTTAAATAGAAAGGGATTTCTATATTTGTAGCTTATGAATGAAGATTCATGTAATTTATTGTTCATGACAGAACCTAAACTCATTTTACTTTGAAAGGTTGCTTGATATTTTGAAAGCATGTAGCTAGAGGGCGCTGAGGAAAAGAAAACTGTGTTCACGAAGCATTGGGAGGAAAAGTAGATTTACAGGAGATTATTGCTGTATCACATAATAAACTTATTGATAAGATTTCGTAGACGTAAATTTGGAAGCTGAGCGCATCCCGCAACATGGCTAATTATATAATTATGAAAACGATAGATAAATTATCATTTGCGACATAACACTTAACATCTATTAGAGTAAAAAGATTCTTTATGACATTACATTATTGATCGTTAAATGTTGTATATAAATTCTTATATATTTTTTTTTGGTGCAGATAAATTAAAAATTTTGTGCTGAACTAACCAATATAATATTTACACAAATAAGTAATTAAAAAAATTATTAAACATAAGACAATAAATATAAGCTATCTCGTAAATACTCTTCCTATTAGACTCATTCAAAATATTGTAATAAATATATACGTATGAACAGATTTAAAAATAACCTTAAAATTAATTACAATTTTTCAAATTCATAAAAATTTCACAACTATCTAGGATACTCTATCATAAAATCAAATTTTGATCGAAATGTCTTGAATAAAAGAAGATTAAGTAACTCAAATTTATATAAACATATACTATATATTTGGAATAAGTAATGTCAAGATGTATCCATAAGTAAATGTGCGCAAAACATGAATTAAGTATAATGATTTTTAATTTAGAAGAGCAAATAATATAAATGCAATTTATATAATTTTAAATAATCTGACACATTTCTAAAATTAAACTGCAATCGTATAAACTTGTACTTAAAATCAAAACCTCCTAAATAACAACACCTAATTAACTAATATGGTCACCTCGGCTATAGTAAACCTTAATCTAATTAAAGGTAGTGAGTAGTAGGGGTATATATAAGGGAAAATTTTTAACCAAAGCAATTAAAAGTAATTGAACCTTCTCAACTTACACTGCAAAGGAACAATTCCTGATTTATTAATTTGCTAAGAATATTTTCGAAATGTCAGTCTCAACATCAATTTCGAATGCAGCTCAGCCAGTTTTCAGTCCAACTAATGCCAGTGATGACCAGTGGCTATCAACCAGCAATCTGCAACCCCGGAACGAGACGGTAATTCATTTGAATAATCATATAATATTTAAAAAAAAAGACTTTCTTGGAGCAATCTTCTATATAATAATAAAATAAACCTAATATATTACATTTTTTTTTACAGAATTTTATAACAGGAGAGCCACAGCAATATAAAGTAAATCAAATTAATTATAACAACACTAGTGCTTTTTATAATGCACCTGATATTCCAAGTACTCATGTAAATTCTTGCAACGGCCCTATGACTTATAATCCAAATTATATAAACACTTGTCCACCAAATCCAGTTTATGGGCAAGAATTTAGATACGAACCATCACAAACTGCTCATCCTAATCCAGGAGTTATGTTTTTGGGTCCTCGTGGAACTATTGGGACTATGAATTCTTGGAGTAACTCAACCAACAGCAGCAATCGTTTAGTATCTAGGCCACTGAACGGGAATAAACCGTTAAGTGGTGGTGTAAAGAAACCGAAACGTATTCGCACAGCATTCACTAGTTCTCAAATGATGGAACTAGAAAACGAGTATACAAGGAACAGATATCTAGACCGCAGCCGTCGCATCGAACTGTCTGAGATATTGAATTTAAACGAACGCACTATTAAGATTTGGTTCCAGAATAGAAGGATGAAGGAAAAGAAAGATAGAGCTGAGAGTCTTGAGGACACTGAAGCCTCAAGCACTACAGAGCTACCCGATCACCAAGATTATCCTGGACAGATGATCATGTATGGCCAATATCCCCAAAACTTATACGGCAGAAGTAATATTTACATTGAACAGTATCCAGTAACATCAACTCCTCTGACGATGCCGACTAATGAAGTCCAATTAGTTAATAGTATTCCTGAATCGGTTCTTAATACATATCCCACGTATATGGTTGAGAATAATTCTGATATAGTCGAGAATTTCGATATTAAAGAACCAGAAATGAACGTGCAAATGCAAGGGTATAATAACAATAAAATTGAATTGATCGATTCCAAAGAAACGACCCAAGATTCGGTGCCTCAGTCAGAGAGTAGTACAAACGACGCTGGTAAAGATGGCTTTAATGGTCCCAATTGGGATTTATCTTGGATCCGCAGCATTCATATGGACGAAGAACTTTGAAAATATTACTTTGTAATTTTATAAGTTGCTATTATGTCTAATTTATGGCTATTATCTTATTTTATTCAATAAAATATTTCCTAAAAATATGGACTCAAATTTTTTAATCTACATTTAATTAAGTAAACTGCAAGTTATGATGCTTATGATAAAAGTGATAATAATTTATTAAACGCGTAGATAAACGAGAGAAATAAATATGTTTCTTCTCTAATTCCCTTCTGTATTAATTATCTTTCATTTATTTAATATACATTAATATGTTAAAAATACATAATAGCAGTGTAAGGTTGTGATTTTATAAGATAAAATATTTTTTATTATTTTAATAATTAATATAATTACAATTAATATGTAAAGTTGTATTCTTTTTGGTTAAGTTTTTAGTACGTAGGTAGAATAAGTTAAGCATAATAAAAAAATTAAATGTAATTTATAACTGTAATAATATATATATCGGCGCAAGCAGCTTCAATGACGGATGCAACATGGAAATAACTGGCACCAATTATTATAACACCTTATTGGTCGTCGTTACTATTGTTAAAAGTAAAACGAAATCAAAGAGAATAGAACTATGTTTGAATTCTGGTTTAAATATGACGTCTGGACGCACGACAGCGGACTGCAGAGTTCAGCGAGTGCGGAGCATAAAGAACCTTCGAGAAATACAAGAACATTTAGAAGAATTGAAGTTTCATTTTAAAATATCTGGAACTTACTGAAACAAGTGACATTAGAGACGTCAGCGAGGGTGGCGTCCTGTCTTTAAAATAATGAATTTGTAATAAAATCCGATATATATGTTGTAATTTGTTCATAAAATAGGTAAATCAATATCTTATTTCACAGAAATGGGTTTGTAAACCGTTTTTCATAGGAAAATTTGAATCAATGTTTTCATTTAAATTATAGAAACAGTAAACATTAGACAACAACAGTGAATAGGATAGATATAAAATAACTGATTTAAACTACTAGGCTATTTAAGTGGGAAACAAAAAATAATATTGTATAAAACTATAACAACAAAGTTTATCGAATATTTCCTGTCTGATCTAAGATTAAATAATAAAAATACTCAAAATCTATATTAGTTAATTAAATAATAGCTAATTAGCGTATAAATGGTGACTTAAAACATCGCATTTAGAATCTTGAATTTTGATTCACGCAAAACCGCACATGAAGTAATTAAAAATCCAGAAACCTGATTCACTGTGGAGCCACAGGTTCGGGGGTCTCCTTAACCACCTCCAAGAGAATTGGGATTTTTCGTATCGAAATCTCTAGCGACTTTCGATCCCGGAGTCACTTACTTGTTAAGGCCAGGTTGAGCTTCAAGAAACTTGGTGCTCTGAACGAGCGAGCGAGGCCGAACTGCACGCCGGTGCAAAAATATAATTGCTGTATAAATCGCCGGCTAACCTCAAATGTAATATCTACTGTTTTCATCTCTGGGCAGGTGCACTTGCGTACCCAATAAGACTTTTTGACACAGTTCAAAAACGAGATGTGAGAATTGTTGAAGATTACATACACAGACGGACAGACAGTATTAAACCCTTAAGTCTCTGGAGAGATCTGGCTTCTCTATGTGTATTCTGCCGCCTATTTGATGGGATATGTTCCAAGGGCTATTTGACTTGATGCCATAGGCCACTTTTATAATAACACCACTCGCTATGGATAGGGAATTCGACCTCACAGCTTAGCTGTTCATTGGTCGCGGACAGTGCTGTTTTAGAGGAATTTCCACTCGGGAACGTTCGCGCTATAGAATAAACTCTTGCCTAGATTTTCCAAATGGACTACGCTATAGGGTTTTTCAAGAAAGCAGTGAATAGATATTTTAAGGGGTGGGAACGTTCAAACAATACTCTTGGTATTACAGACGTCATTGAGCTGTTTCTATAATCTGGTTATTTTTTTTTTAATATATTCTTCATGATGTTTTCCAAGGGCCGCTTGTATATGAAACCTCATTTTAAATACTTACGTGACGTCATCATTAAAAAAAAAAATAAAAGCCTCCTTAAAATAATCTAATATAAACTTCATTTATATTACATAATATGATGATTTATTACTGATAATGAAAATTTTTTTATATAATATCAAATAATTATACTTGTTAAATTTTACTGAGGTGTCACAGCTAACGCTATTAAGCTACAGTTATTTCTATCGCATCATATAATTATGTTATCTCACGTGCCCTTATTTTAATTACTCTTATCTTTATTCTACGCCAATTAAACTAGAACGATATCTACTTTTAATAAGAGTATATTTAATAGGAACACATAGCTTCGACGTATGTATCATGAATAAATAAAACAGAAAATATAAAAACTTTAATTAATTAAAGCTCTAATTATTTTAAATTCAAACAGACAATTTTTGTGCGTTTATGAATGCAGTTTATTTTAAAATAACGTAATTATCTGAACTAATTATTATAAAAGCACACAACAAGCTAATAAAAATGTATAATAATGATGGATTATTATAATAAAACGTTGTTATTTGAAGCCAAGTAAAGTAAAGAAAACAAATTTATTTACAAAAATCTGTGTCACAAAGATAACTAATGAGGTTTTCTGTCGGTTTGACTCTTCTAAGACCATATTAAAACCAACTGTAAACATGGAATCAAACACTTGAATGGAATATTTAATGTAGGAGTATATTAATTAAATTATTTATAATGAGTATTCCAATATTTGATATGATATGATATGATAAATTAATTAATCGTTATTACTTCAAACAATTAATTAATGATAAGTCCACAACTAAGTCATTTGGTGGCAATTTATTAATGTTTCGAAATGATGCTTATATAAACGTTATAATTATTTATAAGTTCTTAGTCGCATTTCGTTGTAAGTACTGGGAGTAAAATTTGTTTAGTGATTCTAATTCAGTGAATAATTAAAATGAAATATTCAGTTTTAAAGCAATTGGCTAATGAGAGGCAGTTGAAGACAAATGACAAACCAGCTACAGTTCCACGTGAGGATGTACAGGTAATTGTAAGTTTTGTATATTTATAGAAAGAAAAGTTAGGTTACATAAAGCAACAAAAGCAATATTTTGATAGTAGACATAAAATTTACTGTTTAACATAATAATTTACTCCGACATAAAGTTTTTTCATCAGTATTCGGGCCTCCACTATTTATTATTACTTCATAAAAACTTGTAAATGAGTTATTTATTTTCGAACGATAGAAAATGTATTTCATAATAAGTTTTTTATTCAATATACTTATATATTGTTGATGAACGGCGATAATACTAAATATATTGTTACAGGGTTTATCGACACGTTATCACGAGAAGAAAACTCGAAGATTTCGTAGTGCATTCACAACTGATCAAATTAAATATTTGGAAAAACAATTTCAAAAATTTCCATATATCGAAAGTGGTAGTCGAAGAGCGATTGCTAGTGTATTAAACATTCCCGAGAGGACTGTAAAGTTTTGGTTTCAAAATCGAAGAATGAAAGAGAAGAAGGAGTCTCTTATTAAGGACCTAGTCGGTGAGGGACAAAGCAAAATTAATGGAAATCTTATTGATGACAAGATGGACGTCAAAACTTTTAATTACCAATCCCATTCTGGCCATTTGTCATATCAATTGAAACCAATATTAGTATGTCCAGATAAAACGGATAGCAGTTCCAGCAATGTTATAAATTGTTCTAAGGAATTTTCTAAATCAGTTCATGAAAAGCAGAGTATTGAAGGGAGGAATTTGGAAAACGTGAAAATATTACAATCGAACCTTATTAAAGCCGAACCGACCCACATAAATGGCACTACAAATGTCAACTTGTTACGAAAAAATATATGTGGAACAAAATTACCAACAAGGAATATGCCAGTGAACCAGAAGTTAAAAAATATAAAAGCGAAAGACAGAAACCCTATGGACTATAAATTAAAATCTTCTTCAAATCCAGAAGTTTGCCAACAGTATTATTATCAAATACCAAACGATCAAAGCTATGCGGCATTTCGGGTAAATCCATTAATCCAACATCCATCTGCACCAGGTAACATTGTTTGGAGACCTGTGAACACATTGTCTGTGGTACCCAACATAATAAATCCGTCGCAAATGATGGCCTATGATAACAGATATTTGCCACTCAAACAGAATCTTCCGAAAGATCAGTGCAAATGTAATTGTAAAATTAATAATACACAGGAAATGTCCCCTTATATACCTTACAATGTATCAACTATACCATCAAAATATTTATTGACTATGCCATTTAGTAATAATTTTGAATAATTTATTATTCACGAAGATCTATTTATTTTGTTTATATTATTTTTAATTATGATCAATAAAAAAAACAACGGATATTGTTTAATAAAATTTTTAATTATTTATTTATTCCACTATAATATACATGTGCACCTAGCTTATGATATAAATTATATATGTAAACTATGAAATGAAAAAATAAAAACACATTATAAAATAATTACATTTCTTCTAACAGGATATAAAATGTCTTAGAAAACAGCAAAGGAATTTGTACAGGTAGAAAATAACACGAATAATAATTTGTCAAGCATTAAGAAAAAATAATAATAGAAAATATATTAACTTATAATTATGTTAAGTAAAAATAATTTCTTATAATTAAAAACGAAATCATTAAAAACTATATTAAAGATCATTATAAATAATTCACTGAGTAGCGTACTAACGTAACAACCACTAATTGAAACGCCATGTAATAAACTTACGTAATTACATATAAAGTAATTTATAATTGGTTCCCAAGTTATACTTACAAGATATTTTAAAAAATTTAAAGGAAATTCAAATCGAACGCAGTATCTGACCAGCTATTACCTGTTTCCTGTTTCTGATCAACATGTTCCATGTGTGTGTAGTTGTATTCAGGCACAGTATAAGGATAGTACTGGGTGGGATATACATTGATATCATTTCTGAAATAATCACTTGTGTATGAAGGAAGATAGTTAGGATATGATGTCTCCTGTGGATAATACGATGTTTGAGGTTCCGAAGCAAGGTTTTCTTGGTAATATCCATAATTGGGGATCTGTTGGCTTGGGTTATAATTAAGGGCTGGACAGTTATATTCACTTTCTATTCCGTTTATTCTCTCCGGAGGAGGGGTAATGGATTCCGCAGCACAAGATTCACTTGACGAATCACTCGACAATGATGATTCCTTCTTTTCCTTCATCCTTCTATTCTGGAACCACACTTTAACGCATTTTTCGCCAATATTTAAACATTCCGCAAGTTCCTTGCGACGTTCTGCATCGATGTATTTTGATCGTGAGAAAGTTCTTTCCAACATTTTCAGCTGTTCTGTTGTGTAAGCGGTTCTGTTACGCTTGCTCTTCTTTTTGATAGTTCTTGTAACATGTGAATCTGCAAAGAGAACAAAGCTTTTTAAAAATAAGTCGTTAAAAAAAAATCTAGTGACAGTTATGGTTGGACTCAATAATATTTTTATATTATCAATATAACATCCCGTTAATTAGAAAAAACAAATGCAATAGATGCATCATAATACTATTTTACATATCGCAAGCAATATTAAAAAACTTCTAAAATAAAAATCAAAAAGGGTACACAAAAGTTTTGAACAAAGCTTTACCTCTTGATGGCCTATATTGTTCCGATTCTGGCCAAACTGTGGTAAACGGTTGATTTTCCCAGCAATTTATCTGAAGTAATAATAATATTATTAAAATAGTTACTCCACTTAATTATACTTTCATATTGAGAAATAGTCAATTGTTTTCTTAAAGCATTTAGAAAAATAAATACCTCATTTTTATTAGAGACTGGAGTCAATGTAGTCATTAAAACGTTGTGAAACATATTAAAAACTAAAATTAGTGAAATCAAATCAATTTTAATTAAAGTCGCACGCTTTGTGTGGAGTACAAGTAACTTATGACGCTGGCTACTCCTGATATGAGCGGAATTTAATAAGTACCCACGAAATAGAAAAAGTTGAAAACGCGATCTGAGAAACATTCATTTTAAATTTTGAACCTGTTTCAGTTAGATATTTCAATTGAAATCCTCCTGTAATTTAGCGGATCAAGAATCCAAAACGAAAGAAATAAAGGTTAAACAAAATATATAAGATACATTTTCATTTATATTGAAAATGTATCATGAGAAAAAAATTAAATTACGACCAAGATTGTCGTTAAGTATTAGGTTGTTTTGTAAACAACAGATTATTGACAGAATAATAATTATAAAAAAAATAAGATGACCAATAAATTATTATGTAACTGTAAATATAAATGTAAACAACATAACAATGCAACCAGCACTCATTTGTTAATGAGGAATGGGCTCAATAAGGTAAAGGATTAATCCAGGAGATGTTCCTAATGACCTTCAACTATATAAAGGCTTGAATAATGTCAAAGTATATCATTTTCATGTAAAGCCTTTAAGGGTAAAGTTGAACATTACACTAGCAGAAAATAATATGGCAGTTTTTAACAGTTTTACAGACTCATGTGAGAATATTGCAACGAGCAGTATTTTAGAATATTACAATACCGTTGGGGAATATGTAAGTGTGAATACAGATTTATCTTATGCTAGCATTAGTGAAATAAAAACAAATTTATAACACAGTTTTTAACTTGCAGGTTAAATCTACAATACCACAGTTTGGCAGCAACGATCATACTTCTCAGAAACCATTGGTTGTGATTAAGGATGTAAGTGTATTAATGTATGTTTTGGCAGTAAATACACACGTATTTAACACTAAAGAACTTATTATTTTTACAGAATAATGTTAATTTGTGGCCGAAGCAGATGGTAGCTAATAGTTCGACATCTCAATATGCTTGCACGTTTAAGGATAAGAAGATGAAATATGTTCATAACCACATTCCAAATAAGGTAATTTTAAAATTAATTACCCTCATTAATAGCTATAAATAAAATGTCGTTTTTTAAATTATTTGCAAAATTTAATTACTAAAACCAAAACCTATTTTTCAGAATTTTCAGAATACAAATAATATGCTACTTAATATATCGTATGTCCAACCAACTATCTGTAAAGTTGAGACGAGGAAACAACTCTACTATAATTCAAGTGAGTATTTATATTTAGATTAAATACAATCAGCACTTTTTCAGCGACCATAACGATTTTTTTTAATTTTCCAGACAAACATAACTCATTGAAAGTTAATATGAAAAAGAAGAGAAAGCGAACTATATTCACAACAGAACAAATTATTGCTTTGGAAGCAATATTTCAGAAGAAGCCTTATATAAATCGCGACGAAAGATTAATGTTAATGAAAAAATTGCAAGTCAGTGAAAAATCCATAAAGGTTTGGTTCCAAAATCGTCGCCGTTTGACCGATAAGAAAGACAAAGATTACGAATCTGATTCCCCGTCTTCAGAAGATTCCTCTGAGATGACGGGTGATAGACTTACATATATCGAATCACAAATCAATAAGAATACGGATGAGCATGGATACGTCACCTTAAATGACAGAGTGATGAGTGATTTAGTTCATGTTATAAATGATTATTTGTCTAAAGATGTATCATGGAGCCAACCCTTATGTGATGATAATAAAACAACAGTTCTGAATGACGGAGTCCATGGCAACATAGTTATGTACGAACCGATATCACCAGTGAGCTTAACAGATATTTTGGATGACTTCATTTAAACATTTTAAATTCTCAGCTTAGTTTTTATTGTTGTTTAGAATATTCCCAGTTTTCTATAAATTTAATATATAAACTCCATTATGTACTTATATTCTATTTCTTATCGAATATTCATATTATTTAATTTATGACAGCAATTAACAACCTGTTTATAATGTCTGTCGTTAGCACTTGTTGTGTAAAACGGTATTTAAGAAAAGAATTTGCAAGTGAAAGAACTTATGTAATTTTAGTCCTATTTAATTCCGTATACTATTTTAATATGAGACAATTTGAAAAAATACTTCATTTGAGATTAATAAATAATATTACGCAAAATATTATTAGTTTTTTTTTTTTTTACAACACGTGTTACATATTGTACTTAATATTTAACTAAAACAAATTTACACATAAATAAAAAAATTCAAAAAAATATTTAAAAATAGTCTTAGAGTGAAATGTACGAAGAAAACTTGTTAGCTGTCGAAGAGGTTTGTTGATTAGACGTCTCTGCTGATGATAAATAAGCAAAGTAAGGATCTTGAGATATGCTTGATCTTGTGTGAACGGTATTATCTTCGAAAGCAGATGCTGAAAGAGCGGGAATAGTGCTGGCGTAACCATATGCATCTGTAGTTGGAATATGCATAACCACTCCGTTTGAAAGCGTGTTATAATATGGAGATCCAGTTGGGCATCGAGTCATGTCTTCGGCGAGTTTTAGATTCATCCCATTAGGTACGTAACTATCCGATTGTAATAACGACAATGTGTGAGAAGTTTGCTGCAATGATTCATCGCTGTTGTATCGATAAACCTCAGATATCGGTGAGTAACCGCTCCGGCTTGCTCCTGTGTAGTAGGACGAGTAAGATAAGTTAGGTGTATATGCTGGCAATTCTATAGTGCTCTGAGAACCAGGTTTAACAACTGATTTAATCGGACTAATTGAAGAATAATCGGGAGGTCTTGGTATAGTTTCGTTGGTTGGAAGATACATTTTATGATGAGTTGCATGGCTTTCGTTAAGTAAACGTCTATGTCTATCATGACCT
Organism: Danaus plexippus; assembly: GCF_018135715.1. Lineage (NCBI taxonomy): Eukaryota > Metazoa > Arthropoda > Insecta > Lepidoptera > Nymphalidae > Danaus > Danaus plexippus. The sequence goes on along the minus strand of NC_083539.1, from coordinate 6,412,569 downwards.
CCGCAGCCACGACTGTGGCTCAATTTATGATCCTGAGTTGGAGACATTTCCTTAGAACTTGTTGTAGGACTGTTATCGTCTACGGACGAGCTTGGTTTATTGTGTTTATTATCTTTCTTGTATTTCATCCTCCTATTTTGAAACCATATTTTGATTTGGCGTTCCGAAAGCTGCAAATAATTGGCCAATTCTATTCTCCTAGGACGACACAAGTATCGATTTTGATGAAACTCATTTTCCAATTCTACAAGTTGGGAACTTGTGTAAGCAGTGCGTGCTCGTTTTGTAAAACCTTTTGGATATGATGATGAATCGGTAGACATATCTGTAAATAAATAAATATTTTTTTATTTAAGAAACATAAAAAGTTATTATAAGTCTATACACAAAATTGTATTACATTAATTTCATTTGTAAATAAATAGGGATTTTACCGTTAGATATAGAAGAGGCTGTACTGATGACTTGACTACTAATCAGCGAGTTTTTTTCACACCAAGAAGAATTCTGAAATACCACACGAAATTCCAAATGAATTTAACTGTAGACAACCTTTCATGTAGACTGTATATGATAAAGTAATAAAGAAAATTAAGGTTGCATCTAAATAGTCACTATCTATAACAATATTAAATTGTCATTATGATTCCGGTTATTTTGCGGTAAATCAGTTTGACGACAGTAATTTTAGTGTGTTAATAGCAAAAGTCGCCTTTAATGCTTAAAAAATAAAGTCTACAATATAAATTTTAAGGTGATACCTGTCCGGGAAAACTAGATTCGTTAATATCGCTTTCTTCCCTTTCAGCATTGTTTACAACATCATTGTCCAAATCACTTCTTTGGTGACAAGAAATAGTTTCGTTATTTGAGTAATTCCTTTGAAACACAACTTCATTTCGAATTTCTGATTCGGTTACGTTGAAAATATCTGCGCTCTTTGGTATCATATGGTCAGAAATTCTCTCTTCACCATAATTATTTTGAGAACTATTACTTATATTGTCATAGTTCGGTATTTGATACTCGTATCGGGATTCTAACTCGTCTTGAGCGTTGGCCACATTGTAGGCTTGTTGAAGGCCAAGTATGTCATGGATACTAAATCCTGTTGAATCTCTAGAATTATAATCTGGAACGAAGGGATTTGAGATTGACGAAAGCACTTCGGTTTTACAATCCGGATAGGTATTCTCTTGAGTGTTGTAGCTATTGCCTTCAGAAAGTATATCTTCAACGCCGTGTGACGTTAAAGAGTTAACTCTGTAAAAACTTTTTTGTGCCAATGTTATATGGCTGGTGTTGTGTATTTGACTTGTTTCAGCGTATTCAGATGAAATTGAGTCCTTAGAATCTTCGTCTGACCGATCACTTGGGGGTGGAGAATGGGAGCTTGAGGACATTTTACTTTAAACGTTAAAGACACTTCTTTTAATTAACGTCCGTTTATTATTCACTGATAAATAATCTCCGAGCAACAAGGCGACCGCACAGTTATAGATTTGTTTACAAAATACTTTTTTGTTCACCTGAATGTCGTTAATTTGGTAATGACTTTGTTCGTTTGTGTGCCACATAGACTTGCCTGATTTCTTTGTGTGCCTACGATAACGTGGACATACCGGGTCTCTGATAGGAAACAAATGCAAGATAATAGGTTAAAATATATCGGTAGCTAAAATTCTGGTCAGTACTCCTTGTATAAGATAATGTTAAACGACTTGGAAGTCTATCAGCTACTGTATTTTTAAGTGGGATGAATGATGATAATGAACGCCTTTAAAAGGAAAGATGTTAGTAAATTATGTTATTTCTGGATGATTTTTGATAGTAATAATACATCTTTAACATGTGCACCCAAAGCAGCTTCTAAGCTTTCACACATATTTTATACTACTGCAAGTAAATTTAAATACATTTCCTAAATATACTATTAATATATGATAAAGATAAATTAATAACGTTACTCAAATTTTCTAAAATTGTGTCAAAAAAAGTAAATAACGTTTTTTTTTATCTTAATTAAAATATAATTATGTAAATCTGGATATATTATGTTTACATTTATAATTAAATTCAAAATAAAACAATTCGTTACTTTAAGATACATGCCTTTCAACTGCTATATTTTGTATATCTTTTCTTTCCATATAAAAACATACATATTTCTAACAATTTGGGTAATTTCAATTAACGTGACCACAACTTCTTACGCAAGATGGTCTAGATGTAGTTAACCTACCTACTTACTAGCTTTGAACCCATTAAGATATATGTATATCAAATTATTGACGTATTGTGATTGGGTATTTGATTTGACTATTTTGACTAAAGGGTAATGCTTTTTAATTGTTTCCAATGCGTTGGGATTTATTATTTTATAAACCCGAAATTAATAATACTAGTGACCACGAAAAAAAAACCGAATGTTTATATACCTAACGAAAATACACCTAAAAACTTTAATAGTTTTTTTTATTATAAGATATAGCAGCTATCAGTTAAACTTTTGTTTTGAGTAGTGTGTATTATTTCGTACCAATAACTCTAATTTGTGTTTCAGTTACGGATTGAAACAGTTTGCCTCTATCTGTTTTTTCTTCCACTTAAAATATCAGTGTTGCAGTGCTAAAATGCTGTCAAGTTTATGTAAAAATATAATTAATTCATGTGCTCTTAGATATTATAGACGGCAATTTAATTCAATTATAGTTTAGTTAGTTATATTCATTAAAAACACCTTAATTCCTATAAATTATTATCTATGTAATAAATATTTAAAGATTTATTTATAAATGTATGAGTGAAATATCTCTGATTTTTAATCATAATTATAATAAAAATATAAATAAAAAAATGTAAGTAACATGCGCACCGAACCTTAAAAAAATAATCGCTCGATGTTGTATAGTTTTTATTGGCTTCGTTCAACAGTCAGCTGCTTGGCTGATCTTTTGTTATGAAGTGATAAATGAGTCTCGGTCGTGTGATTCAAAACCATACGCGGCTTACCTTTACCTTTATTATACTTGATGAAATGTAATGAATTTTATCCATAAAACTATGGCAATTTTGTTTGCTAATAACTTCGAAAGCGAATAATGTCTCATTATTCTCAGTCTTAAAGTTATGTTAACTCTACAATCTCCTCACCATATCCTATCCATTACATTGTGTACAGAATAAATAGGCAAGTTCATGTTTACTGTCTCTATTTATTGAGATAAAACATTTGTAAGAAATCTAAGCGTTTTGTTTTGTTCTGTCAAAGCTGGAGTTGAGATTGTCTGTTACAAATACTGCAACCGTTACCCAATAAATTTTGCTGTTTGGGACAAAAGCAAACTATTTTACAGAAGACCCTAAGCTCATAACGTCAGGACGATGATATATTACAATTTGACTCAAAGGGGACCCTTTTTTGTTCTCACTGTAATGGTTCTACGTTAATCGACTGGAGTGAGACAAATATATATTTATTTTAAAGGACTGAAAGGGACAGATGACGAAAGTGCATAGTTCCCGCCAACAGGGAAAAGTGATTCAGACATTGAGACTGAGATGGTTTATTCAATGTCAACAGTTGATGGTGTGAGCTCTAACGTTATGGATACCAAAAGTGAAATGCTTGAAGTAATATAAAATAACCAAAATTAATACACACAGTTATTCTTTGATAATTATCATGTTTAATTTGGAAGTAGGTTTCTTGTGTAACCAGTGGTAAAGCTATTTGCTGTGGAACGTGTACGTGTGTTCAAATTAACTAAATACCTGCCAATTAGTGTTACCTTTAAACAAAAGTTCTATCAATGTGAAGGCTTTGACGGTGTGATAGTTCTGTGCTTTCAGTAAAGATGGCGCTAGTACACTTGCATCGACATGTAAAACTGTATGTACATATATATAACGAGAAGTAATGAAATTTTATTCAAGTTAAATTTAATAATTTAAACATTTTTTTATCATAAAGATACCAAACTTCTTCTTTACAAATGCTCAGAAACTAACGCCCTCTGCACATTTTCTTTCGAACTTCAACAAAATTGTTATCATATAGCCAAATAGTGGATTTAAGACTAAAGAACAATGTAGATGTCATTACGCTTACAGTCTCTGATAAGCTAATATACTAACGTATTTTAACATGTCACTTTCTAATATATTAGATAATTCATGCTTATTGTTTTTATACTATATTATTTACTTTTTATTATTTCACTCAGATCTCGTCCTAAACTATCTGTTTTCACCAAAGATACCTTTCTACGTCAAATGTTACTCATCAATCCTTATATTAGATTGTATATATTAAATAAACATATATTTTATTTGATCCGTATTAATTTGTACAGATGTTTATAGAGATATATATATTTATGGGTTTTTTATATATTTTTTAAATCTTTCTCATCTTGTATATGTTCTTTACAAAAAAGCTAACTTGGAAGAAATCGCTCACAAGCGATAAGGTCGATTTTTGTACTTCACTATATTCTTTTTAGACGTTCTGTATTTAATTTCCCATGGATCGTGTATAATCAAGCATATTATACATATTTATTATATTTATATTTTTTGTATCTTAGAGATTGTTTGTGTTGATAAGGCCGACTTATAATCCTTTAACACAGAAATCGTTATAGCGGCTATGAATACCTACTAGGTATTTGATTAGCTTTTTGTGAAACTTTAAATAAAATATTTGATTTAATAAAGTAAACATTATATCAAGTTAGAAAGATTCTAACTTCATATACATCGTATAACGAAAAGACTTAAACGATTAGTTTAGAGGTTAAACGGTTATTTTGTTAAAGGCAATATGTACGGCCCATTGCGTTTTAGTTAAAAAGTAATTTGGTTACCTTTTTGGATCATAAAAATGATAAGGTTAATTTATTTAAAATATTGCAATATCAACGTGTTTCTCTTGAACTATATTTTTTTGCATATTGTTTTTAAATTTTCTTAACCATAAATATAATTACAAAGACATAAAAATCACTTTTTCTCTGTTTGTTACCACCATTATCGATATGACTACATATTTTGACTATTAATTTTATTGTACTCATAGTACTAGTACTACTAGTACCGAAAACAGAAAATATGAATAGAAATATCTTCGAAGAATCATTTAACCAGTTAGGAAGTAATTTCTCGTATTATAACTTACAATAAAACTTACTGTTAAAGTACGTATATAAATAATCCATGATCTTTATAAAATAAGTAACGTGAAATGAAAAAAAAAAAAACAAAATATATTTTAATATTTAACCAAACGAGTTACGTAGATGAAATGCAAAACTAAGGAATTAATATCCTGGAGAATAAACAGTTGGTTAAGTTATTCTTGCAGTTGCCAAGTTCAGGGGAAGTTGAAAATGACTTTGTACAGTTGGTAATGTTGAAGGCACAAGTCATGGGCGGTGTGACGATAATTAATTATCCAATTTTTTTTTGTTGTGCTAAAAATATGAGAAAATTTTGAAATGATTTTTTTTCGTAACATGCAAGTATTATTATTGCTATTATATATAAAATCAGTTAACATGTTTTTAAGATATTTTTTATGTATTTATTACTGATATGAATTTCGTAAGATCTTCGAGAAACGAGTGAGTTATATGTAAAATGCTAAATATGCACAATGTGCTGTTAAACGGAGGGCATACCAGAGAGTTTTATTAAAACGGCTGACTGTGGACAGATGTTACGAATGCTCTGCTTCGCTCGTTAACACTTCCGAACTTCCGCCAGATCTTGATACAGACGGAGAATCATATCGCCTTTATTGCCTTTCCGTGATATTCGCGATCTCTTACATATCAAATTACATATGTAACACCAAAATGTTGATTTGGAAAGCAATTTTCACTGTTCCATGGTAATTTTACGACCGTTGTAAAATTCACCGTCCAATTATAGACGGGATAATTTATTTTTTATGTCACGGAAAGTAATCTGCTAAAAGAATATAAAACAGGCAACAATCATTCTGTTTTGTGGTGTATTAAACTCGATTCGGTTAAAAAAAATATATATATTTTTTGATAATTTAAGATGTATTTTATGTATATTCTTTTTATTATATAGCCTTACTGGAAAAATTATGTGGGCGTTACAAATTTGTCAAAGCCCTAGTGTTTATATGTATGTACTTAGTATTTACTCATGTATTTTGTTAAAGTTTATCTTTTGTACTAGTCTTATTTATATATAAATAATGGTAACTATTTTATTTGTTTAAAATAAGAATTTAGTTTTATTTAATTATGTATAAACATTTTTACATATGTTATTTTAATTTTCATCAATATTTTCTGAACGAAAATATTTTAATAGGGTTGAACTGTGAAAGTAAACTGTGTAAAATTGTATGCATTATTAAAGTACAAATAGAATAAAAGTCATAATTAACCAGATTTCTAGTGTATTAAAGATCCTAAAGATTTTTTGTATGAAAATTTACCAGATTATGCTAACTGTTAAGTTTGAACCTTATACAAATTGTCATAAAGCTCTGTTTTCATTGACCTTGGTATATTTTACCCTAAATTAAGTACCACGATAACACATCGATTTTCCATACTATCTTATTTGTGACGAACAAAATTAATCACTTCTACTGTTTTTCTTAAACTCTTTGCTTAGCTTAATATTCTATTTAATATCAAAGAATATGTTAACATTAAATATATTATTACAGCAGTAGAGAAATCGTGTTTTTTTCTATTATTTTGTATTGAAAGTTTCACAGAAAAACGTCAAAAACTATTAGCTAAAATTATGCAAATTATTATTATTCTCAATAGTCCAAAAACTTTTATTTTCAGTTTTAGTACACTTTGTTGTCTTTTGCAATGTTTTTATATGATCAAAATTGATAAACAGTTTTACAAACGTGAATTAAGGGCTGTACAAATATACTGTGGTAGTCTGATACGTTAAATTAACACAAGCGTATAAACGTAACATTCATGCACAGGGGATGCTCTCACAGAAAAAACAATTTTCATATATCAATTTGTTAGCATGTCAGTAGGTATGATATTGGGAATAGGAAAAGTCCAGAATTACTTTTTTGTGGTTCAGCTATATGTGGTTGTTTTATTTATTATTTAGCTGTACCTTTTTTATTTATGAGTATATTATTGTGATTTAAAATAGTAATACGATTTATTTTATTGCAGATTTTTTACGTTTTTTATTCTTTTTTAATTGGAGAAACGATTTCAGACCCTTCTTACTAGACTAGTTTTTGCATTAAAATATATTTCGTTTTTATAACAATAATAAATTGATACTTTTTCACCCATCTACGATATAATATTTAAATAAAGAACATAAAAAGCGTTCGCACAACGTCAAAAGTCCTAATTTTGCATCAGTGTTGTTCCCTTTTCACAGAATAATATTATTAAAACATTAAATGACAGGCGAATAAAACCTTTCCTCTTTTTTCAGCTTCGGTCTATATGTGACGCCTCTAGCGAAAATGGCACAGTCCAAAATGGCGGGTGAAAGATCAATATGACCTACCAAAGGACCTGGCTATCTCTTTCGCTCTTATTGAATTTATAACGCCGTCTCCCTCTGGCGGAATGATCATACCACAGCTACAATACGTCGTAACACTAAGTAAGTTTCCAGCCGCAAATATTGTTTGTTAAAAAATATTAAATAATTTAAACTTTTATATTGGATCATATTTTAGTTTGATCACTGACAAGAATCAGTTATTTTAACAAGCTTGACTATACTTTATGTTATAGAATATTTATAAATAAAAATTAACTATTACTTGTTGCGATAGGTAGTAAATAAATCCGTATTTATTTAGTTTATATAATGTCTGACAATATCACATGGCACATATGTTGTGTGGAGCGACCGCGGTTGGACTCATTAAAACTTTCTGTATCAAAGTAGAAGTATGATTTTGCTGAAAGAGATTTATAAAAAACTTGTTATAGATCCTAATTCTTTCAGACATCGTAGAAATGTTAAAGCCGTGAACAGAGGTAGCTTTAATAACGAGTATGAATGGTCGTTCTGTGCTTGGTATTTCATAGGAACCGTCTTTAAACTAGTCTGCAGGATATGTTTCAAGCTGTTTCCAAGTTATCAAAATCTTAACCGTATATTCAAGTTAAAAAAGCTTTAATATTTAGTTAAAATATCTCATTTACAAAGTTGGCGCAGACGATAGTACGATCGAGCAAGGGACGTTTAATTTGCATAATCCATAAAGTTGAAGTCGGTAAAAGTATTTTATAATAAGAAAGATGTATCGGACTAGCTCAGAAATTTTTATATATTTATCCAATGTATAATAAATATTATTGGACATTTAAGTGCTTTTAGATCTTTAAATTTTATGTCTTTATTATAGAAATGCTTTAGGTTCTAGGGATAAATTATCTTAGAGCTAGTGACTTAGGAAGCAAACTGTAGTGTCGATTTATTACATCCGCTATTGAGAAGCCGATTTTTAGATAGTAAGTAGAATAGTGGATGCAGTATATCTCTTACATCCAATAAAACAGGCTAACGGTTTATATGACGGCAATCCCTTTAAAATGGCCTCTGTGAAAATTCACTTATTCAATTAATTACGAATAGTGTTCCGAGCAATTAATTATTTAACTCGTCTAATTGGGGATGGCTGTTTCTGTTCTGGATTAAAGGGATCTAGCTCGAAAGGGTCTTTGATATTTTTAATTAATTAAAATCTCAAATTAAATATATTTAATTATGTGCAAATAGTTTTAAAATTAATTGTTACGTAGAAATAATATACGTGGTTTTATATAACAGACACGTTAAACTGGTTAATATTTGCCACACAACCCGTGTCATATACGATGAGCAAACATTTTCTTATTTTAACCGAACGTCAGACACAGACATAAAATAAGCCGTTTACAAAACGAATATACGACGCTAGGTTATGATTTTGTGATTTTGTATTTCCCTCTAAAAATATACATATAAGAATTTAAGGTTTCTCGCAAAGGAATCATTCGATACGAGATTTTTTTTTTATTTATCGCTTCAGGCTTAAGGGCATGAAAAATGGTGAGTTGGAAAATTTTTACTGACAGTGAAATGTGATTGAGCGATTGAATTACAAACTCAGATAAAAATGATGGTTGCTCTGATAGCCTATGAATATTTTTATATAAAAAAGGAATTTTCGTTTTGAAATTCCATGAATATAAATCCGTTTATCGTATTCATTGATAATTTAATAATTAAATTCGAAACCTTTTGAATTATTCCGAGTAAAAAGTCCTTTTATATGATAAATGTTTCGTTTTTGGGAATATTAACAAAACTTATAGTATTTAATTTTTAATATTTCGTGTCATTCGTTACTTGTTAAAATATATATTGAAAGGGTAAAGCAATGATTCCTGAACGCGTCGTGAGGGTCGAGTGTAGATAAAGAGGGTGTGATCGGTCCAATATCGGCTGGAGGTTACGGATCTTTGACGCATTTAAATATTTTCTATGAAACATGTAGATAGGATGAATTAAATATTTTTGATAGTCGCACATGATTTATGTAACATCTTAGAAGAATTTGGCATGAATTCCAAAAAAATCCATTTTCTATAATAATTTTAGTAACTTACAAAAATGATATTTTTAGTTTTCAAATTTTAACATAGTGGTTTATTTACTGCCTATTAATTATAAAATACGGTTAAAACAGTGCTAAGTTGAGGATGTAAAGTTTTACTACTCTTAGCTGAATCATTCATTATGCTGAATGTATTTAGTGTACGCGAATCCTGCTAGATATACGTAAAACCCGATTAACAAAATAGCTGTCAATTGTTCTGGTTGAAAGACAGGTAGTTGTTAACAAATAACGAAAAAAATATATAAATGTGTCAAGTACAACATATGAATGAAGAGAGAATCCTACAGCTATGTTATTTACATGAGTATTCCAATAAATGTAAGAAGGGATATCCGAGCTATTTACCATCGGCAGGCCATGATGCGAGTAATCTCTCGGAAAAGGGGCAGCGGTTGAGATACGGGATCTCGGTGGGATGACGGCATCCTATCCTATTTTGAATTATATGATACATCCCACATACGTCTTTGTCTTTTTTATTTTTGATGTGAATTGAGACGACTTCAATTCTACTGGGTTCGTGATTGGAATAATAAGACTGTCGATAGTTCGCAATACGTTTCCAAGATAAGAGTAGCTTTCCGTATCGTGATCCACACCTTATTTTAAGAGAAATTGTTCTTCTCTTTGAAATTACGTATTATAAACAATTTTTGGACGTAAAAATTTAAAATTATCTGAAAACACTCGCTATCACTAGTCAAATTTAGATATGAATAATTATTATAAAGAATAACAGGCTACCATTTTTATGGTTAATAGAACAAAAATAGAGAGTTGAAATGTTCTTTTCTTAAGAAGATTATTAAAAAAAAATTACATTTCGTATATTTTTAAATGAGTGTTAGTAAGAATTACATATAGAACACAGAGTGTATTCCTATGAAAAGGTTAACAAATAATTTTGCAGTCGCATCACGTAAACAATTTCAAACGAATTTAGAAAAGGTTGACGGTTCGTTTCAAAACGTTTCAGGAATTAGGTACATAGTTAAAATTGGATGTGACCTTATTTTCGTGACTATTAATTTGTGTTTTTTAAACTCTTAAAATATTTAATAGAGTAGTCGACATATAGATATTTTTATAAGATAGCTGTAAATATCGAATTTCAGATATTTCTCGCTACTTCTGCTTGTTAAGAATTCCGTCACGAACATTATCAGCAAGCGAAATGCAGCACCGTACATTGAAAAGAATGCGAAGAGCATATCACGGTAAGCTATTTAAAATTTGTAGAATATTTTCAAACTTCATGTAAACGTTCTTATTCTAGAAATATCTTTCAAAAAATATGTTTTCTATATAAGAACTTATTATAAGTTGTCAGCTTGTATCGCTTAATGTATAATTTCACGTCAATTACCTACTTAGCAATACTATGTACCTACGTTAATATTACAAAAACATTATCGGCACAAAAATGTCTGTTATGTAAATATTCCAGGAGCGTTATATGTACATGTATCAGCAAAATCCTATCTAATAGCTACAATCAATTTCTAATGTTTCTGTAAATGTCAAATGAGCTAAGCCTGTACATAAATTAATGTTTGTCAGCAACATCAATTAGGGAATTAGCATATTAGCGTCGAAATCAAATAGTGGAATTATTTCATTATATGACAAAGCAAACTATTGCGTCGTATATCGTAACTTGTGTTTCGAATGGCGGCTACAATTATTATCGAGCAGATTTATGGCGGGAATACAGACAGAATATAAATGCTTATATTTCCTGATATGATTACCTATTAATTCCATTAATGCTGTCATGGAAATTAAATATAGAACTACATTATATATATCTTAATTAATTATATTATTATCTATTAATGTAGCTTTTAGATAAGTGAATTTCGCGACTGAGAATTTTCATAATGTTATTGAGTATGTAAGTATATTTATTATGCTGTTTTTGTATATTATATTAGTTTTGATACATATGCTGACGCTACTTCACTGCTGCACAAATCTGCATCAATTTGGGTTGGTTATAAACTCATATTACTCCAATCTTTGTTTACACATAGTAAAACGTTTTCGTACCTATGTTTTTACACATAAAAGGTCCGCGCTCACCAAGTTCAGGTAAAAATCTTCACTAAGATAAATCTCATAAAAAAAACCTTTTCACAAGGAATATCATCAAATTATCCTTTACATTATGGAGTGTTTTACGTACTAATTTAAATTACAGCATATATTAGAATTTTTGTTCAAACAAAAAAAAAAAATTAAAACTCAATTTGGAGTTTTATAATCCCAAGCCAGGCATTGTTTAATATAACTCTTGTTATAGCATAAATCCCGACATTGGCTACTATAAATCAGAGGCTCAGCGCATCCAATTTTTGGAGCTTTACGAGGTCGGGTCACTAAAATAAATTAACTGATCTCTACGAGCCGATCACAATCTATTGTTTATGTATTAAATTACATCAAGCAACGTGTATAGATCGAATTTATAATTTTATTAAATAACCTAAGTTTATATAAAAAGCATTATTTGTCTGTGTCATATTCTGTCTTTGTATTTAGAACAATATGAAACGTTTAAGTCATGCTCGTGCCATTTAATCCTAACTGGAACTATAGCAATAAATAGTTTTAGACCAAAAAGTCCGTACTATTTTATGAGTCTGCAATGCTGTGCACCCACTGCTGTCTAATCAATATTTAAACATATGCGCATTGAAATTGGCCTGTGCATTGTTTGTTTTGTATTAATTAAATAGATCAAAACCTGGATGTAAATACAATAAAATTAACATACTTTTGTTTGATTAATATATACAATTCTCTTCTGTTAAATATCCCTCTGTAGAACGTGTTATGTAAAGTATATTTGTAGCCATTACACAGGAATGCCAACTGTCTGTGGCAGTAAGTTTCTGCACATTACATTAAGTTAAATGCCTCTATTGTCGATGGTGCACATTCGAGTCGAGCCGTACTACCCTATTCTGGTAGCAAAAATTTTCTCGGAATGCCTGTTGGTTGACATGTTTAAAAATGTTATCATAATCTAAACAAAATTTTTTTACACTATAGAAATTATCCATTCTTTAAAAGCAAATATATTACTATTAAATTTCTCATTATTATTAATATGTATTTATTTTAATATCTATGAGAGAAGATACAAGTATATTATGTTTAGTTATAGGTATTTTATGTAAGCCTTAAACTAGTTAAAACAGTCTTACAATTTTCCTAAGTAGAAGTCGTTGTATTTTACAGAATAACGTTCCTAAAATTCCACTTGGAATAGGACCAAAAATTTTGTTTTAAATTCGTGTAGTAGAATTCTGAAATTTTGTGACAATACTTAGACTTTGTGAAATTCAATAAAAGTTGATTACATTAAAATGGTCTATGGGAAAATAATGTCATATTTTTTGGCTTGATTTATTATTTAGAATTTATCGATATTAAGAAGTTTTTTACTGGTTAGTGGAAGGCAGAGAAAGAAAAAATAAAGAATAATATTCATTTAAAACCTTTAAATATGTCTAATTTATACGGCTTCGCATAAAATAACTGGTGATATTATCTGTGTGAAACTCTCTCGTCTCTTGCTTATGTATTTCAACTAGTGTATTGAATTTTCGTAACTTATGTTTCAAATCTCTATAATTTATTATGTGGTACTAGAATAATATCTATTTGAAACTGGATGAAGTTTCAAGCCAACTACAAATACATTACATTGGCGAAGGCCCAACCCAGCGTCGTCTTGTCCAATTAATGGGCTTTATTTAGCGAATGTGTCCGAACAGTATCTGAGTAGGATATTGTTACATGGCTTCCATTGTTATTTTAATTGCTGTGGCAATCTATTTTACTTTATATAGTAAAGAAAACATTATCTATTTTCCCATACTATATAGAATAACGGACTTTTTCTTTGAGAAATATTGCCGGGAATCAGTTGAAAAATAGGTGTGTAATCTCGGAGTAAGTATTGTTAGATCGTTATTAATCATTGGCTGTCAACATTTGTTCGGAGTTTCAAGCTTCAGCTTAGTACGTCATAGATTTCTCTTAGAAATGAATAATAGAATAACACAGAATGAATAAACTCTTATACGTTTATGTTGGAAGAAAAAGATATGATAATATGAAAATATATTTTAAGAAGTATTAAAATATGAAGCCTCAAATTAACATTTAAATCCGTTTTTGTGTTATGGATGAGTCAAATGGCGGTCTTTTGGTTTCTTAAATTGTAATTTACGATTTTGAAAATTAACGTAAAAATATGTACAAAATTAAACAATGTTTCATGAGCGAATTTTTACATTAAATATCGTGAAATCTGCTTAAACAAATAATTAAAATATGGCTATAAAGGAAATTATAACCAGGATACGGTATGGTCATTTTGCCAGTTACAAAATAACTTAATGTTGGCTTGTACGAAATTATCTTTGGATTCCAGTCGGTCGCTTTGAGACAACACAGGGATTTATCATCGGTTAAGACGCGTGACCGCTCAGTAATTCCAACAATGTGTTGTTATAACTGACTTGTCCGTAAATTATATCCCTAGTGTGTTATTCACGGGCAATATCAAATACATTCAATTTCATTATCGCAGAGCACTGCTTACGAGGAATATACTATGTATTTATTAGATATTATAGCAATAGACGAATGTAATAAAAAAATATATGCATATCAATTTTGTTGTATAAAAGAAATTTGTATACATTTCTCGTAAAACATCTTGCTTCCTAGATAATGTAATGAGTACAAATTCAATTATCTTCCTCCCTTTTTGTTTTTCTCGGTAGAAACAAACGGGCTCTGATAAAAGCTTTGATGAAAACTGCACATTTATTGTGAAGTACATTGACGATTTGTACTGTAGTCTGTGTTAAACTAGCAGCGCCCCGGAGGTTTTCCTCACCCCGGTAGCGGGAAAGAGCTGGCGAAGTCTATTCAGATATCCCCTGTCTGTTCACACCCCGCCCCACCCGCCAGCGCCTAGCAGTCTCGTTTATATTTCGTGCTCCTATTTTGCGCAGCATCCCCGGGTACTCAAATGCACTCGGTAGACATGAAAAGGTCATATGTACAAACATGTACAACCAAAACCAGATTTTATTTCAATGGTGCAAGGTTCAAAATTGACGTTTATTTGTGTTTAGCTATAAGACGGTATGTTTTATAGTATTTCCGCCTCCTAAAGCTCGGTATAGGGGTAGAGATTCAGTACAAGTAGCGTGTAGGGGCGCGGCTCGCCGCAAAGTTAGACGCGACTGGGCTTCTGGCGATAACGACACTTCAAGCGAATTGACTTCAGAATATTCATTTTTTAATTATAATATACAAAAATCACCAAGAAGATATTCCTAAAAGGTATGTATATGATAGTTTATTAAATGGATCAGCAAAAGATCCCACGGGGCGAAGTTTCCGTATAATTTGATTCCGTGAAATGGTCCCTAATGTAATTTGGTACCCTCACCTATCACCGAGTGACGCGCACAAGTGTTGTTGACTTGTTGTTTCAATTTTGTTTTGACTCTCTTTCTGGTTGTTTTATTTCTTTCATCTTACACATTAACTAGGTGTTTTAAAATTTATATATTTGTTTATCTTTCAGATGCTGCTTGAAGGAGACGAGCGTTGTAACAATCCAGATAGAAGGTAATGTATAAAATTTTTCTTTTTGTTTTAAAAACCTTTTTTTTAAACTATTTTTTTTTTTATTTCCAAGGCTCTAAAACTTTGTTTCTCTTGGTTTTTTAAGGCACCAAAGACAGTTACCCTTATTTTGTTTTAACCTAAGCAAATTAATAAGTAGTAAGCAAATTATGTTCAGGATTTACAATTAGTAAATCATCACGAGGCAATTTTATGAACAAGATTCATCACTCAAATCTACTTCCTGGATTGATGTATCAAATAAGAATTTGCTCTGTCCTTGTATTTTTTCCCAACCCTTGCTAGGTTAATTCTATATTTCTATAAAAAAAATTGTTGAATCTATAAAAAAATATGGCATTTGCCTTCAGAAAATGAAAAAAAATCTTTCTTATACAGTATAAATTAACATATTTGTAACAATGAACAAAATAGCTCAGTATTTTAAAGAATCATAAAGTTAATTTTAAACAAACTTTTCCGACTTGAAATTTCTGACGGTAGATTGTGATTTTTGGTTGTAGTCATTTCTCTCTATTAATCATTGCATTATTCACAGTAATAGAAGTTATAATCGATAAATATTGCATCTTTTGCCTAATTTTCTTAATTGTATAATACATCTTAAAGCTTTAGAACAATTTATACTATGGTATCAAAGCTAGAAAACTAATTTTCATGACAGTCTTCTATTTAGCCAAACATTTGTTCAAAGTATCTTGATTAATTACTGTAGGCATGAAAAGATATAGTAAGACAAACATAAAGAGATCAAAAATTGTCTCATTCATTTCCTACATCTTCATCAGACTTTGTATCTATATTTATAAATAAAAGAATAAAGATAATATTCATAAAGTCATAAAGAATAATATGATCTGGAAAATTCTTAAAACACCAGCACAAAGTCAATATATTATATTGACATATTAGGTACCCAACCTGTGGAGTAAGTATCTAAATTTCCACTTGAAGGTACAAAATAAACCTGAGTATGTAAAGCTCATATTAGTTGCTTAATGGATTATCTATAGGAACAAGAGGACAATAGAAACAGCAAATATTGGTTGTTATGCAAAAGTCCGGACTTGTTAAATCTAGTCTATATATAGTAATAAAGTTTTAAGCGTTCTCTGTATCGCTCATTACAAATTTTCCATTTTTAATAAAATGCTTATATCCAAATATATTGTAAATTAAGATTTTTCTATAAAAAAAAATTTTCCCGTCGGTATTTAGATAAAAGATGTAAAATCATCGGTATCATGATATTAAAACCTATCTTATCGAAATTTATTAAAAGGACGGATGATGAATATTGAATGACAAAAAAATATATATTTTTGCACAAAGGTAGATTAAAGAAAACAAATCGTTAAGTAACTTAACTATCCTCATATAGCTTTAACAGATTTTTTTTGGCGTAGCTATTTAAAGAACTAAAATTTATTTCGTGTATTCAAATATATTTTTTTGTTTAAATACTTTATCATATTTAAACTTCTCCGTAATCCTTTATCTAAATTGATATAACTATACGCATTATTCATAAAAAAATCTTTGCTGTAATAATGTTGCAATTCAATTATTTTAAATCTATTCAGTTACAAATATATCTTTCAGTCAGATTCTAATCCAAGCTAAAATATTTTATACAACATAAAAATTTTATAAAACCTCATTTTTGGGTGATATATAAAACAAAACGCAAATTCTAATAAATTTCAATTCAAATAACACAACTATAATCACTTTTAGCTATTGTAGAAGTCTTTAAAAAATCTCTTGCGTTTCACATTGTGTTATAATAATATATTATGTTATAATTATCAATCAAAAATCAATTGATAATATTGCATAATTTTACACTCTTTTTGAATAGTCCAGAAATTAAGGTTTAAAAAAAAATCCTACAATATTAATATGACACATAATTATTATAAGGCGGAGAACGTATGAAATACTACAAATCAGAACATAATATTCGAATACTTAAAAATAGTTCTGGTCCACATTAAGGTCTGGTTCAGAGGCTTTTTCATTAATATTCCATGCCTCAGCTAACCGCGACGTCGGGGCTAACAGGATCATAATAATGCCGCTATTATTAAAATTTTACGAGGTAGTTATGGCATATAATTATATTGAACATAACTCAAGAGAATTCAGTCTGATGTTTAATAAAAACTTAAAAATATATCCACAAATAAGAGGTTATTTGCAAACTAATGTAGAGTATACTAGAATAAAATTATATGAGGATAAACGATTTAAATTCAAATAATGAGAGTTCTGTTACAACAAACACTCGAGTCCCTGGAGACGGCTGATATGGCTAAAGCAATTTGGTCCACGACCGGTTATGAGGCTCCGAGGATTCCCTTGTTTACTGACGTAAATAAGATTTACTGAAAGGCTCTGTTTTCAGTTTAAATATAAATATGCTTTACAAACAAGCCTGTGGCTGAAAAGGTACTTATCAAAATTCTATTTTATATTACTGCAACTGTAAAGTAAAGAGCGATTACAAAACTTAATAATTCTGACTCAAGTTATATGTCGGAATTTTCTTTTAAAAATAAAATTCTTCATGTTTTACGTTCTTGGCCAACTTCAGTTATTCCGTCAGCCATAAATCGGAGTTTCGTTATTGGAAATTGAATCAATTCCGTGAACTTCTTAAAGATTTCCGTACATAAACTTTTTAGTACTGCAGACGTCGCTATTTATTTCTCCATTCCTTATCGACAAACATTTTTCTGGGATGAAAGGATTTAACTTAATGGAGCAAATATATGATTTATTGATACTAAGAATAGCGTGAACGTGGTTCACAAAAAAATTGTGTTTTTAGATAAAATTATAAATTCTTTAATTTGCATGGTAATTTTTCTTAAAGTCATTGAATCGACATTCGATGAAAAATACAAGATGAATCTATTCCTTCTCTATTGAAAAGCAATGTATGTGATTAGAAACGAGTAGGATCTCAAAAATAAAGTCAGGTCAAAAAAAAATTTGGCGTTCTTCCTAAATAATTTAATATCATAGAATAATTTAAATTAATCAGTATTTCAAACGCATATGGCATGATTTCGTTCAAAGTTTGGGATAGTGCTTGTAATGTTTTATAATACAAATTTTAATAATGAAAATTTCTGATCCACTTGAGGACCGTTCTTTTTTTAGCTAAATATATGTTTTCTATAAAATATCATTCGATTGCCGATTACCGATACGGTGTTTAGAAAACCTGGTTCGTGTATTAGTACGAATTTGTTTGATAGTGACACCAATACTGACCATAGCTTTGGAAGCATCGAAAGCACATAAACTTTACGGAACACTAAAGCTGCAAGGCGGTGTTTCCGAATTAACTTGTGCACTAATCCGCGTTTACTGTCGTTGTGCACTAAGATTTTATATCAGACATAAAATGAGGGCCGGAATTAGAAATGTTACTATAAAAATGAATTAATAATGAGATAGAGGAAGCACTCATGAAACTTTTACGACCAACTTTGAATCTTAGGTCGGGACAAAAGATAAAGTTTAATATTTTATAAACGGAACTTGAATCATACTTAAGATATGACTCAAACAAAGTTAGCTTTTATGATTGTTACCACTGATATCATATTCTTCGGCTGATGTCCTGAAGTTTAAATATTTTAGTCAGTATTTAAAAATTACACATCTATGTAAAGTTTACCACATATATTTTTATATTAAAGTTTTTCGCTTAAATCAGTTTTATCATGTAATATCAGAATGTCTAAAGGACCTAGTTAAATGTATTTTTTTTAAGTATTTTAGAGATCTAATGCGAAGAATAAAACTATAATCCTCTATTTTCATTCTTCGTAAACCTTTAACGGATAATTTAAAAACACAATCAAAGCTCCTCATAATAAATCGTTTAAATTTCCAAAAATTTACCCAAAGGATGAGAATCTTGTTCGTAATCGTAAAAACAAACGATTCGTTTCTCGTCTCTCACATTCCTCGCTAATGATGCCAATGATGTCGCCATCCGAGTTAATTCTATTTAAATTGCAAATTGCGAACACATCTCGTCTTGAATCTGAATATAAATCTATTCTAGTTTATTGTTCTTTGAAGTGTATGGAATAGACCGATTAGCGTGATTATATTGTTCCTTTACTAACTTTATCCAAATTACATGTTTTTCTTAATTATGTACTGAAGTAAATGTTTATTCCTATGTATGAATGGAATAAGGGAACATTTCTATAAGTACTAAACCTTACACAAGGAACTTTTAAGTAAATTTGTTCCTTTGACTTATAATCTCCTATGGTAGCTGGAAGATAGCTTTGTATTTTTAACATAGAAGTACCGTCCAAATAGAACCAAATGAGTAAAATATGTTTAAAATATTACATTTGAAGATTTCTACCAAAGTATATCCTCAAAGTAATTCGCAGTTAACCGGTCTTAACGAGATCCCTTCTGGTACTAGATAAATTCGAGTATATAATTTGTTTCGGCTCGTGTAATCTAATACGTATGCTAATTTATGATAGCACTTGGAATTATAGATGTCGCTGCGGGCGCGAACGACCCCTGTTCGCCCCGCCCGCGGACGCCATCTTATTATAACATTTTGTTTGCTATATAAATGCACAACTTTCAATGTTTTTTTATCTGTATCCTTTAAAAATATCTTTAGCCGCTGTATTTTATAAGTATTAAAGTCTTTTTATTGTTGATTACATATTTTGCTTATGCTATAAATTTTTATGATGATACTTATAAAAAAAAAAATATTTCGTAAACAGTATTTCTCTTTATATATATGGTGTAATTAACGGGAATGGAACGTTGAATAAATATCAATGATAACATGCAATTGTTATGGTTATAAGGTATAAATTTATAGCCTACGAAGCTCTATGATTAAAATTATCTCAAACAGTAAATTTAAATGAACGGACATCGTATCAATTTACGAGTTTTCACCAATTTCAGTGGAGCATTAACAAAGTAATTAAATGCTGAGATAATATCATAATTTATTTTTACTGAATTATTATTTAAGTTTATAAAATACACCAGTCTAATTTATTTCACTGGTAGCTTGAACTCGCATTAATTTGGAATTACAACTTTACAAGTTTAATTTAAAAATATATATGTTTTTTGTCACATGTATTCAAGATTATATATTGGTATATTTTGTTTCAGTGGTTTCATATCAATTTTATGTTTATATCGCTTTAAATTTTTATCTTATTTGGAAACATTTAACGAAATTCTTTTGTGCGGACTGTAGAGTGTAGGAGCACTAAAATTAATATTAAAATTGTCCGACCCGTAATAAAACATAAAGAACTTTTAAGCCATTATCAGCGGAACGTCTTTAAAGATATCTATGAAACTTTGAACGTTAGAAAAAAATTAACATTTCACTAACAAAGAACTTAAACGATATTCAAAGTTTATAAAAATATTTCCATTGCAACAAAGAAACGTTTTATTATTTTCATTCTAAATTACTTTCGGGTGCACTTAGCGGAGCTAAGGTTATCTAGCCAACTAATAACAATAAGCTAAAGTACTTTTTTCTCCTCTCCGCTATCTTACAATGGCTAAATGCGATATGCAAATGCAATTTAAGCTAACAGCATTCTGGCGAGACTTATACAAAATTGGCGTCGTGTTACAAGCGCCTAGATAAGCGGATTTGTTTAATATCTTCTCATTTTAAATGATTATTTTTAAAAATATATATTTATTATATTAATAAAGTTTTCTACATAATTTAATAGTAAATAATAGATGCTTCCTTTATAATCAAATTAACATTTATCTCCAACACTTAGCCTATTTAAAGAAGGAATATTTTTATAAAAGCTTCTTTTCACAAATTCAATTTAGTTAAATTGGATCAACAACTCTAACAAAGTTGTAATAATATACTTATCAATGCAGTGTACAGTGTGCAGTGTGCAGTCGATACTAAATTACAGTAGAGCAATTATCTCAGCGGTCGACTCCCTGAAGTTACAGTTGTTTGTTACAAAACAGTTACAACTTAGTCGTGTTGTTTACTTATCATGCATTGTTGAACTTTGTTCTTTATGTAACTTTGTTTATATGATATGTTATTTAACAATATTATTATACGCTTCTATAATAATACTATTCAAAACGGAAGGAATTAGGTTATTATAAATATTTTGATTCATTGAAACAATTTTACTCTTTTTTTTTATAAACTCTCTTCACATATTTGGTATCACTTTTGTTTTATAGTCAGCAATTTGTACTAGTAACTGCGGCCATATCGGCTTTAGAATTTAAATGGTTGGAGCAATTTTTAGTTGAAATTATGATCGTGTAACGGACAGTTAAAGCCCAAGGCGGTATCCGATAATCTGGCACGATGCCAGCCAACCACACTGATTTATACACCGTCCATAGCACACAATGTGCAACATGAATTTACTATAGCTATAAAGATAAAATGAGCGATAATAATAATCGTTACTACAGCTTTAAATTACATGATATTATATTAATTACCTGCCCTGGCTTTAAGTACATTGAAGGCTAGTTGCATCTAGTAATAATGGTTAGTTGCAGCAGTAGCAAAACAATCATTCCTAAGAAATATATTTGAATTATTATTATATGAGAGACGAGGAGGATCCTGTGGTAATGACAATAAATGACAGACTAAGGAATTAATAATAAATAGTTTCGAATAAAACGCAGGTTACTTTGTGGATCTTAGACTAAATCTAAATCGCAGTCAGGGCAGGTCACT
Organism: Danaus plexippus; assembly: GCF_018135715.1. NCBI lineage: Eukaryota > Metazoa > Arthropoda > Insecta > Lepidoptera > Nymphalidae > Danaus > Danaus plexippus. The sequence goes on along the minus strand of NC_083539.1, from coordinate 6,390,463 downwards.
AGTCTTCCACTCTCTATGATAGTATTATTTAAAAATTCCAATTGAAATGAAATCATTGATTAACAACAGTTTTGTTTAAATAAAAGACGACATAAAGACGAAAAATAGATTAAGAGCTATTTAATAAATATAGTGATACAAACATGTTACATTTAAATAAGATAACATTTGTGAAATTATTAAAATAATTGTTTTTGTTAACGCCTGGGTCGAATTGTTACATTTTAATTACTCCGAACATAAATTAACACATTAGACAGAATATTAAGAGAAGAGTTGTTGTTTAATGTGCGCAACTTTAATGTAACTACACACTTTCTGCGCTTCACGTGTGTACGTGCGTACGTTATGTGTTTCCAAGTGATGTGCTCACATATTCTCTTTTGGGGATTATGTGTTATGTGTTGCGTGGTTCTGGGTTAATATTTTCTGACGTTTTATGAGAAACGCCAACCATGATACGTAATTTACGTATTTTTTTTGAGCCGATCACAACTATTGAACTCTTTATAAAAGGAAAATTTTTACTTGTATTTTATAATTTCATCACGATTATTCAGTTTCATTGATAAAAAGAAATAAATTAAATTCGATCTTATTTATTTAACGACATTTTGTACAGCAAAATTAATACTTTCTCCAGTCAAAACGTAAAATTTAATTATTGTCGGAATTAATGAAGTTTTATTCCTGCGAGTGATCTTATATTACAAAGCTCTAGAGAAATGTTTCTTTAGGCAACAATTAATTAAATTTTACTTATATTTTCCATTATTTTCATATTTCTGATTAGAATTTTGAGTTAATAGTGTTTTATAATACATCTATCTAGGTTTCAATAAAAATGTTATCGTGATCCCGCTGAAAAATATGTTTTTTTTTAATATGTTAAATAAATTTTCAATTCATACTTGCGATATATGTAAAAATATTTGATCTCGGGGACATATTGCTTTCATAAAATATGGGTAAAGTTGGCGTTATGTTTGGAGTCAGCATATTGAAATGTAACATTTGGGGCTGAATGTTTCAGGACCTCTGGGAAAAACACGTTCGAACGAATTCGCTCCGTTTTCTACGACAGAAAAACATGCAGCTTAGGTAAGGTTTTTTGTCTTTTTCTTTGAATCGAATGATTTCTTATTTGTATGTTTGCCATCCTTAATGTTTAGGCCATTGCGTCGACAATACCAGTCATGAAAAGAAAAAAACGAGAATGTTTTTAAATTTCGTGACTCTAATATTCCGTAGTGAAAATACAAAATATAATATTTTATTAAAGTTTAAAGATCAAGTTAAAGTACGCTGGAGCTCTCAACGACTATAAAGTTGCTCTCAGAGCGCCCTGTTTGCCGCACAAGATTAACGATGTTAAAAGGACACAATAGTAGGGGAGGCAGGGGGTGCTTGGATTTCACTGAAAGCCCCTCCACAATGCTGTATTCCGTTTCTATCCGCCTAATTGCACGAGGATTTACACACCTATACAGGTTGTTAAATTTATTAATGATCCTCAATTAAACCTCTATACCGTACGTATATGGTTACGCTACAATTTCGTTCCCATTCACTGTAAATGAATACATTATCTACATTAAGAGCGAGATTATTAGCGTAATGATGTAATATAAATTAGTTGCCTAATTGCTGGACGGATTTTATTTGAACTGTACTGAAATAAATATAAGGATATTCAGCTAAGCGGTATTGTTTATGAGCTCGTTTTTTCTAGTGAGAAATCGTGCTGAGATGTAACAAGGGCGGACGTCACTTGGAATTACTTGGACGGGGCTAAATCTCAATCGTTGTAACGTCAATCCGAGGAAATTGATGAGTCGACGATCGGGTATAAAACCCTAGAGAACAAAGATTCCTCGCCTTCGGTGATCTTCCCCATGCAATTAAGTGAACCTTTTTGTTACCGCGCTTTCTGCTGCTACATTATACGTACACAATAGCTGCAATGAATTGCGAAATGCTTCTGAGATTTTTCTGAGAGTCACTATTTGTTTGATTCGGTTTCATCGTATCGTTAAAAGGATTTAATCGTTAGAAAACCAAAATACTTATTTGGCGCTTTTCGTTCGATTGATACATTGTTTATTTTAAAGTTTATCTAAATATAGATTAAATGAAGGATCATCCTGTCCGTGTGAACGACGGAAGATGGATTTAAGGAGATTTTCATTATTTACATTTACATAAGGATAGTCACTTCTATTGTATTCATTTACCCGAGATATAACGGATGCTTGTTTAATCCTTTTTAAGCTTGGATTTTCTTGAAGTTCAAATGATTGTTGGCTTTAATTAAAATTTTATCTGTGTTTATTCATATGATAAGTGCGTTGTAAGTTTAATATGGTAAATATTCTTCATTTTAATCGAGCGGTTGAATCGAATTGAAGTTTAAATAGTTAAACTTTTTGTTATATCCATCGTAACTAAAGATCTTCATACAAACTGTTCAGTTTTTATCTTATTTATCTTATAATTATATTTTTATTTTGTTGATTTGTTTCTTAATTATTTATTGGTAATCCTCTCCATTTAATCAGTGATAACTTATTTCGATTTTTCTGTAAAAGTAACATAAGATACGACACGTAATAGACATTTATAGAAGAAATTTATTTGTACTATTTACATCCTATTTATATACTAATAGTTCGTAATCAATTGTATAACTTTGTAGAAGTTTATATGAAACATTTAGGTAGAGGTATTCATTATATGAATTATCGATTAATTTTCTTACATTTTGTCTTTCGGTTAAGACTGTCACTTTACCTATATATTCCTTACGTTATGAAAGGATGACATTTCATAAATATAGTCAATAAATTTATTTGTGTTGCAATAAAAGCGCAAAATAAGCCTAGTGCCTACGCCAAAAAAAAAAAAAAAAACAAATTGGCGTCTGGAACATTTAAATGATTTATTTTTATTTTACCATGAAGTTTATAGTTTGTTCTTAGGATACCAAATAAATATGCTTTATTATTCTAAAAGTGCTATCTATATAAGAATTATGCTAAAAATATCTTTCATACTTTCGAATATTGATAATACCAATAAAAAAACTATGGATTACTTGTCAGTAACTAGTAAGGCGTTGATTGAAAACCAAATTACAATTTCTAAGAAAACCATTTCCTGTCTGGTGATTTAATATTTTAAAAATGGTTAGTAGTCATATCAAACTTTTAATTTAGTTCATCGAAAACATCATATCAATGAAATATATGGACATATAATGTAAAACTTTCAGTTCCTGCAACATCTGGAAGTCGTGTGAAGAAATTTGATTGAACAATTGAAGTCATATTGAGAAAAAAGAAGACAGAAAAAGCAAGAAGACAGAAGAAAAAATTTAAAAGAAAGAAAAAAAAAGAATAAAATATATTGGCACATTCGTGATCTACCCTGTAGATCCGGGCTTTTGTAGTATAATTCCTCATCAGAAGCTCGTCTCTACAGGTATCTCACGGCTGGAAGACCTCGCTACTTTGTTCTCCTAACAAGCACATTCGATGGCATCATAAGCATTCTATGAGATCTTCATAATAAGTTGTATATATAATGAGTACTAAGACTTTCGCGTGTATTCCTTTAAATGAAACTAATATTTTCGGTTTACTACGCGTTACTTTTTTATTTTTAAAAACTACATACTCTCGAGGATTCGGTTACTTTGCAGCAGCCGTGATCACGGATTGAGGAGATATGAAAAAAAATAAAGCGTCGTAATCCGAAAATATTAGTTTCAAGTGTATATGTATATTATTATATGTGTAATTTATACAATTTCTTATCTAATACGTTTCTACCTTAGTAGGATAGTAATAAAGCCGTAATTTGTTTAGCATTTTGCAATATTCATTTAAAAAAGCAATAAATTTTAAAGAAAACTCTTTACATGCTATAAAATGTTGAATGTTATTTAAATATAATATGTAAACATAATTAACAGTTTTCATATTTTTGTTAAATAAATTTTTTCTTTGTCTATTCATTTCTGCTCCGAGAGTAATCATCATCATCAACTCATCTACGAATTATGCAAAAAAAAGCAACATTGAAAGCTTTATGAAAAAAATAATGAAAGTTTACTTAAAATTATTTAAAGATCTCACTCTCATAAATCTAAAATTGATAAATAGCATATATGAGATCTAGGTATTGGCAGAATATACAATGCAGATTTCTTACTTAATTCACAGTAACCGAATCCGTTAGGCGAAGTAGCTCATGAAACCTTTACAGACAGGCCGTTATCATAGTTGCTTTTATTTATTATAAATACTTAAAGACTTACGTTTCTTATAATATAATAAGCACCTTCTACTAAACATTATTCTAATACTCATAATATATAAAAAAGGCTAGGTATGAGCACACAGTTTGTGTATGTGTGTGCATGTTTGTCCTGGCTCTTACGAAAAAATATAACATTCTCATTTTTTTTAAATTGTATATAGAAACTGGAAAAGAGTTTTTTGCTCAAGTATTTAAAATGGAGGACTCTCAAAGTTAAGAGTATAAAACTAAATATAAATAATTACTAATGTAATTATGAATTCAGTTTACATGATATTAACAAAATATTATCAATAATCTACAATGTTTTATCTAAATAGAGGATTTTTTAAGAATTTTTATCAACCAAAAACCAGATTGATGATGCTCTTTAAACACTATTTTACACCCCACTTTGTTTTTGTACATACAAAAGTCTTAAAAATATATTTCCTATTTTAAAAACAGCCTTGTATAAAACCGCAAGATATACGCCAAAAAAAAAAAAAATACAAAGCGTTTGGACTATTTAAAGGATTTATTGTTTAAAGCCTCTTACACAGTATATTTTTTTACAAGGAACGCCAAGTTTCAAAAGGACTATTCCGTTTTGTTATCTTCAAAATCTAAAAATTATTATCTATATTATATATATATTTTTAATAAATTTTAGAGTTTTAAATAGTTTGGTTTCAATTAGGTTTTCTTATATATTTAACAAATCTATATACATGTGTATATAACACTGGTTTCTGGAGTTTAATCACTGATGAAACATAATTTTTCACAGAGGTCGATGGAGTTATGGGCTTGTGTTAATCGGATAGTGTTTACTAGGTACCTAAACTAATAATTGTTTATTTTCCAAACATATATATATATATATATGTTATATCTCGCTACATTTTTTTTTCATCTTCAGTTTTACCTTCCTGAACCTTTTTTTTGATTTTCTATAAACATCTAAATAAAGAATTTATATTTTATTACAATTGACGTTATTATACTGTCATGTTATATTTTAAAAGCTGATTAGTTTAATAAGGATAGAAAATAATAAGAAATATTTTTTGTAACAACTTGCCCTTGCATCTGATAATATAAGAGAAAGATAAAACTGGCAACATCAGGCTTTGTATACACATAAGTAAGTTGCAAGTGAAAATTCAAAAACACCTGAATTCAGAGGACGAATAAATATTCTAGAATTTGTCCCGTATTTCTTCAACTTCGTAATTGAAATAATAGTATAGTTCAAGCCGCCACATGTATTTGAACCATCAGACCAATATATTTATATAATTATAAATAATATGATAATTTTAAAAGCCTATTATATTCTGATTTGTTTTTTGAACTTATGATTGTACAAAATAAAAACTTGGCATCAATATCACAGTCTTTGTTGACTAGTTTAAATCTGACATCTGCATGATTATTAGAAAACCTCGTGTATGTACGTCATTCCTTATAATATATGGTAGATAAAAGGAGAAAAATATTTAATATATTTTGTTTTATAACACTCGCAATCAAGAAAAATTTCATAAATCATATGTGAATATGCAATTGTTGAAAAATGCCGAGGAACACAGGGTTGTGATGCCACCTCACTATTCTCAATAATTGAATTCCGTGACCAACAGTGTATGGCCTCTTTAACAGTGAACTTAACAGGACAGCCACGATTGATATTTGTTAGTTTTTTCTTTATGAAAATATTTGAATTCTTTAATTGTACTTGAAAATTCTTAATTAAGGAATCATGACTACTTGCAAATTAAAACAGAAGGAAATCTGTTACCGAGGCTTTCAAGAAAAACGCTCTAAAAATTTTAAATACTTGAAGATAATAAAAAAGTCAGGGCAAAATGAGAATTAAGGTAAAGAATCAACAAAAAATAGATGTGGAATTCAAGAAATAAAATAAAATACATACCTATTATAAGTTTAATTTCTGAACCTCAATATAATGACTTACATCGTTTTTTTGGAGAATGAGTTTGGTCATATAAAAATAGATTAAGTCTAATGTTTTAAATGTGAGTTATAATAACAGTACTATTTCTTTATTGATATGTCTAGTTCGAGTCTAAGTAAAATTTGAACCTAGATACAACTCATTCCAATGCATTATTTAGTGTGAGAATTTTAATAAATTTCACCGTGATTGGTTGATTATATCAAACCTTATGTAGTTGTGTGTTTATCATTTTATTTTCATATAAATTTTTATAAATAGATTACCAATTGTAAACTTAATATGATTCAATAAAATTGTGTTTTATGTCTAGAATTGAAATATAAAGAATAAAGGGATCACATTATATATTTTTTTTCTAACGTCAACGGTTTAAGTGTACTAATAGATATTGCGTAGAATCCAAACAGAAGCACGTAAATTATAATGTCAAGTATTTTTTAATAAAAAATGAGATATAATATTATTTTGGGTCACAATTGTTTGTGTCTGTGTGCTTTTAGTTGATTAAATTTTAGTTATTTAAAATCATTACAAGACTTCCTACATCGTGAGTATTACTGGTTTCGGTTTATAATTCTTAAAGGAAGGAAAGTTTGAAGACAACATATTACGCTTATTTCTGTTTTTGAGCGGCTTCTTTATAACATGGATGTTCAGAAAAATGTTCGAATGTCAACAATTTATAAGAAATATTATGGATATTTTTTAGTTTGGGAAATATAAAAACTTGTAAGGAATAACTTTAGAGTGACATTTTTTTAATTAACAAAACACAGCTGTAAAAATTACTTCAAACTGAACATCAGTGAGAAGATAATTAAGTTCCGGATAAGTATAGACAATGTTTTTTTTTTTTTGTCACAGTCGAAAATAATTTTGTTTATGAGAATAAATATAATAATTTAATAGTTGTAATTCTTATCTCAAGACCTAATACAAGCTTTTATAAATGTATCTTAAAGTATTATGTATATTATGTTCAAGAACATTATTGAAACTGTCTTGACACATCTAATGTTACTAAATACTACTAGATACTAGATGGCGGTTCGCATGTAAGCCTTCGAGGTTTGGAAAACAAAGTTACTCCAAATAAAGACAACCAACAATAGATGGCACTGATTGCGAATATTGTCCATGAAGAATAAGAATGTTATATATTGGGCTCAGGTATACATAAAAACACTCCTTTATTGGGCTGACTTATTTTCTTATAATTTATATATGGAAATTAACAAAAAAAAAAAATTCCAAATCAAAACTTATCTTATTGTTTCTAGCAATGTTATTAGAAAAAAATAAGACAAATTTTAATAAATTCAATTTGAATAAAATTATTTATTAAATTATTAAAATAATAACATTTGAATGTTGAATTAAATATGTAAATAGAAAGTATTGAAATTTAATTATTAATTAAAATATTTCTAGTCCATCCGTTGGCCAAGAAAACGCTTTCTGTCGGACGAAGTTCAGTACTTAGATGTCCATATAAAATATCCTAAGATGTTTTTACTACAAAGTAACCTAAAGCTTTTTTCTTATTGATTTGCGTGGGTTAAAATGACAATTCCATTATTTTATTATAATTGGACACTCAGCAACAGATTTGTATATCAAACTTGGTTAAAGACAGAAGATGAATATTTCCAGCTGCACACGAAGCCTTAAATCTTATATTTATTGTAATATCTTAAAATTATTGTAGATTTCTTTACATTCTGTAAAACATGGTTTAAATTAAACGTCGATTAAATAATTAAAAATTCTTGGAATGTTATAATAAGAAAAATTATAACGAACACATGTAAATATATCCGTATTGAAAATAATAAATCCTTATTTAATATACGGTTGATATAAATCAATATTTCAGTGTACGTCACATTAACAATTTATGAAAACCGGCCTAAGAGCCTATGAAATAAAAAAAAACACAATAATCTGAATGATTTAATATAAGTCATTAATGTATAAGTCACACAAGGACCCAGCCCGTTTTCCGCTTATCAAACATTGATTAATAGCTCTTGACGCACTTTAAAATAGTTACCTAAAAGTGTCTTTAAACAGATGTTCCTGATTGCAATAATGAGTTGATCATTGATACAGTTTTCTTGACAGCTTGATTGATTGTTATTGTGTGTTATTCTGGACGTTGATTATTCGTTTTTGATTATACAGAAGAGGCTTTATACATATCAGTAAATACGATTACAGTTAGCAACAAATGTGGTTATAAAAAATGTTTCAGCTTCCGTAGGCAGCTTCTCATAATCTATGTGAAATGTTTATCTCAAATCATTGTCTTACTGTTTTTATGGCACAATTGCGCGATGCGGTATATATCCTAAATGTGCCATTTGTGTCTCAGAGCTACAAGAATAATTTTTATTTTCTTCTATAAAACCACTATGGAGTTAAGTATATTTGATGAGACTATAAACTATACTACTTTCTTCTCCTATCAGGAACAAAAACAGGCATTGAATGAATCTTAGCGCAAGACGAATTTCTTATCTCGTACCATTAAGAAAGGGGTGTCTTAATACTTTTCAATACGGGTGAAAATTTTGCAATACTTTAACTCGTCTGATTGATGCTGTTCATTTATCACTCCCCTCGTTTGAGCCTTCATATAAAACTTTTAAAATGGGTCACCCGGTCCTCCTTTATTGCTTCGGGCACTTGATATTTGAGTAATTAAAATTTTAAAATCAATACCATACTGTGCTTTCGTAACGAAGGAAGGAGGGATCATTGTGATTGTGAAGTCGAAGTCCTTGTGAAGAATTGAATATGTATGGAACCTCTTTTAACTTTATATTCAAATAAAGATAAAAAGTCTGTCTACATTAAAATATATATAACTTTGTTATTAGTTCATTATGAGCAAGGCTACATTGCTTTGAAAACATATGATTGACTTGTCATACAATACTAATATTATAAACAATTAATTACTGAGTGCAGATTTCATTAACAATTATATTAAAGATAGTAAGGTGATAAGAAACTTATAATTATATTAAAAAATATATTTTTAAAGCTTTTATAAATATTAGGTACGACAATATAATGAGTACAGTCAAAATATTGATGAAGGACGAAACAATTGATGGTATCTCATGACATGATCCAATGGTCATGCGTAAACTTTGAGTAGATGCTATCGATAAATCAATCAAATATTTGGAATATTAAATTTTAGTACTGTGTTAAACATAGTGATGGATAAAACAGATATCGATTAAAATATTTTTTTAAATATTACCATTAGAACATAATTGTTTAAAACAGCATATAAATAATAACAGCATAAAAAAAATTGCCGACGTCTTATACGCCAGAACACGAGAAAAGTTATTCCGGAACTAATTTTTTTATAAATTTAGTTAGCAAAAGAACAGAATGGTACCGATTGTATGAGCATTCAGCCATGTGCCCTACTGACTGCCACTGATATCATTAATTTTGATTTTTTTTACACAAATGTGCCTTTACAAACCTGTGCTAGTTGACATACAACGAGTGTTACGTACCGTCTACAAAAATCTTTTTTTAAAATTAATACAAAATTTTGTATGTCTGTCCTTTTGTTATGTGTAAGTAACAAACAGATTTGAAGGAAATTGTATATTTATTTTCTCATGAAAATATGAAATGCACCAGCTTGATAAACTAAATAGAGTTAAAAGCCTCCAAGGGTGGAATTAATATAATAACTGTATATACTTAAAAAAATACAATACATACAGTATTAGCTTTATGTTAAATCATAAGATTACGAAATTGACTCATCTACGCATAAATAGGTTCTATAAACATGAGATAAAGTATTGATCGTGGAACATTCATTCTATGGATCTCGGGTAATTTTATGGTCATGACTAGATACTATACTGAGAACTATGAAGTCACTTAATATATTTGATATTCAAAGATGATTTCATGTTACACGGTCCTTTGAAGCTGATTAATTGAATTGTTACTGATTGTGATAACGAAATGGATTGTGTCTTACTTGTTATTCATTATGACTACATCTCTGAAGTTTATAGTACAGGGTCGATTTATAAAAAAAAAAAAATATTTACATGAAAACAGATAATGTTCTCTAGCTTTTTAATGTATTTTATGTAATCAATAGACTAAGTACTTATTAAATTGTATATATTATATATACTGCATAGGTAAGACCTTCACTATATTCTTAAAAAAAATACTTTAAGCTATATTACTAGTTAAGTGACTGTTTTTTTAATAAACATAAAGAAATTTTAATTTTATCCTCGGTAGGGTCGTATATATAATATTTTGTTAAGTTCATGTTTTGTTCTTAACTTTTAAAGTAAATTACTATAATTCCGATTGCACGCGTAAAAATTTTTAGTTTATTTTTATTTTAAATACCTTAGTAACAATATTATACGAATATTTAAATTATAATAATGATATTATTAAAATAATTGACTTTCTGTTGTCGCTACTGAATATTATAATTATACATCCAAGAACGTGCAATGTCCTGTCCCTATCGAAAAAGTTTTAATTTAGCCAAGTCGCCATTGTAAGAGTTTAAAAAGCTTCAAGTATTGTATGCATTTAACAAGGAGAAGCGTGACAGTTATTAATGATTTTTATACTATTTTTCTCAACGAAGGATCTGTTAGGTATCTACCGGGCTTTGTTCCTTATTCCACTAGATTCATATTTTTAATGTTAACTTCTTAAATATATATATACATATAAACAAATCGACGGATGTTTTAAATAGCGTTTGAGTGATTACATGGTATTATATTTTTATTATTAAATAATTTATATTATTAAATGTTTGTAAAGAAGCATTCTAGCAGCGATGCTTTAGACTTTTTATAAATTATGGATATAATGTTGAAATAAATAAATAAAACAAAACACAGTCGGTGTTCTTTTACGTAAATAATATTATTAAATCAAGCAACATACAAAGTGCCGGCATCTACAAAGCGTGTTGAGTCAATTATTTTTCAAATTTCGATAATTGTCTACGATCTCAACGAAGCGGTATTTTTCTAAATCTTCAGAGGGTTTTCGTCAGATCATTTGTCATTGTGGAGATCGGTCGGTGCTTTTTGCGACTCGCTTTACTGCAGTTGAATCTCTATCGCCTTTTGCATTTCGAAAATGCTCAGTTTTATCTCTTTATAAATGGAAATACATCGAATAGTCTGATGGACGGATGAGTCTTTAAATAAGGATTGTCACTTGAAGCGGATGAAACTAAAATAATTGATATAAAACCAACGAACAATAAAATGTATAGCTAATTGTCAAGAGATTTTGGTGTTCATAGTTACATCATTGTAACAAGCGGACGAGCTACCGTTTGCTGCCGGGTGCCCTCGGGACCGATCCATCAAACGAGTCCGAATCAAGTTTTGAAAGATCCCCAGAACCTACCAAGTTATTTGGAAAGCAATTGTTTCGTAATACGATGCTCAAAACCGTCAAAATATTTACGGTGATTCATCGCGATTTTCCGCGCAATCGATCAGTTTGTTTGTCAGTAGCTAGAAAGTGAGATCTTCAGTGTGGATGCGTGAAATTGAAGTTGATATAAGTATAATGTAACAGTCAACAACAAGATTGATTGGGCAAAAACTGGAGCTATCATGATTTGCATTAATTGCTGAGACACGCATGTTAGGAGAAACATTGCATTATAAATGTAGATCACTGCAAATGCAACAATTCCTCTTCTTTTGTAATATCTTCCGTAATAAAAGACATTCTATAAGATTTTAAGACTGTTTCCAAGTCATTTATAGAATAGTTACTTGCCAAATGTGAAGTAAACTAAATAAACGTATGCATTTTCAACTTTAACATAAATATACACTTTCTTGAACTTTTTTGATGTTTTTAATATAAATCTAAAAATCATATTTATCGTAAGTTATTTATCAGTTCATGTTCCTTATATTGAAATATAAAACGCCCTAAACATACCTACGTGGCAAGAGTATAGACATAGAAGAGACAAAAAATAATGCCGGCACTCGTCATTCCCAGAGGGATTATTCGCAGGATGGAGTGTAAAGAGTGACTGAGGGTGCAAGATAAAAGCAATATTTATTTGGAGCGAAAAACGTTCCACCTCCACGCAGTACATGGGATAAATTATGCATTGAAATGTAAATTCTTCCACCCTCATCTGGTAAGGTCTAACGATAAGTAAATGTTACATAAACATGATCCACCGATGCCAATGCAAATAATCTACTTATTTCGCATGTTATGTTATGTTATGGTCTTATGGTAATGTTTTATTCATTATATCATTTAGAATTATCAATATATGGGCAAGAACTAAAATATAAAACTTATGAACACGTATATAATTCAAAGGTTATGTAGTAATACAGAATCGATAACATATTTTATTGGTGATTTCCAGTCCGTAATGGTTCACACAATAAGATCTAAGACTTTCGCGAGTTTTATTCATTTAAACATATTTTATTGTTTAGTACTTATATCTCCTTAAAGATTATCATTGTAATAGAATTTCTCATTTTCTATTGATAGAAACCGACCACCCAGTCCCTAAGAATCCCAGGAAATCGCGTCCGATATCCAACGTAAGGGCGCAAGAGGAAAAAAATCGAGCTACGACGCCAGCGCCGCTGCACTGTCGCGACTGCTTGTTGATTAATGAAACCTCTGCTCATTCAGCTGTAAACGACCTTACATTAATAAATTATTTTTATTATTTAATACTTTATTGCTCAAAGCGTAAGGTTCAGTTTCGAAACAATATTTCGAATCCATTAAGCTCACATGCTTCAGCCTTGTCAAGAATACCAAACGTTTCCCCTCAACGCTGTAACATTTGACGTTTTTGTGCGACATACGTATGTATGAAATGGCAAAATATGGGATTATTAGCTTTAGCAATTTATTTTGTAATGTCGTATCAAGATCACATTATCTACTTAATCCACTGAAAGAAAGTCTAAAACATGTTAAGGCTCAGAATAACAAATTCCTCATGTAAGTAGATTAGGTTTTGTGAAATTAAAGACGAACGTTGAAAATGGAATTCTATATATATTTATATATGGTAACTTCAATTAGCCTTCGAAAGTTATTAGAGCACAGCCTTCCCTATTCAAAAGTGACGTAATCGTAATGAAGTTGGGGCTAAAGGAGAACATTTCGCTGTCAATCGTTTGACGTACGATGACATTTTGCATCAGAAACTCGAGATAAGCGTCGAAGACTTTCGATTAGCGTACTACAGAAATTTTCGTAATTATATTCATACAGATTCTCATTTAAAATATTAGGTTCCAAAACAAGTAAAATTTATAACCGTTTTAATGTTTTTGTTGTCATGGAATGAATTTAAAAGTGTATAAACGGATATATACATAACACATATAGATAAAGTTGAAAGGATCTTTTTTTGAGAACAGATTTTCTGTCTAACACGGATTGCAAAGAATTCGTCTGCTACATAATCGGTAATTCTTACATATCCAATTTCGTGAGACCCAACCCTCAGCAGGGAGGGGCGATATTACAAAACACGTCGGCACTTCACCCACCAAAGATAGGAAATGCAACCCGCCATTACAGAAAATTGGCTATCCGATCCCCATAGAAAAAAATATAACGACACTACTTTGAATTTTAAATTCAAATCCCTTCAATCATTTTCTTTTATTAAAAAAAAAGTATTCCGAAATATAGATTAGAAATGTGTGCTAAAGTGAATTAATTCAAATCTCTTCGTTCAAGACAAAACAAGATACAAATAATATGATCAAAGTCAGCTAAATAGGTTTTTTTTAGTTTAACTTGGAATGCGAAAGGGCTTTTAGCATTTTATATTAGATTACTCGATGTGAGTTCTGTTATTAGAACAACAAAGTCGAAAATCCAGAGACGCAATTTTCAAATTTCAAAGTTTGATTAAAGGCCTGTCGTATTGTTCATTAAACTTGGATTAAGTTGGCGCTGGATACAACGAGCCTGCATCCAGTTAGCTCGAGGAAAACAAAAGTAGGGAACGAGAAAATACTTAACTTCCTTCAAAGTTTGGATGACAGAAGATTGAATTGGTTTTGGTTTCGTTATAAGCTTTGAATGGTTTTGGTATTTTATTTAGTTTTTTGGTTTGAAATGTTTTATCTTGCATTAAATTCCATGTCTATTTACCATAGGATTGTTCAATGTGACAAACATTGCAAACAGAAATATAAACCTGTATAGGCAACAAAGACATAATGATATGTTCTTAGCATTTAATACTATTTTGGAGGGAATTTCACAAAATAGTATCACAAATTGACAGACGTGAACTTAACCTTTGAAAGACATCAGTAGCAACTATAAAAAAGCTGTCACGAGAAGAGCATTCCAGCATTTTCCCTTCATATTTAGATACATACAATAAAATTTTAAGCATTACTTTATTCAAAAACTCTTTTGAAAAGTAAAAAACTAAAGTTAAGCGATATAAGTCGAAATTCTTAATATAAACTCACGAGATCCAACAGACAATACACATTTAATGTAGGTATCGAATTAATTGTGACCATCCAAAAACGAATGATGAATCAAAGGCTGGCGTTGATCAAACAGCCATTGAGCTGGTTACCTTTTGTCGGTAGCCGTCATGACTCAGCGGTTCACTTACTATTGTGATCGACTAATTCAATAAAATCACCAGACATTTTTGTTTATTCCAAGTCGGCTTCCTTGTCGGCTCGTGATCTGTCGGCTAAGCTGGCTATGCTCTTGTTGCATCGAATCAAATAGCATTTACTTGAAATGCAAGTTTGATTATCGTTAAATTCTTTCAACATGCTATGATCCTTACAATGATCATTGATTGGCATATCAGATTCGATTCATACATCTCAAATACGAATATGTGTAAATTATTTGGAATAATTAAAGTGTAACTACCCACAAAAAATACCGTTATATAAAAATGAGTAATAAAGCATATCATACACTTGTTAGCACAAATTGTATATGTTCATTTATTTTATATGATAGGTGTATTATTTACACTTCGTAACAACTGGCCTGTATTAAAAAAGAGGAAATGCAAATTAAATATTTAAAAGTGTAGTGTCGTAACGAACGAAGACCATGTTCATTTTGTATTATTATTAGAAGGTTTCTTAATCCCTACATATAGAGAATTGTGATATAGCTCACTCTTTATCACAAACAAGAATGCTCATAAGGTAGAGAGAGAACAATATATTTCGTATAGTCCTTCCGATACGTTATCGTAGAAGCCATCCCTGTCTCTCTGGTAGAGTTGTTTGCGCGTGGAAAGTAGAGAAGTGTTGTTACGGTTTAATGCTTTGGTTACTCAGGCTTTACCAAATCGAACTCTACACTTATAGCAATAGAGTTAAACATCGTATGTCGGTTTCCATATAAGAGGCATGAAGAACAGCTCCGCCTTAAAAATGGAAGGTGGTATGTAAAAATTGATGAACATGTATAGGAGTCCTTAAAGTGACAGAGTACGCTGGCGTGTTGAGCGGTGTATATTGTCTCAAAATGTCGCGGGAGTGCGAGTCTCAGCCATTGTTTATTATCATAAAGTGATAAATCAAATGACTTTGCAATAAAATTTTTGTTTTAATACAACAACATTCATCAATAAGTGTTCAGTTCTAAACATTTTAGTGTCAGTGATTTAATTCGGTGGACTGTTTTATTGTAAGTGCTGAACCGGTTTGTAATTTTAGCAAAATATATGGAGGTTATTTATAATATTATAATACATTTTTCAGTAAAACACTATCAGTAACGTTAGAAAATTTTGGGACTCTATATAAATAATTTAATTTAATTTATATTAATATAAAAAATTAATCGACACACCATTATTGGAATTAATTAAACGTTCTATTAAAAAAAACCATCTCCGTATGTAATAGAAAGCTAGAATTACAAATCGCAGCGTCAAAGTACATTATTTACAGGCAGTAAAAAAAAATGCTCCCGTTCTTCGATAGTTGAATGGCGGCCATATTAACAGTGGTATTGGGATGTGATGCGCCGACTCGACCCCGCCCACAATGAGCTTCCTCATGAACGGTGGATACCAGCCGCAGCCCGATCCGAAATTCCCACCCTCGGAAGAGTACAGCCAGGCTGATTACATACCACCAGGAGAATACTACCAGCACCAACACCTACAGTATGGCTACCAGCACCAGTATCCAGTACAGATTGGTACAGGATATGGATATGGTGGTTATTACCATCCTATACCACAGCACCCACCTGTAGCGCCACCACCACGGCCGCCGGAACCGTCTCATCCGTCTGAAGCGGACCACGGCTTTGTA
This sequence comes from Danaus plexippus, assembly GCF_018135715.1. NCBI lineage: Eukaryota > Metazoa > Arthropoda > Insecta > Lepidoptera > Nymphalidae > Danaus > Danaus plexippus. The sequence goes on along the minus strand of NC_083539.1, from coordinate 6,373,810 downwards.
CCGCACAACGATACAGCCCCAGGATTAGCTGAACTGGGATTAAGGCTGGAGAGGCATATAGAAGAAGCTGCACCAGCTGGGAGAAAACTCCAGGCGTTAGGCCGCGAAGGCTCACCCGCCTCGGAGTTGGATGACGAAAGACTACTCCTAGACAGCCCTCCGGTAGAAGACGATGATTCCTCTATATGTTCTGATAATACAGATAGAGTTATTTACCCCTGGATGAAGAAGATTCATGTCGCTGGAGCCTGTAAGTAATTCACGCCATACATTTAAATGTCACAAATAAGCCGACAATTTAAAAAAGAACCGAAAATAGTTCGACGATGAAAAAAAATGTTGTTGCATAAAAAATTACGGCATCCTCATATTCTACAATAAATAAACGCAATTTTAACGTTAAACATGGTCCTTAAAATGATCCTAACGAAGACTAATCGCGACACATTAATATCAACCCTCGATTCGGCGATTGTATGGTCTTAACACGAGCGCAAAACTACATTTTAAAAAGGCGCCACGTTTGCGGTATCACACTTGAAAGAAATTAACAAATTGCCACCAATCAATAATAGCGCTCTGTTTACGGATACTCGAGTTTTTGTGACTGAATCTTTTGATTTGTTTTGACAGTTTACTAATGTGATGTCGTTTGGAAGGTCCTGCGTCTTAGGGATCTTTGTTGTCGTACAAAGGACGCGAAGGATGGTAATGAGGCTCATTTATTTTTATTACTTTTAAATAGATCTCGTGATCGGGAATCTGCCGTGAAGATTACTGATTTGTGTTTCTTAAGCACCTTAAATGTCCTTCTATTGAGTTGATAGTTTTTTTATAGGTTTTTGATAAACATCAAATGAAACGACTTTTTTGTCTGCGCTCATAGACGTTGGTGAATTTTAATAGGTTTTATTCATTTTTAAGAACTTTATTATTACTGCAATGTTATTTGACCTAGAATATTGGTTTTTCTGAATAACTATATAGGACACTGCATATTAATACAACTTTTAGTACGGGTATTCCAAGACTAATAAAATAAGTATTGTTAATACAAAAAAATATATATATATATAATAATAACCACTTAAATTTTTCTCATTAAATGAAAAACTATATGGATGACAATAGTCTTAAAGCTATATTAATAATCTGTACAACTGAATCTTAATTCACCAAAGCTGTATTGTTCTACAAAGGTTTTCATTATTAAAAGTTCTTTTATTATTAAAACACTAGTTTTTGTCCGCGACTTCGTCCGAATTAATTTCTGAATTAGTAATACATTATGTATAACTGACCGGGCGACTTCTGTTCCACCCTAGAGGCCGCACATAACCAGATATTGGAATTTATTAAGTTTTTTTTTCATTTCGATCGGCAGAATTAAATATCCTATGTCCGTTTCCTGGTTCTAAGCTGTCTCCCCACCAATTTTCAACCATATCCCAACAGCAGTTCTTAGTTCAAGTTATAAAAGATGTAACTAACACAACTTTCTTTTATACATACGTTTTATTCTTTGATAAAATTCCGACTCCTCAATAAATTCTTTTTCAAGTTGAATTAAATAACAACGTCCTTAACACTTGAAGTAAATTATATATTATGTAAAATAATCCTACTACCCGATTTCACTATAAAGCACATAACTAATATTATAATTTTATCAGTATTGTAACGTCTTATCCGGTTTTTGTTTGTAATTAATCTTTTTAAAACCTAATGAAACTTATAACAGCTTCATATACACGGAGGTGGCATTTCTTTTCTGTTTAAATTATTTATTTCAATAGTTCTTAGTTTCAAAAATTTTAATTTATTTCAAAGAAAAATCTTAATTTCTTGTAATTTAATGACAGACGTATTAGGAATACTCACTTTTTTAGACTGGAAGCCTACAGAAACTTATAAATACACATGATTTTGATTTTCATCATTACTTTATAGTTTATTGCTTAGTTAGTTTTATCTGAATGTTTTAACTAGGATAGCTATATGTTACACCAAACATACAAAACCATCGACTAGATACGTAAAATTACCATATTAGCTAGGTTACCTTGGATTGTCGTACACAAAATAGAAAAAAATATATATTAATTTCAATAATAAATAACAGCCTGAATAGTTATAATCTATATCTTTTATGTGAATTAAACTAAAATATTGATATTTTTCGGAGTGAAGCTTATTTGAACAAATGGGATATCTTCTTCACTTTCTTTAGGTATGTTTTCATTGTAATACTTCGTATACATATTAATAAATTATTTTTTATGTTCATAAAATAATTTAAACAGTACCAATTTATTAAAATTATTAATTACACATATTAAAAAAAATTATAATATATAAATATGTGTGTATATAATTATATTAATATTTAATTATAAGTTTTGATACTGTATTGTAAATAATTTGTTACAGAATTTACAACATTTGAAAGTTTTATGAGCCTCTCAGTATGGACTTCATCCACTCAATTACAACACAACAAGCCCAATTAGAGAAAATGTTCTATGATTATTTACATTACATTTTACCTGGAAAAGTAATTTCAGAGACCCTATTATGTAAAACCTTTATTCAAAATATGCTTTGCTAACGAAAATTTCAAAAATGTTATAGAATAAGAAAAATCACGTTGCGGACAAAAGATCTTAGCAAATTAAGTGTAATCGTGGCTATGATTTGCAAAAACAACATACGTTTCTTGGAGATTATTAGCCTTATATTTTCCTTTTCTATCGCTTTTCTTTATATAAACGGAGGATATAATTAATTTATCCACTTATTCGTCGGGTTTTTCTAACAATACAAATGTAATATTGGAGAAAAAATTGTGTTTTTTTTTCACGAGAGAGTTTATTTTAAATACATAGAATTTTATAAATATTACAAAAAAATATAAAGTGAATATAAAAAAAGGTAATATGTAGCCATTTGCTTTAATCGATCCTTCAACGAAATATTTGTATCCATCACAGGCAGAAGTTTTGTATATTTAATTTATGAGCGAAATTTCTTGCAATGGTTAACTTTTCGGAAGCCTTTTTTAATATTATTCTAGAGTTAATAATAATATTTTTCTTTTAATCTTCAAAATCGCCTATTCTTAAATTTCTAACAACAAACAAATAATGTTGTATTATTTTATTAAAAAAAAAATCTTTATTTGATGCAATTGTACTTGTAATATAAAGACCTTTATTCTTTCCTGACCGAAAAGAATACATAATCTATACCTTATTCCGCAGGCTTTTAGGTTCATAATAATACTTGAGATTCTAGATATACAATAATATTAAGACGGATGTTGGTACTATATATATATTATAGCTATGTTTTGAAACCTCAAAGACATTCTCACACCATACATTATCATTTGTTGACAGCTTTTTGAAAGCATGTCATGTCTAAATTATGCGTATTGTATACAGATTTTTTTTATAAAAATGACCCGCGGGTCAAGTGACAAGTTTTAAAATAAAGATATTTTAGCCTCGTAACTATATCATTACGTTTTAGCATACAAAAAATAAGAATTAAGTTTTATTTTTCATAAAAAAGTATTAATGGAAGACTTGAGACTTTGCTATGGAATATTTTTCCTTAAAAAAATTTCTAGATTATCAATATCAAAAACCCTACCCGAATTGGAATCATAGTTTTATGGAATATCTGAGATACGAGGACGTACATACATACAAACCCGTTTCGATTTTGATATAGAGACAAAAACTTATAACAACAAAAGCACTTTGTTCGTACGAAACACGACGATAATTCTTCAAAATAATCATAATGATTAAAAGTATTCGCGAGCGTTATCACGACACTGTCAGACGGACAGCATTCCTCACTCCATAACTGTGATACAAGCAGTAAGTAATAAAAGACCACCGTGTGTCGGACAATCGATGGAGGACCACACTGCCTCAGGTAGTAGGTGATTCAATTCAGATTGTCATCATGCGATCACGATAGAAACTAACGAACCGGAGACGGAGTGCGCGGTAGCCGGCGTATAAATATTACAGCCAATTAAGATCGGTCCCTTATTGATATACATGAAATTATTGATTAGAGTTCCTGTTCACTTTATTCGACGCTTTAATATTATTGTGTTATTTTTATGTCACCGGACATGAATTGCGAAATGTAGCAAAATTAGCTTAGCATAATGATGTATTTTTGTTTAACCGTGGTCGGTTGGTTTAAAATTGTGCACGCAAAATTTAAAGGAATCTCGACAGGTTTCGACCACAAATACCGAACTCCCCGCACCGGTCAACCTCCAGAAAATTCTTTACTGAAAGTTCACGTTTGAGATTTACATAAGCTATTTAAAAAATATACCTAGTATGGAAGATAAAAAAATATATTTTGTCCTTGTTTCGTATCCAAGCAATTAAGGAATATCTTTCTATTAACATATTTTATAGATATGTTTAATTTATCTAATAAATAACTATTTATTCTTTCTATAAACGAGTATCGAAGAGACATCTAAGCCAGCACATTTATGCGCAATTATAAATTAGAAGACGCCATTTTCTGACGTCAGAAACCGCGACAACGGGCAATCTCAGTGGCCTTCAATCTTGCATACCATTCTGACCACGATGTTCCTCCAAGAATTCTATGTTTTGTCCCTTTCGCTTACAAATAAAAAAAGCGAGAGGAAAATAGATGCAGATTTATTTTCCTCAGCAAAAATACTTCTCAATGTTACATGAACTGATTTGCGCCTGCCATGTTTTAATAATAAGTAAAATTTGTCTTTTAACGCTCATTCATAATATGATAATTTTAAAGTGGTCTATTTTATATATATATTTTAATTTGACATAAATATTTTATATTATATATATTTTCATATATCTACCTAGTATGTATTTTAATATTACTCATGTTAATAGTATAGGTACTTGGTCGGTGTTAACGTTATTAAAAAACATTACCTTGGAAGTAACTCAGTTAAATACACTAATAAATATAAGTATATTTATAAAAAGGTTTTAATAAAGGTGTTCAGAAATATTTAATTACAAAGTTTATATCAGATGACATTATTTTCTTTTTTATAGAAATCTTAATTATTTTCAAGTCAATACAATTCAAGCTGAGATTCAAGCAAACATGTAATTTAAAGTAATCCATAAATAAATGGCTTATAATAATTGCTTTGTAGAAATAACTTATTTTTGTTATTTTTAAGAAACAATGAGGTAGTAAGTTTTTTTAAATAGATGTTCCAAAATATACATTGGCAATTTGCGTTTTAAGAATATTTAATAATGTTCAAATCATATTTCATTACAAATTTAAACAAAACTATATTTAAAACTTAAAATAAAAGAAAATTAAGAATTATATCATTTCACTTATAACTAACTGTATATTCTTAAATTTTCTTTAACCTTGGATTGAAATTAACTAGCGCTTGTTACATTTAGGTTATGTTTTAAACACTAGTTATCGTTAGGTGTTTTAGTTGATTTAAAATAGTTATACATTTAATCTTCGAACAATGCTTACATACACTCTTTAAAGTTGTTTGATAGTCACAATAAAACTCAGGAATTTTAACCGATTTGGTGTTGGTCAACTTCAATTTTATAGTTCTTTATACAAAACCGAAAAAAGGTATAGATTTCGGAGAAATTAAAATGAAAAAATCTGTTAATTCATTATATATATGAAATTATAAAAATGTTAGAAACAGTTTCACATTAATAGTTAATTAAGTTACAACCTTCTTTTATTCCGTCGTCGTACAAAGTCTCTTTCAAGTTAACAAAAAAAGCAATTTCCTTGGAAGGAAATTAGGAAATTTTATACAAAGCCTTTGCTTATTCTCAACAAAGTATTCTGATTTCTTTTGTTAAGTTCGCATTTTATTCTAAAGAAACTAATTATTTTCTGAAAATTGGTGTATAAGTTTTTTCACCTATCCTCTTAATATGAAAATATGATTTTTACCACGAGATCTATTATCACTTTATTTGTTCAACAAATAAAATAAAACTATAAATCTAAGGGCCGAGGATATTATTATAAAAACAATGCTAGTATAATTATACATTTAACTATTCTACAAAACGCTATATTCATTTAGGAATAGCGTGATTTGAAAATTTCAATAGCAATGTATTGTGTTGATAAAATCATGAATTTATGTTGTTTGAATTGTTTCAAATAATCGTTATATATTAAAAAATTATATATTCTTATATAGATGTGTCTCTATAATATTATTTTTAAATTAATAATCTTTTAAATCTGTTAATCGAAAGTTTTCAAGTATGAGAAAGTGTTTTCCATAAATTATTATAATACAAATGTGCTTTCAAATTTAGTTTTCATTGAAACGAGGAGACAGGAAAATAGATTAGGAGAAAATAAGTTTTACATTATTTTTTAAACAACAATAAAAATAAAATTACGGTGGTAATGTAAAACGAAAACCATTTACAATAAAAATATCAGCTAACAGTCTGATACGTGAATATCTAACAAATAAAAACTATGTATTTATAAGCCTTATAAACAACAAATTTTGCTAAACTCAATTAATCAAAAGCAAAAAGGAAGCTCATGCTCGTACACGTGTAATTATTATGCACATTAATTAACAGAACCCGAGAGGTTGTTACTACCTCATAATTTATTCAGTAAGGTCCCCAACACGCAACGCTATTTCATTTGAGGTGCACGATAAATTAACAACACATTACTGAGTACATACGCCTGTTTAGTACCTTGGTTATAAACTATCAATTAGTATATTGTAAGTATTATATTTATTTGTATGTGAAGATTTATATTCTATTTTGTTTCAGCGAATGGAAACTATCAACCTGGAATGGAGCCGAAGAGACAGCGGACGGCGTACACGAGGCACCAAATATTAGAATTGGAGAAGGAGTTCCATTACAATCGCTACCTTACTAGAAGAAGGAGAATAGAAATAGCGCACACTCTAGTCCTATCGGAGAGACAAATAAAAATATGGTTCCAGAACAGAAGAATGAAATGGAAGAAAGACAATAAACTACCGAATACCAAAAATGTTAGGAGAAAAACTAATCCGGCCGGAGTGACTACGACCACAACAAAGGGAGCCACGCCAAAGAGTAGATCTAATAAAAATACAAATAATAATGATAAGAAAAAATCAAATAACAATGGACGTCCGGACAGTATAGAGAATGTGACAGATAATATTATGAACGAGCTGCACTGTGTCGGTGTTCAGCAGAACATGTCGCATGATCCGGCGATAAGTCCGATGACGCATCCGTCTAACCAGATGAATCCAGGACATCCTATGACGGCACACCACTTGCACATGATGGGAATGCACGCTGGGCTGGACCCGTCACTAGTGGCCAATCTATCAGCCCACGGGTCACCAGTTGGCAGTACCGGCTGCGGGACTGGCATCAGTACTGGCAACGCACCCGTCATCAAATCGGACTATGGACTCACCGCCTTATAATCTATAAAATGTAAAGACTATATTTTCATTGATGGACTATGATTTAATTCTTACCATTCCTTAGTATTTGTAAGGTGTAATAAAGTGATGATAAAATATAGCTTAAGATGAGATGTAAGTAAATTTAGTTATTAACAGTCATGAAATTGGATGTTTGGATAGTTAAGTGAAAACTTTACAATGTCAAAAGTGTGATTATTTTAGGGTAGTTATTTGAGTGTTGGGTTTGTACTTTTCTCTGTAAGTCATTGTCCTTGAAGAAGTTTCTAAATCTGGTGACAACTGTATAACATCAGTTTTATTGTTTAAGCAAATCCGTTACCAAGAAATGTGGAGATGTAAAGTGTAATTTTTTAACATATGTATGCCTGACAAATTGACATTATAATAACACATTCTCTCTATATTTTGTAATGTTTGTATATTTGATAAACATTTGTTTATTTTTGCTATGTAAGTCATCTTTAAGTAAGTTAATTCTGTTACAATTAGCGAGTATTTATTTATTTTCCTAACATCTGTTTGTATAATATTTATATCTAATACTAGTTTCAAGATTGTAACAATTTACTCATATTTTATAATAATATGAAATATTAGCAAAACTTATTCATGGTTTAAAATATCTGAATAAAATGTGATTAAGACAATGGCTTAGGTTTAGGTACAGAATAAAAGAAATAATTTTAACGGAAACATTGTTTTGTAACTAAAAAATAGAAAAAAAAAAATGTGAATATAAAACCAATAAAATATAGTATAAATCTGAAATTCCTTTTTTTTATTTTGTCTTTCATTCAAAACGATTTTATTGTAAAATAACTCTATTACATATTATAAAAAGACATATAAATATATAATACTCGTATTTAAAATGCATTTTGATATAGTATTTAATAATATTTTAGTTCGAGCAGTTTGTATATTCTTATAGAACAGAAACTTAGCCACTCTTATTAAAGGGCAGGAAAGATTTTTAGCAGAATATATTGATAGTCTTATAACATAAACACATTAATGACTTGTTATTAAATTTTATATTGTATGAAAGAGTTAAATATTAAATTTACTTGAATCGAGAATAACCGAATTTATACTTTTCTTATATGTTCGTATCATATCATCATAATACGTATCATATCATAGCCTTGCGCCATTCGTATAGAATGGAATGAAAACATTCATATCGAACGAAATGAAAGCAAAAATGGTAATGTATTCGATGAATGTGAAGTCATCAATCAACGTCGCGTATTGTGTGGCCGCACGCAACCTATCTTCTACTCGCTCGGGCCCTGACGTGTTCTATCGTATCGATACAAAGCCAATGTTTCTGTTTTGTATATAATAAGATCAGTAGGATATCTTTTAGATTCTTTATCAAATAGAACATTTATTTCAGAACTTATTAATATATCCTTTGTTTCAAATAAACATTGTAAACTCAATTAAACAGAGCCAGTATTCAGTATGTTTGTTTTTAAATTATAATAATGAAAAAGGATACTGTTATAAAATCAAACAATGGTGAAGTAAATGCATGTAACTATTCCCTTTGAAAATTAGCAACATCAAAAAAAAGGGTTCGCAAAAACGATTTTAATTTTCTATGACACGATGACAGTGTTTTCTGTACCGGCGCGTCGAAGAGTTAAAATTTCTTGCAAATCTTCATAATAAACAAAGGCTGTATTGTTGTGAGAGTTGTATGCAAATAACAGGATTATGCTACCGTCTCTTACTGAAACCCTTTGACGGATTTATTGCAAGTTTGTTTCTTGTTATACCGGGTGTCCCAGGAGATAATGATTGTCAGATCTTTTAACCGGTAGCCTTTTAAACAGTTATTCCCTAATAATACTACTATATTTTTCTTTTATTTATACGTTTAAAATTAGTTTTTTCTTTACATTTAAATCATAAAATAATTCTCATGAGTCTGAGCTCAATTTATTAGAACTCAATAAAATGATCAGAATAAATGAGAGTTTAATCAAACTGAGGTTTAAAGCTAGTTCATTATAGAATAATAAATTAAAGTTTTTCATACTTATCATTGTCCTGTCATTTAGAATTTAAGTTGTAAAGTATATGTCTGATAAGTTTAGTGTTCCATCACAGCTATCAGACCGATTAAGATATGATGTCAGAGGCAATTGTCAGCATATCTAATACAATGTATGCAGTGAAAGTATTTTCAATTAAATTTAGGGTTGTCACATTTATAAATTGATTGGAAGCAGTTGTAAATTTAAATAATTATACTAATAAATAGGTTGTTAATTAGGTATTAATATAAAGAATATACAGGAGCTATGTGTAGATATGAAATAACGTAGAAGTAAGTAATAGTATCGACAGGTGAAGAACAATCCTCCAAGGAGTACTTTGAGGAAGTGCGTGCGAACGGTGACTTGCAAGGCGGCATAGTTACAAATCCTCGGAGATAACAAGGAGCTTACAGTTCTTTAGTACGGATGTTAGAATTGCTTTGAAGAGAGCATTTTTGTTTGTCGGACTGTCTTTGGCTTGTCTCTGTAGTGATTTTCGGGTTAAGAATTACCTGGTTTGTTACTTTTTTATATAAAAAAATAAATTGCTGTCTATGACATAGCAAAAATAAAATTTATACATTAAAAAAAAACAAAATTCGGAAGCTATAGTGGAATGCCTTCATCGTATTATTGAAAATAACTACAGAAAAAAAGATATTTTAAATTTACAATTGTTTAATCATGATACTGTTATTTCACTGAAAGTTTTTACGTAACTTTAAACTTAGGTTAAATAGTTAAGTCCATATAGGGACACGTGTTAACAGTAGAGGTAGATGTCATTTTAACTTTCAATATTTATAAATATAAAATCTATTCAATATAATTCAGTTCAAGACCAAATCTTATACATTATTTGATATATAAAAGTATGACTAAGAAAGCCCAAATAATGAAAATAATGTAATTCATACTGAAGTAGATTTGGAAACTTCAGATGTACGTGAGATGTCTAATAAATAGGAGGGGCTCTGAGTAGATTTAGTAGAATTGAGGTTTCGATAGAAATAAATCACTACATCTTCCACTTTGATAGGTTGCCAAACATCCAATTAACTTTTGCCTTGATTTATTTATTTTCACAATATTTTTTAATTCTAGTTTCCAGCATTGGTAATTGTTTTTGGGAATTAAAATTATGACTGCAATTTATTTAAAAAAATTGTATGTAATCTATGGTGAATTGAAAATATTTAGACTACTCTAAAGATAAAAAACTATTGATCACATAAAGTAGAATTTAAAATCACCAGCCCTTATATACGTCGTTATATCGGCAGTCGCTTTATGCCCTTCTGTAGGGTCGTGTATGTTGATGTGTGTGTTGATTTCCCGACACCGTCTGCTAAGGGTTGACAAATTCCAAGAATAATATTAAAATAATATTTCTTACTAACATTCGTAATAATATGAATTTATTATAATGTTTTTGATAATTTTCATTGAATTTAAGATGAAGCACAAATTTTAAATTTATATAAAAATATGTAGAACTTCTATTTAAGTTACACTAAAAAAAATGTTGTATGTGTAAACTTGTACCTAACTTACAATTATTCGTGATATTAAAAACATTTTTTCTTAATTTTTATGTAAAATTAATAAAATATTTTATTCGAACTTTTTGTCAGCCCTACCCAGCTGTCATCTGCTTTGCTAGGAGGGTACTCACACACATAAATATACACACCCACACATAACCATGTGCAGTATAACACACAGACGTACCAAGGGGTGCGCCTATGGGGAGGCTTGGGGTGTATTAAGTTCCTTTCTTTTCACTAAAATAATTTTAGGGGATGCTTTTACTTCGATATTTTTTTTCTAAGAGCACTCAGCCATGCTTGTGTTGAATTCGTTCGCCATGCAATTTGAGAAATGGCTTATTTCATAGGGTGAATTTAGTAGTAGTTAAGATGTCGCCGACTATAGGGGTTTTATGTGTTTTTCCTTGTTATTTGTTTTCGTTATTACATAATGGCAACATATTTTACTGTTTTATGTATAAGTAATAATAAATCATGAAATTTTTTTTAACGCTGCGGACACTAAGAAACAAAATACAAGATGAAGATAAAAGAAAATCCGATAACATCGCGGGCTTTCGCTGAAATATTTTTAATCAACGTTTTTACCTGTTACCTCGGCGCGAGAACCGACCTGTCAATCTCTCAAATGGTAGATTAAAAACATCTTTACTTTTTTTAGCATTAGGGATCAAGGAATTATGTTTTTGAAAAAAAAAAGAGGTTGGGTATGATTATATGGATGCGTTAGATGAAGTTTTGACGAAGGTTGACGGTGAGAAACGTTTAATATATACTGGCTTTACCTGATATTTGCAGCTTTGGGATCTATGTATCCATCGAAGAATACGAATAGTAGATAAATATATATTCGAGTTTAGATTTAATACGATCAGACACATCTGTTTGTGGTTACTGAAGCAGTGATTACAATGACGTGTTGTTGTCTTAACTTTTCGAAGTATCTGGATGTTACGTTAAAGGAAAGTCGCTTTTTTGTATCAATTAGTTGATTTTAATATTGCTTGACCCTAAATGGATATAGGCCTATTTGTGATTGGAGGTGCGACGGCAGGTGTAGTCGAAGTTGCTGAGTCAGCGCAGTGGCAGCGGTAGTTAGTGGTAGCGGGTTCGATTCTCCATTCGATCACGATTTACATGTCAGTCGCGCCGCTTGATATCCGATTACGTCAAAATTTCCATCAGATGCTAGTCATCGTTTGTAGAACATAGAAAATAGGATTATTCTAACTCAGTTTCTGGTTCTAAGTTGACGTTAGAATAGAAACTTTTGAACAATCAAACAAGAGCTTAGATCTGATTATTAGTTTTTATTTATAAAAACTTAATTTTATATACGAGTACTCGTACAGGTACATAAAATAATTTGATAATGCTTCAATTCATTTTGAAAAATCAACTTTTTAAGAAACACTATCGCATAAGTTGCTTATTAGAACCTTCCTTCATCTCCTAAGATTTTTAAATAATCTAATCACTAGATATCATATATGTACCAATAAAAAAAATATTCGAACTGAAAATTGCAATCATATACTACTTTCGTGATAATCGCGAACAGTGAATTAAAATATCTTTCTTCTTCTTCTTCTTTCTTGGTCCTATGTCCCCTAGATGGGGCAGAGGGCATCCACAGTACGTCGCCATCTCGTTCGATCTTGAGCTTCGCCAAGAATTAGATTAAAATATGCACCTACTATAAATAAACATATATAATATAAGCTTTGAACTAATACAAACCTTGATATATGTATTGTAGCTTCAAAATAACTGTATTATAAAATGGGGTGATTGAATTGCAGTTAAATATATAGTGACTGGCTGAAATATATCCGATGGTCGTTATGAAGATGGACATGTCAAATTGAGACAATAAGTAATGCAATGGTTACCGGTTAAATAATGAATTATGTACTACTGAGAACGTTTTTGTTAGCGAAATACTTTTGTACTGTGAATTTAATTTCCTGTTTGAAAGTAATAATTTCGATTCTATAACTTTTTAATGTCTTCATTACAAGTATTGAGTTAGCATAATTATGTTTATGTGTTATTTCTCTTGGATTAAGTATGGGGTGAATTTTTGCAACTAAAAGATTCAATTATACATATTCTGTCAAAATGAAAATTTATCTCTCATTTGAAACAAAATAAATTTATGTATTGATTTTTCATAAATAAAATCTCAATTTACAACGCAGTCGATATTTATAAATGTACTCTCTAATTCAGTGTTTTGTCATTATCCAATTTCTACGGCACTTTCTTTTGAAAAGTCATGTGTGAGAGTATTAGTCTTCATTCATTCGACGTCTCAATTCCAATATTACTTGATGTGAGATGGAGCAGAAATCTGATCTCACTCAGAGCGATTGAAAATTATTTGATGAACCGAATCTAACTAGTGGCGTACATCAGAAAATTTCCATTTTATTAAACCTTATTTCATTGATGAATTAAATTGTTCTGTACGGTTCGTAATTTATATGTTATATTATATCATTATGTTCGAGTTTCGCCTTTGAAGCTTTTGTAGTACATAGCCATTACTGATTTTTTTTTTATAAATCCTATGTATATAATAAACATGAAAATTTTGCGTTCGATGTAAGTATTGGTTTTTCGTCTAAAACATCTGAATTTTTCTTAATGAAATTTAACAGAAATATATTTCTTGGCGCCAACAGTCACATCTTGTATCAACAAATAATATTGCTCTTTAAACGCTCTGTTAAATTAGTTTTCAATAGAGGATATCTTAAGCTTTTATTGCAGAACGCTTGTTAATAAACGAAATATAATCCGTTTCCCATTGACGAAGCACATCTGTTAAAAAAAACGTAACCACGTGCCTCCATGCAACGTCATCGGACAATCATTACGGGGTCAATGGCCTGATCACGCCCTGCCATTAGCCTAGGTTAGGATGTTTGTAAACACGTCATTGATAACGCTTCTTATGGTCACTGGGTCACACATTGGTGGCTAGTTTTTAAAAGTACTGGACATCATAACACTTGACTCTATGCGTTTAAAAGATGAAAATCTAGCCGCATTGTCTTAAGATACAAAAATCATTTAACACAATCTTGTAAAGCTGACAGAGATAATTCAGAATTACAGAACCTAAAGGCTACCGAATTATGCTCGTCTCCATGATTTTGTTTCTTGATTTCTTGTATGACTTTTAATACTTTTGATTCATATAAAGATTATATTTGATTTGGAGATTAACAATTATTCTATTCATATGAAAGTGCCCACATAATTACTTCAATACAAATGAGAATATAAAATTTATATAAATTTAGCTTTTTTTTAATATTTCGTAAATATATAAAATGAAGACTTCTTTTCGAAGAACAATGAAATATTCGTTTATTTTATTAAATTTCAAAACACAGTTGAGGACAGTTGCGTTACACACATGCCAGTAAATCGTGATAAATCAATCAATCATAACCATTAAAAAAAAACAAGTGTTTGAAATGAAATTTATTACCTGTCATTAACGCAATTCAACTAATCAATTAACACATTTAAGAAAAACTATTACACTTATTACTACATTCAGCTTTACGTGTAATTTTTTTTAAATCGAATAAACTACAACCATGTTTATTATGCACGCGGAAATATATTCTGTTCTCTAAACGAGAGATGCTATATTGGAATGCATGTTATTATAAATTTACTACAACCTTTGTTTCATCTACCCAGCCTGCGATTCGACAGTTCATAAATCAAAGACTGCTGTACGTAGCCATGAACACGATTCTGCAGAGAATATATCGTATCAGCTGGATTCCTCACGATCGGGGCATGTATCTTTTGTTTTATAAATTGCTTTATATTAAATGGCTCTGTGTCGATTATCCAGTTAGCTGAAGGACAAAAGATTAATTGAATGAATCGAAAGTTAGAAAGACGCGCTTCGGAGAGAACGTTTGTAATGTGGTCTCTAATTCAAATGCGTAATATAAATTTATATAAAAAATTAATCTTTTTGAAAATATTTTTTATATAAATAGGTTGTATTTGCTGGTTTAATGGAATGCGGTTGGATGATGCGTAATTAGAAAATAGTTCGCGCTAGAGTTCTCATCGAAGGACTTAGTTTGAATAGTTAGTATAGGAGTTTGCTGCCCATACGACGGCGTTCTTTGATCTCAGTAACAATCGGGCGTAATTGATGATGCCGGTGAAACCAATACGATGACTGAGACTGCTAAATGTTGAAAAAATATTGTATGGGATACAACTAATATACGTTATTTGTGCATCACATTGAAAACTATGATCTTACGATGTGTTGATAAAAAACTTTTAAAACTTACTCACTTTATTCTTATTTTTATAGACTATATTTTTATAGTTAACGTAAATTCGCTAGCAGTTTTTCACTTATGGAGCTGAAAACATAGTAAAGTTATTTAATAATAATTTACTTATTTAAGCTAACCATAAATCTGGGCACGATCTGTTACAAAACTTTTAATAAAGGCATATTAGCGATTGGGATAATCTGAAGTAGGTATTGAGTGACCTGAACCGGAATATTAAAGGTTAAGATAGAATTTTGAGGTTAAAAAAATCATCTTTAAGTCGATCATTTGCATTTTTGTTTGATTATTATTATTTAAAAAAAACGAATTTCGTTTGCGCATCCTTAATATTTAAATGAAAGATCGCAAATGACAGCTCACATCGACTTCATCAAATATACGGTTTGGAAGAGATCTTTACTTAATAAAATGTTGATATTATTCCTATGTTTAATACAGTTAAGTTTATAAACAAAAATAATAAAAAGAGGATTAGAAATAGTTTTCTTAACTGCGTAATAAGCGAATAAAAATTGAAGCAATCTTAAACATAGTATATACTTTTCAATTAACCAAGAACAGCGATTTGATGTTCTTAATTACAATATAACGAGTAAATAACCGAATTACTATACAAATAATAGAGTTTTACTCAATACAATGACAGCACTATACTTAAGTAACGTAAAAACATGTCATTTTCAATTTTCCTTAGCAATCTACATAATGGCTCGATGTAATGAAGTCATACTACCATCGCCGTAATGGATAAACGCTTTTAAAACTTAATCGATCTTCATAAGAACATTTTTTATGATATCAATATGCAACTAAGTTTTTGCAGCGTGTTTTTGTTATCAATCCAGTCACTTCTGTGCTACATACGGTTTGTTAATTTTATTCAAGTTAAAATCTTTTAAATTATTATCTGATTGTAGGATGATAATATTTTGTTATTATTGAAGCCTCTGCTTGATTTTATATTAACTTGACTGTGTATTAGAATGTAATGATATATTTTGTTGTTTTATATCCGTGACAAAGTTACACAAATTCAAATGCACAGTAGTAAATCTATGCGTCCTACTAGCTTCCTTATTAGCTTAGACGCTTGGGCATAGCAGTGGAATAAGATATAACGTGGATCTTATCCTACTTCTAGTTTGTTTTTAAATATTGAATATTTTTATATATAATAAATACTATACAAATATAATAGATCTTAAATCAAACGATAATACGTACCAAGGAATAATTAAATTACATTTACATAAAATATTTCGAAGGCTCTAGAAATTTGTGACATTGATTAGAACTTTTTCCTAGCACTTTTATTAATAGCTTCGGTGCTAGGTACAGAAATTGTTTTGTTTAGAATTGGAAATGAAACTGTCTGTCTTTTAGGAGTCGCTTCAACGAAAAGTCGAGCACCAAAAACGTAATAGCTGTCACTAGCTATGATTAATGCAATTAATTCCACAATAGCCACGGCGCTTTGATATACACCTTGTGGTCAAAAAAATGTACACTCCGAATACACTATTCGAAAGTTCAAACATGATATACACAACGAAACATACTTACAACATCTATAAATGTTATTATATATTTTTATTTATTTTTTATACTTTAGGTCGGTTACTTGTTGGTAAATTTATAAATCAAATCTTTATCTTCAATTTAAAATTATTTGAAATTAATTATATTTCAATCATCTCTTATATTTATTTAATGAAGTTATGATTATATTACTCATAATTGTATGAAAATAAAGAATACAATAGAATAATATGCAAAGAAATTTTTATAAACTGAAAATGTATACTTTAATGTTACCGACGATGTACTTTAATAGATAAGGTACCTTTGATAGATTTCATAAATAACGTGTAGAATTTTTGTACATAGATTTATTACGTTCGCTAGCGAAAATGGTGGGAGGTTGTTTTTCAATTTAACCAACGGTCTCCTGCTGTTTGACATGCCGCCTGGCGAGCCTCGGTACCGGGTTGGTGAAGCCGGTCGTGTATATAAAGCTTAACATCCTACATCGAATCGTGTATATAGACCTTAAAATAGACAAATTTATTAACCTACATCATAAATGACATTGTTTCTATTTTATTAATTTTATAACCGAGTTCAAACTGTAATATAATCAATCATTTGCGTACAAACATATATTTAGTTAAATGAAATTTAATTTTGTAAATAGATTATTTGTCAGTGAATGGATTCATTGATCATAATTTTAATAACAATATTCTTAAGTTACAAACACATGGTAGCTGTTACATACACCATCAGCTATTTCTAATTATTATGATTGACAGTTTTAGTTAATTGAATTCAAGGTGCGCGATCTTAAATATTAAGTTGAGCTATAGAAAAAACATATACAAACTCGAAACTTTAGTGGTATATAAACTAATATAATGAAAACTTCTTCATATCGTGATTTTGAACATAGATAATATGAGTATATATTAATCCGATTAATTATTATTTAAAAAATAATATTTCTTTCATACTTTATAGTAATGAAGCTTATATTAAATTATGCTATAATTTACTTTGTGGCTAACAGAACTGTTATATTCACATAAAAGCTGTGAAAGGCGTGACCTTCAGCGATACATTAATTTTAGAACGGATGTGAATAGATTAGAACTATTATATAAAAAAAAATTCATGAGATTAATGTAAAGAAAGTAGTTAATAAATAATCAAGTAGAACTCTTAGTTTAATCAAAGTCCTTATATATAGCAATGGATCTAATAATTCCATATTAGTGTATTAATACGTACATTTCTCTTATAATGTAAGTTTACTTAACACATACAATACAATGTGTTATAGCTTACATAAATAAAATGGCAATCGCAAGCCGACCAATGGGCTGGCGGGACCAAAAATCGATGTATCCCATGTCACCGAAACGCACGAATTAAATGCCCTTATCAACAACATTCAATCCAATTAACTGCTTCTCCCAAATAGCCCTTAAATAAAACAAAAGTCGCGGTCAGAGCGACCATTATATCTGAACCCAGATAGCAACGCACTTTTCAAGCTCGTGAAGTCAGCTTTAAATGGTGATAGAATGGACATTAGGGACTTTTATGCACAGGCGGCCCTCTCCTGAAAGGCTAATGGACTAAAGGTATTCCCTTGAAACCTTAGTAATTAATTAATAACACCAGCACGTAAAGTAATTTCGTATTTGTGAAAGGTCAAATTGAAGACTAAAGTTTCTTTGACTTTAATTACACTTATTATTTTCATTTCCCTCTAATGTGAGTTTAAAACAATTTAGTTAACTTATATAGAAATTTTCAAATATAAAATTTTATTATTCGTTAATTTTAGGCTAGTTTCTACCTCATCTTATATCATTACGTATGTTGATTTGTATTATGCACAATTTGATGATGTATTTTAAATACATACATTAATTTTCTTAATCTAAAACCTTAATTTGATTATAAATTAGCATTTGTATGTCTTCTAGACAATTATAATAGAATATCTTTCATTTATAGAAGCGGAATGTTGCAATTCAAAATATTCTTGCGTTAAAAGCATCCAGAATGGTCAAGGTATTTTATCAATATATTTCTCGTCCTACCCTCCGTATCTCCCCTTCTGACAGCGTGTTGATTGGTCCAGCTACAGTGGATTACAAGGGGATACCTGATGACCACTCCCGTGGGTTTTACAGGATTAACGTCCACTCAACTGTTATAAGTCACGTGAATTAAAACAATGACTAGGGACCAATTATTTTGTTGGTAAAACTTTACGTTATATACGAATTTTTTAATTATAAGTACAGATTTGGGGCACAATTTTATGAAAAAAAATATTCTTACCTAAATTGCACATATCGTAAGATGTTATTCGAAGAATCATATATCATAAAATCGAAAAATCGATAAAAAGTACACAAAAAAATAACAATTAATAACATTCGCCATGGACGCCAACAGTTTGATTCTGTTCTCCTTTGGAAGTTTTTCGAACGCGAGAATTTTATTGTCCGTGAAATTGTTTTATTCAATACATTCTCGCACATCGATTTTTCCATTTCCACACCAACAATACAATTCCGCTTTACGTTCGGTAATGATTGCGTTGACGTTTCATTCTCACGGAGTTTTTATTCCGATTTTTAATGATCTATTGTCTAACTCGCTTAGATTTTTGCAGCTTGTACGATTCAAATTTAGTATCTTTTCGGCTAAAAATATTTTAAGGTAAAAAATATATGAAAAATCTTTGTCCTGGTGTTTATGATTTTCATTACTGAACTGGTAAAAATATTTGAAATTAATAGTAATAATTTCAACACTATTTCAAGGTCTTTGCAAGCTGTGGTACCGATTTAAACATGTCGTTATTTTTAGAAAATATTATATTTTGTCTCAACAGCAACGTTCAGTAATTCTAATTATATTTTAGTTCCGTTCGAAAACCGCCGCGGCTTGAGTTTGTGATTAATAGTTTTGAATGTCACATGGCCTCAACATATATTAAATTTATATATTATATGATGAAGTAATTGAACGTTTTGAAATATTGTTTATATATTACTTACGAATATAATTTGTATGGATTAAGAAACAGTGTTCGTTATATCGATCAACTCTTTCAATGAACTTAATTTATTTAAAAGACTTGCTTTTGTCACGATGAAGGTATTTCAATTAAAATGTTATGATTTGCGACAGTCCACATAAATGACTATTATTAAAAACTTTCATGAACATTTTAAAATATATAACTTGCAAGTATTTTAAAGTTGAGTTCGAAGTTTTTTCACATATTTAGTAAAATAATTTGAGTAACGAAAATCTTTAAAATAAATTACTAAAGGCTGAGTTTAAAAATATATATCCAAAGTAACCCGATGACCCACATCCTTCAATCATTTGCGGAGTTTTGTTCGCTTGAAAATAATATAGCTATGAAAAATTTCAATGTTTTGGAGACAAAAGGTGTGAAGGCGATTTGAATGTTAAGACGATCATTAGTGAACTATTGTTGGTAACGCCAACATTAAGAGACACTGCTCCTCAAATACGTTCCTATTTGTATGTATGTATATAACACATTATAATATGTCCAGTATAGCATTTAATTTTTAAGGTAAAATTAAGTAATAGAAATAGTGATAGTATAGGTAAAGCTTTACAATGCATTAAATTAAAGTAAGTTGTTTTTTTCACTTAAAGTCTAGGAAGAATTATCTTTATCATTTTCTTTTATCTTTATTGATAAAATTATATAGATTAATTATTTGATGAAATAAAACTACTAGCATTAGACTTTAGGTCCAACTAATGTTTATTTACTATCTTTATAACATGTTTTTCTTAAGGCATAATTATGTTATCCTATAAAAAAAAACTTTGAGAATCACTGCAAAAAGAATATCAATACAGTATCGACATAGCGGGAGCAGTAACTGACCTACAATGGCTGATGACTTGCAGTTCCATTAACTACTGAAGACCACCTCTATGTACCATAAATTATACTCCGTTAATTGTAACGAACGGTTAAAGAAATTAGCAAAAGGGTTGTTATTGTTATATGCAAATAGAATAAATATATTGTGCCCTTGCAAACGCAGTTAACTCAGTACAAAACTGTCCTTTGTCTGTTTTGAATCGTACGTTCTTAGATGGATAACAGGAGCTGGGTTATTTAACAATTCTTAATACATACAGGATATTAAATTATTACTTTCGAATGTTTCAAAAATAGATATGAATTTTTTTTCTGTATCTGAATATATTGTTGTGTTCGATTACATATTAATCTATACATTTTATAAAAAAAATATGTATAGTTTGTCATTATTATGAGTCGGTAATTTTTTTTAAATTATAAATCGATAAGATTTATATAAATATAAGCAGCTCGAGAGCTTTGGAAAATTTCAGAAAATATATACTTATTATATCTAAACTGTGTTAGTTTATAAAAATATATTTTGTATTGAAAATAAGAATTCTATTAAGACTTTATTGTACGATAAAATTAGACCGCATATGGTTCAATAGAACAACTGTTAGCTACTGTTCAAATACAATTCCCTAGCAATGAGTCAGCTGTATAGTCTCGTTGTTATAGATTGTATCCAATCAGCTGGTTGTATCAATTGTCGTGGGATATGGGGCTACCCCGTTTGGTATTATTGGGGCTAGATAATATAATGTGCCAATTTAATATAGAGGTATATATATGTGGATAAATGACGATATAAATATCTATAAAATTTCTGAACTTAAATAGTTTTGTAACGTACTGTTCTCTATAAACTTATTAAGAACGGATGTATTTCTTGAGTAAAATTATATATTTATTTTTTGAATTATCTGTTATAAATTATTTTAGGCAACAAATATAAAGGGTTAATTATATGTATGTATGTTAAGTGACGAATTTTCTTGTACTTTTACGGAAATACATACACATATAGAGACTAAATAATACTCGTATGAGTAAATGATATAAAAATAATATTTAAATGTAATACAGAAGCTAGGTTATTTATTTGACAACAATAACAAATGTAAATGAAATCAACTCTATAACCTTTGACAGTGTTGTTAAAAACAACAAAGAAAGAGGCTCTTATGCCTATCATTTTAGTAAATTAATATGTTATATAAAACAATTAGAGAAAACTAAAAGGTTGTATGAATACATTTGTTCAGAAAAGTAATTTAGAACTCTTATAAACTCTTTTAAGACCAAAATTAATGATTTAATTCAATAATTTAGTTCACACTTTTAGAACTCTAAAACCTCTTCTATGTTTGAAATGGAAATGATAGTATATTTTACATATAATATTTAGAAATATGTTCCGATCGCTACGAAACTATGGCTAGATATAAATTGTACTATCAATACCCACATATATTGTCTCAAACATTAATAGTAAGTATAGTTGGAGCTAAAACTAGTGATTAATGGTAAGCTGCCCACGGCTCCGACCGACGACTGCGGGCGTGCTCGGACCATAGACTTTGAAAATGTGTTAGACCTGACACACCTTTATAAGTAGAATAATTTTATAGGATTAGAAATTAATATAGTATAGTTCTTTATGTACCTATAGCTAGGAAGAAAGTTTTAGGAGAATGGTTACTATGTGTATAGTCATCTCATGCTTAATTCTTTACATTTTTTTTTTGTTACATACGTAATGGGTAGAATCGGTGACGAATATAATATACTTTTTTATTTTAATTATTGTAATTTTAGTATTATGTTGAAAAGTTGACTTGAGATTCAATAATATAAAAGCTGTTATAGGAAACGTAAATTTAATCAAGAAAAAATTTTAAAGTAGTTCATTGGCCATATACAGACAAAATAATGAAAACGTATAATCCTTGTAAGTATGACTTATTTATATAACGCATATATTGAGAACTCTTCAGATATGGAATTCTATTTCTGACGAAATATAGATTTAGAAAGCGTTTCTAATGGTAGAGCCCAGCTATGGTCAACTTAATACAGTTCAAACATGGGCTGGCTCGACCGGGGAAGTACCATCCTCTCACAGAAGATCGGCGTGAAGTAGCCTTTAATGGTTGCGTTTTTCCGATGATTGAGAGAACCAGTTGCCCTTTCCCTGTCCCCACTTTTCCTGTCATCTCCTCATTCACAGCCTTTCCTCCGTCCTGAACAATCAAGGTCGGCAACGCATCAGCAACAACTCTTATGTTGCGGATGTCCATGGGCTACGGTGACTATTACCCATCAAGTAGGCCGCCTGCTCGTTTACCACCTTTCTCATAAGAAAAAGTAAATGGGCACTAGTATCTTCAAAGAATAAAAATCATCAAGAGAGATTAACATCTGAGCGCTGTTCTTTAAATGTCAAAAGTAATCTGAGGTGGAAATTTGTAATAGTTCGAAATAAAAATATTAATCCAGACATAAACTTTTTGTTTAAATAATAAATGACTTGTTACATATGACTGAATCTTCTGTTGATAGCAAGAGATATCATTTTTATTATTCTAATTCAGTGCTGTCGTATTTACATTTTTATAAAAATTATAAACTTATGTGATTTCAGTGTACTTCTGTCAATTCAGATATACCATCTAAGTTTAAGGACCGATCAAAAATACGATACTACTGTATACCTCTCTGTTAACATTCTGTCTTTCATGACCATAATACATGTGATTTATCTATTTTTTACTAACAATATTTATATTATTACGCCTTACAAATAACATAGTACTGATTTTAAATCAATAAATAAAATATTATTCCAATAATACCAAGCCGCGGCTGTCTAACATTCATTAGCTCTATGGCCATAGTAAATCGTTTCTCCAGGACTTGATTAAAAGTTCGCTGTGCAATGTTGCAATGGGATTTCGATATGGAGACTGCAATAATATTATAAGTTGCTGTACTTCAGGACAACTCGTGTTGCATAGTTTAGGTGCAGCGGACTTTGGACCTTTTAATGTATTTAAGACATTAAATCTCAATTCATTTGTAAATATACATTTATTAATAATAGCCTTCCATGAATTCCAAAATACGGATATTTTCGTTTTTATTTTTAACTCTATTATATCTATTCAAATGTGAAAATTTTACATAACATTTAAATCTGGTAAAAATCTTTCAAGAGTTCTTAAACTAAAAACCAAAATATTTGTAGCATAATAATTAAGATATATTTTATGTTTTATACTGAACTTTCTTCTAAATCTCTTCCTTTTAAGTCTGAAACATATTAAAATACAACATAAAACTCTCCAAAGCGTCCGTCAAGTCTTTATTTTAATATTAATTCGCTACCAATCTGTTCACGTTAAAGATCTCTTCGGCTCATAAGAGACCATTTAAAAATCGCATAAGGTAATTTTTTTTTTTAAAGAACACGAAAAAGCCCTTCCATAGACACAGTCGGAACTATTCAAACGTAAATGGCATGAATAATAGTTTTAAAAGTATTTGAATATGCTATTCATTAATTACGAGCGAGGGCCATAATAGAAATTTTTGACATGGCCCTTCCTACAATGCAGTTAACTTACACAATTTTAGGCCGGATCCCGTTTTGATGTCGTGTGATACAAGTTTGTGCGAAAATTTATTAATATTAATTAATCCAAACAGTAATTGTTTTACTCGTTTGATATTTTTTTTACATAAGTACATCGTATTCTTTTCATTTGAAATCAATGTTCAATCAATCAATGAGTTCATAGTAAGAAAAACCTAATATCAAATGTGACGCTATTTTAAATTCTATTACTAAACGTAACTGAATTATTGTTTAGGACACAAGTAACATCCTAAGTCCTGAAGAAGAGTAATTTTCGCATTAACTTTATTGTTTTTCACAAACATACTTCAGAATCTTAATGTCAGAAAAATTTCGATGTAGAGCATATTTTTTTAACATACAT
This sequence comes from Danaus plexippus, assembly GCF_018135715.1. Lineage (NCBI taxonomy): Eukaryota > Metazoa > Arthropoda > Insecta > Lepidoptera > Nymphalidae > Danaus > Danaus plexippus. Next base: position 6,348,915 of record NC_083539.1, on the reverse strand, counting down.
AAGTAACATTTTTAATCCGGGATCTTCAGTTTTGGCACAGATGCTAGCCAAGATCCTTAGCCACTAGGGTGAATGATTAATAGTTCTCATTACTGGGAAGGTGAGATGTGTCAGATTTTCATGTCCGCGTACATATAGCATGTGCGTCCGCTCTACTATTTAGATAAATGAACTTAACTAAATGATTCCCAGTAATATATTATTATGTATGCAAGGAATCATATGACTATTAAATTATTTAAGTGAAATTCATATACTTTCTATATATATGTACATATATATAATATTTTTTAACATTAACCTAATATGTCTTGTTAATGTTAGTATATCGAATTCAATGCGTGTAAGTCAAATCAAATGAGCTCTGATTTAAGAAAGCTATAGCATTAAATGTTTACATTCAATTATATATTAGACTGTCATTAGGTTATATAAGTAAGATTAACAAACACTGTAAAAATATAGAGACGTCTTAACTCTTAATTATATGATTGTGATGAAATTAAACTTTCTTTTATAAAAATTGTAAGCATATAAATATATAAACTACTTTAAATTAAAATGAAAGTATTCATCAAGAAATATATGAATCTGAATTTTTAATTATAAATTTTAAAAAAAAAAAAAAAAATCAAATTGACTAGAGTCCTTAATGTTGAAAGATATTACCGCTACAAACATTTTGCACAGTTAAAATATACTCATTTATTTCTTCTTCGATCTCATCAAGATACATACGGACGTATCGAATTTCTTAATACAATATACATCAAGTTTTATAGATATTGGTTCCTGAAAGCTGAAGGCGCGGTCGACCAATTATGAAAATAACGCACCTGCGCTCAAACACGGCCGAGCTGTCCATAGCAATCATTAATCTTCCTCGCTGTTTATACATTCCTGGTACCATCGGAACAGCGATACTATATTGTTGCATACAATTTATCGATTCATAAATGAGATCACGCTATTTAAATTACTTAAAACGTAATATTTGCTTGATTCACCGGTACTGGTTCATAGTAATTCCATGCATTATTTGATAAGTTTTTTCTAAAATGTTTTATATTGACTGTAATTCATGTTGTGACATTTCCTCGCTGTTTATACATTCCTGGTACCATCGGAACAGCGATACTATATTGTTGCATAAATGACAGAACTACATATTTATAATTAATTACGTAAAACGTAATATTTGCTTGCATTAGGTGGTACCTACTGGACGTAATAATTCGATAGTTACATTACTTAATTATTTTTTGAGTAAAATTTTTATGTGGACTTTATTTTTTATTATTATTTACTTTATAATTCATGTAAGTAATAAATTATTGATTTATACAATTTGATTTTATTGGTACCAAATTTTACAGATAAATAAATGCCTTAACTTTTGTAATAGCAACAAGATGATTTTAAAAAATATAGTTAAAAACGCCGCTATTTATGTACAATAAGTAATTCCGTCAATAAATTGCTAGGTAACTAATGAAAGTACCGAATATTAGTACCGAAGGTCAACACAAATTTGTCGATAGAAAACCTGTCAATATATTGAGAGCCTGTCCTTATCAGAAATTATTTGAAACTGTCATCATGCTATGGATAAAATTTTATTTGGAATATCGAACAACCTATTCTAATTTTAAGTACTCTTTATTTATTATTATAGTTCAACATCTACTTATGATCTAATTACTATATTGTGATTATTTATTAAGTAAGTACATGCCTAATACAAATATTTCCAAAATATTAAGACTACGGTTGTATATTATAACTGCTAACGCCACCTGTTATTGAGTAGCAGATACAAGCATAAAAATAGTTTTTCAAACATCTTCCCTGCCATCAGCGTCATCTATTGGTGACCAGCCCGCTTAAGTTATGTAGATTAAAAATAACTAAATAAACATTTGAAATAAAAATGAAGTTATTTCTTCAAAATATTATTATTTATTTGAATATAAATAAATTTAGAAGGGAATGTTAAATAATAAAAAGTACTAAATATACATGTGTACCTACGTTTTAACATTCCTTCATTCTCATACACAAGTGTTCTATTATATTATAATAAATATCACAGGAAATAGTTACTTTTTTATTAAAACGCATAACTTTTTCATTAATCGCTCGCACTAATTATGTAAATCCCCTTTAACATAAAAAATTATTATTCTGTAAAATCCTTTGCTATAAATTATTTATCTGTGCTATTTAATTAATTCATAAATCGATATTTTAAGTTCGTTTGGTAAAATTTAAATTTAAATTATCGTGTAATATCAAATAGCTGTCGCTATCCAACTCGTTTTCATAAAATACTTATTCTAAAGTACACGAGGAAAATCTATTTTTAATGTATCTCCTAATAAGTTAATATATCTCAGGGCTTCTTAGAATATGTAGATAATTTACTTTTGAATTCAAACACAGAAATGTAACTTAACAAAATTTAAAATAGCATCCAAATGATTATTACAAAGACTAAAGTATAATATTTTCTACATTTTCGACTTTAAATGTTATGAAATTAAGTTTCATTATATATAAAAATTTAATAATATATTTAGGTATATAAGGAGTTTCTTTAGGTGATGTTGAAGATAGTAAAATAAATAAGGTAGACGAAATTTTTTTTAATCTTTTATTGTTTCCAAGAAAATACATCATTTACACGTTTGTATGATATCAAAATTACATTAATTACAATCCTTAATTTTTATATAAATCATAATAATTAAACAGCAATAGAAAAAAAATAGGTGCGCTCTGTAAGAAACGAATGTGTTATAAAAAAATAATCTACAAGTTAGTAAGTAAGAATTATTCGTGATTATTTTGCTTCGTAGTTTAGTTAGATCTTATCTTGACAGACGCCGTGCATGCACCACACAAACCTCTCTAGAACCGAATTTGTCGCCTCACTTCAAACAAATTCGGATCTACAGGGTAGATGTAGGGCACTAATATTGATGCGAACGCCATCTGATGTGAAACCTGAAATCTATAATATACTCACCGTGTTCGAGTAGGATTTATATACAATAGATAATAATATACAGATAATATTGAAGATAAAAGATATACAATTATAAGATAGGTAAAGAAAAAGACATGACTTATAATATTTCTCATTGTGTCCTCTCCGCGATCACCATCTGAAAATAGAAGATAATTAAATTATGACACGTTTCAAATAGATCTAAACATAAGTGACGTAATGGCGATCAGTGGAATTTTTTTGCCTGGAATCACAGTAGAGAGTGTACTACAACTAATTTAACACACGCAATATATATTAATTTATATGGTTAATATAAACTATGAAAAAAGATCAAAATTACACAACACATTAACACTTATAAAGAACAGTACGTGAAAACTATTGATACAAGGTTTTAGTACGTACATACTAATAAATATTCAAAATGGTGCGTCTGTACGTAATAGCGGAATGTTACGCGTCTTGCATCACATTATAAGTGTAATATCGTCCATTGCATTACGAACAATATAAAAAACTGTATTAACACAAACACGAAACAATATTAATTGATGTAAACTATATAAAGTGTGTGTCAGATCGATTTCCATTTGCTGTATCGAATGGAGAGTATATCCGCGAAATACGATTCGCCGAACTTGTCCCGGGGAAGTGTGATATCAACTGGGTCAGGGCTTACGCATGCGTACCGAAAACACCAATGAGCACCGCCCTCGTCCTGGGAAGACATAACCGATGTAACTAGACACACAACGTCTCCCTACATCCATATTAAAACGTCCGCACACCCGCCTATACACGGCTCTGGCGGACTGGGCGTGAAATTTGTTGGATAAATCTGTTGATTGCTCGACCCACCAGTTGCTAGACTCGTCGACTCTGATTATATTGTAAAGGAGATGTTCCGTTAGTGTTAGTGACGCCTACTTCAATATCGATCGTAGCACGTTCAGTTAAAACATCGGATGCCATTAATTCTGTAACTAGAACAATCACTGAGATTCATCCTGCGATATCTTGTAATACAAGAAATAATACTGTGAAATCTAGTTGTAATTCACAATAATATGATTATTATAAGGTTTCATTAAAAATTTTTGTTCGTTTTGCGGTCCAAGTCTATTAATTCCTTCAATTCTGAATTACAATATAATTTCAATTCATTTATTTATAATCTATTCCGTGGAGAAAAAACCGAAAATTTATCCATATCGAACATAAAACGTGAATCACGATATAATAAATGAAACTGATTAAATGAATTAAATGGAAACTCACCGCTGTTGCTGTTAAATGAAAAAACTATACTGTACTATAATTATGCTTTATATGCAAGCTGTTATCAGGACGGGAGTCGAACGAGTTGTGAACGTCTCGCTGTGACGGAAGACTCGCCACTGATGATGAACAACTAACAACTAACAACTATTAGCAGTACACTAATTGTACTAGCCTACATACACGGTAATTGGCCCATTTACACGTTCTCCAAGTTAATAATTCACGGGAGTAAACAAATATGTCTACATACTAATTGTATACTTTTTTATATGAATCATGATTTAAATTTCACTAATATCATACAACGATTTATTACAGGTTGTTTTTATAAAATTATTCGACTTGACATTTTTTGTCGGTTAATTCCTTGAAGTATTGTAAGACAAATTTATTACGAGTATCCGAATTTTTGTTGGGTGTGGCCATTTGAAACAAAGGAAAAGTTCTAATTTCATTGTATCTATAACAGGAAGATGATGATTTTATGCATATTTAATATAAAATGTTTTAGACGAAACCTGAATGACGTAAGAGATATCGAAACACCGAGCTAATGTTAACAATGCAGAGGTTCTAAACAAACGGGCCGGACCTCCAGGGGTTCGAAAGTTGGTATGCTAATAAATACCGGACCGATACTCTGTTTAACAATTATCAGTACAGCCTTTGTTAAATACCGCATGTAGAGCGGATTGTTTGAACTATGTGGTAGACTCTACTTTCATTTTTAATACTTTTAGTAATACATATATATTAGATGTAGAGTTTGGTAATGTTTTTTGTAATATTTTGAGTACATGTTTTTGGCATTACGGCAAAATATTTTCTTTTTTGTTCACAAAATGTCTTCAATTTAGTGAATAGATAATCATAATTATTTTAAATAAATTATGATATTTCCTATCGAAATTATGCGAGTTTGTAGATCTAGTTGTATACAAATAAAAAATTAAGTGATTAGAGATATTAATAAAGCAGATATTAAAATATATATACTTACAAATTTAAGGTCCTCCGCCACTTTCCGTTCGCAAAAAATGAGCCATCTGAAAATCAATACCAATAGTAATTAATTTTTATATAAATAATATAGTTAACATATAAAATATAAATGATTTAAATTTCAGAGCTCCTAACATTGAAAACAGACCTGGTTCATCCTGCTTCATCGCGCCAAACTGGCAACGAATTGACAGTCGGCAAACATGGCTGCCGTTCGTGTGGGAAGCGGAAACGCACGAATTACTACGAGTCGAAAGGGACGGCGGTATATGAACCCGTGTGTTAGAAAGGAACGGAAGACTGATCCTGGTAAACCAGCGTTTAGAGCGGGACGGATGTATAACATTTTCGGGCGAGGGAAAGGATAGGAATCCCGTCTAAACGGTTTTTAGGGTGGAGCTGTCTGGAGTTTTGGATCGCGCAGATGGCAACAAAAAGGAACCAGACAGGACTAAAATTTTTGGGAATAAATTGAACGACATTTTTGCCACAGCCACGAAGAACGTTTGATGGTTGAGAGAGGAATTTATTACGGCCACAATGAAATATTTGACCAAACGATAACTTTACGTACATTCGATAGACGGTTCATGACACGGCTGGTTGGTGGATGGTTCATGAACATGACTAATCACGCTAATTCCGACAGTTTTAGCTAGTGTTATTTTTATTCAAACAAAACGCGTTTCGCATAACGGAATTAGGTATACGAGTAAAGGGGTCACTGACATAGGATTTATTGTATGCTTCCTGTCAGCTTATTAAAGTACATTTTAAAAACAAACACGACATTCATTCAGAAATAGAAATGGACGTATTGAATTAATTTGTTCATCCTATTGTATTTTCTAACAAAATATTATTATTAAGTAATATTATATAAATATCCTTAAATAGAAGTGTATGACGGTGACTTATAACTAACTTTTTATTGTAAATATTATCTATATATTTGGTAGGTATATCTAATCTGTGGTATGTCTGAATCGATTCAAATAATTCTTTCACTGTACGGCACCAAGCAGCTTTTTACCAAAAAGTTGTTAGGCATCAATAACATTTATATTTCGTACATTATTTTTATTCAATTAATTAGTTTATTTTGCTGTATAAAAAATAAAAAATGGTTTCAAATTACTATATGAAGTCCTAATCAAAAGATAATATTCATCTTACAACTTATCTTTTAAGAATATGAAATGTAATAAATGACGTACCTAATATTGTAAAATTGTTACGAAAGAAATATATAATTATAAACGAAATTTTCCAAGACGGTTTTATCACAAACTAAATCGACCTAATTTATCTCATTATTTAAGATAAAAGATTAATTCTAAGGAAGCTGCTATCGTTGTTTGCTTTGGTATCACAGATTAGGCAGCATATTGTTTGTCATCTGTTAACAGGTAGCCCGAGATAAACTTATTTGAATATGATAACAGAGATTATTGGACGGGATTACGCGACGGTGGAAATTTATAATAAAATTTTATTAACGAATTCTATACCGACTTCAGAAATGTTGAGTACTGAGTTATTATGAAAATTTAACGCAATTTCATTAATATTTATTTTCAATAACATTTCAATCTGATAATTTAAGATTCTTTATCCCTTGAGCCATTTAATTCTTTTTTCAATTTGACAATATTTTTATTGTATTACAGTTAGTTGTACATATATAGTTATGAAATATCTTCCTAACTGAAATAAAACATTAAAAAATACTATAGCCAAATAAAAATATGTGTTAGGATAATATTTATAGAATTATTTTTGGGTAAAATAGAATCGGAAAAATTGATACAGAAGTTCATGGACACGCGATCTCGTGGATTATTATTTATTCACGTCGTTTGAAGTTTCATTTTAACGACTGCTGAAATAACTTGCTGTGTAATAAAATACATTAATTTTGTTACGATTCCATCACGCGACTTATATAGCTATAAATACGGTGGTTTTAAGATTTCTGTACCTACAGTAGGTATGTACCTTTATAAGGGTGAGTATACTATATATTTTAAAAAATATCTCCAAGTTTTAAGTAACTGACACGTCTATTGTATCTATTAATATCTAATTAGTGGAAATTTTTGTGTATATTTTATGAAGAATTTTAAAAATAAGTATTGGTCCATGCATGTATATGTATTTATTAATACTTATATAATGGTCTGATACGAAAACTTAATTCGAATTATATGAAGATCAATAGCTATTTACTAAAATTTATATTAAAAACTATAGTTGCGATAATAACAAAGAGATATATATTGTATCACACAGAACAATTGAATATTCGTCAAAATTAAATAGATTTTTATTATAACAAACCCTTCAATAGATGCATTAGGTATGCACTACGTATTAACCTAGTATATAATGTATACATACTTATATTGTAATACATAATGATACGTACATAACAAAGAAGACGTAATTTTTCTCGACGTTTCTAAGTTTTTCTCAGTCTAATACGTTGTTATTATAGATTCTATGTAAAGACAGACACCAACAACATGTATGTAGAATTACTGTTACTTTTAATATAATCAAAAATCTATCTACTGCAGCAGAAGCTGGTGAAATCCCGCATTTAGACAGTTTCATTGACAAAATAATACTTAAATTACAATTTCCTCCTATAAAGTCTAAAACGTCAAACCAAAAATAAAATCTACATTTGTTGATTGGGAGAAATCAAAAAGACTTCAACGATTTTCGCGTAAAGGTCATAACGAAATGCTCTCATCAAAGCGCGTATTCTGCAATTTTTTGCAGCATCGTTTCATACATTCTCAAAAACCTAAAACAACCCGTGAACTAGTAAATCATCTGCATGTTCAACATCTCAAAATGGCAGATCATCCACGGCTCATGTTAGTTACGAAGTTTGATTTTAAATATACCTACGGTAAATGAACATTCTATAGGTGATTAGTTTTGTAACGAGATCATGCACTAAAAAGGCTATATATAAACTACTAAAAAAACAATTATTATGAAATATGAGCTTAAATGTTTGATAATTCTTATTTCATAATGTCGTACCAGATATACGGATAGAGAATATTAATAAGAAAATTAGAATGATTAAGTTAATAGAAGTTGTTATTACGGTTATCAAGGGGGAGGTCCTTTTGTTAGCTTATATTGCATTCAGAAATCGTGTAGGGGTGTAGTGATGGGACATGCGCACTGCGGATCACGGTATCGATGAGCCGGTCCGCCCATGGCGCAGGCTCGACTAAATAATACAATAAAAAATTATACAATTCCGCTTCATTTGAATGCTTTTGAAATTCCTTAGGTTTATTATATTCTATATTTATATTTATATATATATATGTAAGATGAGATGTCTTCAATAAGTCCATGTACATACATTTTAATATACTATAGGTATGCGTTAATTTCCCTTATATATAATATTAAAACAGTAGGGAATACTTTATATGAAGCGTTCTCTTGTGGTTATATTGTGTAATTCAATGTTACTATTATATGTTAATTGGAACATTTAGAATGGACGGTGTAAAACAATAAGTATTCATGATTTTTATTTTTGTTTAAATTATTATTAAGAACATTTTTAATAATATTTAATTTATCTTCTATTTATATTGATAAATTAAAGGAATATCTCATAATAAAAAGTTGTTTTGCGATTTCTGCATACCTACTAATATGTTAAATGGTAGAAAAGAGAACATGTTTTTTTTTCTTGTAAATTACTGATAATTTATATAATTGTCTTAAAATAATCTTAGTCTTAATCCAAATGCATCTATAGGTATATTATAATCGCGTTAATTTTTTATTTTTTTTTATATAATACGAAACCCCATAGTCGGAAAGTAAGTTTAAATATGAATTCTTTTTGGACTTACAAAATTATACGCAACTGATATTATTGTAGCTCGCCTCAAGCCTCTATGTTTCTATTTTATTTTAAGGGCAACCCTAAAAGTGTCATTTCTATAAAGACATCTTTACACAAGATTCAAGACAGCGGAAGCAACTTATGCATCACTGGCTGGAACAATTGCATTGATAGCAAAAATTACAAGAATGAAAACATTATGTGTAATAGCTATTTGTGTAATGTATATTTTTGTAATATTATATTTATTTTCATACACATTTAGAAATAATTAGAATATTACTTGCGCTTAATAATATTGACTACCAATATATATATATGCATATTATTAAACCATTTTCTTGTTAATGCCCAATTAATTCGCAAATGTCTATTTAATATATAACCAATTAAAAATAAAATCACTCTGAAATGGGAGGCCTAGTTCCATTATTCAGGTTATATAGATAGATTAAATAGCCGGGCCGTTTATTGGGTTGAAGGTCTCAGGAAGTTCTGTTCCTATTTGGAAGTCTCCCAAGGCCATATAACCAGGTTACGACTAAAACTATTCCTTATATACCATCACTATATAATAAAATGGGACATTGACAGAAATAACTCAACAATAAGTATTTAATTTTAAAATAATAAGTTGTACTGTTTGGGGCATAGCAAAATTTACCAAAAAAAAATGTATATAAGACCCAGTACCTACTATAACATAATATTCTTAACTATCACACTTATAGTAGTTTTGTCTAACAAAATCGGCTTTCATTTCATGTTATATGCAAACGAAGTCGCAGGACGAATGTAGTTTTAATATTTTTATTAGTAAAGGAAGTATTTTACGATTCAAATCGCTTATGTTGATATCATTCGATGTGATCTGTAGGTCGTTTTTATGATCGATTTTACTGGTTCCGTATAAGGGCTCATACAGAAGAGCCTTTTGCGTGTCGATATTTTCACCGTTACTACGTAACTTTAGACGTTTTACATTTAATAAGCATCAATAAAATCCTTCAATAGTATAAAAATAAAAAACATTAAAACTATTTTTGTTTGGTTTATAGATGGTAACTCGTATTAAGTTATTTTAGTTTACGCATATACTCTAAGTAGGCCTGTAAGCACGAGCCAACATCCGTTATTAATACTAGTAGAGCCGCGCTGATTTACCCGGGCTTTTTAGAAGCTTTTTACATACAGACAAATTTAGGTTTAATCATAAAGGAATAGTATTTTGTACAAAGATTCTTCAAGAACGATACAGACAGACACATCTATGTATGGGGTATACCGTATATACAACATTCACCAAAACCAAATATATAAAAAATTTAAGAGTCTGTTTGTACTATTAAAATTTAAGTTTTTTACTAAACGCCTACGGACTTATACCTGGTACATAGAAAATAACATAAAAAATGTCTGCGTGTCTGTTGTTCCAGCTAATCTCTAAAACGACTGGGCCGATTTGGATAGGACTGCCACTGGCAGATAGCTGGTGTAATAAGGAGTAATTTAGTCTATATTTATTTGAGTCCCTTTTTCTGTTAAAAAAATAGAGACTTGGTACATAGAAACACGATGATGTATTTTTAAATTAAAGTTAAAATATAAAAAAGTAATACATATTATGTAAAAAATATGTAATGTATTTAAAACTATTTTATAAATAAATAAAACAAAAGTACTATCGCAGACGCTTATACAACGAGCAGGGGCGCTAAGGAGGTAGTTATATAAGGAAAATGTTTTTCCATTCATAATTTTAAATAATATAATTTGAGTAAAATAATAAATAGAAAGCAAATAATAGAATCGTGTAAAGAACATTTTTTTTTTCATATATGTATAAAACTAATAAGTCTCCCGGTACTACCTTACTATTAATTATCAAAATCGCGATTATGATAGACAATAAAAAAATAATATTATTACGTAATAGTAAAAAAAATATATATATATTTATTTTTACATTATTAATACGTAATTCCGTATAAATCTCGTCCTACATTTGTATTTGAATGATCGAATGTAACTAGCGCCATATTTGGTATGAAATGAAGTACCTTGATTACAAATATGTATATAAATGTGAATTAATTTAGCATCGAAACTTTAGGCGCCAGCCTTCGATTGAAGTCTAGATATTTCTATTTTTAGGGTACCGTATTCTTATTTGAAATCCATTTTTAAGATCAAGGCTTGATTGTGTTACATAATTTTATTAGGTGCCTAATATAAATTTAGTTTAAAGCTAGTGGTTTTAATAATTGTTTTATTGATGGTCATACTAATGTTTGTTTGATTGTTTTTTTTTTAATACGCATATTATTTAGATACGGAACCATAAACAGTCAGACGGACTTGGGTTTTGCAATTTAATTAAAATATAAATTGAATTTCGTTCCCATTAAGCGACCTTAATTAATTAAAAAATGAGCACAGTGAAGTTATCATAAGAATGTTACTTATTTGTTTGATTCATTTCAATAAATTTAATTTAACTTACATATATACATATACGTAAAATATATTGAAAATAAAACAATACATAATTACAATACACCATAACGCTAACTTCATATATGTTCTAAATTTAAATAAAATCAATAAATGTGTAATATAATAGAAATCCAACATGGCTTACCGCTGCAACAGCTGTGCGTAGAATGATCGCTGGAACCGCGCCGACCCTCGACAGGGGTTGGTTCCATGATTTGTTTTAAGCAACGGAAGTCAATACACTGACTATAATATATTTTTATACTTATACTTATACATAATAGTTAATAAAAGCTATGGTAGAGAGTAAGTTTAATTTTATATTCAATTGATTTGTTCCTTAATTTTGTTTTTATGTATTTTGTTAAAACATCTAGCTTCGGTAATAAATATTGCTGCTACAGAATGTAAAGAAATATATTTGAATAATGATGCTTATTTCTAATACAATAGTTTTCATAATCTCTTATACTTATTGTTGACGACAATTCAACAGCCAAATAAAATAGAATTCAATGGTTATAAGTAATAACTTGTAGTTATCTAAATGTAAAAGGCCATAAAACTATAAATAAATACAACGAATGTTCTAAACAAAAGCGACCAGTTTTACAAATTCATTTGAAAAAAAAAAAAAAAAACAAAAAACCAATACAAAAATGTTAAAATTAATTAACATGGCAGCTGACCGTTACTGTATTGACTATGACGTAACTAGAACGTGGTAAGGACGCGTTATAAAATATAATGCTCATTGCCAGTATAAATTAAATCCTTACATTGTTCTTTTTTTTTTTTCTTAAGCTGCCAGTAATTTTTTTTAAACTACAAGGACGAATTTCCTTTCACATAGAATGATTTTAATTCAAATTACCAAAAGCGATATTGTATTATATGACAGAAGGTGTAATCCCATAAATTAAGATATTTACCTAAAATATTTATTATATAATAAACAAAATATATTATATAAATCATTGTGACTGTATGTTTATAGAAGCGACAACTCCGTCAGCCTATGACCAACTAACAAGATGCCATATGGCGCTGTATACTTAATCCACTGTCTCAAACAACCTTATTAATATAACAGATTTTAGACCTTATTATTGTGTGAATAAAGGTGATTTTGGGAACTCATTAAATACGTACAAGCATCGTGCGGAATTCTGTTTTTCGTACGTCGACGGTGCTTGAAGTCAGAACGTGTTTTTAACTATAACATGTTTTATGACTGATTGCTTTCTATGATCTCTAAATAACAAAAAAATACTTTATATTGTTATACATGACTACTGCAGCAGTATATTATAAAATACTTTTAACAACAGATCGGATATCTTATATCAAAATCTAAGCCCATACATTTATATATAATGAATTTATTTTTGGAACAGTAACAATCAAATATTTCAATAGAAAAACGTAACAGCAGAGCAATTTAGCACCATTATAGTGAGTAATCAAGAAATATGTTTATATCAAATTTTTTATACAATTTACGTCAGAAGCCGCTGTCAATCATACTAACTGAGATTATTCTGGTCGGACGCGCGGGACCAATCCAACATCACCCTTCCCCCTATTGGTGAATTTAAAAAAAGAATTTCAATTTAATCCGCTCCCCTTCGTGTAAGCTGACAAGCGGCTCTTTAAAATAAGCTGTGTCGAACAATTGACCGTTCTCTTTTTAAATATTATAATTTTTCCGACCAGTTTTTTTATCTTAAAATATCAAGGATTTTTAATATAATTTTCGTATTCTTTTTCAGCCAGTCAGCTTATAGATAAAAGTTACATAGTGTGGTCACGGTCGTCGTATGAGCCAACACAAAACTAAAACTTGCGCTCTGTTAGAGTGATTCATCAGTTTTATAATTCTATGCGAGACAGAAGCAACACCGCTTATTAGACAGCATTTATTTATATCTGCATTGTCATTAACATAAAATGTTATTGATATAATCAAAATGGTTGGATAATGTGTTGTGATTAATGGAAGCGTAGGCACCAATACATTCAGCCAATTGAGAAATTTTTTTTTAAAAAGTATTATAATTGTTATGTTATTTAATTCTCTTCGTTATTTTACAGTTTTACAAGTTTTTGCATTGAATGTTCCATATCTTAAATGACATTAAATATTTTTAAGGTAACAGTCATTAATATTAATAGATCTGTCATATTAAATTTATCTATCTATCTAGACTTGTTGACTATCTTTAGCTAAACAACTTTATTACGCATAAAATATTTAGCAAACAACTCGAATAAACGTTTGGAATAATATTATAATTCTGTACACGAGAAATAAATTATAACATTTCAATGAGTCTTAATTTGTAAATGTAATATGCATTTGATAACAAAATCTCCTGTTACGTAACAGAAGATTTGAAACAAAAATTCAAATCAAAGTTCTAGAACCCGTAGTAGCATTGGATTCAAAATGCGCAAGTCCCGTATCGACGCAGCCGCACCAGAGGTGCCTTTGTGGCGGCCATATTTATTGCTTTTTTTGGGTTGCCTTTTAACAATAATATCGCCATTCATGGAAGTCAGGTATAAATTTCACGTCAGCTCTTTTTATGTTTAACCGTTCTAAAACTGGTAGTTACAATGGGAATGTTTGACTCCATACAACCGATATAATTTTGTATTTACTTATCCTAATCCGCTTAAATATCTCTGTAATAGGATTATATTATGTATTAGAAAGCACTTTTATTTTTAACACGTAATTATACAAATATACACTATTTTTGTTTCAATTACGTTTGATAAAATATTATGAAAAAAAATATTTTAACGATCACTGACTTATAGTTATGTAGATATTTAAAATGTGGCGGCAGTAATATTATTTTTAAATTACATAACATAGAAAAAATATATTTAAAGTGTAAGACTTGTAGGGAGATTATAGCTAATTAGTTATCAATAATGACTTCTGCTCGTTTTGAATATCTCACAATAGTATTCATCTACGGTAAAAAATAAATATTGCTTCTACGTGAATCTATGGCAACTTATTTGAGATTCTCATCTCGTAACGAAAATAATGATTTTTTCTTCCCTTCAATGTTACTTAATGATACTCAAATATTTTGTCATAAATTTATGATATAATGGATAACTTACCGTTTTCGAACTCGCCGCCGTTGTCGTCTATTGTTTAAGTAAGGAAAATTATTGAATATTATTTAACCACTGATGTAACGCGTCTTCTTGTAAAGCTACTGCTGAGCTTTCTCAGTCGATGTCACAGAAAATCCTATAAATACTGTTTTACCGACATTTTCATCTTTACAGCGCCATCTCCCGTTGGATAGTTTTACTATTTACACATCTTTTCGTCTATTTGTCTTAATATTGAACATGAAACTATGAAACGCGCCCAGTTATTGAAAGGATAAAGTGCAGATGTCGTTTTATTTTTTATCATTATTCCAAACATAATTGTCACCATAATTAATTATCCTGATATTTACTAACTGGTTTCCTGAAAGTCTTATTAGAATTTCTTATAACGATGATCTGATACAATTTACAAAAGCGCCATCTCGAGGCTTAGTGTATAGCTTTTTGTAATGGAAAACTATTGAGATTGTCAAGAATTGCTTCAGTAAGCGATGTTCATTCTTTTTGATAGATGGCATTGTTTTTAAACAGTAATTTAAATTATTTTGTTTACTTATTGTGAGATCGATCACTAGCTTATTACTATAACTTCATATTTCACGACTTTCTCATATATTGCTTATTTAATAATTATTAAAATATTACTATAACGATACTACAATGACGTATTTCAATATTCAATATCTATGAATTAATTTAAATTCTGTATTAATATAGATATATTTAAAGATAATATGTAGGAAAAAAAAAATACAGTATTAATAACATCTGCTTCATAAAAATCTAAATACTAAACAAACAAAGGCAGTTCGAGAATACCAGTTCTATATCAATAGTCGCTTATCAGTCGTCATATAAGCCGATACAAGGCCTTACGCCGGCCAAATGAAAACTGATTCGCGACACTGTACCCAACGTAAGGCGTACAGCGATCTCTCGCTGATCGGCCGGCGGTACATTAATAATATTAGTCACTGTAATGTGACAAAGAATACACGATTTGTATCGCGCTTAGTTGAAAATAAAAACTGGTTGAGAACTGTTTGTGTTGCTGCGGTATGAAATTTTGTATTTGCTTGGGTTATATAAATTGTATCGTTTTTTTTTCAAACATTAGAAGGTAATGTTTTTTTTCAACGAACAGGTTTCCTGTTTGTACATGCTCTATCAAATGTTTCGGTATAATGTTTTAAAATACTCAAATAAAAAAGCCAAATCATTTGTTAATATCTCTACAAGTTTAAATTTTCACTCAACTTATTCTAATTTTTAGATATTAAAAAGATATTATCTTATATTCAATTAATAAAGTTATTTATCCCTTCCATTCATATCAAACATTGACTTGTTAACTTCATATATGAAAAAAATATATATTTTTTAATTCATTCAAATAATTAAACTCACGCCATTATTAATAAACTTTATCAAGAAATAAATCAATAAGCTGTAATTATTTTTTTAATACAATTTCCTAAGCAGTTCCAATGACATAAGTTGTTAAAAGCGAAAAATTTTACAAAAAAAAAAAAATTGAATTAGGAACTCGGATAAAAATTACTCACAATTACTCAGGTAAGAAGTTACTCACAATTACTCAGGTAAAAAGTTACTCACAATTACTCATCAAATAAAATATATGTGTATGATATTCTGACAATGATTTATATGATAACGCCGCGACCTACAAACTATTCAGTAGGCTCGTGGCGCCCCCTAGTTCGTAAGATGAATCATTTATCATCAGTACCGAGGCGTCGATGTGTCGGTTGTTGAGAACGAACATGCCTTTTGTGAATTTAAATTTATAAATGCAGTTCATCGCAAATAAAACAAACGTTTCCCAGAACAACCCGGACGTTGAATGAAAACTAACTCTATGTTTATAATTTATTTTATCTTCTTCACCAATTTTTCATTATTCAATACATTTTATTCATACAATACAATAATTTAAGTGATCATGTAGCATACTTCACTAACTCTCGATTCAACTGGAATGAACATTAAACATATTTATATTTAATAATTACAAAGAATTAACACGAAAATAATAATAAAAAAAAAAACAATATCATACAGAAAAGAGGAAAAAGAAAAAAAATATATTTAAATTACAGATATTTTAAGAAATAGGCCACTTCCTATTGCACGATTATTTTACAATTACAAGTAGAAAATATTCTAAGGATTTTTGTAATTAATTTTTTTTAATTTTTCGTTACTCACCAATCGTACTACGATACATCTAGTATTTACAAACAATAAATTAAGCAACAAGAATTAACTTAGAACAAACGTTTCTCAATAGAAATACAAAGCCGTAGATTTTTTTTTACATATATATAAGTATATCAGCCAGCGTAGAGGTAAATAATTTAAGAACCGTATTTTTCAATAAATCGACTGAATACGAAAAAAATATTATTTGAAATCAAAAAAAAGAGTCGCTCTTAATTAAGTATACAAAATTTAACAAAATATCACAGCTGACTACGACAGTTGGAAAATATATTACCAAAACAAAACAAACAAAATAATAATAATAATAGTCCAAATGGAAGAAAATGAAGAGGTAACGTGGGAAGATATGAAAATTATTAATAACATACATACTAATTACATTAAGTACATTTATATTAAGATACGTTAAAAGTATTCAGAAGTTACATTTTTTATGTTATATTGGTATCGGTGAATTACAGCTATTTGATATTAAAGTTAAATCTAATAGAGGAACGAATGAAGAACGGTTAGTTCGAATTATTTCAAAAAAAAAAAAAATACGAAAAAAAAAAATCACCTAAAAATATTTACATTCACTATATAAAGACACATTAAAGGATCGTGTGTCTTTCACAGAGTTCCAAAAAGCCATCTATATTCAAATTAATATATATATATTATATATTATATAATGTTTCCGCCAAATAATATCTCATCCCTGTAAAATTCCGAATTTGCTGCGTGTATCCAAATGACGTCCGTTATAACATTATTATAATTGAAACCTATCTTACAATCTACGTAGCCATCACAATGTACACTAACAATTAATTTGTTTAAATTTTTTTATTAATTTTATTTTTATCTTAATCGTTTCGTTAACTTCAATGCAGGTATTACAAGCAAAATCATATAGCTTATGACTAGCCAAAATTCATTCTAAAACAGCTAGATTCAAGTCAAAACAGCTGTTTGTTAAATTAACATTATATTAATAACTTTATAACCGATGTCGTTTCCACCTCAACCTCAACCTCAATGTCACTTAACTCAAATGTCACTGTCACAATTTAGAACGTATCACAATTTTCCGAACAGCGAATAACTGATCCAGTCCAGTTGTTGTATTACAACGTTTAATTTGAATTTATATATTAATTTAATTTAAATGTCGCGATACAACTAACTCCGTGTAACGGTTGACTTTAATAAATCAGTTATCCGCTATTCGAAAAATTCCACTGATCCTATGCTGATAGATGCGCGAATTGGCTCGGGTGGAGGTCGAACTGGTAGGGGTGTCCGTACGGGTTCATGTGGTAGGGGACTATGTTCATGGACGCCATTTTGTGCTCCTTCTTCCACTTCATACGTCGATTCTGGAACCATATCTTGATCTGTCTCTCGGTGAGGCAGAGCGCGTGTGCGATCTCTATGCGTCTCCTCCTCGTCAGGTAGCGGTTGAAGTGGAACTCCTTCTCCAGTTCCAGGGTCTGGTACCGGGTGTAGGAAGTTCTCTGACGTTTCGTCTCGCCGTTAGCGTTCACTGTACCTGGAATTGTTAAATTAAACATTCAATTATGAACTCTATTAATAATACACTAAAGCATATAACTATACGTAGGTGAATTAATTACTTTGTAAGTGTGTTGTATAGAAGAGTATAATTTAATTAGGAACTCTGCTTGTTATAGAATAAGGTGTATTATTATATGTAGGTGAATGTCGTATGAAAGCCAATGAATAGTTGGCTCGCTCGTCTCCACGCTCGAATGATCGTGATGAACAACTCTTACAAACGCACACACGAACAAAACAAATATACACGCTGATATATATATAAATATATATTATATATAGGCAGATATAGTTATTAATGCGTGTGTAATTTTCTATGAATTTAAAATGCACACTAAAATGTCGTTAAGTCCAAAATGGCGGGTGGAATATGTAGTATGTTGACATTCGTAGTCAGTCGGAGCCCTAGGGCTGATCTGTCGGCCGCAGCTGTCACCAGTCATCACTGAACAGTACCGAGATCACCACTCGCCTTGGAAGAGCGCCAGTCCTCATGATAAATACGACCGTCAGACAACGTCTTAGAAATTAAACTGTGTCATTTGTTACATACGGAGTCACTAATGAATCGCTTACGAAATCATTAAAATCACACGTAAAACTTCTAATAACGAATACACAAACATTACTATCGCGTATGAATAAGTCGTAACACATAATGAATACAGGAGCGGTTCACGTTTGTCCCTTAAAACGTTGAGACGTCAAACCCGCGTCTATAAAGATGTTTGAGAACTATAAATATTCGATGTACTCCCAAGTAAAAACCCTACGATTGATATGTTAGCGACATCCCGATTCACAAACATCTGACAGACGGTATTATTTTAACATAATAAATCCACCGAACAAAATAAGCAACTCGATACGATCGAATATCAATATATTGGAATAAACAAAACGATGTATTTATACATAACGATGCTATTCTATAATTGTATTACAGGCTATATGTTAAGGAAGCGCTTTTGAATGTATTATTGTAAAAAACCTCTAGAACAGGTATCATCGATATGTCACGGTGACATGTAGCCGACCTGATACATTATTTTGCAATACATCAAGGTTCGCGACATCATTAGATATTTTCAGTGTCTTATGATCTACTAATTATGGATACGACTGACAGATATATTTTTTTTATTCAGTTCTAGTTTTATATGACAAAGATTGTATTCATACAGCCAATATCTGAGGTTGGCATAATAAATTAATATTTTTTGTAAATGTTATATTAATGTTTATTGCTATATTTGGTTTCAGATATAAAAAAATAAAGAAAATCTGATATAAATAGTATTTTTTATAGGAATTATAGGATCTTCTTTTTACTAACGTAAATAATTCTAGGTCACAGACCATTTGATATTCTGAATTTTGAGTCTAGACATATTGCATGGTCGAATTTTAAGTGAATGTCATCCTATTACCTATGGATGAGACTTAAAATTTGAAAACTAAAATAGGCTGTGTCTGTAGACGATATCCGTGAATGTTTTAAGATTTCTATAACATCTTGAAAAACAGGTTATTTTTTTTTGTACCCAATGCAAAACAAAATGTATGAAATCTTCTTCTCTTGACTCAGTGTCATAATGATTTAAATCAAATGATATTTTTTAAAATCTTATACCATATATTCATCTTCAGATCTTCTGTTAAACATTATACGTAATAAACATTTAATCGGAAGCAAAAATCTATAATAAATTCACTATAACCATCAATCAAATAGTATTTCTTTCTTTGCTTTAATTATCTTACATCAAAAAGACACATTTATTGCACACCCTATATATATCTCCGCTAGTATTTAGGCCTCTTTATATCAATCGGCATGTCACAAACTAAATCTGAACATGAAAAATGGTTTGTAAAGCCATTCCGTATTTCTATACGATATATCTTTCCATCAACATTGCCTCGGCCACTGGAAATGAAACTTAAAATATTTAACAACATCAAAGGAGAAGAATAATTTTATATCGAACAAAAAAAATACACGCTTTATAAAATAAAGTATGTTTCATGTTGATAATATTATAGTGGTCTATAAAACGTGTTATGATTATTTTTTTATTTCAGAAATTAATTAATTTAGATAAAAAATACTTAGAGAAATTGGAATAGTAATATAAAGGTGTTGAAATTATGAACATTTATATAATATATTTATAAAATACTATATCATAAATAAATATTATACTGTTATATTATAAATTGATTTTCTGGTTAATAATCGTACTAAGATATGAAGAAATATTTCGATTCTTTATGAGAACAATCTTAGTATAAATAAAAAAAAATCCCTTACATTATTTACCAATCATAATATAACTTATAATACTCAAGGTATTTAATAAATATTACCTTATTGGATTTAAAGTTTAATAGAATATAACATACACCTGATAACCAAAAGCATATATGACGTACGGCAAACCGATAGTTGCTATGTGGAAATCTCATCTGCCCATTACGAGCAGTCGGTGCATTATCAAATAGGACATCAGGATATAAACATATACATCTAACAAATAGCGGGTTATTTTTTACTTCAAATTTACATATAGATATCTGGATTTTGAGCTGGAGTAAGTATGTTTTGGTTCGGTATAGCCATTTGATGCGCAGTTGTTTTCTCGAAATACATTGAGCTGTTTACATATATGTATGTGTTATATTTTTTTTTGTTTGTTCGTTTTTAACGCTATTTATATGTTTATGTTAATAATTTGTTGGAAATGTATAAGTGTGTTAACCGTCCCAATATATAGGAATTAATATAATTTTATTGTCTCTTGATGGAAAAAGTTATCACTCTTTACATATGTCTAGCAAATGTTATATTTTTTATGTTTATCCGTCTGCTTGGTGCGGCTGACCTCAAGAACGTCTAAACCGATTTTGAAGGGACTTTAACGTGAGATATCCAATATTATTAGTAGCAAGTTCGTTTTATGTGAGAAGTTTTTAATTATTTTTTTTTTGTATGAATATAAAAATATGCAGATAAATAAATTTTCTTTGCCAATGGTTTGAGAATTTACGACTTAAACTATTACGTATTGGAAAACTTTAAAAAAAAAAATAAGTCTCTCTAGACTTGTAGGTACTATACAGTAAAGTTAAAATAGAATTAACTTCCACTATTTCATAAAGAATATATTTAATTCACTTTACGGAAATATGATGAAAGGTATCTCAATAGTTATATTAATAATATTTGTAGATTTCTATATAAATTTGATTTTCCGGCTATTTGTTACACATTGGATTTATTCACTTTTGAATGTACATATAAACGAATACCGTTGTATATGTCTGAGTGTGTGTGTGTGTGTGTGTGTGTGTGTGTGTGTGAACTATTATTTTTTTAATTTCATTTAAGCTAATTTATTTGAAATGTATGATTTACCATGAGATTTACACTTTTAATTTAGTTTAGTTTAAATAAGGTATAATGTCATATAATATTTTTAAATCTTTTTTTTTCTTTATGCAGTCTTTACGCTTATTTTACACATCCCTTCTATTATCAAGTCGGTTAAAGAAGTACAAATCAAAATTTCATTTAAGAGCCTATATAAATCGGTGGGAAGTGGTTGTGAAAGTTTTTTGTACATATATATGTGTTTGGATGTCTGTATGTTTGATAGTTTCTCAGTAACAAAGCTTAGGTACTCAATTTTTATGTAGGCGTAAGACTCTCAAATAAATCAATTAGGCAAAACAACAAAACGATAAGAATTACGAAACAACAAGGCGTTGTCCTAAAAATCAACTATCTTTATATTAAGGTTCACGTATATTTTTCATATAAGTTTGATATCTAATAGGTGCGGTTATGGTAAAATACAACTAATAATGGCATTAATTCCCTTAAGATCATTCCGAAGCTAGTAATCCTTACTTAATAACAACCGTATCGATTAAAGGAATGTGATATTTATTTTACTTATAACAGAGTTCCATTTTGAATGTCCCTTTGATATCTTTGTGAACCACGAAGTAATTATTTTTAGTTGTCACCCAACTATCACAAGACTACTAAAAGCGCTACCTTCGTGCTTAAAATGTTCCATGTTTTCTGTGTTTTGTGATCACGATATTCTTCTACCATTTATGGTTGTGATATATATATTTATATATATATATATAAACAGCAAATAAATTAATTATTTTAATAATATCTTATCGTAAAACAAATATATATTAAGTATATTAAAATAGCACAAGACCTTTGCTCAAATTCTCTCATAACGCATATTAAAAAAGTATCGGATAAATCATATGAAATTTAGTATGACCAGATTGTTATCTTGATTTGGGTAGGATTTCAAATTGCATTTGCAACCTTACTTCCATATTTTAAGCAAGCAAATCCAGGCATAAAATCAAGTCTAAAAATCACAGGCATGTTTTTGGTTGTACAATAGAATGACTAGAAGTCTGCTCAAAAGAAAGCGATTACTTTTATATACGGTAATTAATCCAATGTACAAAAATAAGCAAAAATGTTAAAATTGTTTTAATTACACTACAGGCGTAGCGAATTCTATAAATGTGTGTACCTATATCAGTATAAAATATGGTTCACTTAAATGGTATATCTGATGGTTTGCACAAAACGGTATTAAGAGCAAAATCAAGTTGTGTAATGATACCGACGTGGACATATTAGGGACGCTAATATCTTGTACACATTCACATAGCACGCTATAAATCTGCGCAAGCGCAGGCTCTTATGTTTGATTATCGGAGATTCTCTACCAAATATTACTTTTTGAACATATACAGATTACTATTAATTTATTCTGTTATAATTAAAATTGCCTATTAAACTTTTCATGTTTATTGTAAGAAACATAGATTAATTATTAAAAAAATATGAAGATTATGGAATCAAGACATGTGAAAATCATCATTAAAATAATTTAACTACCAAATCAATTAGGAGTTATCGCAATATATATATACTAAAAGATAATTATTTCAGATAAGCGTGTAATCTGCGAATTATCCATAACTATATAAAATTTAACAAAGAATCTAAACCGCTAACACCAGTTAAAGTTGCACTACCTGCTTTTAAACCGGGCATAAAACTGTTGAGGTTTAATTAAAAACTTCGGTTATCTTGGACGAGCTCCGTGTCCACAATTACTGTGCCCGTGAAACCGGTAATAATTTAAAAAATATATATATAACTCGTAAATGATGCCATAAATTAACCATAATAATACGAACGCCCAGCCGGCCATCATGTGCGGATAGCTAATTGAATATTAATATTATAATAAATCTGGCCGAACGAGAACCAACGATCTCGCTTTATTTATAACTTTATAAGAATTTTTATTTCAACATTCATCGGTTTTATACCGATTTAAATGTTTTATATCACGAATATACGCATAATACGTATTATTTTTAAGAAATTAAATCGAATTCTGTATTGCTATAGTTAAAAATTAAGTAACTGTCCAGTGTTCTGGCGGCGCAGCAAAGACGCCTTCCTCTTGGTGTTATTTATGACTTTTATCTCGACCAGCGCCGCGGTCGATGAACACAAACAAACGACATCTCTGACAATAAGACAAATCGACCGATTAACAAACACTACCTGCTTGGTAGGTCCGGTCCATGCAAATCTCGATTTTTTCACGTCATTATTACCAAAGAAAGTAAAAGCATAATGGCGTCTATTACATCAATTATGTGGCAATATAAAGAAAGTATGGATGAGAATTAGCGATGCTTTGCAAATTTAACTACACTTTTGCCCGAATGTCACGGACTATTTGTTATATTTTTTTTATGTTTCAGTGATTTATTGCTTGGATACATTGTGAAGTATTTTGTTTTAGGAATACCACTTGCGGTGAAATTGTAACTCGTTCACAAAGAAGTGTATTTCGTCGAATTGTTCATACTTTTGAATACATAATGACCATCAAACGGCTAAAGTTAGTACAATGAAGCATATGTGCTTTTGCTATTGAATGTCATGGCCGTTGTGGAAAGACCTCGAAATACGCGTGTACCTAAATACACTCGGCTGAGAATATTCATAACATAAAAATGAACACTTCATACATTGAAACGGTTTTGAGATGTTGCGCGTTGAGAAAAATTAATTCAAACTAGTTTTTTGAACGTGACAACGTCTGAATATCGGAAGTAAGCTCAAAGAGAAATGTACAAAGTGGCTTAAAAGTTAATACTGATATGTAAACTATATTATGTTAAAGTTTAATCAAAATCCAACACAACATTTTTTGCGTGAAAGAACAATAAACATCCTTTAATACATCCACAAAACTCTTGCATCTATCGTCATAATAACATATAAAATTTACAAATTTTGAATGAACAAAATCAACTCACAGAACATTCACCATATTACACATAGCAAAGCTATAAATTTAATGAGAGCCGTGTGTAGAGTCAACAAAAAAAAAGCTCCCACTAATCAATATCTTAATTTAATTTAAGACTAGATGAACTCCAATACACGGCAGTTGGTCGGCCGTCGAAAGAAATCTCCATACAAAACATTACTCGTCCGTGTTGAACGATTTATACGACGCGGGTAACTGTGCAGTGAACTGTACTACGCTTATTGTATATTATTGTAGTGACATCGACTAATATGTTGGCCGACTGATGATCCGACGCTAGGGAAATATATGGTTAATGTTAACACTTTTTGGTATACCCACTCCAAGAGGACTGTGTTTTATTTTACACCCACGGCATCTAGGGTTATAGAATTTTGATCGTTAATTACTGTACACTAGATACGTTTATTCTGTAACAAATCTGAATGATATTTTGTTAGTTCTACTGTATTTTATAGCTTCGGTTTAATTTAAACGTTCCGTTTGTATTTATTAGATGTTTAATTGAGCTTAAAGTCAGATCAATATCGTATTGCAATGCGATCAATACTCGAGTGTGTATCACGACGTTGTAAGCGACTGGATCTATTTAATCCCGTAATAGTCAACAGTGTCAATGCAGCCGCGTGCCGTGTCAAACTCGGACGTGGAAACATGCCGGCGATAATATAAAAACGATTTGTTATATGCGATTCTCGGAATAAACTGTTTTAATTATAGATCACTAGCTTTTGTCCGCGACTCCGTCCGTGGACGTCAGATTTAAAGTGTGTTAAATAGATATAGTTACCAGGCGTCACCTTTAGTATAGTCTGCATCATGTGATACATACACAATACAACTGTTACGCCTTAAGCCTGCAGTGAATACAGTGAATTTTGCGAAAATTATAGCCTATGTCCTATTCTGATACCTAATCTACATTATTGTAAAGTATCATTAAAATCCGTTTAGTAGTTATTGCTTGAAAGATGAACAAACATCTATAAGTATATCCATACAGCGTTATGACGTTTCGCAAGTAAAATGTATGTAGGATATTGAAGTTAAATTATTTTAAATCTCATTTTATTCATAACTATACATTGAACAGAGTTACGTTAGAATCAGACTAATATTTCGAACTGTTATTGAGATTGTTACTGAAATAAAGGTATTTTGAAGTGTATAATCTGTGCTGATATTATGATTATGATCTGTATTATAACTGTCTGCTAGCGTCTTGATATTATCCAGCGATTTATATTTGGTGAATCCGGATAAATCTTAACCGCAAACAGCCGACTCTATAACTGTGAACTTCATTAAAATTCTAATCTATAAATAATTTTTAGATAAATATAATAAATGTCCTGCAATAATCAATTACTCCCGAACATTATACACGGAATGTAAGAACATATTATTGTGTATAGAATTTATAAATGAGAATTAATTTATTTCGAAATAACACCAGCTCTAGTAATATCGCGACACGCAGCGAGCGCTCGACGATCATCGCTCAAGACATATCAAAACAAACTCCTCAAACACTATTTGTATTTAGCAGATTTCGTGTGTTTAAGTTTTGACTGGCTAAATCGGTCGATAAACTTTGTTTTAAATAACAGATTTTTTTCATATTAAGTCATATAAGCCAGCCGATTTCGGTTATTTTAAAATAAAAGTTACAATTACGATTTCAGATCCGTTTTCTTAATAGTTTTATATTTATTATAAATATATAGTCCATAAGCATTCTTCGTATTAAGAACTTAGATATTAACGTATACACCTAGAATAATATTTCTACATTATTATATAATATTACATTCCTAGTAACAGGAGTCGGTGTTTAAGTGTTAATTCAAACATAAATCATGGTAACATTATGAATTTATAATTAATTATATTCTAAGAATAAAGTTAACTATTACTCGTTACATTATGCTCATGAGATTTCCATTACAAGTAAGTCTTAAGGTTACGTCACTTTGTATTTACTTTTATGAAAATAATTGTATAATAAAATTATAGAGAATTAATTCCGAAGTACTATAGTGACAAGCACAATAATATAATTAAAAATGGTATCCCATATTCAGTAAGAAAATAACTATTTTCGGTAGCACCTTAGATTTAATTAATTTTGAATTATTCGTTTATTTCTGAAATGAAATATTCAAATGTAATAAGTTATTAGTTACAATTAATTAGTGCAAGCATTAAATAATTCTTCACAAATTTCTTAAAGATTTTTTTTTATCTATATGAATGTCTATAATTGTAGTATATCAAAAATTAATAGTATTTTATAGTCGAATATATTACTAATACCTGTCACGACTATCAGTCATCAATCAGTTATTGGTGCTTTAATAAGACATTGTTTATAGCGCTTTAAAAGCTCGGTAACTGTAGCATATTTTTTTTCCATAACCATTAATAACTGTCCCTTTGTTCCGTACGTTCCTACCCCCGGGTAGTTGTTACCACGATATTCAGATGTCGATTCCTTTGTTTACAACTTTGTTACATATATTAGTTTTAGTGCTAAGACTATTGTTATTAGAATATAAAGTACAATAATTTTTATACGTTGAGTGATGCTTTAGTTCGGTTTGTATGAGATGAACTACATATAACTATTTGGCTTCTAAATGTTTATTTGCTTTGTATGGGATTGAAGTAAAGGGTGTTCCAAAGACTATTGATCAGTTGATGGATTAATGAAGTGAGAATGTCGACCTCCATCACATGCTGTCGTTCGAGCCCTGGCTTCATAGCCTTTTGTAGGAATGTCTGTGAAACGTGTGGGCTTTTCCAATATAGCATAATGTTAGCCACTCCTAATGTTAGTGAACCGCCTGGACGTGTTGTATGTTTTTGAAATATTGAATTTGCGTTCAAATCAAATAAAGAGCAAGAACGTTTTCGGTTTCTAAGTTTATTTTGAGTTTGAATGAAATTGAACCGTATGATTAAGTGTTTTTAAGTTTTAATTCCCAACGTCCAGATCATCTTCCAGCTGATCGACGTTATTCTGGAGCCGTCTTCAGACTATTTAAATTCCGTTACGGTTCGTTGCTTCAATGGTTTATACGACGCTGTTAATTTCAGAGAAATTATACTTGGGGTGATATTGATTTACCCTGTTGTGTTGTTTGAGCTTTGATTCATTATTTTTTTTAATAGTTACTAAAATTTCATACAAATTACAAGACTCAGAACGCCCAACGATAAGTTTATCTGTATTGCGTATCGATATAAAAAATATACAAAAAAAGGTTAAATTTAAAATTGTTTTTAATTACATCAAGCTGTACAACGGATATGGCAACACTGCTGACAGCTGTTTTGACAGCTCCTATATTAATTGTGACGTTCATCGTTAGGGCATCGCCAACCTCTTCCGTTTCCACGTCATTAATAAGATGAGCAATAGTAGAAATATTTATCAATGGCATAATCGATACAGAAACAATTATAACCACATCCATCAAAATTCTCAATTCAGCTTGCCGGCGAAGGTGTTCAAATAGTTTTCAATCCATTCGACATTCGACCTTAGTTTCTTATAGATGTAATTCAAAATCAATTACATCATTCATCTCCGGATTCACAAAAGAAAATGTATCTTGGTGCCATGTGTTAGGTTTTATATTCAAATGCAGCTCCCATCACGAGGTAGGGCTGTATCAAACGGCATTAACATTCTTATCTGTGGTCTGTCACACAGCGAGGACGTCAAAGTTCGAAAGTGAGGAATGCATTATAATTAATAGTCCACGATGCGAATGGATCGTAAACAAAAGATGTGATAAATGGATTATACTCTGATAGCTGATAATAAGCATTGTTGGCTGGCAATCGCCTTACGTGGTACGCTTCCATACATTTTGACCGTTTGGTATTACATTATAGCTATAATATAAATAATCATAATATAAAAAAAAAATATCATTTTAATATACAGCCTATGTGTCAACCTATTTCGCTATCATTAAAAAAAAAATTTAATACACGGTAATTTTTTTGATACGCTTGTAACAGCTCAGATTAAAATAATGCGGTTAACGAAAATTATTAATAAATTACTCTTAAGCCTTAAAACAATATAACTGTAACAAAATTGGATCCGCGAGAGCTTTAAAGCTCAGTAATAAGCGCTATCGATACATAATGATGTATTGGCCGTCGCACATTAGTGAGGAACATAATTTAAGTGTTTGTCCGTTTGTTACGACATATCGATTGACTTTATTATTGATTACATTGACAATAAATTATATATCGTGTGAATTAGGCTGATGTCGCACTTTCACCTTTAACATACGCTTCTGATTTATGACTGGGCTTGAATCGAAACACAAATCGTAACTATTTAAGAATGTTAATATAAAATGTCTTACCTAAATATCATGAATTTTTTGTTTTTTTTTTTTGTTAACATAACTATGCAATTAACGTTTTGGATGGCACTTAAAAAACAATAAAGTAACCATAAAATTAGTATACAACAGCCATAACGATGTTTTAGTTGTATATTTTTTTGTAATTTATTACTTGCTACTAAGGGAACGCTTGTATCTCATACCTACCATCGTAACTCTCAGTGCCTCAACACGTGTGGTAACGAAATCAAATTAAAATCGTGTTTGATAAGATCGAGTGGCGGTTATGGAAATTTATGACTATATTACCTGCGCGGGCGCAACATAAAAACCTGGCCCGGACTGCGGTGTTATTTATGCCATGCGAACGATTATAGATTATTATATACACCGGATACGCCCCTGGTTATAGCGAAATGCGAAGCCGAATCTAAATACCTAAAGTAATATCTTATACTAAAGAAATAAAAGAATGAAGAATCTTTAAAGAAATTCTAAATTAAATACTTGGACGCTCACAAAAATATGTTGGTCTCAATGATACAGAAATAAATCACACAGATGACAATTTAAAGTGGTTAACCCACTAACTGTTACCATTTTAGATGCTTTGATCGGATCTTGTCGAAACTCAACCTGCTGTATATATAATAAGCGTAATTAGAACCTATGCTCATAATATTAAAGTCTCATTTACAATACATCAATATCTATATAGTGGGTGTTTGTTCTAGTCTTTAGAGACGCTCAAGATTTATGTTTTTATTTAAGAATTAATAATACAGTGTGAGTAATCTTAGTTATGCTAATTCGAAATAATCTGAGCTCGTAAATATAAATATGGTAAAACTTTATGGTTCAAATATATCAGATATCGAACGGGTTCCGTATAAATGTTTATTACAATGCACCTAGATATTAATATAGTATTTAAGAGAAAAATACATTTTCACTGTCAATATTTGTAAAGAAGGAAAAAATTAAGTTAATTTTAACAAAAATATTTCTTTTGAATAAATCATGTACAAACCCACAAAACACACCTGGCGCCATCCCTCGTGCTTTACGATCTGTTAAAAGACTGACTTCGATGCCCAAATTAACACGAAATAAAAATCGATACCCCATTAAAAAAATATATATAAGCGAAACGGAGATAAAACCTTAAAGAAGGTCCACGTCAAAACATTTGATTGTATTAATATTTATAGGCATCGAATCGCCGCAGGACAAGCGATCTCGAGATGAAAAAAAAAAACCGCTCATCAGACATTGAGCTTTTGAGTAAACCGCAAATCCTTTGTTGGGGATATTTATGACATCAAAACAATTGTAGTTACCATTATGTCTGATACGACAAAGACATTATTTAACTTTTAACGAAATTGAGATAACTTCATTCATATTATTTAACGGTGCATTCAACGTTTTTTTTTTTTTTGTATTAAAATATCTTTTAATACGCTTTAATAGTAAATCAAAATTTTTGACATAAATAAAAAAAATGTACTGAATCATAAAAATTATGAAAAATGTACTTATATTTTGAGGTTTGACGTTATTGTGGCTTATGATAGATTGTACTTATACACATGAGATCTTAAAGCCTAATGAGGATTATTTTAAAACACAATTCTCTCATACAAATAACATAGATAATGCTATGAGTAATATGACTTTTCATTTTTGTCTATGAGATACGATGAACTGTGTCGCAACTATCTGAATAAGTAACCTTAGTATCCTGTAGTTTTAACAGCGAAGTCAAGACTCGGATCAAAGGCAATACTATAAAAATAAATGTTATAAAGAGCGTCTTTAAATAGCGGTAGTGTGCACGTTAAAATTACTATAGCGACCTTTGCGTCCACAGACACTGCGCCCGCTCAGGATAATTTACGTTATCAATGTACCAGATCTTAATGTATGGGTTAGGAGACAAATATTCACCACATGCTATATATAAACTGTTCGCCTCGCTTCCAGTGTTATCAATAATATTATTACGAGCAAATCTATCCGTCTGTGAGTACGATCGTGAATAGTTTTATCAATTGCAATGAAATTTCGTATTCAAAAAGAAATAAAGACTTTGACTGATTCTCAGTACAATAATCGTAGCAAAACCAAATTTAAGGTGAAAGAGTAACTCGTTTCCCAATCCTTTCGTGTAACAATTCAAACGCTTCTGTAATAAAAGGTCAGTATTAAATACTTTTTCTCAAAATAATACTCAAAATAAAACAAAATGTTTATTTTATATATTAAATCAATTATGAATGTCCTAATGCGTGCAACACTCGAACCGGTCCGAGCGAAGGTAGATTTCTATGGTAATATAAAGCTCATATAAGAACCATTGTGCTTAATCAGTGTCTGTCTGACACGGATTATTGAAACGAAATTAAAACAGGAACACAGCGCCCATTATGTATGTATGTACGTCATTCCACGGTTACTCCCATCTTTAATTGCTAACATTCACATTTTATTCACTGCTCGTAAGTCATTACTGGAGTTATTTACATAGTGATATTCATAAGGCTCTGTAAACGTTTTGCAATATATATATAGGTACGTAATGTTAATATGAAAATATTCTTCTAAATATTTGTCTATTTTCCTGTTTGTTATAGATAATACAAAAGAAAACTACAATAAATATACTGGCAGAATACTGACTGTGTAAAGAAAAAATTCGATAATTAGGTAGGTACTATAAAAAAAGTGTATACGTATTTGTTGCAAAAATTTCAATCAATGTACTAAAATATTAGTACAGTAATTAATAATTCGTGTAAACATATTAAGGTCGAAGTATAAGTAGGTGGTTTTGATTCGATGCTCGCTCTAAAGATACAATCTCACTGAAGGTTATCTAGCGAAAATCTTAGTTTGTAACCATTAATAATATTTCAATATACTATCCGTGTTGCGTTTGAATTCGCAATCTGAATATACAAGAATTAATATTAAGTTACAGCAATCGATACACCGAATAATTATTCGATTTAAAATAAAGGAAAATTGCAAGCGAACGAGAAATTAAACAGTCTAGTATACACCTGCAACGGAATTTTAAACACCTTTCATACCATACAAATGGTTGGCATGAATGATTAATTCGATTAATTCTAAATATATTTTTTAATGGCGGTTAAATATACGTTTTCTATAAATTCCGATGCAACAGAAGTACGTGTTGGTTCTCGTGTTCACGATGAAAAATAACGGTAGCCCCTTATATTTTATAGCGGGCAAAGTTTTCATCCATAATTGAAGTTCCGATTCCTTAGGGAGAAGGGTTTTCCCTTCGAGACAGGTTCGACATACCGTACACTACAATCGAATTGGACTCCTATTGACAAATGATTAGATTACATTTTACATCGCACACATATATGAAATGCATTTCGTAGTTATTGAGTGATAAGTATAGCAATTAATAATTACATTCCAATCGAAATCTAACTAATGTTATTTAATTTCTGCTCAATAAACTAGGTACAGATGTTTTCAAAGCTAATTATAAAATATTTTATAAAATTGAATGCATCGTTAAAAAAAACAAACAAAAGTTTAATACCTATATAACAAAATGGCGACTAACTACAAGTTTCGCAAGTCATGGCCGTCGACCAACCAGCGACCACGGCTTCACTAATCCCTTTACTTTTGTCGGCCATTTGTGTTTTAGAATTGCATTTATTAAATGTATAAGCATTTCGGCCATTTAACTTAAGAATTTAATCTCAAACGTGAACTGTTCTAGAATATTCCGAGTATTTAATCTCAATGTTCATCTCAAATCATTTATATATTGTATATAATATCTTGAATCTACTCCTGAGTCGTGATTGCATTGCATTGCGGAGATAGCCTCCAGGCATTTTGCATTTCTTTGTTGATTCTTCATATTTTTATTGTTTTAATTCATGTTTTATTAATCTCTACTTTAGTTACTTCGTATTTTATCCAGGTGGTATTAAATTATTGATATCGCATCGACGTTAATTCTCAAATAACCGATATTGAACCCTAGACGTTTAAGGGCTTATTAAAGTTTTATCTCTAACTGTAATTTTCTTAAGCGTTCTCATTCTGAAAGGCTAGCAATTTGCATTGATTAGAATCGAAACAATTTGCATGGTATTTAATTTTTATAATAAACACGAATTAATTATAGTAGAAAATGTTGAAGGTGCATTATAATCTATTTATAAATACCGTATGATTGTGAAAGATTAAAAACAAAATGGCCGTAAAATATCGTGTTCATTAAGATGAAATATTATTATTTCAACGTAGCTGATCTAGATAATATCCGATGTTAACTATTTTATGTTGTTATTGCGATAAATTATAAAAAAAATAAGATAAAACAGAAACATTATTTTAAACAATTTCATCTTTTTTTTTTGTAACATTCTAATTTATGATTCATGCAAAGCGTTCTTATAGAAAGCCTCTATGGTGTGACATGTAAAGTTTTCATAATTTCTGTAATATTTTAATCAAACTTTTACTTTTATATAATTTTGACTAGATATATCTATTAAAACAACGGCATCTATTTAATATTCATTATAGTAAGTATGTTATCTGCGGCGATACTAAGATCTGTAATTGACTGTTACATACTTCTATTTCAAGTCATTTGTATCCCAGCCTTAAGGTGTTTATGATTGCTAAAACCGTTCACTCCTAATGGAAGGCTATATGTAACAGAAACACTAATTTTTATAAATCGTTTTTCCGCTATGCTATTTGTTGGCTGAATGTACTTGTTCTATGCCTATTATGAGTATTATTTGCTATTTGTTAATAGTTCTAGATTCAAATTTAAAGATTTTTTGTCTTATAATTATTTAATTAATAGGCTGTTGGAATTAGAAACCTCAACGCTATTCGTCGGCTGTATAGAGTTATTCCTGTTATGTCTTTTTTTTGTATAATTTAATATTTGTTAACTGTTCTAAATTCAAATTTAAAGGATATTCCAGTAAATATTTAATAGGTATAATCAAAATAGAAGTATATTAAACCTCAATGCTATTTGTTGGCTGAATACAGAATACGCTTGGTCTAGGCTTCTTTATCTTTGTAAATTATAGAGATCTGCATTTTGTGCACGCATCACCGCAAAACTGTCAGATTTTTAAAAGTTTTATTTTAGAATCATATAAGTATTATAAAAATATATATGATTTTATCTAAACTTATAAAAACTTTAGGTAAAGATGAGTTTTATAAGAATAACTTTTACAGTGATGTACATTTTCTTGTACATATGAACATTTCGTTAATATACACTTACATATATCAAAAAACGCTGATAAAGTCATGTATTTCAGCTAGCACCTAATAAGGTATTTATAAAATAGTTCTAAGCTAAATTAAAACAGTTTTCATTCTATTAACATTGAATAGTATCGATTGTCTTTATGACATAAGAAATCTCAATACAATTTGTTGTTTGTCTATTCAAGACTTCTTCTTTATAGAAATGAGTATGTGTTTGTAAATAGTTCTAAATTTAAATTTAAACCATTTTTATTCTATGAAAATTTAACAGATACCATGGTCGTTGAAATATAAGAAATCTCAGCACGAATGTCTACCGTTATAAGTTATTGCTTCCAAACATGAAGGGCTAACCTCTCACCTTATTTGCATACCGATTACACAAATAATACTATCATAATTAATTAATAAGGTATTACTAATGAATTTTATTATTATTATTCTTATCGTTTTTTTTTAATTTGGAACGCATTAATCAAACGTACGCTTACACGAAACGAAGTTTTCTATTAAATTTATATTTAATAGTATACGCATTATAACTCTTAGCATAATATTAAAAACAAAAGAAGAAAAAAAGTATCCGAAACTTTGTCAAAGTTTGTTTGAAAAAAAAGCACAATACAGTCCTGGAATCGAAATACATCTGCCTTCATCGAGATATAACATGTGACATATATAACAGATGTTGTTTTATTATTTGAATATTTCATTTTAAACCAACGCCATGACTGACAAATGAATTGTACATTTTATAAGATGGATACGTCATTTTAATGATTGTAAAACAAAGATAAAATTAAACCATCGTTTAGCGATCCAATTGACACCTATCTTATAGAAAGGCGATTTTTCGTTGGAAGGTGAGAAAAAAGTCTATGGTTTTCTGTTAAACAGCCGACAACAAAGCCATTACGCCTTATTATAGAGATCATCCATCAGACGCCGTATTGAAACAACATTAAATACACGCTAATGTTTTATAAACAGATATATAATTTATTTTGTCTCCACTTTAGCATCTAATTGATGGATAGTTTAGTAGACCCGAATGTCAGTTTTTAATGAAGGCGTGGCGTTAGAAAAACAAAACGATTTCACGGCATAATAATGTTGAGTTATATTTGATTTCTGAACTGATGTAACGTTTTGTTTTTGTGTGATATAATAAGTACTTACTCTGTCCTAGATGCACTCGTTTCATCCATGGATATATCTGCGGTGGATTCGCTTGAGCGCTGGCTGATGATTTGGTGTTCTTTGTACTGGTGTTGTTAGCTTCGGCACTCTCATTGCTCGAGGTGCTTGAAGCTGGGCTCGATATATTCTGGTTGATATTAGCCTTGTGTTCCACTGGAGACGCTATTGGTGTCGTCAAGCCTAATTTGGTACTCGTCCCGGCTGGATTAACATTAAAACCAGGTGAAGTCCTCCCAGGGCCTGACGAAGTTGATAGATCCTGTGGGGAAGCCACTCCCGTCGTCGAAGTTGAATCGGCAAATTTACAAGCACTAGCCGTCTGACTCGTTGGTGTCATTAGGTTCGGTGATAACGCACCAGGGCTGGGGTTCGTGTGTTGGTGGATGTGAGTCGCGCTGCTCGCGAGTCTTTGGGGATGGAGTTGTGTGTAATCTATCATGGCTTGTGGCTGCATGTGTGCACCAGCGGCCGGTGTGGCGTATGGGTGTTGGGGATAATGATGGCTGACTTGTGGAGGTGAATAACACGTGTTCGGATAGGACGCTGCCGCGTTCGGATTGTAGTAATCCGTCCCGGGTGTCGGCAGGCCCGGGTGACCGCTCTGATCCACGGGTGTCCCAGTCCGTCCCGGGACCTGATTCCCATAGCACGAGGCCAGGGAATTGACGAATTGATAGGAACTCATCCCCGCGTTATAATTTAGATCGTTCATTTGTAATATGTTTTATATATATGTTATATCAATTTTCACTCCGCATTCATTGTAGTGAATTCTCTAGTCGGACATCTTGAGTGCTTCGGACGTCTCACAATTGTCCACTACCAGCTTGATTGATGGACCTGTGATGAAATGTAGCATTAGTTTGTCAGCTATCCCTTGTTAAGAGCATGTTACAAGAATACTTTTGAGCTATTTGTTATATTAGCAAAAGTTTTAGGTAAATGAGAACGCAACATGTAGGTTTGTCAAATACGTTGAATCACTAAATCCTGTACGCGGATATTTATTTGAGTGATGTTTTATTTGTTATTAGAACAAGAATTAGATTATTTTAATTCTTGCGTGTTATTTAAATTGAATTATTTAAATTTAATATAAAAATGCTACTGATATAGGAACGAAAGGAAATAAGATTTTATTTTATACTTATGTGTGTTTAAGTTCAACTCGCAAAATTACTGCAACTTTCGTGATGATAACTTTCATTTACATTAATTGTATAATGAAAAAATTATATAATTTTTATATACCTATTGTTACTATATAACGATTAGTATTGAAGTCAACCGAAACTTCACGCTGTATTAACGATAGATACGTATTAATAAACATAATTTATTTTCTCATAATAACTAAGTAATAAACATCGGTTCAAAAACAAATTTACGTCCATGTGTTATGTAAAAAAAATATGTCAAGTCAAGAGCCACGTGGTGCTATAAAAGTTCTTTATGAGTGTTAGCGGTAGGCCGGACTTGGCTGGATTTATGGTCACCATACTGCATACATCTTCATGAGCAAATTAGCAGTCATTGTATCCGATTTATTGCGGATATATGGAACGAATGACGGATGTTTCTTATTTAATTTAGTTCATTCGAATAGTTTTTTTTTTTTCATTCGTCCAATTCCTTTCATTTGTTCGATAGTATCTGAATGCTTATTTGATGTAATTTGTTGGTACGATCAAATAATTTAGAGAGCTCGAAATGAAATTTGCGAGAATTATTTTATTATCAAATTTATTATATAAAATTACTTAATAGTTAGTGAGGTTGTTTGTAAAAATATTCTTTATATGCTTATTAATTTTAATTATGTTATTCATATTTAAAAAATATATTTTTCGTGGTACGTCGACAATATTTAACATTATAGTGTTATATAACTTATTTAATTATATAGTGTTGATATTTATAGTCGAGAAGACATTTTCATACCATCTATAGATATGCCTACTTAATTTAAAGAAACAAAGTTACTTATATCGATAAAAGTAAACTTTCTTAAGAAAACTTTATCGCTCGCTCCGTAGGTATAACTTTTGTATGTACTAATAAATATATATATAATATTAATATGTGTAAATATTAAATATTCTATGTTATTCAGCTTCATTCATATCTAATATTCTCATGACACGCAGACAGCATGTGTGTTTATTTCAGTATCGAAATTTTTGTTCGTCCGCTTCAAGTTAAATGGGCCGGTGGATTTAACTTGCTTTTTTTTTGTTTTTAACCCCCGCCTTAACCTTCCTTTGATGACTTGGGAACAGTTTTAGATTTTACTTCTGTGATGTTGAATCTTTTATTATTTTTGTTAATAATTTGATTATATTTAGTTTTTGATTAAATTTTATGTTTCTGGACGTTAATATATTTATTTTAGATTATGGATTTTTTTATTTAATGGAATTAATTTTTGTGAGTTGTATATAATATTATATTAAGTGAATCAAGCTGATTTACTATAAATAGAAAACTTTATGAATAATAATTTTAACGATATCCGACTTCAATTTAAAACATTTATGTTATTACAAGTATGCGAACTTTTATTGTATAAAATGAATTTTTATACGCAGTTATTAATTAATTATTTTTTTAACGATCACTTTAGCTATAATCAATTAGATGTTATTCTATTCCCATTAATAAAACCAATAAGCTTTAAGCTCTCGCCTGTCACGACGAGCATCACGGATTATCACCGACGCGATTTAATTTTATAACTATTGAAAATAATATTTAAAAAAAAACAATAAAATTTAAAATAAAATAAATATAAACCACACGTAAAATACCAAAAAAATATCAAACGTACCTCATATAATACAATGAACTATAATGTACGTAATATACACAACACTCACAACACAAACAGTATAGCAGCGGGCGCGTGCTGTCGCGAGGAAAACCGTACTTGATTTCCCGAAGCGCGGCCGCCAGCGAGCGAGGCGGCGGGGTGGGGGAACACTTACACACCGACACGAGCACACAGCCACACAACACACACACAGTCACACTCACGCACGGTTATACATACTATGTCGCTTGCGCTTCTTTGATTATATTAACTTTTTTTTTTCCGGCCGCAGTCTTCGTTGATAGTGATATGGTGTATGCAGCCAGTAACAGAAAGGAGTTTTTATAGTTTTAATTAATTATCATTTTTTTGAATTGGGAATTCTTACAAGATTTCTTACTTATTTCATTTTTTTTTGGATTTGGAACTTTCTGAATGATTTAGTGTTTTATTAGTTGCATGCGATTGCTTGCTTGTATTTAACGTGTCTCTTAAATGTAGTTATCCCAACGTTTGAAAATATTTAATATAATTATACTTTTGATTACCTATAATAAAACATTCTTTACTGTAAACTGTCGATCTTGATAGCATTATGACTATAAATTATTAAAAACATTAAAAATCCGGTTGTATTCAGTCATGGTCTTATAAAGCGGACGCTCGCGATGCGTCTTTAACTGACTTATAAAAATAACTTACTTAATATTATTGATTGCATGTTAATATACAACCTTCGTGTAAAGTTAAACTTAGGTGTTGTAAAATATATGTATCTATGAAAAATATAGGTAGCTACCTATATATGAAAAGTGCACACGATATTTCAATATACCTAATGAAATATATAGATACTCTTTGCTATTTATATATGTATATCAACGGTATGTTTTATTAATATATCGATACATTTCCAGTTTTTTTTTCCTATAAATGTCACATTTAAATTATCATTATAGTAGTTTAAAGATTTTTATCTTAATGACACGTTATGAAGTAAGAATCTTAATGGTTCCTTATAAAGTAGGTATTTAATATTTAATGCGTGAGATGAAATCATTAACATATCACAGCATCCTTGATAGGCAATTTTAATAAATATCAGCCTAATTTTTACATAAATATACATACTAATCTACACTGAAACTAATATCCATACCTGATAAATAAATTAATAGAAACAAAATAAATTGGTATTGTTAAATGATTTATCTGTATCAAAGAAATGTATTAGGTGCTGTTCTTATAAAATATACATATAAATATTCCTTAATAACAATAGTTCATTACCTTTTGTATCTATGATAAATAAAATCAGTCACAGTATAAAAAATTACATACATTTCAATCCAAAAGAATCCAGTATGTAAATGATAAATGTATGTATTATTTAGCGTCTATTTATTAGTTTGATATAAAGTAAATCTCTTCATAGTATGGGGTGCTTTTCCCTCGGGAGTGTTTCCCATGGGCGGTATTTATTACGTTTTAATAAGCCACATGACAATACACATGTTTGCACATACCTTGATCTATCTCCTGGGGTCGGATCTCTCGCTCTGATCACATATGATGGAGTGAGATGGATATATAAAATATACCTACTTGGTGAAATTCTCATTGATGGCTCCTTCAAATTTTAATTTGATTTTACTTTTTATTTATAATGAGAAATTTTTTTTAGGTACAAACGGCTATTGGTGTTAAAAATATTTTCTTATAGAGTATTCTTATTATAATATGTACTTATTCTTACAAGTGAGTCAGTTAGAGTTAGTTGTATGTTTAGTGTACACAAAATTATACACTATTATATATTTTCATTTGGTTTCTTATTTGGTTTTCTCCCTTTCATAATCCAACAAGAAGAGAAATTACTAATTAATGAGATTGCGTTAACATGCTGCGATTGGAGCATCCACTTACATATTAGATTTATTTAAGTGTAGTAAATTTACTCAACAATCCAACTTGTAGGTAATGTAAACATATATCTAATAAATTAAACAAAATTAATTTAATCTTATCTAATTTCTTTATCATTTTATTTTAATCATTTAAAAACAAAAATTATAATTATCCTGGAAAAGTCAATAATAAAACTTGCATGACTTCACTAATACATAATTACAATCAGCACCTGATTTGCAATTGAAAACAAATTTGCATTTATTAAGCTTTGGTGAATATTCATTCCATCTCTATCTTGATATAGTGTTTTGTTTATGAGTGAAAGAGACGGCACGATTATGTTGATGTCGTTGCAACAAGCATGCGTGTTGCAGTGGTGGTGGGCGTCGCCCTTTGCGTATAACGGAGGGCTGTGATTGGTGGAAATTAGTTGGACAGTGGGATGCGAATATGTTTCGTGAAGTTGGAGATTTTTACAGCGGGAAAGTTTCCGATATGACGTTATATGTGAATAGTATAAAACGTGCATTTAATATTATAATATAAAAGTCGTTACATTATTTCAATACTGTTAAGTATTTTATTACTAAAATAAGTATATAGTTTTAAAGTTATTTTAATTCATTCTGTGAACAGTTCAAACAGACACATTTATTGCTTAAATAGTATTTGTTAACATATTTATAACTACCATAATACTTATCAATTAGCAAGTTACATTTAGATAGCAAAGTAACGGGAGAGTCATACCCTTAATTTTGAGTAGGTATCTATTTAACTATAATATATATATAATAATTTATAGTATGATTGTGATCGTAAAGTACTTCGTTATAATAAGTATGTATTTGAAGTTACTATATATATATAAAGATCCTATTGGTTTCCCCTTTCCCTTACATTCTAACTGCCCACGTGACTTTCATTTCAAATAAATTTTTAAATTTCCTATGAAGGTTTTACTTTTTCTAATATATATATGTATATGTATTTGTTATTCGACAGTTTCTAACATATAAGAGCTTTTTTTATATTACTTTGTCCACTAAGTACCTAATATAATATATTTAGGAGTGGATCAAAATATTTTTTTTTCTATGAACGCTATATCTTCAAAAGAGATATTATAAAAGTAAGTTAAATTCTTATTATATTTCCTATATGTTATTTATTATAAAAGTAATTTGGTAGTTTCAGTAATATTTATTACATTGATAGTGGCGCCGTGCCGCGGAAATTTAAGGCAGCCATTCTTTCAGTGAACACTAACGCTAATTCAGCTAATAGATGGCGCTTGTATTAAATTTGTGTAAGTTGTGTAGTATTCATCTAACACTTATTTTCAATCATTTGTTATATTAAAGCTTCTTAAATTAATTTCATAAGTTACAATAACAGGATTTCTGTATTCGGGGGTGATAATGAATGAGACATTGAACATAGTAGATTTTTTATTATTTTTCATTTAATTAGCTACAACATTTTTTACAATTATAAAAGATACTTAACATAAAATTTACAGGTAGGTATAACAAATAAATTAGAAACACATCCCTCATTATTCAGATCGATACAACCTCAAACAAATGGAACGTGACATTTTATAATTTATGTATATATGTAACATACATAAATAAGTTATTTAAATGTAAATAGTTATGCCTATATATATATATATATATATATATATATATAATTAGTTTTTACCCGAGACTCCGTCTGTGAACACTATAGTTGCGCTCAGTGAGATATGTAGTTTTTAAAGTATTGGTACCTAGGTATATAGTAATTTACGTTGCAGCCTTTTCATTTTAAATAACCTAGATATCGACTGCAGCGCCATCTAACGGACTGTGACTGATTTGTGAAACCATCAAATGCGTTCAAAAAATTCATTCAAATCGGACAATTTCGGCCTCCAACTTCTTTAGATAGAGGTATATCCCTACTACAGTGCAGGACGAGATATTGGACTACGAGGCGATGAATCCCGGAGGCAGCACCCGACATCTGGCAAGGGTTTGTTTGGTCAAACGTTTGCTTGGCATAACCTAAGGGTTGGTAACCAGCATCCTTACCATTACCGAACACAAGAGATTACTGACGCAGACAGAGTGCAACGAATGAACTTTCGTGATTGGTGGCTGGATGATCGTAGTGTGAATATTTTGTGGACAGCTGAATGTACTTTTACATGCCGAGGGTTGTATCATATTCACAATGCACACTACTAGAGCCTTACAAATCCACATTAGACCCGACAGGACTCATTCCAACACCGCTTTTTACTTAACGCGTGGGCGGACATTGTGAATAGGA
The DNA here is from genome assembly GCF_018135715.1 of Danaus plexippus. NCBI lineage: Eukaryota > Metazoa > Arthropoda > Insecta > Lepidoptera > Nymphalidae > Danaus > Danaus plexippus. Next base: position 6,305,969 of record NC_083539.1, on the reverse strand, counting down.
ATGTTATCGGCCCTATTTACTTACCACGCGTAAATGTAAATTCTTACTTGCATTTTTTGTCAAGTAAGTACACTGCCCGATTTGTTAGACGACCTGCCGCTAACTATTTCCAGCACGACGGAGCACCAGCGCATTACTCACGAGAAGTACGTACGTGAGCATCTCAATAGAGAATACGGTGGTCACTGGATTGGTCGAGGTGGACCGATTCCATGGCCCGCGCGGTCTCCAGATTTAACACCCCTCGACTTTTACTTGTGGGGTCATGTCAAAGACTCGGTGTACCAGACGGAACCACAAAGTGAGAATGACTTGGAAAATAAAATTGAAAGTGCATTTCAAAGTGTAAAAACAAATACCTACGTATATTCTTGAACGCTATGCGCAAGCGCACTCGTTTGTGTATTAGGGAAAGAGGTGGACATTTTGAATAATTGTTAAGTTTTGTGTAGTAAATTAATTGTAAAATGGTATAAACAGTGATTGTTCGAAACCGAGACAAATAACTGACGGACGTACGGTGAAATTAAAAAGTTTGTTAAATACAACATTTTTATAAGTTTCGAGACATCTGCAAAACAAGTGTACTTACTAGAAAATTCTCTCACGCTCTTAAATTTAGGATTGTACAATAATTTTCGTTTTTCCAAAAATATTTTATTTTTATATTATTTTACTCTTTACAAATTTTAAGAAAATACTCTTATCTAAGTAGACGTTTATTGTTTCATATTTGAACCTTCATAAAAATTGTTTATGACCTCATTAAAGAGTCCCACACTAGCTGACCCTTATGTATTAATTTGTGTATTGGTTAATCTTCGTTTGTTTTTATAGATAAAGAAAATTTAATTAATATATTCGTTAATAGTTAAAACTAAAATAAACCAAATAAAACATCAACACAATTAAATAGCCCCCTAACAAATTGTCGTAAAAATCTCTACGGGACAGTGATTTATCGATTAAAATGCGACTGAACAGTGTAAGTAAAAATAATTGTTGTACCTACACAGGTGTGATAAACATTTTTAAACACGCCAGAATACGTAAATATGTATAATGTAGGTATTTATTATTTGTTTAACGTTTTTAACTTTCCTTGAATTCCAATAGGTCTATTGTGTGTACTATCCTTACTGCCTACACCACGAATGTTTATTTAAAAACAATACTTAAATGCGTTGCTAATGTAATAAATAACTATTTACGGTTAATTCATCACTCTGGATGTAACAAGCCTGTTAATAGTGTGGTGGAAAATTTGATCACAACTTATTCATTGAACATGGTTTTTTGTTGTTAATATCAATGCGACACGAACCGGCCACTATCAGCATCGCGTGTGACATCCGCGAACGCGCGCGCGCGCGTGTGTGTGTGTGTGTGTGTGTGTGTGTGTGTGTGTGTGTGTGTGTGTGTGTGTGTGTGTCTGTGACCATATTTTCGCGGAGAAATCGGGACAGTTGTGAACGCTTGTAATTTTGTTAGTTTTTAATGATGTCATTTGAAAACCAGTCCTTTGAATTATGTTACTTAATCTGAGCAAACTACCTACCTTTCAGGTTTACAAAAAATAACTTTGTAGTTGTTGTTAAATGTAACCTATATAATATACTTAATGCATTTATATATATAATAATATTGTTATTGATCATTTAAATGAAACTAGTATTATTCAGATATACTACTGTGATCACGGGCAGACGAGGTGTCACCTTTATGTAGTTTTTAAATAATAAAATCCGCGTAGTACATCTGAATAACACTAGTTTCATTTAAATGAATAAAACTCGCGAAAATCTTAGATCTCATTATGTTATTGATCATATTTTCTATTCTGTATTATACCTTAAAGGCCTGCTGACCCACATTTGACCCTTCATCAGTGCTATCACACGTCACATGTCACCTCAACTGTCACTAAAAGATAAACAAGTCCAACTTAGATTTTATTTGAAAAGCGTTCCAGAAGGCTTCGGTTCATTTATTTTTCCTCTAATTACTCCAATTCTATGTAACCTTTTCTTCTATATCATTATTCATTAGTTCCACGAAAATATTGAGTGTAAAAGATCATAAAGATATAACAACTTAGACATCATATAAAAGCTGACATTCAAACACGTTCTATAGATTTGTCCGAAGAGACATACATTCATCCACTTGTAACTAGACACCAATATTGCTATATTTTTGCATTAGTAACTATAACGTGGGAAAATGCCGTAGTGAAGCAAGCGGAACGCTTTACTAAGGTTTTTCATCCACGGAGATGATCTTGGCAACCTAATGTCTGATAGAATCAATTTTTTTGTGCGAAAACCCAGTTATCTGGGGGAGGTTTAAATAAATAAAAATTAATACCACACCACCAATTTCAATTTTGGGGCCCAAAAACGGAAACTATGCCCAAAAATAATTTCGGTTCCGAAACGCTGAGGTCGCTTCGGTCAATTTGTACCTTTTTTTCGAGCGGAACAAGAAAAATATACGAAGATGCATCTCCTAGTACTTCGTTATTTAAATTTTTCGTCTATCTATCGCATGTTACATTACAGCACATTGCGGAGTAGGAATGAAGTGAAAGTCACACATAAGAAGTCTATTTTTGCAGTACCTACTCTACTCAGATTCTCAGTCGTTTCTGAACGTGCTCGTAATTTAAGTATTTTCATAAATTATAAAAATAATTAATACGCTTTAATTGCAATTACCATATAGGTATCTTATGCGTTACATGTAGGCACCCTACGATAATATCAGACTCTATAGTCGTGACTATATATTTTCCGAAACAATTTCAGTTTAATGAACAAGATCCAAAAATAAGCTTGCAAGTAGCATGTCATTTTCAAAATCTCAACAAAAAACTTTTTAACGATTCCGTACAAAACATATCTACTTACAAGTTACTAATTATTTTTCTTCATAATTTAGTCTCACCGATTAACATGTGTGAACGAATATGACAAATATTATTAATTAACAAAATAAATGACAATATGTGTTAACGTTAAACTGAGAAAATTTATACAGTAAAGATAATAACTAGCAATGTAGGTACCTACAATGTCGAGTTTTTATATTCAAGCACAAAAATTTATCACCACTTTAAGACAATACACTTAGTCCAAGTTTACATCGCATAACTACACGTAGCCTTAACAGTTTCATTAATATAGGTCACGCTCCGTTTGTAGTGTCACGATACAAACTCCGACTAAACAAAGTTAAATTATTCATACACTTTACAGACATCTAGATATCGATTGACTCCAAAAACTATAACTAATAACTCCCACACGTTCTAACACTTCTTACTCCTGGCAAATACTAACAGCATTAGTCTAAGGACAATTTTAATTAACAAAAAAAATATAATTATTGTAATCATCAAAATGTTTTTTCTTTCTTTTTTTTTAAAAAGAAAAAAAATCTAAAAGTTATTTTATATGAAATATAATTATAAATAAATTGCTATAATAATTATCTGGTTGTATCGTCTTTTTATTAGAGTTAGGTAATGTCTTTATTATTAAAAACCATATTTTATACGACTCTAAATTTATTTTTTATATATAATAATATAATGTACATTCAGCCTTATTATATCTGTTAAGACTGAGCTAAAAGTCCTAATTTCTGATACATTTAATGAGTTGTTCTGTCATTAGTCAACGCGTCGCCCCTCGCCCTGACTGTTGACACGCGTCCAATACACAACATACCTCACATATTAAAAAAACAATTTCAAACTACCTACAGCCTGACTTGAAAAGGATTCTATGTGCTATTTATTTTCTTTAAAACACTTCATTTTGCTTGATAGGAATAGTTTCGAAATGTATTTTATTTCATATAAGTATATATAAATAAAATAATTTAATATAATATTTTATTTACTATACATATATATACACAAATAATCTTTTTTTCTTAAGCAACGTCGTCTGGAATCTGAAACAATATATTTTTTATTAGATAATCATAAAAACAAACAAAATAATGAGATCTATGACTTTCGCGAGTAGGTATTCATTTAAATGAAACCTATATTTTCGGATGTACGACGCGTATTTTATTATACAATAAAAAACTTCATACTCCCGACGTTTCGGTTACTTTACGCTTTACAGCAACCCTGATCATAAGCGTCTCGTCTGCCCGTAATACAAAAAAATATTAGTTTCATTTAAAACCAAAAAAATACACATATTCATATATAAGGTATAGAAAAAATTGTTATACAATATCACTAACTGTCAATTTCTCTATACCTAATATCTTGGAATACACGAATACTATTACTATCTAAAGTTTATTATTATATAATTTTAAATGGTATACCTAAACAAAATCAGTATGACGAAATTCAAAAACTATTTCTAAGTACTTAATAGTTATTTATAAAACTAATAAAAAGTAACATTATTAGATTTGTAGGTGAGTGAGTTAAAAGTGAAATAATTACAGAGATCGGGATGCCGTCTCTCGCAAACAATGCCAACTTACATTTAGGTGTCAGTCAAAAACAATTTGGAATTTGGTGAGCGGAGGGTCGAACTAATACTCGGAATTACAGAGATGATATTACCCATGTCCACATCAATATTATTATAACAAATGAATAATAAAATATATAAAATAAATTGTAAATTACAATCAATATCATTGAGAAATTTAATTACTTTGTTGCGTAGTTTTATTCAAATTGATACAAATATTATTATTGTATACATATAATATAGAAATGTGTGTAATAACAGCTCTACATAGATATGTTTGTAGCGTGTTTCAGCATCGTCCCGGGCTCTGGAACATTCATCATTTCCTCTCCACTCGCCGGGTTAAACACATAAGTGACATTGACGCTTCCATAACCAGCTATATCTGAGCCCAGCAAAAACCGAAATTCAAACGGATCGTTAGAGTTCGATGGCTCATATTGTACTGGTGATATTAGTTAGTGTACCTCTGTCGTGTTAGGTTAAGCCGGGTGAATGTTCCGTTTTGATTTGTACCGCGCTTGATAGAGGCTGTAATTTGCTTTTGATTCTAACGCGATCTGAAATACCTGGAAGCTTCATATCTTAATGTTGTTATAATACTAAAGTTTGTTTATCTCATTTTATTTATTTCGAGAATTACTCGTTTTTAATTTGAACACAAATCGATAAATAAAAAAACTTTTCTCCAACTTTTTGAAGAATTTAACAAATATTCACGTCATACGCCTTTTATGCTTATTATATTAAAAATGTATTCTAAATAAGATAAACATAACTAAGATTAGTATGAATGCAATTCTTGAATTAGGCATGTGTAAATCGTTCAATTCATTAATACTTACACATAACAAACGTATTTCAAATAACATCTGTATTAGTATACTAAAACTATGTTAGCAATAATTTTTACTTCAGTACATTATATATTTTTAATAAGTCGATCAAATCGCCCCAGATATCTGCTCTGGATGGACGTCATTCGAGCGTTGTTGACAAATGGTCTATCACAATGCGTCCCGTAGATACATTGTTGATGAAGGTTTTTTGTACCTTCCTCTAGACAAAAAGACGTTTATTTTTCTATATTCATTGTAAATCGCAGCCTTATATCCTAACCGGTAGGTAGGTCACGAGCGGCCTCAAGCGTCACACAAATTAAAAATTTAATTAAACAGCGTTTATTTCAAATAAAATTACAATGTATAAAAATATTGTCTTTTCATAAATAAAATGTTGGCAAAAATTTGTATATGAAATTGTTATTTTTATAGAGAGTATAAATTACATGTAGTAATGAGGACATTCCATATGTATAATTAAAAAAATTATATTTATATCTTAAAACAAGTTTTGTACGTATGCTATATATAACTCACTTATAGCTAAATGTTAACGTAGGTATGTATATATGTAGCTACCTTATCAAGAATATTATTCAGTTGTATTCGATACTTAACAATAAATCATTTTAATTATTCTATTATTATGAATTACGATATATTAAATATTAATATAGTTGGTATGATAGTTAATTAGTTACTATCATAATTACATATGTTCCTCGATAACAGCGCTTTGATCTGGATCAGATGTATTAACATCTGGACTAGTTGGTTGCTTAAGATATGTTTATGATAATAGAAGTAAACTGAATCATCGTAAAGTTAATGGAATTATATTATTTGGTATGTTTATTATATATATATGGTGTACATATATATAAGTAGGTATGTCCAATAAATCTTTGAAATTATTTCAAGTACCTATACGAAATGGATACAATTTTGTATTTTGTATGGAAAAAGAAATATAGTTAGGTATGTATTATTATATGTTTATATAAAGAGTTACAAAGTTTTAGAGGATCCGGTCATAAGGTAGACCATATTCAAATATCCATTAAGAGTTTCTTTGAGACCAGTCAATGGCGTCTCGTTCGGAGTCGGAATTAATTAGAGCTGCCATTCAAAAAGCATTCAACTAATGTAATTATGTGAACGGTGAGTAAATCGGAATTTAAAAGAAGATCCGTAATCTATATAAGATTACACGGATTATTTTTTTTAATACGAAAATAGTTACGAACGTTAAGATTTAATTTTTAATTTTTAAAAACAAATTTCCATCGGACACTATGATATAAAGCTGAATTTATTGCAGATACTTTAATATCATGTATACATTTGCATAAATGTCGAAACTTTTAACTATAAAATTATCAAAGTAGGTAGGTACATTAAAATCTAAAAATAAGGTATCGATAGTATAATTAAATACAAAAATAACTCACCTGTGAAAAGAATACGTAGAAATGTATTTTGTATTATCTTAGTAATTCATATGAATTGTATATTTTGCAAGATTTTTAAATATAATCACAGTAAACACGAGCAGCCATATTTGTTAAATGGTGGCGGCGCATGCTCGTTGTCAACGGAATCCTAGAATTTTGGGGATGTTTTTTTGTCTCTTTCACACCTTCGGGATTTATATACAGCTGTTCCGTTCGCACAGTTGTATTGTTCAAGCGCAAGAGGGTCGAATTCTTTTGTCCGAAAACACGTGAAGTGAGCCGCGTGAGTTTGTGAATAAACGAAATTTGACTGAAATTACAGCTAGTAAACCATGTACTAGAAAACCATTTTAAATAATATTAACATATCGAATATTATAACAAAAGTTTCAATCAAAATACTAAGTTGAAATGTCATAAGCCTACTACCTGTATCAGTGTACTGTACTACCTGTATCCAAGAACGTTTGTATAGATATACCTGTAATTTTGTCCTTTGTAACTAATTATTTTACTAATTACGACACCTAAATGTTATAAACAATAACACGCTGATATAAATTGAATTACTGGTACACAATTGTTACATAATAGGATGAATCGCAGGTAGCGTCAGGTAGAAGAGATTAGTCGGCAGAATTCATTCACGTCTGTTAAATCCAATAAACAGTCAAAACATGTCAAAACTAGAAAATATTTGCACATTTACAAGTCCCCGGAGACGTGTACTTCACTGTAGTTAACTTTTAATCCCTTTTCAAAAAGGGTTAATTTTTTTTTAAAAGCTAGTGTAAATAACAACTACCGGGTACAATTTTATTGCATACCTTTAAAATAAACAATACATTATGTATATAGTATTGTGGGCAAAATATTTAAATTACATACATTTACTTAAATAAATGTAACTGTTGATTGTTAAAAAGATCTTAGGGAATGTACAGATGTGAGAAACGAAAAAAAAAGCAAATGAAAAGATATAAAAAGAAACGAAAATGTGTACCGAAAAAATATTATCTTAAAAGATATACAGGTAGGGATATCAATTTAATTATTTTTTTACTACATAGACCTTGCTTAAGTCTGCGAGATTTCGTTTATTTTCAATGAAAAAAAAATTTGTTTATTCAATGTATGTTATATTTTTATTTATACAATGAAACATAATTTATATATTCACTTCTCTTTATTTATATATGATTGACTAGAGAAGTATATACAATAATAAATAATCGTATCTGTTATCACGCGTACTAAGACCTAGATAGGAACTGTTTTTTGCTAATCAACTATATTTACACACCGACTATATCTAAAACTTCTTATTACTTACAATTGTAATAAATCTAATATAAATTTAAAATAAAATTACTTTGATATATATTTGGTGTAACTATAGAAATGATATGATTTAATATATATATGTTATAATAATAAAGAGTATTGTATCATGGAATATTTACATTAATTACAGTTATATAGTTATATCTAGAAGTTAGATGGTTTGTCACATTTTTGGTACGACACCGCCGTAAGGTATGTTGCAGGTTTGATTTAGGTTTCCTGTTAAATGACTCATGTTTGCGATGGGATTGCCGGTCAGGTGATAGTTGGGATTCGGGAAATCCATGAATTTTGGTATTTGCTGCCTTGGATCAGCGAAGTCATTAACGCTGGCTGCTTTACTGTTCAGATCTTCAAATGGATCTGGTGAATTCGTCAGCTTCCCATCTTTCTTTGCCTTCATTCTCCTGTTCTGGAACCATATCTTTATTTGTCTCTCCGTCAGACCCAGTGCGTGCGAAACCTCTATCCGGCGCCGTCTTGATAAATATTTGTTGAAGTGAAATTCTTTCTCCAGCTCCAATGTTTGAAACCTCGTGTAAGTCTGTCGGGTCCGCTTCGAGCCTTCTTTTTTGTCATCACCTGGAAAGTCAAACAGATCCCTCAGCGATTGAACCAAAACGCATAAGTAAACATGTATGTTTATATTTTTTTATCAACTTACCTCCAATGCTTTTCATCCATGGATAAAATCCTTGCACATCCGGCGCGGTGGCCATCTTGCTGTCGGTATAATCTTCGTCACCGCCTGACTCAACCCTCGTCACATCGTGACAGCTAGCTGAGAGCTCGTCCGATGTCTTCGTGTCAGATACCCCGCCCACTGATCGCTTGATTTTAACCTTCGCGTCATCCAAGCTCTCATATTCACCATGAAATCTCTGTAAATTGGATTCCTTTTCGATAGCTTTTTCATCATTTTTCTTCCAGCTCTGTGTTTCGTTTCGATACATCATTTGCTGTAACGTTTCTTGTGTGTAGGATTCGCCATATTTATCAACGTAGGCGTGTGATCGCTTAGCGGATGTTTTGTTTAAAATTCCTCTTAAATTGGGTGAGTCTTCATCGTCTAAATGATTTGATTTGACAGCGCTGGATGCGCTTAATGGGGAGCCGTAACTTGTTTCTGGAATGCTGCATTGACTAGGAGAGTGGATGGATCGCGAGTCTTCACCTTTCAAGTCTAACGCACTTTTAACACCATGCAAGCCTTGGTCATAATAATTGTCCGGGAGCTGTTGGGAATACATGTTCATCTCCCGCCATCTATTAATCGTATTTATGTTATCTTGATGACCATTATATCCTGTTTGGTAATTTGGCCAATTTGTCGGTTCCGTTTTAACAATCTTGTCGGTATTATTCACATAGGATCTGTATTGTTCGTTATTGTAGTCATAGCCCTGAGGGTATGGATGGTTATGATATCCATAGAAGTTGGGGTTCACAGGATATTGATAGCCGTATTCCATTTGCTGTTCACTTTGGTTGGGCTGGGAACTGTTCCAAGTATCACTGGCGCGGTTCGTAGTCGCCGCAGAGGACATCTTCAAAGCACTTAATCACACTGATAACATGGAAATCACTTGCACTGGCTGCGCGGGCGACGGTCCGGTTGCGAGGTTGTCTGCGAATAGAATGCTGTTCGCCAGAAGGCGAAACGACCCTAACAATTGTAATACTTTTATGTGACCTAAAAAATTTTGGGGTACTTCCAACAATAGCGTCGCCATTGTCCCTCTTCAGAGTTGTAAAACTAGATTTTCTGTCCCTTTTCAACGCAAATTCGTCTCATTTGTATTTATATGATTGAAAGAGATAGAGATACTTTGTACATTTGGGGGAATATCTTGCAAATATCCTATGAATGTTTACAATGCCAATATTTCCAATAGAATGTGTATGTGTGCGTTGCTGTATCTACGCTCGATCATTGATTGAATTAAGATAGTGTGAGTATGAGAGGGTGGAATAGATTGATTTTATTCTATTATTGGTTTAGTGTAAAGCCACGTATGTGTGTCAGTGTGCTGAATTAGCTATTGCATTTTATATAGGCTGATTTAAATTATGAAATTTATTTTTTGTATAACTAAAACGTATCAATATATTTTAATAACATGTTCAGGTCACTTATTTAATTAGGTAGGTGTTTTCTTTATATATTATAACAAAATAATTATTTTTTTGTTACTAGAATTGTTGTAGAATATTTGTCATAAAATTTAAACACTTAATGAAAAATAATTTAGGTTATAGAATCCGTTGATTAAATATTATAATACGTTTTAAGCTATGTTATAGTGTTGTGAATATATTATTGTAGCATAATATAATCTGAACGTCCTGTATCAAGTCCTGTGGCTAAAGCACATAACTCATCGGGACAGAGCGGGGGCTATGACAAAAGCGCAGTATGCGTGCGCGTGCGACGCTCAGATATAACGACACTGACATACGTATATTGTTGATTAAGTTAATTTTTATTATTATTATTAAATAACAATTTTGATTTTGAAAGGTTATCCACCTTTTATACGCAGATTTTTATTTTATTTTCAATTTTCTGCGGACTTCAGTTTCATTGGATTTGTTTTTTTTCTGTTTTAAAGGAATAATAGTCTCTTATCCATGTAATTATTTGCACTGTCACATATTTTACTTTTATATTGGACAAATCTTTATGAGAAATATCTAATATTGATATTTATTACATTTGGAACAATCTAAACTTTTAATTAATACATCTCTTGTTCCAAAAAAACTGCTAAGTTTTAATCGTCTTCCTACAATTCCTTTTTAAAGCAACTTGCAAAACCAAATCACATTTTTCGCGAAATATTCGCTAATAGTGTGAATATCTTTATCATACCTAACGTTATCGTTTAGTGCACTTATAATATAGTAAATTTTTTTTCTAGCTTTATATAAAAAAATGTTCTTCTAACAATAAAGCTCTTAATAGAAATTTAATATTTTAATAATTTAATACAGAAATGAAATTATGAATTTTCAATTATCTATAGGTAATATATGTCGTAAATATGTATAATCGGTGGCTCAAAACCACGTATTCTAGACTGCAAGTCACGCTAGGTCTGCAACATCTCCCGGCCAATAGTAACCCTGGTAGAATGAACCCATGCTTATTATGTCAGAGCCACCTATCACATCTGTTGTACGAACACACACCCACGTTTACAGTTCACGCATAACTCATGTACAACTACCCTACTTATTGATAACCATTGTTGAGTTTGATATGATTTTCTTGCATTAGCTAATTACACTAACTTGGTGGCTTAAATAGAATGAATATAAAACCACGCTGATATTGAAAAAATTATATTTAAAAAATTATAATAGTCTTTTAAAACATATTGAATTCAACTTAATAGTTGCCTATCTAAATGTTTACAAGCAATAAAACCGAAATTGATATCAATGGTTTAAAAAAAAGCCATTTTATAATATTTGTTCGTAACGGATAACGATCAAAACACTCGCATGCGAATATAATTTTTATATCAAATATTTCGTATGATTCCTATAACCGTTCAACAGAAATCCACGGCCACGTCCGCAACGTTCTCGCGACTTTCGACTCTACGTCTGTAAAAATGGAAAATATAATGTTTTTTTTTTTACACAGCAGAATAAAAACCATTCAATATTCCTTTTGAATGACCGAGAAAAAAATTATAGTATTTATTCCGTACACCATAAGAGCTATTTCGGTATGTGTAACACGTGAAATTTCCGTCATACCGTGGCGCTGACAATGTGTTACCATTAATCTTGCGAAATCAATCGATGGCTTATTCAGAATATTGTATTTGGTTTTACTGCGGGGCCTTTTAGTTCGTGTTTACTTTGGACCTTTTTCTCAATTTATGGACATTATGTAGAAGAATAAACATCTGTCGCGGTATAACAACCGAGACTGCGTAACAATGAAAGTTTAGTCACACCTGACAGACTTGGAAATGTTTTAACATAGAAATTTTAAATATTTCTAGATTCTGTTATCAGCCGTTATCTTGCTTAGTAGCGAAGTACGGACGGCGGTGTATTTAACAAGACCTCTGTATTTATTGGAGCTCTAAAACAATAAAAACCTTCTAGCTAACGCTCAAGCCCGCCTTTGATTTAGCCGCTTGTGATTTCTATTCATATTTTACCTGCGAATTTTTTACCTAAGATGTGATTTATGCCAATCTTTATTAGCTTTCGTATTTTCGTTATATCGGTACTAACTGTGAGAGTTATGTTATTAATAAAATAATTTAAATGATGCACCGTTTCTATATTGATCGTATAAAACACGAATAGGACATGTGCAACATTCCGAAATGATTTTCTCTCTTCGTGTTAACAATTGAATAATTATGTGAGGGTATTGTTCAACTTCATTATTATGTCAACAGTCAGACCTTTGACAGTTAAAGTGGTGGATTAGAAGATTTATGGAGAATACGTTCGAAGGAAATTTACTCACTGATATTACATAGAAAAATTACAACTAACTTTTGAATGTGAGGCAACAGTTCAATTTGTTAAAAACTATTCATTCAATTAAAATTTATTTGATATATTTATTTCGTACATTGTAAAAAAATATGTAGGTATATATATATGTTTTATTAGGAAAGTGGTCCGACTTAAGAATCGTATATCACATGATAAACAACGCCTTTCATAAAACAACGGCGGAACCCGTTCGGGATACATTGTTTTACAGAACATTTTTGCGAAAGCCTAAGCTTTCTATTGCTTTATTCTATTTTGCAATGTCATAAACTAAAAAACAATGCTTCCTTGGAAAAGGTTCTGAAGGACGGAGACGATCAAATAAAACTATCGGAGTCACCTTAGATGTTAGTAGGACAAAAGTTGGACCGCCTTTGTTACTTTGTTTCGGAGCTTCAATAATAAGACTAATAATTGTTTCCATTTTTAACATCAGATGTTATATTTTTTGTTAATAAAAACTATTTTCATCTCTTCCCGCCGACTCATGAACTATTTTTTCACCTACCTACATCATATTATACTAAAAAAATATATTCTATATAACTGCTAGTTGGGAACGATCTATGAGCAATTAATTATTCTTTTACACTATTTAACTACTACTTAGTAGTATTACTAAGTGCTTTATAAAACCCTAAGATCTGAACCCCGGGCCCATGCAGTCACGTAGAGCAAACAAAGATTGTCGGTCAGACATAATCTCCGGGAGCATTATGACACGATAAACTTAGGAACGACGTACACTGAACGAGACTGAGACATTATTAAATATAATAACAATTTAAATAAATCTAATTCAGTATAACTTTAACTATAAGTGCTTTTAATTGTTTAGATTTATATTAATTTTTAGTCGAGGAATTTTGTTGAATATATTTTCTATACAATAAGGTCAGTTTAAACCTTCTACGTGTTTTTTTTATCGAATATTATCATAAAATTTGTTTAATGAATTTAATGAACACAAATAATGTCCCATGAAGCGTTGTTCCTAAGCTGCCCCAATGCACAATCATTAATCAGAGCTTCGATTCTGGACTCCTTACAATGGGGAATGCTCAGAATGCCGCGTGCGATCCATTAGAATAACAATAATTACTCATTTGGTACATCATAAAGAATACTTAAAACGCTATGTTGAAAACAAAATAAAATTACTACAGAATCAGTTTCGACCAAATGTATTTTAATATGTTGTATACAGTCATCGTGAACCATCTGTGTTTAATATCTTACGTTGTAGATTACAAGATCAGAAGCCAAAGTTAATTTATATAGATATTATTAATTATTCTACTAACTGTAATGGCAACTCTAAGAGGCTTGTGGTAACTTTGAGTGTAATATTTTAAGATTCTATCGCTTAAATCTATATAACTTAAACAAACGAAAAGTCATATTCGATATTAATTCATGTACATTCTTACAAACATTAAAGTTTCATCAAATTTGGAGCAATGGTTTCGAACATGCAGCGAACAAATATACATACACTAATCTAACTCATATACCTGTTCTACCGCTTTATAAAATAAAAACCATATCAAGGGTGAACTCCATAACATTATTCCAAATTTAAAAAAAACATTGAGTTGTGTACTTGAGGTCACACTCGCGTTATTGTTAGAGGTAGCAAATCGATTCCAAAGTAGTGAGTGTACCTGGTTATATTCGTCCGTAAAGTGTATATCGTATACAGTTAATGCCAAAATAAATATCTAATAAAGCTTTGTAACAATTCAAGAACGGTAAATCAAAATCACTGCTGTAGCGGAGACAGTGTGCGTGATTCTAAACAAAACATGGCACAAGACGCCCGCTACAGATCCAAGAAAAACACTTTTCGACTGATTTACGAGACATATATTATTTGAGAAATGTTACTAAGAATAAAATTAATCACGAAAATATAAACTTAACATAGATTTGAATCTGATGTAACGTCCGTATTGTGAAATTATATTTTTGTTATGTTGACCGATTTTAAATCGCGTTGCACACCGTTCAGAAACGTTTTGAGAACATCTTTCAGAGGTTCCGAAGTGTTATTTACTCCTGAACGAAGTTGTACATTAAAATCATCAAATAAATAATATTTTTCGTTCAGAAACTACGAATCTTCAACTTCAGTAGAAAATGATTTGAATACTCACTGACCCGTTCTCGCACTTTCTAAATGTTATGTTCTTGTTAAACCAAGTTTCAAACAAAGTCAGAATACAATATGATATTATATTAGTAATCAATATTTGTGTCGTGTAGAAATCCAAGACGATAAATATAATTAACTTTAATTAGATTTCACATCGCAAAAATTTACTTTAAATACTTTAAATAGTAAAAATTGCTTATGAATACATGCGCCACCTGCCGGCTATGCTCGATAAATATGGAATTGAATCCGCGAGCGGCGACTGACGAAGACAGATCGACTGCGCGATTGAATCGTCCTGTTTTTCCCTTTTCATATCATGGGTTGTTTCGTGTATTCGGAATACGAGTTACGTGGAGTCGTTCGACATTGTTTTATCTGTAGTAATACGAAATATATATATATGAATTCTGTTAAGCTTAGTTGAACTTTTTTAAAATATATACATAATAAATATTATAAATACTTTATTATACCTAATCATCAAATTAAATTGGATATAAATTAGTTAATAAAAGTAAGATGGTTTTACTTAAAAATATATTTTTATGTAGATATATATATATAACATCGACTCGACGGATTTCTGTGACCACTATCGTATGGGGGTTGCAGAAACCTTGACGGGGGCCTATGAAAATGATATCAACTGACATAGGAATACACTTAATGTTCTATTCCTCACGATATCTTCGCTGTGATACAAGTTATCAATCATGTTTTATATGGAGACAGTTCTTTGTGAGCATAATTAACGATTTATGATGTTTTACTTATTTACTTAAATATTTCACGAGTTTTATATGTACTATGTAAACTGTATTTTCCGCTTCGTTGCTTTCATTGATCGGTTTTTATCAAATGATAAGTATTTAGATTATTTTTATTACTGCATATAAAATAGCTAGTTTAATAATAGTTACAATGTTTACGATGATTACAATTAAATAAACTAAATTACATTAAACGTCGGTTTTCAATAAATTAATATATAAAAAATACATTAATAATCCCAGCAGTATATACAGAAGAAATACATTTGTAACTTTGGAAGATATTAAGATATCTTCAGCTAGCTTTTGATTGCAATCGGATGTTGCAAATGAAGTATTCGTTCACAATAAAAATTAAAAAGAAATGAATCAATCTTGGATAAAGATAATTAAAAATGTGCCTTATTTGTATAACGTTAACATGGTGTTTAGCATGTTTCGATGACCTAGGTGATCATAATATGAAGGTTCTACGCAAAGTAACAAGAAGCCAACATCCAGGGCAACATTGACAAACGATCTGCCAATCAAGTAGCTTAATTGGAAATCCGTGTTTGGCTCCACTCAACGTCTAAGGCTTTTGTGCGGAAAAATTTAACTTTACACTATTTGTTTTTGAATTATGACTTGTTAGAGTGTTTTGGTTTTGCGATTAATTTGTTTTATGTTAAATTTATTGTATTGGTTTTATTTTTAAATGACTTTAAAAATTATGGATAGTTTTTTTTTTTTGGGAAACTTTGACTTTGAAGTCGTCTTAGAAATGAGGTCGTTATAAATTATTGTTTGGTACTATTTAAATAATTCGCTGAAGTTTATCTCATATTACAAAGACGTGGAAATTAAAGTTATAATTTTGTATTAAAATATAATATAAATTAAATAGGGCTATTATTTTACTCCTATCGTGGCAAAAATATTGAATGGCTTGAAAAACGCTGTGTGCTGTTTACAGAAAATTCGATATCTTCATTCTATATCATAATGGTTTTAAAATGTCTGTTTTCTTGCATGTAGGTATGAAAACTTCATCAAAAAACCGACGAAGTAGCGGGTAACAACTAGTAATTAATAATATAATCGAAATCAGTCGAAAATATATCTGAGTTTCATAAAGATTTTTAATTTATTTCTTATATAATATATAAATATTTTTTAAACAAACAGATAAATTCTGAAATGTTATTGATTATTAAATACAAACGTAACTAAATGTTTCCATGCACTGGGCACGCTTGTCGCAAACAATTAAGTGGTCAAGTTGACAGCAGTTGCTATCGTTTATACCAAGAAATTGTTATGAAGACGTCTCAAGGTCAAATCAAACCACTGTATGGAGCATTAACAGTTATTAAGGTAAATTAGTAATAATACAAATTTTTACTAAGACACCTACTGATTGTTAAACATTGACATTAAGTCTTAACAATTGTTTAACAAACGAAGTGAATGTCTTTTCGGCTTTGGTATTTAGACTAATTTAATACTAAGCATTGCCCGTGATTTGGTTGTCATTGTTTTACCGGCATAAGATTGATTCTGTATTGGTTAATGGTTATTATTTCTTGACCAATTTTGATAAATCATAGCCTTGTTGCCAATTCAATATATCTAATGTTAATTTATGTGATTTTTTTTTGGGATATCAAACGCACAGATAGACTGACAAATGATTTAATATATAATTTTTTTTTTGTGAATTTTATTTCTTTCCTTTGGGTACAAGCCTATAATATTTAAATCTACATATACCTACCAGGTACTTTGCTTTATATACAAACAGAGGTTACAAAATCTATTAATAGAAATATGACACAATAAATCGCTTATTACATAATAATAAAAAAAATACCATTCATTTAAATTTTCACTTTTGTTAGGTTTTTTAAATATATTGCAACCTTATCAAGTGTACAATCTATGCGTTGAATTCCTGTCCTTAAGAAGACACCCCTACGGTTTTGGTAAAACAAATAGGTACCTTTCACCATTACACATACATTATCATGAGAGCTTTTTGATGTCTTTAAATCTCAGTATAAAGGCTTTAATCATATCCACGATATGTCAATATGTTTGGGGATATTAAAAAATTGTTCCGGCCAGCGTATCTAATGTACAACAGCCGGTGCTAAACCGTTCAACGGCTGAGTATTAAAGGAATTATAAAATATAACGCGTTTAATATAAGGAATACCTTAAAATAGGTTCTGATAAAGTTATTATGAAATACTATAACTTTATGAACAATAATGCTTAGGTATATGTAATTGTAATAAAAATTCATTGTCTTGTCCTTTATGGTGAAATAAATTTTAAAAGTAATGATTTTGTTTAACATGCTACAAATGTTACGAGATCAGTCCACGGAATACTGAACGCTATTTGAACTCCACTAACGCCATCTATTTCTTGAAATAGTAAAACTCTAACCGGAAGAAACGATCCAGCGCCATCTCTGCAAGGCCGTTTGAACTGAATTCATCCCTCACTTGCCAAGGGTTGCTGTGGAAAATCTGCGAAAAAGCGCCACCCGCCAAAATTTTCCGTCAATGTGTCGCGTGAATTTTAAATAAGAGATAATATTGCAATTAATATATATATTTTTTTATTAGGTTCTTGAATTATCTAAGACGTAATTAAAACGTCTTCTGAGCAAATAATTCCATGGACATCCGCGGTACGAGACATGAATTCTAATTGATGTGAGGTAAGAAAGTTTTTGTTTCAGCAAACAGAACGAGTGAAGTTTAAGAGTTTTAATGCGTCGTAATGTCGGAGATTTGTGGAGATAACGAGTTGTCGTTACCGAGAGGCATGCCCTCAACGGATTGTTTTAGAAAAACTTTAACGTTAATTATAATAGCTGTTTACAGAAGAATCGGCACATTGTCGTCAACTTTGGTAATATTTTCATGAAATAAATATACCTATAGATAAGTCTTTAGGAATTTTCCCAAACATTTCAACAATATTGAATTTCTGAAGTAATATTCAAAATACGGGCACAATTGGATAGGAACTATCTTGTTAGACCGTCACTATGTCAGTAATTTTAATCCAAGAGGTCTATATATACTGGATGTTTTACAACTAGTTGGACATAAAGCGTACAGCTTGGTACATTACATCGATAATCAAGATCAATTCTCAAATATGAATGTATTCTTTCGATTGGGATGAAAACAGAAACATGTATATATAACATCAGCAACAGAGATCAAGTCCCGAATATAATCTACATATATAGAGGTGAGGAATTAAAAGCTCGGGAGAGCAGGCCGGTACACCGCAAATCGCTTAGTGCTCCGCCCGTCCTAATGGCACGCCAATTAAAAGTTTGCGCTCGGCATCCCCAGGCGAGGATTGTTCCAGCTGTAAAACTGAACAGAACATCTCACCATAATGTAGTTTACCCGAGGAACGTTAGCCCGATTAACATTTTGATGTCGCGCCAGCAACGGAATCGCCAATCGGGGGCCATGCTGTTATGTTAAACGTGTTGGGTGATTCTGCATTTGTTATACGTATCGTAACATATTAAAAGATATACTATATATTATAGATCAAGCCTTATATTACTTAGAAATAAGTATATCTTTGAAACATAATTTTTATTTAATTTAATTTAATTCTTTAAATAAAAAATTATAATTGTTGAAACAGTTTACGTAAGGAAATAATTTTTTTAGTGTAAAATAACTATTCTTATATTAAAACTTGGTTCTGGTTTAATATATCAGCCTTCTTTAATACTTATTGGATTGTGAATGAAGGAAATAAAGTTGAAAATTCCTTTTGGACTTCAAGTGAACAGTCGACTTGCCATCGCTTTGACATATCTGCGATTCTATTTTCATAGCTGTCGGTTTAAGTCTAACAAGAACTATCGACATATGAGAAAGACTTCACCAAATTGTCTAAGACTTGCAGTGTACGAGAGATAACATATTATAAAAAAGGAGATATAGAAAAACCTACGTATATCAATTTGTACATCGACCTCATCAAATTAAAAATAACAAGATATCACTAATTAACAAAAAAAATAAGGTATAAAATATATTTTACACTAATTATTTTAAGCACAAAAGGTATATTATGTCCACACCTCATTGGAAAGCAACAGGTCGTTACAAATGACCCAAGATTATAAGACATTATAATAATGATACAGTAATTAGAACGATCTACTGAGCAGCATTGAAAAACTTAGCGTGTATAATACGTGCGGGCTTATCATCATTACTTTTATGACAAATCATTACATATGCATGCATTATGCATTCATTTATGCATGCGCATCACAAACCTACTGAATATATCGTGTGGCATTCAGGTGTACTGTCTTTTTAATTTAAGTTACATTTTCTTGCTTTCTGTTTTTTGTTATAATATTTTTAATTGATTTATTTTTTTTATGAGCGCAATTAATACTTCAAGTTATTTGTCATAATATTTTTAATCTTAAAGCGCTGTTTTTTCTCATAACTTAAAAATTATATTACTAGATTTAGTTTTTTAAATATTTCTTGTGATATTAAATTGAAGAAGGAGTTTTATAATTTTCCTTTAGTCTCTGTAGTTTTAAATTTCTTTACTTTAGGATTGTTATATATTGAGATATTAAAAAAAATCTTTTTACTGTTTTAATGTATTTTCTTTGAAAATTACCTTTATATTATTTCGTTATTAAATTCGATTTTGACAACTCTAGAGTCAGTTGTCATTTTGCCACAGCTAAAGTCGGCGCTTTGTTCATACTTGTTTATCTTAAGTCATAAAATTTATAATATAAGGTTTTTATATATTAGGCTTTTTATGAAAAAATATTTATAAATAAAATATAATAATTTTAAATACCACAATAAAAAAAAGGAAATAAATGGGTTAGTTCTAATTTAAAGATTAAATAATTTTCTAAATATAAACAAAATATTTAATTTGGCGTATTTTTAAATGTAAACTTCATTGATATTCCCGTTTTCGATAAGGAGTCCCTCCGGGTCACGTGTCGACAGGACAAAAATATGATTAGAATTCGTAAGTGGCTCACATATTATTTTTTATAATTATAAACGATTTTGAATCATATTATTATATAAAATTAAGTATAAAATCAAATGAAACAATGTACTGTATTTTTTTTATGGGAAATTATAAACAATGAATTTATAAAGCTCTCCATATAATCCTCACTATTGTTAAAGACAAAAAGACATTGAACACTTACCCTGTCCAATATGTTATCGGCAGTCCGAATGTATTTATTCCGCAGACTGTCATTTGTCAAAAAATCTTTCAATATATGAGAAATACTTATCGCACTTCAATGAAAACTGAACATTTGATAATTTTAAAAATCTTTTATTTCGTCTTAATCTCGTTTTGGGTTTGCTTCTAAAAAAATACTTCAAAATCCTTGTTATTAAGTTCTTACGTATATTATAAATAAATTCTGAATACATAGTGTAGATGTTGGATTACAGATAAATTTACATATAAGTATTGTAGTTATTTATAGTTTTAATAAAGTAATAAAAATATTCTGTCAATAATAGTTTTAATTTTTTTTTATATCAATACCATATATATATAATCATAAAGTGACAGTAATAATTATTGCAACTCCCTCATAACCGATTGTTTTAATATTCATCGAATGATAACTCTGCCATCCAGTCGTTATGAGGCACCAGAAGCTTAGTTAATAACACAAAATTGAAGCTCTTACATAATTATGTTAATAAAAAATCCATCTCTATATGCGCGCAAGTATATTGTAACCTCAAATTATAGTAAAAGTTGACGCTAATGAGTTTTTGGTAACAACCATTGGCTCTTAAACTAATGACGTGTCGGTCCAACCCCCATACTTACCTTCAATCGGTTTTGGTAATTTTGTTTTTCTAAGGAACTACTACCGCCTAAAAGATGTTATCTATATGCTATTTTTTTGTGTTCCAAATTACAATATTGTTTTTTTTTTTATAGTACCGCATCAGGTTGTTGATTATATTTTTTTAACCTACTTTTCAGGGAATCTATATCCAAATATAGAATAAATTCGGGTATTTCAGTTTTATTAGGCCGAAGACTCAAAATCAAATTTGTCTGAATGTAGGGTTAGTTCACATTATATATATATTTAATAGATAAAACACAATATGTCTAATAATAACTCAACAGTATCAAACCAATATCTGATATACTTTTAGCTGAACAGATAATGTAATGGAAAGAACCATTTATTTTCCTAAAACCGACACCCATTGCTACCTTAAAGCCCATGAACGGACTTAATGCTTATAAGTGACTCCGATTCGTTGCGCGTGCGCAGCGATTATTTACAGTCGCCCGCAAAGCCACCGGCTTTCTAATTTAAATCCCGTGAAATTACTATACAGTAGAAACAAATATTAATAATATTATGTACCTACAGTATCAAAAACTTGTGTAACCGCATATAAAATTGAGCCTTAAAATAAAACGATAAAGGCATTATTTTGCTAGCAACAATAAATTAGAAATTAAAAATATACCTATGTCTAATACAAATAGTAGGCAGGTGACAAAATTCCATTAAGATCGTGCCTTCATAATGTAACTCGGCATTAAGCACAAAGATTCCATTTCCTTGTAATTTATTTCTTGCTTGAACTTAACTTTACAGTTTGAAACCTTCCACTGAACAACCATTTTCTCTAACACAACTTCACTTTACGGATATACTCGAATGACATCAAAGATTATATGAGAATGCATACCATTACATTAACCTTATATACGTATTGCAAAATCATAATAAGACTGACAATAACCTCGAATCTATTTAACATTGAAATCTGTTTTGCTTAAGTAAACAAAAATCTCATTAATTAGTTATTCATGTGAACATTTCTTGCTATTCTTATAAGCAACATATTCTATAATGTTCAGAATGTATGTATATTTCTATGCGAGTGTCGCATCTACATGTTTATTCGTTGTAACTCGTACATCAACGTTACCCACGGCTTGATGAGAAGATGATGACCGTCATTTGAGACGCACCGAGACGTCTATGTCTCGTCTTTTTAAGGTATCGCAGTATAACGAGTAATTTAAAGTATTACAACATAATATGTAAAAGATGCTAATATTATTTTTGCTTTAGAAATACAATAAAAATCTCAGTTCTGTCCATTGGTTTTGTTTAATTTAGTTTTAATCCGTTTTAACGATCGTTTTCCTAATCGAAGTGATCATTCAAAAGATTAAGAACGATCCGAGTATTTCTGTTGTAACGTTTTCGCCTAGTATGATTTATCTGTGTGTATTGTTAAGCCTCAAGTGTAAATTTCTATATGTTTAACACGGTGACAATCAAACTTTTACACAACACGTAATATTACAAATTTTTCCAAATCAAAATGAAATTAAACAGTATTTTTTTGTGTGTGACTCTCTGATGTTTTTAATTTTTGTCATTTATAATGATAATGTTAGAGGATTATTGTCTCCGTGAGAATAAGTTTAGTTTTAAGAACAAATGTGTTGTGTAATCGAAAGGAGTGTTTAATTTTCTGATTGTTTGAGAACAGATTTTTTGCGCATTTTAAATCATTAATATAGCGTTACCATTATGAAGATTTAATTAAAACTGATGTGTATATTGATGGAAGTATTTTTTAATGTCGGACTTAACCTATGTAATGTGCTCATGGTTTCACCGACAGTTTATTTTGTCTTTATTCTGGTTCCGACAAGCCGATATCGTGGTTTTATATTATACTCCCTTTTACCATAATGACAGTCGCAGGTCGATGTCACGCGACCAAAAACCCGGCTTATATGTTGAGTTTAAGGTCCATTTTTGCATATTTATTGTGCATTAACGATATTTTAATTGAGTCGATCCTGACGTAGAGTAATGATTGGAGGTAACATCGATTTATTTTGAGTTCTCGTTTGTGATTGGCGTTCGCGATAAGTTTGTTACCATCGGATAATGTTGTTATAATCGCAGAGTTCACCATTTTTGGTGATTTATGATGATTTTTGTGACTTTCTTCTTTAAATAATATATAACCGAGTCAGTTAAGAGTCGAAATATCGCGATATTCTTTAACGAGCGTGTCCTTATTATCTCAACAAATCAAACAATGTCGGCTGGCGAGAGTCCAGGGCCGTATTTAAAAGCCTTTAATCCCTTGAGATTCAGCGGAGCCGACCCTTAATGAGCTCTTCTGACAAATCGTCGTGGGCCCTCCACTATCGACGATCAAGCAACTATCACATTTCTCATTTTGCACTTGTTATATCATATTAAGGTAGCTTGATATTTTAATATAATATTCGATATGATAAAATCTTAAAACAGCGTAACTCTGAATCAATTACTATATATATTCAATTAAAATGTCTTTACAATATGAGGCATAATCACAGCTTGATGAATACAATGTCACCAAATAATCTAAGTTAAATTACATTCATCCGTCGTAGGTGAGAGCCCGCGAAAATCTTAATTAACAGATAGGAGTTAAGTCATTTATCTCAGCTATGTGATAAGGGGTGGAGCGCTCTTAGAACAGGTAACGTTATCGAAGAGATGCTGTTAAAATAATGATTGATTATAAGTTAGAACATTCAGTAGCTATCACAAGAACAGATTAACTTTTGTTATAAATTTTCAATCATACTTTCAAGGGTAGTAATTGTAAATTAATAGATATAACTTTACACAAACGTTAAATTGTTTAATAATGTATATTTTACATGAATGAATATTACAGAGACAATAGAGTAATATCGCTTAAACAGTCAGTAAGCTGAAAACTGTTACTTAGTATCTATATAATCTAAGTTTGATTGTTGTAAACACAAAAATATTATAAAAATACATCTCAAGAATGTCTCGGGGTCTATAATTAAACATCAATACCGTTACAAAAAGTAAATAAACAGGGTATGTATGGGGGAAGGTTTCGACTATGACTAATGTGGCTTCATTCGTCAACGTCAAAGGGAACGCCGCTACGCAGACCCGGAGTACATATCCTTTAGCGTTCGTTGATACGTATCTATATGTAAATTAAGGATTTTTGTAACAACAATCTGATTACAGAAGAATTTCCTTTGAATTCATATATACTGTAAATATTTCGAATATCACCGTCATGTATATGTTTAAATGGTTCTGTCGTTAGTTGTATGCGATGATTTAATCATAGATAATTATTTGAATATTCGTATAGAAATGGAGTGAATGAAAATTTGAAATAAAATAAAAAATAAAACAAACACAGGTGTCCGTCTCTGTAATTTTTCTGAGTCTTTTGAAATTGGTTTTCGCGGAGAGGATAGCTCGTGACACGTTCCAATCCCAGGGGCGAACCGCGGGCGCAATTAGATACAATTATATGTATCATAAAACTTGCAAACTGTAACAGAATATGTTATTAAAAAAACTTATCATACAACTTTGATAACGTTCTGTCGGATTGATAAAGTTCGATATGAATCATTCGGATAAAATAATACGAATATATATTTCTTTACATATACCTACGTATGTACAGTTATTTGATAAGTCAGTTTAATTGAATGTAAGAGGAGATTCTAATCTTAGTTAAGTTAGTTATGTAGATTAGTAGGAATCGTTCTGACTTGTGAGGGATATATTCGTTCACCCCATTCATTAAAGTTATGTGTATTGAATAAACATGAACACAATTATATATATAATTAAATTAATTAGTAAAACAAATACAGTAAGTTTTAATTCAATACCCATTGAAAGAAAACTTTGTCCATCAAAAAACAACCGAGCAGTATACTTTTTAAGTTCTATATTTCATTGTGGAAATGTTTTCGGAAGCTTACGAAATGAAATTCGTGATGCCAGAGCCAAAACGAACTTACAAGCTTGGTACTAAAAATTATTTTTGAACGCCGATTCTATTGTAGATGCTTTTGGATTCGGTTTTCGTTTTATGAAGCCAAAAACAGTCGTATTATATAAAAATAAGAATCATTTTTGAAAAATTCATTGAGAGACCTTTCGCCCCCCGCTTCATCCCTCAGCCTCTTAGACAAATGACGTAACATTTGTCCAAATGATGGCGCGGGCGGCGGAGAGAATGAATTTAAATTATCATTCAGTGTTACCAACATACTGCAACAGTTCCCAAAATCGGTTATGTGAATGCGGTCAGTTTTATGTACAATGATCAAAGAACATTACACTTACAACATTCTATTTAAGAAACTATACCATTATTGATCATATTTTAAGATATAAATATAGTTATTTGTAAGAATAAAATAGATATAAATGTTTTAAAATTTAAGGAACAATAAGACATATAAAAATCGTTAGTATGTAATGTTTTAGAACGCTGTTTGATATACCTCCTTTGAATTCATTTGAGGCGTTTCTTTTTGGCGGGAAAGGAAATTGAGTAATGGCGGCGTCACAGATGGTATCACGGCAGATTGATAACTTGGAGCGAGAGGTGAAGCT
Organism: Danaus plexippus; assembly: GCF_018135715.1. Lineage (NCBI taxonomy): Eukaryota > Metazoa > Arthropoda > Insecta > Lepidoptera > Nymphalidae > Danaus > Danaus plexippus. Next base: position 6,279,856 of record NC_083539.1, on the reverse strand, counting down.
ATCTATTGTCTCCTGACTTTGCTTTGCCCCCAATTCTACATTCCATATCATAATATTTCTTTATGTAAAGTAATTGTAGCTTAAAAATAATATTATTTTTATTCTTTTATCACTCAAATCCAATTCGAAGAAGGTTTTATTAGTTATAAATAAATGTTCACATAGACAACGGAACACGTCCCCGGCTTCAAGGAAAAGATCCGCGTGTGGTGTTCAAGAAAAAAAAAAACAATAGGGTCATGATGAAGACGTAGCCATTGTGAACAACGAGAGAGTCATATTTCACAGCTTTGTACGCCCGGCCCCGATTAATTATACATATCTCTATTCTATACGATAAAGTGATGAAACCTTTTTGATTGTTGGCGCGTAGGCAGAGACAATGCCTCTACTATGAAGTCTAAGTTTGCTAATGGCGATTTCATTCTGATATTGTGCAAGTTATCTTGATTGGGAACGATATTATATATTATATATAAAACATTAACGCTAACAAAACAAGAAAATACGATTACCATCCTCACCTACTTGAGAGGGACATTATGCAAATAAAGTAAATTGAATCACCGGAGTTAAATGTAGTATAAGATAAAAACGACACAGCAATCTACAAGCCAATGAGAGGACTTATTAACATCTATTGAATATTTATATTTTAGTACTCGTAATATTAATGCGGTCATATACCTATTAAGTTACATTTATATATTACATGAAACATTAATAATCTATACATCGTTTACCTAAAAAAAAGATTTTTTATTACATAAATAAACGATAATAATTAAAATAATCTTTCAGTATTTATTGCTTGTTAGGATTTATTGATTATCTTAATTTAATGTTTTCTAACACGACAGTCAGATATCAACAGAGCATTTAATAAATTAGTTTCAATTAAAATTTAAATGAACATGTCCGTTTTATTATTAATTATAAACAATGCACCCCACATCGAATGCTCGACATTCATGAATAAATAAGCAAGTGCTCATGTAATTCCTGGCGGAGATTAAAATTCAAATATTCTGACAAGTCAATCCGAAGTCCCCGGTGGTCAGTGGATACGTTGGGAGATTTGAATTATTAAAAAAAATTACAAAAAAATGCATTTTTTTTTTATTAAATAAAAATAAACTTTTAAATATTTTTGTTGTAAAGTAATAAGTATGTCTATTAACGATAGATGTATTCAAAATATTAAAGTAATATAAGAATATTTATACACATATTACATTAAAAGCAACCATTATCGCGATTGGTTTGTGTGGAAGAAATAAAAATTACATCATAGTTTTTACAATCATCAACCCCTGACAGCGTTATATTAGATGTCATTTGAATACTTTTATACAAAAAAGCAGCCAAAACAAAATAAAAGCAATTAAAAATGACCTCTCCATTATCAAAAATTAAAACGTCAAATTCGAACACAAAAGACGCCATATTTGGTCTGCAGGCACAGAATGAAACACGCACCGCTAACAGAAAATAAGGGACACACAGAAAGACAGGAAGGGCGCGTGGGACTGAGATGGAGATAGGAACAGCCAACAAAAGAAAGGGACGGAAATAGTGACGCGATGATTGAACGTGCCACAAGAAAAATGATCACCCGTCAAGCGGCGACTGAGAGAAACTACCCCTAGCTGGAACGACAGAGATAGACAGAGAATTAATATATACGTTAGATAGGGATGGATTACAACCAAAATAAGGGTGACGTACGGTGATGGATTATGCTTTTCTCTCTAAAGAAGGGAGGGGCTCACAGGTCGTTATGGAAAAAGCTGAGGGAAGTGGGGTCCGACATGTGTCGGAGACGCGCATCATACCACACGATGCCATACCGATAGTGACTTAAATTGATTTCACTATAATACCGATATAATGTTATAATTATATTTAGCTCCATCGATATCAAGGTACATCACTAGTATAGGTTAGTGAAAGGTGAAAAATTAATATAATATCGATTTAATTAATAGCATTGATCCAATCTTGGTCCATATGAAAAATAAAAAGGCCTTCCTAAAATGCGATCCGCAAAATACCTTCGTCCGTTTGGAGGAGAGGTTATTGTTTTATGCTATTGTTGTATGTAAATATAAATCCTTAATTATTCATAGGATTGTTTTGCTTGACAATATTTTCACAATAGGCAGAGGGTTTTGCAAGGGAGGTAATCGGTTTGATTAATAAATTGTCAAGTTGAATCCAGTGTTAGAATATAAATTGTTACCGCAAATATTTCATCCCATTATAAAGGGACAAACTCATTGTTTTACGAAACGTCATGCCTCATCCTGTCACCTGATTGTTTCAGAAATGAATGCTTTCTGATGACGCTTTTAATGATAAGCGATTCCGAATGAATGATATCATTATCATTATATCATTACCATTAATATATTTAAAGTCAATTGAACTCAAATTATAATGATGTTTATAATGAAAGCGTAATACATTTGCGTAAATAAATTTAAAGTCGAGTTAAAATATCTAATAAATTAATTTGTTACAAGAGTAAGATGTAAAAACTTCGAAACAGCAATTACGTTTTATTGCCATCCATTATATTAATCATCAGCAAAATTAATTTTTCATTCGGACAAATCGCCGAGTGTTTGATACAAATGTTTTTGAGTGTGATTGATATCCGAACAAGAATAACATAGTTGTACATACATCTGGCGTTAAGCGTGTTTCTCTATATAGGATTTGTTCAATATAATATTATAAACGCAATAGATTTCTGTTAAATAAATATTACGTGTATTATCTTAGTTAAATGTACTATAATAAGTAAGTGCAAAAACATGTAGCAATCAATAGATATTACCAAAACATGATCCAGGTGTCAAATTTATATAATTAGGTACTTTTATACTGTATTGAATATTTTTATTTCTAACATGCTGATTATAATATGGATATGATATCATATTGGTGGGAAATATTAGATAGAATAGAAGGCTCATAGTATTTATATGATTATGACTATTTCAGCACATTATATGTTCTATAAATTTTACTTAATATGTAAAAATAATAGAAAATATTCCAACATTAAATCTACAAGCCGATAATGGTTAGTATGTACACAACATAATAACTCTAAACCCACACTTAACATCTCATTAACGATTCAAGAGCAAATCGTGCTACCTAATTACAAATGAATGGACAAAGACAATGTAGTATTTATGTTCAGCGATTTATCAAACAAAGAAGGATGTTTCGGCGAGCGAGAACTATAAGCGTGTCTGAACCTTAAAAATCGGACTTTGAGAAACTATTAGTGATGCTCTCGAAGACTGTAAGCCGATATAGACAACATGCTAGTAGAGTCCGCTCACAGAGACAAAAGTATACGGTCAAAGATATAAAGAAACAATTGCCTTTTATGAACGTGCTAATGAGACGTTCTGAAAAACAGCGCTTTAATATTCATAACAAAATTAATTCTTGCCTATGTTATTTACGACAAAGTATTTTTTTTTATCTTTTAGTATAAAAAGATTTCGTCTGTTTACATAAAGGATGAAGTTTTAAAATTAATATTTCTAATTAAATTTTGTTATAGATAATGTCGCTACAAGTGCCTGGAACTCACGGGGGCTGTAAATCATGAGCGAGTATGTTGACGTCCCTATCCATTATGTATGAGGATGCGATTATTTTGATGGATTCCATGAGAATATAAGCATCAGAACTCCCCCAAAATCTCGAAATCGAACAAAGGGAACACGTGAGATTCCCTTCGCCGCGGAGGCTAATACTCACCCCACAACCAGAAAGGAGATGTAAAGAAAAATACGTATTTATAGCGAATACTGGTACTCAAACAGTCCAACATTGTCGAGTTAAATAAATGACTGTCATTTTTCGAGCTGTCAAAAAATGTGAATGAAAAAGAAAACGCAGCGGTGAAAAAAACGACAGGCTGTAGTGTTTTTTTATTTAATTCTTAATGTAATACTGATTTGGGATGTTTCAGATTAATTGCGTTTTACCTGAGCCGGCAGCTAGGGTGACGTAACTGAAAGAGTTCGCGACGTTGATCGATCTACGGGCGCAGATTGAAAGGAATAGCGTGAAAGGTAATTATTCATTTGGCGACTAGAATAGAATACTTTTGTACCTTTATCTCGACTTTTTTTCTTCGAATAGTGCACGAAATTTGCAAGTAAATGAAAAGAATGACACGGTGATTTGTTTCGTTTAGCAACCTCGAATTCTCACATATTTTGATGTATGCTAAAATGTAATAGCGATTTTAATAATTTTAAAACGAGTAGCGAACGAGGAGAAAACTTGAGACAACGCCAATAACACTTCAAAGTTGAACAAAAATATCATATGGATTGGCAAATAACAGAAGCTAAACAATGGACCATTCTGTGAGTTCTTGAATACAAAAAATTTGCAAACCCATCGTTAGAATAGAACCCGGAAGATTGCACAATGCAAAGAAACAAAGAGTCAGAAGCACATGTGATCCTGACCTGATTTCACGAAACACTATCGAAGACAATTGCGACTTCGGGAGCCTTCTGTCTATAGCCTTTATGATTTATGTGACGTTTCTTGACATTTTATGACGCACGGCTCATTTACATACCTTCACTTGTGCTTTGCACATTTAAGAGCCAACCTATACATTTTTTTTCCGAACTGCGCAATAGCGGACAAGTCCTTAGCATTTGAATGAACATTTGGTTACCAGATTAGGTTTCTATGAAGCGTTACTGTACGTGAGTAAACAACTCAGTAAGCCACATTATTGTGTAAGCATTGTTTGTATTCTAATAAATATAAGATTTAAATCATAATACAGCATAGTAATTTTCATTAAAAAATACACACTTAAATATAATCGTTGAAAGTTTACTACGGGATGGATTTAAAGACAGTCTTCAAAATTAAGACTTCCAGCGAAATCGTTGTTAAATTGCGGTGCATTGGGACAGTTGGGCGGCAGAAACTAGAAAATTACAGTCCGAGTGTGCGGTTATGAGATAAAGATCAATCATTAAGTCTATTGGAAAAGGAGCTCGTGAAGGCCAGACGAGGGTTGTGGAAATAGTGTTTTGATGATGACGTCTCATGCCAAACTGCATAAAAAAAAACACTATAAAAAATATATAAGATTCGATATTAGTAAAACATCGTACGTTGAACTTCAAGATACATTAAAATAAACTACTGCTGTCTCATTATAAATCGTTTTGCCAAAAAATTCAAGGATCGTTAACGTTAACAACTCAATTTTATTTCTTATCGACAGAGATCTAAAATTTTTATAATTATTTCTGTACGCTGACATTAATAAACGTACGTCTTATTATTAGGTATTACCATGTACATGTATAAAATATATATTTTGCTGTTTTTATTGCAAGTACCTACTCGATAAGTGCTCGATAAATACTCGATAGTAAAGTTTGAATAATAACTAACTAGAATTAAATACATATGGCCGTTTCTCAATAAAAAATATTTCTATTTCAAGGAACCCAATTAAAAAAGGCTACTAATTACCAAGATATAAAGGTTATGAAGTAAAATATTGACGGAGTCATTGGAATTGATATTGAAGGATTTTGTCATCTGTCTGTTACATCTTTACCATTTTTTTTTTGGTAAATCTCTTATAGTAATAAACTTTTAGCCACAGACCTTATCAAATACCAATTCCAACGAAATAATTTTATCCATAAAAGGTATCAATGTTTAATATAGATTAGAAAAATAACATTTAGATATGTATACCTATATTTATCCTTTTTAGGCAACAACATCCTCCTTTGATTAAAATGATTCTTAAACCTTATGTAATAAAAGGTATAGACAAGGCATCGCCCACCAAAATCTGAATTAACTTGAAAATGTAAACCAAACGGCATTCCGTTATTTATGTTAAAGGTTCGATGACTCGGAATCATTACGGCCAGAACATCTCAATACACAAGTAACGAGTTAGTCATTAATTCAGGGATATATCGCGAGATAACTTTATTCTGGTAGCCGCCTGCTTTGTATGCCGCGATCCATGCGGCCGTCATTACAATCCTGAACAACCCCCATTACATCGGAATAAGGCATTTTAAACTTTATGTTACAAACAATAAAACTATAGGAAGCGGTATACATTGTTTTGCAATTGCATCTCTCTCGCTTTTATCTTATTGGTCAACCATTATGCCTAAATTTAAACTCTTCATTATAACGTAGTAGAGAAAAGTCGCGATAAGATACTGGCTCGTTGTAAAATACAGGTAATGAATTTTGATAAAGTCGAGACGTCTATTTGAGAATGAATAAATAAGGATTGTAAAACATGTTTTGATAGAAACACTAATAATGATGGTGACAACTACATGCATAGACCAAGCCGGTTGATAATCTCGTAATTTATTGTCGGCTTATGAACTTAGTTACAATATAAAAAATAACACATGTATATATTATATTAAGACTATATTGTTATATACCTACTATCCGTTTATTGATGTACATATGAGTATTAGCTCTCTGATATTAATTGTTCCTTGTTATCATGAAGCATTTGTTAGTTGTAAAGTAGCTTAGCTATAACTACGCGAATATATATGACAGTTTTAATTCAAAATCTTCTTAAATTTATTATTCTGTGCTTCGATGTATTATTGTTGGATAGTATTTTATACCGAGTTCACTATAAGGATGGGACATTGTTTTTACATTATTCCGCATAAACCGGAATCGATTACGAATAATCGATTCTCCCTAGCAGGGAGGTGTCTCTGTAGCTGGCGTTAACTAATCGCAGCGCGGCCGCGCGGAATAAGAGTGATTGCTCCTGTATGCCTGCCATGCCAACCTACCGACATTATTTAAGAAATCAGCCTGTGGAAATTTGCTATATAGCATTCATTTTTAAACAGAAATATTCTTTATAGCTTGAAGTTTATTAATTGTTTGCAACATTGAAACTTATTTAAAAAAATCATTACGCTTGTTACGTTCTAATTTCTATGAGCAGAATGTATTCCATCCGTCTGCGTTGTTTCGTATTTCATTAATCAAAGTTTGTAATATGATTTTAGGTAGATATCATTAATGCGTATCATTATCATTAACACGCGATCGTTGCATGCAGCCCCCGCCTACTGCAGGCGAAACTTGCAACAATCAAAGATTTGTGAGCGATACACAAATAACATGGAATTTGTGTAATATGATAGTATTGATTGTGGGTTTAGGACGTGTAAAATGTTCACACCAATTTCGTTACAAAGATACTAATATTTTTAATTTAAGTTTTTATTTGTTTGCGTTTTTACAATAATTATGAATTATATATTTATTTGCTTTTTTTGTAATAAAAATATGACATTAAACGAATCTTAAACCGTTTAACACTACAGTGATCTCTTTTATATCAACGTCTTGGTCCCGCTGCACTTAAAGCCTTCCAGCTATTTCTCTACAGGAAAAGTTTAATTTCACCACAGCGCTGACATCCTTGACCGATCGAAAAACCGTAAGTCGTTGGATACTTTTAATTGTGAACTTAATCACTCTCAGTAGGAAAGAATTAAGACGAATTGATCTCTTTAAACTTTAAATAGAAAATATTATTATGCTCACAGTCGCAAGTAATTAGTCTTTTATTTAATTTATTATTAAATATCCTATGATATACATATATTGTCTATTACTTAACTTGTTTCTAAAACAGACAGTTTCAAATCACATCCAGGAAGATGGATAAGAATCTCACATAAGCGGAATGATTCCGTCGAATAACAGAAGGGGATAAGGGAGTAGCCATGCCATAGCATGCAATCGTATTTGTACTGCCATGCATACCATGCATGCGACACAGCACCCTGTCGACAATCATTTGTCACCATCGATCCCGAACCCAGACTTGTGTTACACGATTTTTACTATTGAACCAAATTTATTTTCCCGCTTTTACATAAATGTTATAAAGCTCACTTACATACTGTTATTATATTTTTCTAATCCATTCAAATGTATCTTTGGTATTTGCTACCAAAATCGCTTGAACACTTCAAGCGCTACACGATCCAACAGAACAATGCCGTTTAATAACAAACCTGTTATTAAAATTATAAAATTCGACACACAAATGTCTTCGATACGTTTGTATATAATGATTAATGTTAAAAATATGAGGGGACGTGGTTCACTCGTGATGAATGATCCCACCAGTTATTAGATAATGGTGTTTCAATAAAATTAAGTGCTTTGTTCTTAGTGCGGGTCACGCGTGCTGTCTTCGACCTGTTTAAAATGCGTTGAAACCGGAAATTATTAAAAAAATATATATATAAATCTAAAGTGTCCGTATTCATTCCGGATCGGAATGTTATGTCAAAGAAATTTCTTGTCGTAATGAAGTATTTTTATGCTCGAGAGAGTTATAGCATTATATTTTCGCTTATAAACCTGCTAATGTTATACTAAAATATCGCTAACGGAAGCATGCGATGTTACTATAAATATCTATTTTATTTCGATACGACAAGTGATTAATTGTTTTAACAAAACATCTGTTATGTACACCGCTAGCATGTGGTAGGATTCTGTTGTAGCGCCGACAATTAATATCGAAAGCTTTAAAAACACGACATACGCTATTTAAAAAGATGCATATACACACATACAAATTTTGTTATGAGTTCAGAGTGACGTATTGTGTATGAAAATTAAATAAATTAAATAATAAATATACTTTAATTAATATTAGGCAAAAATATGTATTAATATCATTATATGTATATACCTAAGTGTATGAGAATATTATTGTGTTGTTAAGAATAATCATGGTTTAATATTTTGAAAGAAATTATATTGGATATTGGTTTTAAATTTATATTGAATAAATTCAATATTATCAATAAAAAAAAATCTTTAGCTTCGCGGATATTAAGCCACAGCCCTTATCATTAGAACAGATGTCAATATAGTAAAAATAATCGTTTTATTAATATGAATCTATTCATTAATAATTAAATACAAATTTTACTTAAAAATGTTTAATATTTAAGCTTTTCCATTTAGTATATACCACTGATTTATAGCTCTTGAATTGTACTTAAAGATTGCAAAAATATTGTATGGAATCAGGTACTTTCCTTACCTTTCCCTCATCCTTTCAAAAGAAAGTGTTTACTGATTTACAACCGCCGTTAGGGTTCACTGGCCACAGAGACCAAAACAAAACAAATGCAATTTTACTCCATAGAAAGTCAAGGTGTGACGGAATTTGCAAGAACGCAAGCGAAAGTGACCTATTGTTTTGAATTCTATAGTATTGTGAGCTACAAAGCCGTGAACAAACGACCACCTGCCGATCAAAGATATTTGAATATTATTCGCAAATAACAATGGCAGGTTTCATTTTCGATATACCTAAAAAGTTCAGTATTACTTCAAACTTCCTCTCTATCAGACTTAAGTTTAGTGCCCGTTAAGCTCTGGAAGTGTTGGTAATATAAAAACACTAACTGATTGGCATCTATGAATAAGAAGATAAGTTATTTATACACAAACTTGTATAAGATACATATCAATGTTCCAGCATCTCTGTGAGATGTCAACAAGGTAGGTATTTTTATGGTATTTACGTTGTCAGGTAAGTTTTATTTTGTGTTTCATGTAATAATGTGGAATGCGTCTGTCGGTTGGTCGGTAGAGGAAGGAGGGATTGCCTCGCTGCACAGGATGTTGCAATTAAGATACATCTCTAATAACTAACAATAATAATATTATTCCATTAATTATAACCAAGTCATATGTTATCAGCCTTAGTAATAATATTCGTACTAACAATCATAACATAAGAATAGAAATTAAGTAAGTTAAAACTTATTGTATGAAATATCAAAATACAAAAATATTTTTTTTATGTCATAGCTATGTAGGTATATCGAGGCTTTAGCCAATAACAAATGGTCCTAAATAAATCTCGAGGGTATAAATCTTATATAATATTTACTCACACTATATCTAGACGTGTTATGTTACGTGAACAAGAACACACTGTGTATTCAAGAGTATGATATCAAGGTTAGGTTTAACAGAACACTCCACATGTGGTCAGCCTAATAAAGTGTAATAGGCTTATGCGGGGTCCGCTTGTGTGACAGAGAGGCGTATAACAGCTTAGCGGCCATGTTGTTATATAGATGCCCATCATATTTTGGACCTCGCTCGGGACCGGATTATTCCTATATTTTTTTTTCCATTTTACGCCTCCATCCCATCTCATACCGGTCTCAGAGCGACCACCATTTATTGTAGATTAAAGAGGCTTGTTGTCTTAATTTCGAGACACACTTTAATTTATAGCTGCATATTAATGTTAAACTCTCCGCCATATTTCCGTGAGACGACACTCAATTGATTTGTTTATTTTGTTGTGTTATTAATTCGGTTGCGCTATTGCCTGCTAATATTTTGTGCTTAACTTAATGATTTGGCAATTAAATTAAATTGTTCTCGATGAGGTAGCCAAATTAAAATATACAGCGTTGAGGTGTTAAGTTTCTTCACTGGACCGAGCACATTTATAACGATCGATAAATAATCGTCGTATCATATGTAAGGTGTCATTTTTTATTTTATCAATAGAATATTACGGACACTGTGATATATCACGTGAAAATTTGAAAATAATGTCATCAATCAATTGTATCTGGTTGTAATAATTAACAGCGTAGGTTATATTTTAAACAAATTTTTCTATTTAGTTTTTAAATGTCAAACGACGATTTCAATGAAACAACACATCCAATACTTTCAAAATTCAATAGTTAAATCTACTTTGTTTCGTTATTATGTATTCAAAACGAAACAACTGAAAAAAAAAAGAAAGAAAGTACGCTTGTGCAACCATAGGACGTCTACAAAAAGCGGGACCGCTGAAATATATGATTTATAAAGTAAAAAATATGAAAACATACGAGAAAAGGACATATGAAAACTCTTTTCTACTCCACAAATTAATATATTCAGTTTTACTTTCATTTTCATTATACACAAAAAGATTAGTTTTATTTAAAATAATGCTCAGGATTTAGCACGTTTATTTAAAGACATCTCATTTCATAATATAATAGACCTTGCCGGAAGAACCTCCATTAAATGAAAAATAAATCACTTACGAAGCTATCTACCCAAAAATAAAGTATCATACATAAACATGATAAGGTTTCCATATTAGTCAGCACGTGCACTGTTATCTCATTGAATCTGATGCTTTCATAAAGTCAATATAATCTGGCCGCAGCTATAAGGCTCTATATAATTACGAGGAACCTCAATAAGCCACCATATTAACGGAGTGCTAAAAAATCTCGTTATCAGCAATCGTAATAACAGGATTATAAACAACTACCATTTATATGGCAGCCTTTAATTTTGATTGCGATTTAATTTTTTTCGTTTTTAAATAAACGATCGGGAATAAGATTGAATTGTTTCACGAAATTGCTTATGTTATTTACTCTAGACGGTCGTTAACTGGTGATTTTAATTTTATAAGGAATTAAAGTGAATTTTCTTTAAAAAAAATGTATTGGTTCGTCATTAAATGATGTATTACCATCAATTATGATACTCACTTCTGTTAAATGACTCTTGTTCTTTGTTATCGTTCTGATTCAAACACACTGGGTTGCTTATGTGATTCCGTAACTAAAAAGCTATCAGAAATAATACATATATAAACCAGTTTAAGACGCGTACAATGTATATGGAAGCTGACAGATACCGTTGGCGGATCTTAGGCGGAAATTAAAACTAATAATTCAAAAAGTTTCCGTGCGACAGAGCCGCCGAGCCAGATTTATGTTACAACCACGCTTGAACCTAAAGCACTCTGGAATCAGTTAAGGAATGGATAACTAAATACATTATAAATAATGAGAACTCATTTGATATATATATATATTTAATCATCACTAACTCGAATGATAAAACGTTTTCTGATCGAGTTATTAGGCAGATTGTTTTTCTCCTTACAAACCTGTCAGAACGTAATTCAGTTATAAATTAAATTAGTTACAAACAATAGTGATGTGACTGGAATTTTTATTTAAACATTTAAAACGTTTTGATTCCGTTACGATTTGTTACTATCGAAGACATATGCTTCTTTCAACGGAGCGACGTGGACGTACGGTGGCGAACAGTCGCTTTGACAATTAGGTGCATAACGATTGCAATACGTCCGACACCCTGAGGACATCAATCGAAGCCCCAACGGCACAGAGGAAATGCATCAAGTTACAATGAGAAGCTCCTGGACCGATTTCAACATACATTGCCGCTTTATAACACTCGACATCACCACTCATTGGAGATACCAGCAATGTATACGCTGCGATTTCGTTCGCTTTAATAAAGGCGTATGCTAAGGTCAAAGTGCATGTAAGTTCTTTCTTGAATCATTTGTTACCGGCTAAGCTGTTGCAAACAGGTCCCAGGACACCTACGTTGATATATTTTTGCTTTTTTTTTGTCTCACTGATGTATGATATAGGAATAAGCAGTTGGTAGAGACATTGGAAACAGATTAAATATTAAGAAGATATTTTCGTAACTCTTAATGGATTGATTATATGTGAAAAATGTGTGAGTTTGAATGGTCGAGGGAATCTGGAATGATAATGTAAGAGGCATAGGTAGCTGTTTATTATTTAGAATGTGTAGCGACGGGTCGCGACTCGATGCGAGCTCGGAGTGGAAATCTTTTGGGATTACTCCACCGTCAACTTGGTTAGGATGTGGACACACTGACTTCATATTTGCACTATCAATATTTATTAACATGAAAAATATTTAGTATTAAATAATGTTTTTTATAAACATTCAGTCTATACGAGTGAAACGGTAGTTCTGCTCTATACAAGTTATTTCTTAGAAAATAAGTTATGTTTTTATTACATACATATTACTCTCTTAAATACTTACAAAGCTCTTCTAAATATATTCGTATAGTTTACATCTGATTCACTTAAGTTGTCTAAGTGATATCGTACAAAACTAATTCCTTAAGAATAACTCAGAAACTTTTGCGAAGCAACAAACAACTAAGTTTAAGACACAGCCGGATAGATATAGTAGTAACAAATAATACCTTTATAAAAGTTTTATATTCAATTCTTATATATTGTAATGGCTTTTAAATAAACATTTATAGCATTTTCATAGAATTATTTAACCATTAAACGATGTAAATTAATGATAGCATATTATATATTATAACAGTATTATGTAAAGCTCAGTGTATCTCGTGGTCTGCGAAACGTAGAGCGCTATGATCTACGAGAAGACGACGCCTGACGAAACCTAAACCGGGGCGAAGCCTCCATCACGTCAAATGAATACTAAATCACGGACGGCCATTTGAATTTCAATATCTAACCGTCATTTGACATCGGCTGCCTAATGCGTGTTCCGAAGCCACGTTTATATTATGTAAAGCACATGGAAAATTCACTTCGTACATAAATAGCACATAAAGTAAGAAATGAATGAAGGCGTTACAACAAATAATTTTCTTTAATCGAAATATAACGAGATTCAAATAATTTATTTGAGAAAACATACAACTAATAGAGCACTTACTGTGATGGCATTGCAACGGTTTTATAAAAAAAAATGCCATAATGTTTTTCGTGACACAAACAACTGGTGTTCCCTAAAAGGAAATCGCCGGTAGCCACTTAATGAAAGAAAGGAAAAACTACCGCTAAATTACCAGATACATATTCTGAGATCATTTATCAGCGGCAAAAAAGCGGGAGCCGAATCGGCAAATATTTTTTCTAGTCGATTAGCGAAAACTCTCGAAATACCTACAGTTTCATTGGGAAACCTGCCCTCAATGGGTCGGTTTGATAACAAACTCTATTGCAATAGTAATAAAAGTATTTTTTTATAAATTCCCTCTTCATGAAAAGCAAGTAAAGTTTGTCGTGTGCTAGGTTTAACGTGGGAACCGCCGACTCGCATTGACCCGATGCTTAGACAAATGATACCGAGGAAAGTATTTTCTTTTTAGTTTCACTATTTTTCTTAGCAGTTCTGATTGTATAAAACACAAAGACCGATATTAGTAGCAACTAAATTAAAGACTTTACTTTTCGTATAAAAATAGTTAAGAAGTTTTAAAATGTATGCAAAAATAAAACCACGAAGATAAAAGTATCGGGAATTATTAATAAATTTGTTATATATAAACTATCCTTGTTTACTTTGTGTGTTTGTGTGTGTATGGGGGGGGGGGGGATACAACAATTTTTCTCATAAACCGAACATGACAGATCGTACAGTGATTGATCGCCGCGAGATGAGGGCGTCGGATATAATATGGAGGGTAGCTTCTATAAACTATGGACCAGAATGTAATAAGGAAATATCATTACTTAATACTAAAAATAATACTAACATAGTTACTCTTATGAGTGAGGGCATCAAAGGATAAAAAAAATAACAACTAATTATACCTATCTTTAAACCATGAATAAGTTAAAACTGTTGAAATAAAAAAAATACTTTAAAACGTCTCTATTTCCAAGAGAGTAACGGTATTTTGCGAGTATTATAGTCCTAATTCCGTATTTTAGAAGATAGCCGTCAACTTTAATTAGAAAAGCATTAAAAAGCTTCACAAACAAATAGCATTTTAAGCTTCTTCCAATTTTTCCCGGATGAAAATCTTCATTCGGAGGGCGAACTACCCTTGAAAAAAAAATAAAAAGTATTATTAAAGAAGGAGACAGTTCGAGCGCATTTGTTACTGTCGCGGGCCGTATGATGAAAAATTAGTTCAGTCCTTGTGACAAAGGCGCGCTAAACCCACTATAGTAGGTTATCTCTTTCCACCTTATGGCTATCAAGGGGGGGGAAGAGGACAACAAGTGTTGCGTTTCCAATGGCAAATGACACAGATAGCTTAGGGATGACCGTAGGAGCGAACAGCAAGTTTTTGACAGCGGCCATTTATTGTGTATTGAATATCAATATAATTTCCGTGAGAGTCGATTTTTGTCCCATACGGACAAACCCTCCAGAGCTCAGTCGGACACAGACTGCGATACAGAAAATATTGTTTGTGATTGATGTTTGGCTGACGGTTACATTGTTTTCTGTTTGCTGTTTTGAAGATTATAATGGGAGTAGAAGGAAATGCTAGCAACATAGAAAAACTATTAATAGAGTTATATAAAAAGTCTTAAATTTTAAAATATATATTAAAAATTCGATTTATACCATAGAATCATATTTTTTCTATTGAAATCAGTATATACATCTTATTATAGGTACATACATATATCTTGGCTTAAAACGTCCTCTCAATTGAATTGAAACGTATATATATAAAAATTAATTTACATAATGTGCTGTATGGAACATACGAATTTAGATCTAAGGCCATTATAAAGCCACAGTCTTAGCAATTCAATTATCGTCTTCGGTGTCCAAACAATGAATCGTCCTGAACAATTTTAGTACATAAACAAAATCACACAATCTCAAATTGTCCAGCCGACAATCGACCAGCGTGGCCGCAGGCAAATGGCAAGGAATTAGTCCGTAATGGCGAGAACATTCCAACTAAATGCTTGGCGGCCTCACCTAGACATACATAATTGATTATCTCACTGACTTACTCACTAAAAGACTAAATTTATATTCTAAAAAAAAAAAATAATTACTCAATCATCGCAACTACAACCGTACGTTAAATGCGTTTAATATAACAAATATTTACGCTTAGCCAATAAGAGTGTAACAGAATTTTAGTTCATGTTATAGACAAACATATAAATCCATAATGCTTGACCTATCAAAACTATGAAAGTTAAGCCAAATAAAATATTATAATATGAATATAAAACAAACACGTGAGAAAGAAGGTAATTAAAACAGGTATCACACATTCAAGGTACGTGTTGCCTCTATAATATTTATCTATGTCAGACGGCTTTTTTGTTAGACGGATCTGTTACAGATTATCTCATGACATTATTCATTCCTTTGGTAAGGCAAGACAGCACAACCCTTTTCAGCCAATCAGAATCATGGGTTTGTTTTTTTTTTTATTATCTCATATATAAAAAGATGTACCGATAATTATTATTAAAATACAAAATAACTTATTCATTTAAATACGATGATTGTGAAAAATGTTTTGAAATTACTCCTTACTATAAATTCCCACGTATATAATGTTCTATCTAGATTAGTAAAGAATATTTCAATTAATTTTTTTTTTTATCAATATTTCAATCTTGACAAAACTAAAAGATTATTTACGAACAAGCAACAGACACATTAACAGCCTCACACAGCATCCTTAATAATATATGCTTATCGTTACCGTAATAATCATATAATTTAATTAAACAGCCATACGTATTCAATGAAGCCGTCATTATTCAAAACTAAAAAGAAATCAAGTTCTTATCAGCGTATTTACAATATAAATGGCCGCGTGTACAGCTATCAATAAGGCGGTTAAATCTTTAACATCTGGACATCTCAATTTCATGTATTGGAAATAACAATAATAATTCCTGAAACGGGATATTTATTTAAAACAAGCCGTTGATAAAGTAATTTTCTTTTAACCTTAACCATGTCTTTATGGAGTGGTCATTACTTAGCAATGGTACACAGCCCGCTCTGAGCAATCACATGGCATTAATCAAAATGACATACCTCCGTCCCTTTCGCTAGATACAGCCGTCCCTGTCGCACTAGTCACGAATATGTCCTTATTGAACCTACTTATAATAAACTCTATATACGATATCATATCATTGTATTATATACCATATATATTATAGGATAGAGTTTGTTTTAATTCGTCCATATGTATGCTATGTAACATTATAGATTTGAGCTGATAGTCAGGCTTTGCAGTCTTACTCTCCTGAGACGAAATTTGCTCTTTTTTCTCAACCTATCAGGAAACCTTTTTCCAGTTTTTCAAAACGTACATAAGATAATGTTCTTACGTATAATGTTATCATTAGATACTCGGTGCCATGTTAATGTAACGAGATAACTCAATGGGAAGGAGGAAATTAACGATAATTATTAATTACATAGAAGAGATTTATTACACGACGTATATACGAATAACTCCACATAATACAGTAACAGCTGTACAGATAGTGATAAAAATTGGTGTAAGTTTAGTTGATATCTCGGAGAAGGCGTTAAATATTAAGCTAATATAAATTATAAATATTTTTCTATACTATTAACAAACGTAAACAATAGTTTAAATTCTTATTACGAGATAATAAATAGAACTGTTCAATTTATTATAATTCTATATTATTTTCGATGATATTGAACGAGCAATGCAGTGTTAGCGCGAATAACGGACAGAAAAATTCATTAGTTTTTTCTTTTATGAATAGCAAATATATACGTAAATAAAATATCATATAAAATAAAATATTAAAAACATATTTACCTGATTCCGATACATGTTTACAACTTCCGCCAACATGAAGCAACACAGGACTAGTGTTATTGACAACAGGATACTGTTTCTGTGAAAAAAAAACTGAAAAAGGTTAGATTGTTTAAACATATTAATAAAAAACTATTTATGTTTCTAAAGTAACATCAAATTCAACAATTTCAATTACTGTTAGTTACTAAATATTGCTATGGCTGCAAATGTTTTTGTATTTGAAAGGTACTTTAGGTGTATGTGTGTTTGTTATCGGAAAAACACCGAAATTACATTGAAATTATTCAGACGTCGGAAATATTTATTAAACAAAGTACTTAGGTACTTTGTTTGATCAATTTGATATAAGGACACCTTCACCTTTGGACCATATTTTTTCATCATCATTATCATCATCATCAGCCTATCGGAGCCCACTGCTGAGCAAAGGCTTTTTCTCACATGGAGAACGTTAGAGCATTATTCACCACGCTTCTTCAAAGCTGATTGGCGATTTCAAACTTATAATATGTAATTATAAGTCCAGGTTACCTCACGATGTTTTCCTTCACCGTCTGTTGTGGTGTCTAAATACTCTTAGAAAGTACATATGAGGCTATGACTCGGAAAAGATCACATTGGTACTTGCCAGGTTTCACACCTGCGCCCTCAAGAACTTATGAGAGACGGGCCTTTAACCTCCAGGGGACCACGACTACTTGTTTTAGTAAATTAAATTATTATAATGAATAGGAAAATTATCTTACATAAATTATGTATGCTTAGTCCAAGTTTTCATCGTCACACATAGGTACTTGCGTTTTTAGTTTCTTATTCAATAAAATACGTTGATACATGAGAACTAACGTGTGAGAATATTTATGATTGAAAAGCTGTTAACGCTCCGTATTTAGTGTGAAAATGCCAACTCGGACTAGCTTTGCAGTTAGTTAGTGCATAAGATGATTGTAATTTGGTTATCAAGACGTTATAAGTATATAGAAATAAAACGTATTTTTAGGATTAAAATAGTATTTTAAATTAATGTGATTTTTCATCTCGTCTCGCTGTGATCCTGGTTATTTTAAACTAATCAAAACTTAGCCTAAAATGTAAATAAATAACGAGAGTTATGTTTAATGACTTAGATTGAATTAAATTTTTTTTACATAGAAATTCCTACAATTTATTAAATTACAGGAATAACACTAAATGATAAGCAAACTAAATGAAAGCTTGAGAAATAATGTAGTTAATTTATACATTTTTTTTAAGATAAAACTAAAACATATATTAAGTTACGTTAAGTTTTACGTCATAGGAATAATAAATAAAAAAAAAATAAGGAATAATCTTTTAACATTTTATTGTAAAAGCAATCGATTGTAATCAAGTAATCAATATTATATACACGGGAGAGAACATTTGCATAGAATGGTAATACTGTCTGTTTGTTTGATTGACATTTAGTAGGTACTGTAAAGGCTGTACAACGTGACTTCGTTTATATAGGGTGTTTATTGTGCTAGATTCATGTATGAGTTTTTTTTATTTATTTAGTATATTTTTAATCACATAGATAGGTATCATTGATTTGAAAAATATGTTCAATAAATTTATATATATTTTAATTCAGAACCAAAATCAAATCTATGTTTCAGAAGGATTACAGACGAAGGACATACGAAAGTACAATTCAAATGGAGCACCATGTATAACAATAATGAAACCTAGAGGCAGAACGCATTAAGGTATTCGGGTAAGACGCCATTGTTGTCATATCGGTAGATAAACTATGGCATTAATCAATTCCAGCGACAATAGAGCCGCCCGCTTCAAACTTCACTTCACACCGACCAGCGTAACTGCAACTGTGTAAACTGATCGAATGTTTTGAAACCTCTCGCACTGGAAGGGAAGGACGGTCCACGTTACACTGGTGTCAATATATATGTACAGTTCATCTGCATAATAAGACTATAACTAACAGTTATTGTGACGACAAATATCAACCCACGTGGTTTATATAAGGAAATATGTATCATGTATATAATAATTATAAAAAAATTAATATTTTTAATAAAGTTATATTCAGCAGTAGGTAGATATTAATAGTTTCAATAACAAAACAAACATCCTTGTAGCTCCTTGAATATTAGTAGGTACCTACTATATTAGAAGTAGGTTTAACATGAAAGTAAAACTCTACTGCTTTAATACACTTTTATTGTAATAATGTGTGTTTGTTTTGTGTTCGCATAATCTACAAAATGTAAAAGGTATATCTTTGAATCATTTCGGTTAAAAGATTGTATGAGTTTTTGAATAAACATATATTTTTTTTATTTTAACAAACACATTGATATAAGTAAAATAAACTTTATAATTATAGCAAATAAATATATTTTACATTGTTTCGTCGTGTTTTTCTTATATCCTGAACAATATTATGTTCGGGGTCTTATTAAAGCGCCCCACGCTGCTCTCAGCTTGATATAAACACACCGACATAGTATTTTTTTTACTATGATTTATTTTTTCGGTGTTTATCAGAAAAATTAGATTTAATATATGTTTGAGATGTATGCAGAGTTATGTAGAGTATTATATGTAGAGTTTAAACAAATATCTTATAAAAAACCTACTTACCCTTTTGGTCTGTTATTATTTAAGAGCATTTTATAATATTTATATAAAAACAATAGTAAAGAATATTATTTTCGTACCTTAATAGCAAAATGTATTTGCTATAAGCTATTGTAAGAAAAGTTTTATATATAGACATAACTCTCTTTGTCACCATTTAAATATAAGTTGGAAGTATCACATACAAATAAAATAAAATAAAAACAACTTGTTAAATTTACAACACTATAAAAAAGGGAAATAGTTATGAGAAACTATAGTTTCATTTAAATTAATTATCGGTTATCTTTACGGAAACACAATAAAATTTCCCTTTTATTTTAATCATATTGTAGTCGGTTTGAAATCGCTAAAGAACTAAAAGAAAATTCAATGAATAATACTGTAAATTACATAATATTATATAAAACACACTTAAACTGCAACTATATAGAACATACAGCATGTTATAGTCACTGTGAAAATTTAGTAAAAGCCGATAATTACCAGTCTCGTGTATATACATTGAATGTTTTAACATCAGAAACATACAAGAAAACGTGACGGGTATCACGACTACGAAACGACCTTCCGTATACAATGGAAACACCTTCAACACAGACATACACACAGCATATAGTGTGTATATGTTGGCTATTATATACTCGTCTCTATTGAATTACTTTCAATGTGTAATATATGCTCAAGGATGAGCGTATACTTGGAATAATTAAAAATATATTAAAAATAATATTTTGGTAAAAAAAAATTACCTGTTATTTTGAATGTAGGCTGAGTAGGTACGTAGAATTAATGTAGGCTGTATAGATATATATATTATGTAAAATTTTATGAGTATGTACTTTTTTTTAATTTAATTGCAATTATTTTTCTAATATTTGTATGACGTCACTCATATAAATATTTTTAAATTGATTATAAATGAAAAATACTTAATACAAGACTTGTCATACCTATTTCATCATTTTTAACATAGGTGGATAGTTGTGGGTACCTATAATAAAAAATTAATAAGAAAAACTATTATAAATAATTTGTAGCTTTTGGTTTTGACTTGCAATATTATTATTAAATAAATTCAATACTTAGTGTGTCTGTCTTTATGTTCGCGAGAACCTCTTAAACGTTATTTAAATTTATGTTCGGTGATTAAATGGCTTTCGTTAAATATGTTTGTTATTTATTTTAATAATACTGTTATAACATAATTACTATTGTTTGGAGAGCTTGTGGAGTATCTTACACCTAGATGTATATCACACCGACGGCATGTATGTTTGAATGTCCGACGGTCTGTGTGTTTTTAGCACGAGAACTGCTCTTCTATATATAAGAGTTTCTTTAGCATTGATCAACTAACTAAGCAATAAATATTAGCTATATGTAGCCTTGTATTTATTTAAATTGTTAACTACTATAGTTGAACTGTAATTAATTTTGGTCATTTTGAATTTTTTTCATACTAAATAATGTAGATATCTTTATATTAGAGTTTTTCATATTATTCACGTTGTTAATTGATATTTTTTTCTTCTGATTATTTAACGTTTCCTTTCAACACTGTTCCGAGACGTGTGATGTTATCATTAAAGTTACATCAATCGGACTCTCTGATGATATTATAATTGATGTTTAACGAATGTTATAAAGGCTGTTCTACACCTTATCATTTATATACGTGAATAATGATTAAAGATTACTTTGTGTAAAGCCGGCTTAAGTAATTTTTACGTTATTATGGCTAATTTTAAATGTACTTTTTTTTAAATTTACAAAATTGGTCTCATTTGTGTTTATTCATAGCCGTGCTATCTCTCATACTTATGGATTAAAAGTGTTTTTTTTTGACTTCAGTGTAATTTGGACTTAATTTATACTCACCATACAATTGAATTTCATTAATATATTCATACCAGAAAAATTTACACTTAGATTACTCTAACATAAAACTATATACATGGGTGCTTATTTTATTAAATAATGTCGTTTTTTCTATAGAAATGTAATATTAAAACAGTTATAATATAACAATTCCAACCAAAATCCCATATATTTGTATTATTCCAAATCTATCTATATTTAAATCTTCGTAAGTGGCTGTATACACCTAGCGATAGGTAGCCCGTGACGTAACAGAGCTGTTCCACTTCCAGGTGGAGCTGATGGAACGATGCCAATAAGGATGGATATATATAATACCATATATGGAAACGAGAAGGCTGTATAATGTCGACGTCATCTTCAAATGTACCTGCGTATCCAGTGACGACAAGTTTGACAGTTACAGAATTATATAATTTTTGTTAATAATTTTAATAAGGTATTTTATAAAATATAAGTTTCACAAATATTTAAAGCTAATATTCTTATTCTTGATATAACTATACAATACTTTTAAAATTTTTATTAATTTTTAATTGGGTGATAGAATCTAGTTTATCCTCAGAAATGAATTCATTTATTACTAAGCACTCGCTGGTCAGTCATATTGCAATTTATATCATATTTTATATTACATTTAAAGTTCATATTAGTTTGTCAAGTTTTGTGAAACGAAATAGTTATCAAGTATTTGTCTATTTCATTAATTATATTATTATTATACGAACATTATGTTCTGCTTTAATGAGAGTTATAGTAAAAGTTTCTGTTAATAGCAGATATTAGTATTTTATGGATTTCTTTCTTATTTAATAGTTATCTACAATAATTACATCTATCATTAAAACTTTAATTATATACCACACATAGTAATAGTAATAATAAAATTGTTCTATTATATATATATTAAGTTACGAATAAAGTCTAAAATAATTTATTCTAACATCGTAAGCTATTTCGCCCAGTGTACAATATAACAAATGAGTTGGGCTGCGTCCGAGTCGCCGTGCCTGGTGGGGCTGGCGAGGCGGACCGCGCGGGGGAGACGCCCTAAACAAAATGGCTGGCGGACGCGCCAATTTTTGAATTTAGAATGCATTCCAACAAAGGCAACGGTTTTGATACGTACTGTCACTGAATGCTTTGATAAAAATAAAAATATATATAAATATTAATTATAACCATATTAATGAATAATTGTTTTTTAATTATGAATGAGGTATAAAGCTTTTGGATAATTACATTAACCGTACTAAATGTAACAAATTAATAAAGCCCTTAGTATTTTACAACATGTCATAAATAAAGACAGACTTCAAGCGATCTATAAACAGATCGTTATTGCGATTTAAGGATCAATTTAAAAGCTATAATTTTTCGGACTCATTCAAAAGCCAATCTTAAGTCTTAGGATATAAAATACACAATAACAATAGGACAGTCTTCATACTCAAGCTATTCTTCAGCGAAATGAGACGAATCCGTCTCCCTTTTACTTAAGAGTTTTGATATAAGTGTGAGAGGGATAGATGATATTAACGAGGTGTTTATCGATACAGCCGCGTTGATTTAAACATTTCCTTTGTACATTGCAGTCAATAAAAATGTATGTTATGAGACAAGGTCGCAACGGAGAGATTTATGTCTTCATCGTAAAGATAGATCTTTGTACCGGTACCTTTGTTCAAGAAAGAATGGAGAAAGAAGACTTTATTAGGTTACAATACATAGATAGGTATATAATATTTGATGAACACATTTCATAATCATGAATAAACAGGTAGATACTATAAAAAAATATTATAAAAATTCGTAATTTTTTACGTAAAATGAACTCTAGTACAATATACTTTTAGATCTATTTCATTCTAAATTATTTCATTAAGTAATAAGTAGCGTAATATGATTATTACATGACTTATAACTACATATTTGGTATAATTTGAATTTTACGTTCTTATTTATTAAATACTTACATTATCTTTTTAATTATTTAAAACATTATACAATACTAGAGACTTAAAAATGCTAGGAATACAATATTTAGATATAGTATGTAGAACATGTGACCGTGAACCCAATCTAAATGAAGAGGGTTCATAAATCACACTTAGCTATCATTTGTAATATGACTGACCAATTTAACTTGACCCCTCAACTATTCTGTACACTGTCATTGAACGCATGCACTAACTACTTCATACATCAAAACTTCGAAGACACAAATCTTACAAGACACGGCTTAAATATAAAGTAAAGTAAAAACTCATTTGATTTCTCGCTGTTTATAAGTTAATTAAAAATATAACAATAAATAATCTCCTTCGATTTCCCTGCTTTCAAAAGTGTTCTTAATTTAAATTTCCCGGTATCAAATGTTAGCCACCATTAAAAACTCTCAAAAGCATAACCGCACGCCCATAATCATATTAATATCTTGTAAAAGTCGCATTAGTGTTACATAGGCAGGATTATTAAAAACACATTTGGGTCGTGGTACCTACATAAAAAAAGCAATTTGGTGATTTTAGGGCGGCAATGACACGGAAGGTAGACACGCGAATCATTACACACTGGCTGTTATTAATCATTAGTTTCATTTTTTTTTTATTAAAATTATATAACACACATTGGTTCCAGAATATATATTCTATTTCAAACATTAACTCGGTCCTTAACATTTGGACTGTCGCCATTTTGTAACAAAAGAAAGATTCAAATATAAAACCTCTTTTAGTGATTTCGTTTTTTTTTTTACGTCAAAGGTATAATAAAAATCTGATGTACAATCATTATGCTTTATTAATTTCATGTATTTATATATTTATGACAATATCGTCTCGCCTAACATTATTACGTCACTAATTATAGTAATATTTCATAAAATTTGAATTGATAGGAAAATTATTGTAAATAAAATCGTCTAGGATCCCATCTTTCTACGGACCTAAATAAAGAAATGAAATTCACGAAAAGGATACATCTAAAAACGTAACTTAATTAATTCCATATTACAACTAACCTTTAATTTTCTTTACAAAAAAATCGTCATATCCGGCCGGGATTTGTATTAATTGCACTTATTTCAATATATTGTTGAACAGAAAGATTGAGCAAATTGAAATAAACATCCCAGCCGGACGCCATTGTTCATCCTACATCGAAACAATAAATAAATATCATGTACAATACAATTTACATTGACTTAACGAACACAGCACAGATAAAAAAAAAATAGAAAAAAAAAATTGCATAAGACGTTCGGAATCTTATGATACGTAGGATCTATTAAAGAAACAAATTATTTTTTTTTTTTTTACAATAAATATAGTTAATTATTGGATCACTGTAGTTACATGTAACATATTTTACGTATATGGGTTACTTTCAGGCAATGTTTTTATAAAAATACGTTTCTTGTCCCCAACGAGACTAAAATATAAGAGTAACATTGTTCATCTTGCTGTCTGGGTCTACAACCTAACTTTGGTATACTGTGTACACTCTTCCATCAAGATTGGGATGTAGATAATATGATTCACGTACAAAAAAAAAAAAAAAAACTCGGGTAACTTTTGTTTCACTATAATAACATTCGAACATTTCCCGTATCTAGTACATTAACTTTCCCACAAATATCCCGAAAAAACACTACCAACTTTTATAGAAGTAAGTTAATTTAAGCTTCACCCTTGCATTTTACAACAATATTAAATATATATATATTTTTTTTAATATTTAATTACGTATATGTGTACCCCAAAATCGTATACATTGCACTTTAGGACTGGCCTCCATCCTGAGATACGAAACTGTGAAGACATATCAAATAAATACTACTTCCTGTAAAACTAACGAGAACATGATATTAGTCGTTACACAATAATTATTCACACTAAAACAATTGTACACAATCATATAATCTAAAATTATAGTTGTTTGTTTGTTCGTTTATATTTACATAATATAGTTTAATTAAGAAATAAAACATCGAATATATTAAATAATAACAATATAGTTACTAATCGCCGTCTCGTCAATGGTTATTCATAAGAGGTCCTTGCGGTTTTTTGTGATGCGATAGATAACAAAATGAACTTTTGGTTAATACAATTGCGAACGGATATTACGTTTATACATAACATTAAATAATTCTATAAGACGTTATATGCAAGGAGAAATGAAAGCTATGCGCCAGTCACACGAACATAAGGAATTCACAAAATTTTCCAAAAACTGGTTACATAATGTCGTCACTAACAGCTGATGTCGCTTCAGTAATCATATACAACGCGTATTTTTGGTAATTATTGGTATTGAGATTGTTATATAAATTAATTTATACTTAACAACTGTAAAAATCTCTTCACACTAGCATTACTCTTTACTTCAAGTCACTAAGTTACGTATTAGTTAATATAATGTAATATTTACTTAAAGTCCAACGTACATTTTATACAAATCAAACCGTACCAGAAACCCCTTTAGCCGTATCAGTTTTAATATCAACACAAATTCCGTATGAAAATAAATGGACAAACCAATTTTGGCTTAAGAAAGTCGCTTGGACCGCGTGAAGGTTTCTATTATTGTGGCGATGTCGGTGGACTCATGTTGTCAGGTTCGTCTCCCGACCCTGGCTCGCCTTTGGTTTTATTCTCCTTCTTCCACTTCATACGTCGATTCTGGAACCATATCTTGATCTGTCTCTCGGTGAGACAGAGCGCGTGTGCGATCTCTATGCGTCTCCTCCTCGTCAGGTAGCGGTTGAAGTGGAACTCCTTCTCCAGTTCCAGGGTCTGGTACCGGGTGTACGTTTGCCGACCACGCTTCCGCTCTGAAAACAGTTAGAATGCACATTAAAAACTTTTAAATGGCAACCCTGAATACTTAAAAACTGCATAGGCTGTGATAAATTACTGTTATTTGTAAACGCGAACACTCCCGGCGGAGTTAATTGAAAATTGTTCTGAGCTTATCAATTTGTTAATTGTTTTTGCTTGTTCGACATTTCTCTCGGCTGTCAGTGATAGCGGACTTAGTTAAATTGATCATAAGGACGGTTCGTGTTCAAAAACAATTTGTTATTATCACAATAAAAATACAGGAAATTGACAAACGGTCTTTATAAAGAAATTTTGAGGAAATATTTTAAATATTATTCAAACACAAGTGACAATATCACCTAAATATATCTTAGTAATACGAGACAAATGAATCACCCGTTATAAATGTGTATTTTGGTAGGTTCATGACGAAGACGCCGCAGCGCTACCGAAGGCAATTAGAAATCATTTCGGACGCCTCGAGCTTTTTCCATTACGTTACTGTTATTTCCCAACAAGAGATCACATTAAAATATACTTCAGATACATCGCGTATATATTATCGTGTCACTGAATCGTCATCCGAGAGAAGAAACGGGTAAATCTACTAGAAAGTGATACAATTAGATTAAAATACATCAGAAAGCCGGTAATTCAGAATGAAATGATTATTTTAGTTTGAACGAAAACACGCAAAATAAGCTCCAATACAAGATAAACACGCAAACTTCGAAGAAACATGAACACGATACTTGGATTACTTTGCGAAAGGATTCACAGTTTCTGAGAAACAATATTTATATTATAAAAAAAGTACATTACAGACAGACACACGTCCTCTCAGCTTCGACGTGACAAATGTTTTGTTCAATTCTAATTTCTGTTACTGTTTTAGTAATCAAGTTGAATTGACTTTTTTTTTAAACATTAATTTGTAAACGCTTTAGTATTTTTCGGCTCAAATGCATGCTTAAAAACATGGTTCGTAATAATCTGTGACATTACAAAACAAATTACCATTACCATACCTATATACAATAAAAGTATTGTTAATCGTTCAAGCGAATTATTGTTTCTAAGCACGCACGTTTTCCGTTGTCTAATCGGAAACGACTAAAAACGTCGCTTCCAATGTTCTGCAAGTGCAGTGCGGAATCAATATTATCGACCACTTGTTGCTCGGGATTGATAACGACCTCATCGCAGCCGCTTCCCCGATTTAAGTGCAGATTCGAGAATTGAATTACTGAAAAGTATTACACCTAATAACCTATCTGTGATTTATTAGTCTATGACATAAATGTACATAGCGATATAACTCGTTTATGTTATGAATCACCAAAATTTAAAGTGACATATTAAACTTGAAGTCAGCCGAGGAGACGGAAAACAAAATCATATAGGATATAGCTCATGAAATCCCCTTCTCAACGGGCTTTATATATTACGTTGGCGATTTCATCGCGCACTCAGATGCATAAAACATGATCCCGACGTCAGATTTAAACCGTACGTAATAAGAGCATTAAAGGAACCACGCGACTGCCGGAGAACGTTCAGACGACTTCATTTAAGTGTGACGACACAGTACTAACTCGTACGACAAACAATCATTAATACACGCCCTCGTTGTATCATTTAAACAACGGGCTGGATGTTAAAATCGTTCCTTTTATTAATATGAAACTGGTTCCAAAATGAAATAGAGTTACACTTTATAGTAACGAAACGTTATATCAATAAATTCAGATCAGCGTTCCGAACGCTGCGTTTCGCCCGCCCGTCTGTTCGTTAGTTGTCATAACGCTGCATGTGTCGCGAGACACACATAAATCATCGATACAAAGTCGCTGCCCGGCTTACTTTCACAGCTAGACTAGATTGAGAATACTTTACACACTATTAATATTATCTGCGATAATATATACCTAATATATTAGAAATACGAAATTATGTCAAAGAAGTAAAGATTTTTTATTCAAAGTATAGATTAGTTACTGACATAGATCTTTCGAAGTTATCTTTAATGATTATATTTGTTTTCGATTTATCATGAGTTTATTGTTTTTCGTTAGTTAGCCATGACGCGGTATTCCATCCATGTTCAGACCGTCTTCATACAGCTTCCTATTCCAAAATCATTATTACCTTATATCCTAGGTTTACGCCTACGCAGTTCCAGAAAGTATCGACTCTACAATCACCTGGGCTCTACGAAACTGACAAAACAATAAGCTTACGATCAAATAATACAATTCTATGCGAAGAGTTGTTAAGGTTGTACACGTTTTGGTTACCAATTATAAGACACAAGAATAGGTGCTGAAGTCTCGTTAAGAATAAAATTTAATTTTATAATTAACTTAATTAAATCCTTTTCATCATCATTATTAATTAGTCATGAGATTCTAGAGCATCTTAAGTTTCTATATAATTGGCTGACGAACAGAAACACACAATCTAAAATAAAAACGTGTAAATTTATAATGGATCGTTGTGAATGTGGTAACGTGATTATAATTAAATCATAATTTAAATTTCAAGAGCCTAAAATCATACATCAGAGTGGGAGAAGTGAAAAGAGCTTTTAATTTAATTCGTTGCGGTATCGCGCCAGTGAAATATTAAAAAAAAAAAAAATACAGCAACAGCTTGGAGCGATATCGACAATACATAATTCATGTCCAACAATTTCATACGTACGACAAACGGGACGTTATAAAACATTATTTGTGTACAAACGAATTATTACTTTATACTGTTGCTGTTTGAGTCCAATTTGTCGTGCTTGATTTATTGTTATTCGCCCTCAAAGAATGGACAAGCCACTCAGTGTATTGCAACACCGTACATGATATCAAAAGGATATTCATATTAATGCAATTTCTCTTAAACGCTTACACGTCGTAAATGAAATTGCTGGTTCAAACGAGCTCTGGGAACTTAAACTTAGTTTCACTGTAAATGTATATTAAAGTGAATATAACGGAAGTTGTGTTTTAGAAACGAATTTTGTCAAATCAATAGAAATAAGTTTACAAAGTTTAGAAGAACATTCGTTTTATTTGCACCTACCTAGTTAAACTTTATAAAATTTAATACAATAATGTTTTTTTAGCAACGTGAATGCGTGCTTTTTTATGAAACACGAAACAAGGAAATAATTATTGGTACGAATACAAAAAGAACAAAGAAAAAACATGGAGGCCTTTGAAGCTTTGAAAATCATTAATCATTAGTTGGGCGGGGGCAGACGCAATCTTCGTACACTCAACCTAACCTATATATGTAATATATATATTTATATATACTAATGACCGTGTGTATATAACAGACATTAATATCCTGTTTTGCTTGCGGCCGTGATCCTAAAACAATAACAGATGGCATCGTTTTTTGTCGAAGTCACTTCGACTCTTCTAGTTTTATGTTGTGACAGTTTATATTATTTTATTAATTACTTCGTACAACTATAGATTCATTTGAATATTCACAATATCAATACAGAGAGTTTCAAAAAGGAACCTTAAATGTTTCTATGACCGGTTACAAAACTCTCGCGAGAACCGGTTAGAAACATTTTAATGAAACAAATATTATGTTTTATTAAAATGTTATGAATATATAACATCCATAACAGAACGTTTGTTTTGGACGGAGCTCGAAAAGGATTTATGTCTCGAATACAGAGCCATCAGTCAGCCTCGTGTCGACGGTGATACCCGTCGTGTTTCGCATTCGTAATGGAATGTTATTCGACGAATTTTTGCTTCGGTGTGCGGTAAAAATTACGCGACTCCCGAGTCGGATTGAACGGAACACAGCCCGGCAACAAAAAAAAGGTGTCAAATGAAATATTCAAATATATTTTAATATAATTCATGGCGGCGGGCGTTTCATTTCTCTCCCCCGTAATGGAATGCTAAATTTTCAGGCGAACAAAAAATATATATTAATGCGCGTACCTAATAGCTTATACAAACTCGTTTGTTGGGTATTGTTGTTCACAATGGATGCCATAACTCCGCGTCGCAACCACGGTCGGTGACGTCTTTGTTAGGCCCGGCTAGCTTTGTTCGACACCCGACTCCGTCTGCTGCCGTGATGTCACCCGAACCGAGCAGCACCCACACCCACACCCACACCCACACCCGTTATTAAATACGATCCCATACTCCGACGTGCAATATTCTAGTTCAATTAACTAAGTAAGAAACTAATAGCTTTTAAAAAATCGTAATCCATTACAGGAATTTTGTTTTCCGTGTAGTCTAATTACAGGCTGTTGGAACCATTACCGTAATTTGCTGGGAAGCAGGAATGAATATTTGAGAAGGCGATAGAATGTGAGTAATTGCTTTGGATCACGAAGCGAAAAGTTATGAAAGGTGTTAGCGAGGGTGATTTTTCAATGCCCGTCATGAAAACGAAAATCTTAATGAAAAAAGTATTAAATCACTGAAGCGGTTTTGTTTGATTGTGGTAGCGTTGTGCTTTCAAATTGGTAATGTGTACGGGCTACGGAGAGATTCATCAGGGTGAAACGGGGAGAACGCATTAGGGGCGTAAGACGGTTCACCACGGTAGGCCCCGGAGGCCCCAGGAGGCCTGAGAACGCTCCAGAGAATATTTGACACGGGTCTGGCAGATAGACAGGCCGGTCATGTGTGATCGGGGCAGGAAATAGGGACTTTTTTCCGCGCCTCCATATATATATGTACTTTATGATTTACGAGCCAGCGGTCCACATGTGTATATGATATTTTTAATCCACTAATGATAGCGGCTTTCGTATTAATGAGTTAATATTTTTCGTATATTAAGTCGCAGCAAGCCAATGTCTGATGTAATTATTTATTAATAATTAAATTGTAGTTTAACTAAACTATTTTAATTTTAAATTCTTCGGTTTTGATAATTGATTTTTATGCCTCATAATAACTAATGCTTCATCGTCTCAGCGGTCAAAGTTTGATTAGCGTAACCCGACATTTAATTAATGTAAGTTATCCGAAGTTCTTGGTCGGATACCTATCATGGCAGAGGGAGCCGATGTTGCGATGTTACCAGATAATAGAATAAAGTTTCCTTACAACTTGGCAGTTTAGTAAATTTCGGTTCAGAGTTATGACTGAATGTTCTAAGACGATACACAGAGTACTTCGGATTAGATGGAAAGCAAGAATATGTTCCGAAAGTGTTATCGATTATTGGATTAAAAATGTGCTATGTGAAAGATTTTGTATGTGTGTTTCAGCTTTGATTGTGTGTAAAAAAAAGCAATGTTTCGGTGTGCGCGTGTAATTATAATCTGTTCCGGTTCCTCAAATAACATATTGTTAGTGTCATTGTGTAATTATAATGTTATACCTAGCAGATGATTATTTTTAATTAGAGTCTAATTATTATTTTTTATTAAGTACTCATATGAAGACATGAATACTTTTATAAATGTAACGATATGTGTTTCTGAAATTATTCTTTAATATAGTAATAAGTTTTAAAGCAATTAATTTATTAAGTAAAATATTTCAAAAATGACTTTTCAAAACAACGCCACCTATCGATGGAAGGCCAAACTACGTATTCATGTAGTGCTTAATTGATTGCTGTTCGCAGCACATATTAATTCTTATAAGGATAAGATTTTGAAACAAATAAAATACTTTAAAATTTAATATCCATATCAAATTCAACAGATATTTTGAAAACTACTTGAAGTCTGCATTCTCTGAATAACTCACCACGTGTTAGCAAATACAATTAAGATGTTAGAAATCGGCCATTTAAAAAAAGGGACACTGAGATAATTTTTCTTTTAATGTCAGTTAGAATTCATTATATAATTATCAAATATATCCTGCACCGAACCTATCCTCCGCAGTGACTGCGATTCCAATCAGTTATATTTTAAAATATGTTTTACGTAAAACAATTCTTTATACACTCGAGTTCAAAGACGCCGAAACAAAAATAATATGAGAGCGAAAACCATCCTTCAACGTCGGTAGCACTACCGGCCCTCACCGGAAAGTTCGTGGCAAACGAAATTAGAAATGTATTTTTACAGTGCACCCTCTTAAAAAAAAATCTTATGCAAATAACAGCATATGTAAGGGGAGCGTTCAATATCGTGTTAAAATATTCAATAACAATAATATTTGTGTATTCGAACGCAATTTGGGGTGTGAGAACGTGGGGTATGTTTACGAGGGTAGGAATAGTCTAGCAAACGCAAACTAATACTAGGCAAGGATGTATTTAGCGATATCTGTTAACATCATTATACAGGAAATGAGTTTTTCAGGTCCATAGAAAAGGGGAAGCCCCTCGGCACCAAAGAATCGGAACCTCAATCTGAGAAGGCATTCACCACCATTGTTAAACCGACAATCGACAATCGATCAATGGTGAATGAAATCCACAATGGCTCTTATCAACCGTAAGTAGGTAATGCTTTAGAATGGGAGAAAATAATTCACATTTCTATTCCCTTCCATATTGATTCAGAATATATTTATTTCAGTTCGGATATGGTGAGGTGAGGATGACGCTATAACATTACTATATATAGTAAAACAGTAACAATGATTGAAACCATTAATTAATTAATGAAAATATTATTAACTAAATGTCGCAATAAAGTTTCATCATCAATTCTATTTAATACCAAACGACTAAGTCTTTCATTTTCAAACGTGGAAAATCAGAAGCAGGCGGCAAACAAATTCTTGTATTCAATCATCGTGGCTTCACAAAGGCCTTTGGGCTGATAACTGAACAATGAAATGTAACAAGTCGTTCATTCGGCATTGTGTGAGCTGGTCGGGGTCGAGGGGGGGTGGGGCGGGTGGTATTGGGGGTTGAGGGGGCTGCTACCATTATATTTCCATTTCCACGTCGATTTGCGCCGACTTATCGCTGGCTACCTTCACACAGACCTGGCAAGTCTATCTTTCTATGCCGTTAGTCAGTATAACAACATATCAACGAGATAAATCTATGAGAAAAAGGTACAATATATAGGTACCTACATTATACATGCGTACTTATAGTACTAATACTACAAGGAAATATGTATGGAATAGTTCTGTATAGAGTTAATTAGCTAGACGATACACAAGACGGGGAGTATATAATAACAGATGTATCATTACATATTAGTGGGTAGGTGTAAGATTGTGTTCCGAAATGATTAACGATGTGTCTGCTTCGAAGCGTTCTATTTTAAAACTCAAGATGCATTCCGATTGGTCCATTTTTTAGAATGGGAGCCGAATTCTGAAGATAATTAATGATTTTTCTGGAATACGTATCTGGAGTACTGTTTTAAGTATCGCTACTGTATTTTTCATTAAGTAACTAGACTGTCGTCTGATTCTTGAGATGTTTAAGTCCTCTTCGGGGTGGTCTTATCTGATAGTTCTTGATACTTAATATCTTGTTAGCATTATCTTTGTGGGTTCGAAACAGTTTTATGTTCCTTTTTATAATAGTTACCACTAAAATATAATTATTTTAAATTCACATATGTATGATTTATACGATATAAAATGTTTACAATGAATAAACATGTATTGTAGGAATGTGTGCTACAAATCTGATCATATCATTGATGTGGGTTTTAAGTGTTTATCAAAACAGCCAGATAAAATCAGTCTAGAAGTCGGTCTGAGACCTGGCCACAATGAACTGAATAGTTCCATTTAACCTACGCTCTATGAAGTGTAGAGATAGTTATCAACGGCTGAGGTCAGGTGATTTGTCAGGAATTAAATTAAAAACATTAAAAAAAATACTATAATAATCTGAATAATATACATTAATTGAAGAATATAGTAGACTTTGAGTTGTTACAACAACTATTGAAAAAATTCTCATATCACTTCCGCAGCATTTAGTTTTAAAAGCTATCGAGACTACAAAGACGTCAGGGGTGAAATTTAATACAACTCCTATATTTAAAACTCATACACCTAATACAATAAACCAAAGTATAACTCGTTTTTGTTCAATAAAGCAGACAGTCGTACCTTACGCGGAATTTTCTTTTCAGTCATCTGAAGAAACAAACTTTACAATAAAACTAACATAACAAAGTCAGCACTGCTTGATTTATTCATATCTATATTTATTATTGTAGATGTCTTCACTTAATATCACTCGCGGTTTTCAAGGATTGTTACACACATGCATTAGCATAAGTACGGCTCGGATGTGCGGATCTGACTAAAAGAGATCTGTATTGAAGTGAGACGTTCCGAACCATCACAATAGAAACATTGAATTAGCGACTGGGACATAAATTAAATTTTAGACAATCCAAAAACAGTAGGAGTCGGTAGCGCAACTTAAAACCGCTTTGTTCGTGATCGTCGTCAGCAAAACAGAAGGTGAACCTTTGTGTCGGGAGTTGTAAATTTTATGAAAAGTGAAATTCCTTTTGAATGCCTCTTCGGTCCATAAATTACTAGGGATTAGACGAAGCTATTGTTTTTGGCACTTTTGTTAGTCAATGCAAGCGGGTGGTGAACAAATTCGCAAAATACATTGCTACCTGTTTATGTTGTGCAAAATTAACTTTCAAACGTCTTTCATTTTCGTAAGGCTATATTAAAAAAATTTCATTGTAATCCTACTTTAAAGTAGTTTCACTTTTTAACTGCGTAACATGTACACGAAATAGTTTAGTTAAGAAAAATTTTGGAATATTTTATTTAACTCACCAAATTGACTTCTCATCCAAGGGTAGAGCGGACTTGGTAACGACGCATTGGTATTTGGCGGTGGTTGTTGAGGAGGTGCCTGCTGTGCGTGCATCGACTGCTGATGCATGGGAGGCATCTGCGTCTGGTGCTGCATGTCGTCCACGGGATACATGAGGTGCTGCTGATGCGGCGGCATCCCGTGCTGGGCCATGTGCTGCTGGGGATGCATGTGGTGAGGCATTTGCTGGGCCTGTTCCAGTGGAGGACTCCCAGGGACACCACCCGCCATCGCGGCTGCTGCTTGTACTTTGCACGACGAAGGGTAGACCGCTGGAGCCGGTGGTTGGTGACCATTAGGGCCATATCCATCCGATTTCGGACCCATATGACCCATCTGTGATGGACTATCGGGCCGATATCCATTCTGTTCCATTTGTTGATAGTAACCCAATCTGTCGTATGGTGGGAATCTTGGATAGGGCATCCCAGGCGCCGTCTGCGCCGAGTAGTGATGTTGTGCAGGCCTGAGCTGTTGATCACAACCGTCCATTTCGTGTCCCTGCTGCGGCACAGCACCGTAATGAGCGTGCGCCTGCTGGTGATCATGGCCCCCGTTCCTCATGTCTGGGACGTATGCGTTAGAGAAATATGTCATGCTATCGCAATTGTTGGCGCTCATCGCGGGCCCACAGCCCGCGTGGCTCGCGTCCGTATCTTCCGTTGCAGGTTTTCGGCCGAAGAGGCCGACACTGTCACTATATCCGTCCCTCACTACACAAACACTTCGGATTCCATTCACTGAACAGCAGCAGTAGATTCCACTTCCACTGTCGGTTCACGATCTGCTATCGGACGCTGTATCCTCATCAGAAACTCAGCTAATCTGAAAAAATACGAGAAAATATATTGAGCAAGTTAATCATTAAATTTGTTTGAAAAATTTGTTTAATTAAACTATGATCTGTACTAATTATATTGTCTACAGCTGAGAGGACGCCTTTCAAAAACATACCACCTCCGTAAACTTGACCGAATGCTGCAGCATGTTCAACAAAACTACGGAAGGAACAGACGTGATGTTTTAAAATCTAATTAGTTTCAGTTATCGTCCATTAACGACAACCTGTTCGCAATATGTGTACAGGGCGATATCATGAGTGCGTCTTTGTCATACTCATGATACTCATTCCTCAAAAATGAGACAGTAACACGATGTACCTAATGTCTCGCCGTGACATGACCCGGCGTCAAATCCACGACACTCATGATGGAGTATGAGTGACAGCGCACGACACGACGCCACGTTACATCGACGTTAATTTGTGGCGAGATACGAGCGACATTGTAACATCATACACCGGTTCTTAAGAAATTTACGAGCCACTTAAGTAAACGGCTACTAGAATTAAGTTAGTCCGAATAATAAAAATTCTATTCTCATGAAACATTATACGACTACTTTAGACAAGATCTCAGTGACGAGACGTGCTTTGAGATTATCTTGTTAACGAGCGGTGTACGTATCAGCTACTGAAAACATATTTGGCACATCGATACAAAGAAACGTCGTAGTTTTGATATGGTTTGTTAAACTTATGTACTAAGTAAAAAATATACACGCTTATATTAGTATCCGCCCCTAGCGAGCTTCTCCGTTATTTAAAACCGAAATGCTCAAGCATCATTAGCAACATTTAATGAAGGCGGCGTGTCACAAGACAATACGTCCCCTGCGAATGTTTAAATATGTATACTACAAATACAACTAAAGACAAATAATATCAACGAAAAATTGCAATAAAACTTTAATTATCGATGTTATAGAATGTGTGAAATAAAAATTTTGTGAATCACTATTTCAAAGCACAAAGACAATTGAAAGGTGGCTACTCGGAAAATTTACATGTTGAGGGATGGACAATTTAAATTTACGATTGAGCAGACCCCCCACGTAGAGCGACCCTCGCAATTTTTTTTTTTAATTTTCAATTTCCATTTACATTCCAGCAAGTAGGTCCAATCTACAGAGTTCTACGGGTTTTAAAAAATCTTGTCTCATTAAAAACTTCCGAATAAAGATTTATTGCGAGGGTGCGATGCATTTGAATTACAATCAATAAATAAAATACTCTTGACTTTATTTACATATCACTTGACGGATTAGAAAACTACAGCAAGAAGCGGACACCAATCGTCGGTCTCGTGACTAAGATACTTAATACATAAGTTGTCTTAAGCCAGTGAGTAAATTCCTTTCTAAATAGCTAGGTTTTATCTACTTTTTAATCAGCTGCGTATATGAGCTAATGTTTCTAGTCTACAATTACGAGTCTGATAAATATCTCAACTCATTTCAAGGAACATGTCTTTAAACTGACCGACGAGGAAATTAACAGTCTTACGTGCCTTTGATAATTTGATAACCGAATCGCGTTGATTTATTTCTTTTGTGAGTCAGTTCTGAGTTCCCATGCCCTATGCTTTACTGACCGAAACCTGTGCACGCTATTATCACCCTTGTTACTATAGCAACGTGTCTTATATATGAGTGTGATGATTTTTTATTTATTTCTTAATTAGGTTGCTACCTGGTAAATGGAAGTTCTCAAGATATATACGTCAAAGGTGAAGTTGAGATTAGTTTTAAGAAATACATACGTAGGTAAATAAAAAAACTGAATCTATATAAAATATATCCGTACACTTGTTACCTATGTTTATTCTTATGTTTGTTATATATAAACCGTGTCCAATATTTCGTGTATACTAATAATGTTATAAATTTTAAAAGTAGACGCCATACCATGATGTATGTGACAAGTCGTTTAATACTACAAGTGATGAATAACCAGAGTTTATTATTTTTAATGAGGTAAATCCATGAAGTGATAACATGTAGAATATATGTCACGTCGAGAATATTACTAGTGAAAATACCTACAGAAAAATATATATTGGAGAAATAAAAAAAAAATTGCCTATTATATGTGTTTTTTTGAAAAATTGTTTGTCACGCCGACGCATGATAGAGTTGAGAATTAACCGAATTTATTGATAATAATAATAATAATAACATAATTTTCAATACGTCAATAGGAGTATTGTTTTTTTCCCTTTTTTTATCGAGCAAATTAAAAAAAAACTAATTTAATAAAGTATAGTTAATCACGTGTTGTATAAATCATAAAGAAATTTAACGTAGGAGAGATTTAAGATTGACTTAAAAATAACATTAATACAAGTCGAGCCGGACGGTCGGGTTGTTCGTCAAGGCGAGATCAAAGGATACGAGTGTATTTAAGTCGCACGTATTCATCATATCCACTATTTGTCAATTAGTGTTCTATTGTGGGCGCGTTAAGTGTTTTTTGATTTATTTGCACGCTATCAATGTTTGGTACATACATATAGTTGCTACGTCGTAATCATGACCCACTGCGATGGTTTTATAATGAGACAGAAGACAGAAATTTTAATTTCATTATGATTTATAACAATTCTATATTAATTTTATGTTATAATTTAGTTATTGACTTATGAGTACGGCGAGAATTTGTGTATGTTTGTTAAAAGTCGATAGCGTTTAACACGGGAACACATTCCTATTAATATTAGTAATTAGATATATAATTTTGCCATATGAGTTTCTTTAAAAACATATCTACTGATATTCTCTTTTAAGTTATTTCACGATAAGATAATTCCTACTAGACGGTCGATATCTTGAGACGTATCTCAGGTCTATATAGGCGTATCTCGAGACGCGTATTAATTAGTTAGCTGGTTTATATTAATCTCAATGCTGTTTCTTTAGATCCCTTACTAATTACGCTACTTATTTAAAGACATCGATATTAATGTGAAAAGTCGTCTGTTTGTGAGATCACAGGCGCTGAATATTATTTGGATTTTATATTTAACGGAAGTATAACGATTCGTTTAAGCTCGTCACTAGTACACATGTACCTATATAGTACTTTATTATGAAAAATTACTTCATTCAAATATTAATAACTTGTACTGCACATATGATTACAATAGATTTTTTTTAATCTATCCGTTTCGACTAAAATAATCAAAAAACTTCCTTTAATTGAATCACACCGAACTCCGACTTAGTCAGAGGTCAACGAGTTTAAAACGTGTTATAAAACACAGAAGGGTCTTTTACTTCTGGCTGTAATTTTTTCCCTGTCATTAAAACTGGAAAACAAACTGCCCTCTAGAGTGAATCAGGCGCCTCTGAGTGAAATGCGATGTACCCGCTAATTACCAACTTCCAAATTTAATATACAACTTGCGTAATGTCAAAGGATTCATAATTTTTCACCTAATTATAAAAGACCCGTGACAATACACTGAGTGGAAATGTATGTTTTAATTACTGTATTTGTATATGTATTTGTGTTAGATCTATCGATAGGTAAAAGTAATAGATATGTATGGAAAAAATTTTAGACATATAACCTTCTGCTATTATAGACGGAGTAGATTAAATTTAAATTGAAATAAATTTGTTTCGTTAAACCTTACTTAATATTAAAATTATATTAAATAATAATCTGTTGCCGTATCGAGGGTCGCAGGTAGAGGAATCTGTTAATCAAAGCGAACGCTATCAATTACGGCCGTGCAATCAAAATGTCTGACATTCCCGGCTGGCTGTGAGGCTTGTCTTCAAAGGATTATAGAGATGGATTGGTGTTATGTATTGTAATTGAATTACAATTTAATATTATTTTTATACATATCAAATATATCGTAGTTAAACTATTGTAAATTACGCTTAAGTTCATAAGTATTGTTGTTTTTAATGTTTCATGTAATGTTGTGAAACTAGTTATACTTAGGTAAATTTTTGCATTTATCTATGACGTATTCAGGTGTATCTCTTGATCTTATAATTGATTGAGATTATTATGTAACTGAAATTAATTGTATATTTTTTGTTGTTATCACGCTCATGGTTGTATATAATATTAATAGGCTATTGTGAATTATTTTTAATTTGTCATCGTATCTCTAGTCTCTTAGTCTACAAGATGGCCACGGCGCTAGCGTCGCATTATCTGTATTTAATTAACATTGCGAACATACCGACTAATATTGGCCTTAGTGATTTATTGCACGACACCTTGTAATTGCATGTTTTGCAACTTTGTATGTGTAAAATATATGGTAGGTACTTAAAATAATGGTGACATAATCTGATCAACATTATTAACTATTTTTAAAAAGATATCGACCAAAGATGTTTCAATATAAGATATTTCTGTAGTATGAATATTTTATTCTATAGGAATTATATTAAGAATATGTTATCAAAATTATTGATGTGGATTTAATTTAATAAATAAAATTTTAAATTACCTTTATTTATTTTTATTTATACGCCATCTAGTGGTAATAGTTGGCAACTTGTAACAAAAAGCGACATCTATCAGTTTCTATACGCACTATAAAGAAAAGATATACAAGGACAAGACAAAATAGTTCTTAATTTTTCTGTCTTAAGTTTTTGTTTCTTCCCAATTTTTTAATACCTTTTGAAGGAAGGGTGGTTTTCAATAAAATATTGGTCCAAAAGTCAAAACTTATAAATTATGTGTATTCTAACGTTAATACCTCGTGTTAACTTTTTATCGAACAATCAGTTTATTACTTAGTTATTATTTCTAATACTTGATTTATAAATTTATTTATTTTTATTTTGTAAATTAGTATTTATATTTTATGTTAATAACGACAGTATTCGAAAGCTCCATCTATACTTTTTAAAATAAACGACTGACATCCGCGACTCACTACTTTTGAAAGTAAATTTTACTACTAGCCTCTCTTGTCAAGAAGATTAAACTTATTTTGAACTTTGTAAGCTTTTAAACAACAGATGGCAGTGTAAGTTTATGTTTTTAAAATTGAAATGATTTTAAATCTAAATAATTTGTAATAAAAAAAAAAATTAATTAAAAATTTTATATAATGGTTTAAAAACTTCAAAAAATATAATATTTTGATAATGAGATTGCCTTCCAATAAGAACGATGTGACCAATTGAACAAATATGCGCCGGTCCACACAGAGAAAACCAATAAGATTATTGTTTTTTAATTTTTATATGAACACTTGTGTTAATACAATTTCCTAATTGCTTTATCCAAATAATTTAAGTTAAACGTAATTAATTATAAATATGGATAATTTAATTAACTTCTACAATAGAAATCCATTAAAAGAGACTTGATTAATACAGTAATAGGGACTATTATGTATAATATGTGTTATATAATAATACGTAGTTGCTTCTTTAATTAGATATGTATTAAAAAAAACTTAAAAGCATTATCATATTTTTTTTAAAGATTTATATTATTTTTCAAAAACTTTTCCTTTAAATTTTGAATTAGTTTCAATGTGTAGGTTTTAAAAATTTGTCAGCCATTATTATTCCGAACATCCGTATAAAGGTATTTGTGAATTAAATTCAATTTTGGTAAGGCAGACAAAAAGGATAGCGGTAGGGATGGGACGGAATGAGAATCGCGTCTGTCGAGATTTTTTGTGCGATTTTTTCGACGTTATTATTATGAGAAAAAATGCGGAGTCAGTAAAGCGGAACGTGGGGTGGGGAATGACGAGGGTTCCCGGTTTGATTGAACGAGCCAGTGGGGTCGGGGGGTCGAGGGGGGAAGAGTGCGGGGCCGGGGAGCCGGGGCGGTGACGTCACACTCTCATAATAGGCCCCGATCAGTGATGGCCGCCGTTTATTAACGACTGTTAGACGCTCGGATTTTTGTTAGATGAGCTGATGGGTACTGACGAGTCGAAAGGTTTGGGTTGTGAGATTTATATTTCTTCTCCGGTGCTGTCACTTCGCAATGTGAAACTGATAATGACACTACCATGAATACCTGTTTGTAAGAGCGGAGGAACTATCATAGAAATATATTGCACATCTGTTGTAGCTCCAACACAGAGTTTAGTTGGATTACTCAGTAATTAAGTTAATAGTTTTATTACCTTGAGCCAGTAAAAGGGGTCATAAGAAATCTGAATGTTCAGATATTATTCATAAAATGAAAACGTGGCTGAGTTGCGTGTGTAAGGGCGGGGCGAGTCGCGTGACAGAGTGCAGTTATCGAGGGAACACCTCGAACAGCACATCACTACGCCTATTGCCAGTTATTACATCGTGGTTGGCGGAGTTTTTACATTTCTATTGTTTATACAATTTTGCGTCGTTCGTGTTCCTCATTATAGATTATTTGTTATAGATATCGACCTTTGAATATCTAAGAAGAAAATCTATTAAAACACAT
Source organism: Danaus plexippus (assembly GCF_018135715.1). NCBI lineage: Eukaryota > Metazoa > Arthropoda > Insecta > Lepidoptera > Nymphalidae > Danaus > Danaus plexippus. Next base: position 6,236,979 of record NC_083539.1, on the reverse strand, counting down.
AATTTATAATTTAAAAAAATATATGAAGCTGGAGATTTAAATTATATAACTTATAACAGATTAAAATAAAAGACGGTGTAAAAAAAAATTACACTTTTTTTTTATATGACAACACAAAAATTATTAGAACATGGTAACTTTACGTGATTATTAATTACGCTTATGGTTGATTGACAACCGAACCTTAAGTCCGTATATGATAATATGCAAGCTATGAACATATATCTACCTACATATGTTAAAGTATTCAAACCAAACAAAATAATGTTACCTGCTATAAATAATTTAAAAGTAGTGATCCACTTTATTAATTAATAAATTCCTATCATGCGTTTTTTTTATTTTTATCATAGAATACATTTAATTATGTTAAACTAAACATTTTATTCGATATAAGTTTACATTTTTTTTAAATATAAAACAACGCCCACTGCGTAATAAAATATATGGAATATATAAAATTTTGCCTGTCAATAAAGAAACAAAGTAAATTATAATGAAATATTATATTAAGATTATTATGAATATTCAATTCTGTGTAAACTATAAATATATTTAGAGAATCAAGTTTTTAGCGCTTCTTGTATAATAATTGATGTAAAATATTCTATTAATTTAAATACTTTTATTAATTAACAATATATATATATATATAAATAGTTCGTTTGTTCAGATGTCTGTCTGTTATAACACAAGCTATTGTTACAAGGTTAATTATAACCACTATTATACAATACATTAATAAAACTCTATATTAAACTATTTGTTTTAATACAGAGTTAAGTTTTAAAAGTTAATAATAAAAATCATTTTTTTTTCTGTTATTACAATGTCATATAGATCTACTATTTTAATTGATCATAACTAAATTTGAACAACTAGTAAAAAGCAATGATGATAGTTATTAGTATAGAGAAATGAATGTAAATTTATAATTTAAATATTTCTATAGCATTTGAAATTAAGATTAACCTACGATGTTTTCATTTATATATATTTTTGTATATTTCCAAATTAAACTTAGTTTTTTAGCGAGCAAATAATTCCTATGTATATTATGTAAAAGTTCGCGACTAGTTAAAACGTTCTAAGTCGAAAACTATTTTCATACATCTCATTTTAGCTCAAACGTATCTCTTGCACCGGATTTCGGTTCCATGTTCCTCAGTACATTTTGGCATCAAACACATTCATAGTTCCTACCATCAAATCAGAAAGCTTACATAAACCATACGCTTGTTCTCAATTTCCACTTACACACAACAGTTGCTACAACACACTGAAAATTAACACAATAATTTTGTTCTTATGATCAGGTGTATGAAAAAAAAAATGGACATTTGAATTTGGAATTAATAATTAATGACTATAATTTTTTTTTTATTAACATTTGAATCTAAAGTCTTTAATTGAAATCACATTACTTATGCCGTTGGCTGTAGGTACATGTGTTTATTGCGTTGAAGACTTACCGTTAAAATTAATACCTTAATATGAGAAGTATTTAATAGAGTTGAAACTTTTTTGAGATAATGCGAGTCTAAAAATTCATGAACGTTAATTAGAATGTACCTAAGCAACTTAATTCACGTTCGCTCATTTGAAGAATTTTGCTTCCTAATTAACTTTTTTAACATTTGAATATAAAGCGGACATAAAATCTATTTTATTTTATTTCACATGAAAATTAAAAATCAGAATCAAAACATCTATGTATCTGACCCTGTGTCTCTACCTCTAGGGGTTATTTTCCGTCCAAGTAAAAATTTTGCTTCTTAATTCTTCTTACTTAACTCAAATACTCACATCAAAGAGTTTAATTATTGACTTCAGTTTTAAACAGTTAATCAAATTTAAACCGTAAAGAAATCATCCTTAAAAAAATTAACAAATTTATTTCACTACGCACTCACGACAGTAACAAATTGTATGCTATTTATTAAACATGATAATTGCAATTTTTAATGTTATACATAAAATATTTTGTTACGTATTGTTAATTTTAACTTAACATTGTTAACGCTTAGCCGTTTTGTTAACTTATTCGACGCGAGTTATTTTGAAATGAACTAATTGCGAACATCACTTTTATGTTCTTGCGAAAATTGCGATGTGATTTTTTAATTGCAAAAATAATTATACAGAGCTATGATATTTTAATTGCGAAAAAATATTATAACAGACGTGTTATTACATGTTAATTTTATATATCAAGTGTATCACGATGCCCTGTTAATTAAGAAACAATCTCCAGCGCTTCTAGAAGACTCCACGCTCATTGATGGTGTAAATTAATGATAATATTTGTACTTTAAAATATGTTTTACCAAATGTCACTTTGATAATCTATATAACACAAAAGTTATATTAGAATATTCGGCATGTTTTTTGTATTATTACGGAACAAGTAACCGTACATATCAACTATTGTTATTCTACGATGTGACTTTTTATCCGCTGTATCCAACAACATTTAACATAAACATTTACAAAAAGGCTAAGATTCTTTCAATTTGACAGACGTTACCATATTAATGTAAAAATAAAACTATACAAACTCTATCTTCAATGTATGCTATAACTCTAAATGTATTCATAATATCAAAAAAAGAAAACAAAAAAACCATCGTATCCAGGACCCGATAATTTTACAAACGAGTTCAACCTATAATACTCATAAATTTCGCCGACTTCACGCGCCAAAGATGGAAATCAACTTTTTTATCTTTATTTATCAATTTATCAAAAGATTAGCGTTTTATTCCGAAATAAAATTCGCACCGTTCATTTTTTATATATTTTGTTTTTTTTTTAATATCTTTACACGTATAGTGAGGTTTCTTAAACGTAAAATATAGTAGGTACTTGAAGTATGTATATTATTTTTCATTTGAAAAATATCATTTTTAAACGAAAATATTATTTTATTTTAAAATCGTTTAGTTGAAATCTTTAATGTAACCAAAAAGAAAAGTGTAACGGGTTAAAGAAAAGGATTTTTAATTTCTTAAATAGCTAACAGATCGTAAGTTATATTCTATATATATATATATATATATAATTCAAAATAAAATATAACATGTAAATGCTTTAATAACAGACACAGACAAATGATGTTGAGTTAGCGTCTATCGAGGTGGGCGGGCGTTTTGTGCCCGGCGAATTATGCCGTGTTATTAAATACATACATTGATAGCGAACTTGAGGTCCGTGAGGACTTGTGGCGATTGTTTGAAAGAATGTTATTATGAAACGAAAGATTTCATTACACGACCCGATGTTGTACGTAATTTATTATTTACACGTAATTCAAAACACTGTTGTATTATGTGAATATTAGCTAATAAAACTTAGCTTAATATTCAATCAGATTTAAAAATTAGGTTAGGATTTAATCAAGGATTCAATAGTTAGTTTAAATATGAGTCTGAATTAAACCTTGTTTATTAACTTGTAAGAACACTACAGATTGGTTTCTTAACAGCGATTTGAATACAATGCTAAATGGTATTCGATGTCAACAATAAACCACGTAAAACCACGGTCATCAACTAGTTTAGACTACAATTACCCTATTTAAATAAGTATCATTAGTGTTCCTTGACAAAATATATTGTAGCTATGTTAAATATATTTGAAGTTTAGTCTATATTATTAATATTGTGAAATGTTGTATTGACAACTTTGATTACATAATTGTTAGTACCTAATTAAAATAACTAATAAAGTGTTCTTTAAGTTTAAATTTCTATAAATTTATGAACAGCCTGTATATAATGGAACATGACCCACTACTATGTAAAGGGCATAATGAAGTGAGTTTTCTAGTTCCATAGAAAGTCGACGGTCACGCCGGATAATCGCACCAACGAAATCATTTCAACATGAAATTGTTACACGCTGTATACTTTATTAAGCCAGATTTTGGTACACGTTTAGAATCAGATAGCGGTGAAAGGTACCGTTAGAATAATAGCATGAAGTCCGGCTTAAACTACGCACTGTATTTGGTGCATCCCTATAATATGTGATAAGGAATCTTTTAAAGGCTTATTCTTTCAATACCATCCAATTAGACAGTCAATTCAATTAAGCGATTTTTTTGTTTTAGTTGTAATTAAATTAAGATTTCTTGACGATTTTTTATACTTGTAGAATTAATTCAGAGTAATAACTTTTTGTTTAATATTATTCAGTGTTTATACCAGATATTAAACTTGTCGATTACTTATCAACATATAATAAATGATCGTAATTTTAAATTATATTTGAATAGATTAAATTAAATGAAACGACATTTTATTATTTTATTAACCTTATAAATTTGTTTATAAGTTTAAATTATTTGTTTTAAGGCGTGACATTAGTGATGGAACAAAGCATATTATGAAAACACTCGTGACAGCATCACGTTTAATTTAATGATTTTCATTGTCACGCTCGTTCATTAAATCTTTCATAAGTTTCATAGTGTTGTTAAAAAGATATTTAAATTACCTTAAAATGAATTCTATCCGTCGAATGTGAGTTTGTTTATGTATATGTTAATTAAATCATGAATTTTCTATATGTACTTAATATATACAATCTTTTTTTTATGTATTAAAAGTTTACCGTCGCTCGATCAGTAGAATGCTTATGGTAATTTTATTATATTTAATGGTCGTGGTTATATCTTTGCCATTACCATGGTAACAGGAAAGGTATTTTAGAATTATGTTTATTAGGTAATAATCATAGTTTATTATGTAATTATATAAATATGCGTATCTATGTATTATCTATGAGAAAAAGTTTCGTAACCGGTTTTAAATGTTGAATTGAGAGTATATAGGTATATTTGTTGGATTTAATTAAAATTTTATAAACATATTATGATTTTATATGATTTTGATCTCATATACATTTATTCAAATTAATATATCTTAGAATATATAAAATTTATTCGTTCCAAAATTATTGCAATATTTAATACAAACAAAATAAATAGGCCATTAATAAGAAATAACATTTTTTTAAACTGCCTGTCTTTTGGTACGTCATTATTAAAGACATTAATCATAGAGTTAAGACTAAATAATAAAAAAAACAAATGATATAGGGCGGTGCCAAAATTTAAGGATAGAGCAAGGAACGACTCTATTTAGTTTTTTTTTGTATAGTAGAGCGACCTTGCGCCCTTGTACCTGCTACAAAAAGGTTAACTTGTGAAAAACAATAAATTTACTGTTTTGTATAAATGTCTCTGTTGATGTATAACTTAAATTAGTGTCCGACACCAAAACTGCTTGGAGTTTTTAAATTGAAACATCCATCTCTATATATTCTTCTTTTCCATATGTATTTATTTTTTTAATATTTAAAAATTATATAATCTCTTATATTCATTTAAAAACAATATGAAAAACTCACCGAGCACTTGTTCCACCTAATCCAAATCGGAATGTGTCCAAATAATAACAAAAGAATATAAAACACTTTAGAAATAACCACAACTAAGTTATAATGTTAATGTACGTCACATGTGTTCACGTTTAACATCACCTATTTCTTGTCATAACTGATGTTTTCCACTGCGGTCCATTAGAGCACGATTTATTATATCCAATCATCAGATAGAACTCCTTGTGATCGGGACCACCAAACCGCGAGCGATATTTTATTCATACCGTTGCCCCTTACAATGATTTTCAACGGAGCGCATCTAATTGCGAACATGATAAATAAACACACGTAACGATCATATCACAAATCAATAGTACACACAATATATATCTGTATAATATATTTTATAAAAATAACGTTTTAAATTCCAACTGAACGCCAATGTACGTAAATAAACTGTCAACTATTTTACTATATTAACATCGGTGTAATGTACGTCTGAACCCGCATTGAGCTAGCTGTCAAATCTACGAGCCGTCATAGTCGGCTGGTATGAGTGGGCACGCACACATACGAGCGCGTGCAACGATGTACACACACACACTGACGGACACCAGCCGAGCGCGAATAAAGGCGCCCTCACACGTTCGTGTGCGAGTGGGAGTGCGAACATGCATCTAACACGGCCGAATAGAATGACAGCCGACAGAGACCGGAATCGTGAACTATATCGGTTCCGTAAAATGGCCGGTTGTTCTATACACGCGGCTATGTGCCCGATCATATGAAAGATTATCCGAATGCGTGTGAATGCACGCAGCGTTGCGCTACGGATGGGCGGGAAACATTTTAAACAGATATGTTTTTGCTTATAAGATTGCGATCGCAAGAATAATTTCTTATTTAATATTCAACATTACTCTGTGGAGTTACAACGCTTTAAATGAATTATTATATCTATACGTATATTGTTATTAAATTTAATCACTGACGCCGACGATATAGCACAATAATGAAAACCCAGTTGTGATACGCAGAGCAAAAACCGTTTTCGTTAAAAAGATTAAAGTCGATACTTAAGATAACAGCCAATCACGAGTCACTATAACTACGATATTTTTAGTTCGTCCACTTATAGGACTTTCCTTTGATTTCAGCTGTCGCTAACACACGTGCATTTTGGAAGCTCGGTACAGCGGCCGTGCGAAATTGAATTACGACTTTATGTAAATCATGATTGAACTGTTTATCGCGTGGCTGGCACGTGACAAAACAAACGATCGCTAAGGTAAATGGTAATTTAAATTTCGAATACGTTCCCGTCAGCCAACCGTTAATTTCGTTAAATGCAATTCCGGAGCCTCACTTACCTGAAACAATAGGAAATACATTTGAAATAAATTTTTTAATTCTTATTTGTCTATGAAGAAATACAATTAAAAAGATTTATATATTAATTATTGAGAGAACTTGTTAATTAAATAGGAAAAAACTGACGGTAGAAAGTCGTTGTCATCATTTATCGTTTGACCCTCCAGCTAGGTTCATTAGCTCTGATATGAAGACACGGTTAAGAGTGATCTTAGCTGATAAGTAGGTCAGCTTAGTACCATACGTACCTATTTTTAATGTCAAGTTCATTTGAGACAAGTGTGACGCACGAGTTATCACTGTGTAAATACAGAATATGGCAAGGGAAGTTGTTTTAAAATTAAAGTTTATATAAAAAATATATATTTTATTTTATTAAGTTTGATAAATGAGTTAAAAGTAGGGCTTGAGGAATAATTTTACTATAGTAACTTTTATTGAGTCAAAACAAAGATCGAGACTTCTTAATTGTGTTGCAAATAATATTATAAATGTTATTACAAATATGATAAATTAATAAATCCATGATCGATGATAACTAATCATACGGCGAGGTTAAAAATATGAAATAATTCTCAGCTACAAAGTATACGCAATCAAAATATACATCAAACTGACATCTTGTATGAAGGTAATAACAATAAATCGCAAGGAGATAATCCGCGAGTAATAGATAAACAATAATTATAAAGGTCAATGAACGAGATGAGAATAATATTTATGAAATTTAATTAATTCAGTCATATCAATGTTTTAATTATAAATATAAACGAGGGCACACATGCATTCGGATAAATAATATTTTTTTTTTTATCTTTTAATGCTATAAAATTATATACCGTGTAATTCATGAATGAAACTATTATGGTTAGGTCAGATCACGTTTAATTTTAACTATTGTAACTTAATATTAAAGATAACAAATTAATATGACAGTCGTAATGAAGACGTTCAGTTTTCAATCGTTTTGATGTATGTACCGTGAAATTTCAGAACCCCATACTTCGGTATACCCTGAGAGAGTTATTACATTAATATATTTACAAACACGCTTCTATTATTACGTTTTCATGTACTCGCTTACGAATAAATTAAAAGCATGCCAGTAATTCTTTTGTCCCTTCCCTTATTTCGTATTCATATTTTGATATTTTGATTACACAATAGGACATTCTGTAATAAAAACACAAAAAAAAAACTTCTCGTAACTTATATGAAAAACCTGTTTTGAAGCATGTATGCTAAATATACAAATTGTGAAAGAGGCTATCGTTCAATACGTTCTTATCAAAACGAACGGCAGTCTAATGTGAACTCTGTTGACAGCGCTGTAAGCGCTTCATTGATATAAAGACTAATACGTCACTTTAATTATGGTTACATAGAATGAAATATGAGTTAGGTGAGGGATAATAAAGGGCAAGGGGCTTAAAATGTGAACTTTGTAATGCGTACGTACAGAAGAGCACCCTTTTTAATTTGTACCGAAACTATGAACCATGCCAAAATGGAGACTAAAAAACGTACCCCAGTTTTTTTATCAAATCGATCCAAAATTTCACTTTGGATGTATACGATTGTACAATTTGTTAGGAATTCTCATGTTTCTTATTGCTTCCGCAACGAATTTCGTGCGACCCACTAGTAAAAATGATTGAACCTATCGGCCATTCGCCGGCAGCGACTGGCTCCAATTTAGTTTTTCGGATTAGATACGGCAAACATAATAACATAATTGGTCTAATAACAGGCTAGCCTCGCCGTGCCTTACAATTCACTTTCCAATTTGGTTCATTTTTTACCCCAACTCTGTCTGAAACTATTATGATTTATTATAGAATTTTCGTGCAGGCAAATTATGGGTGGATACGACGCTTTCTCTTTCTTTCGCATACAATAACCGTCATCAGATAAGGACGCAAATATTTCTATTGTTGCCTCGAAAGCCTTACGCCGTTACATGCCTTAGACTTGTGGATAAAATGATTTACGAGCCTATTTCTAATTAACTCGTCGAAACAATAATTAGTTGGATTAATATGTAACGTTCGTATTTTTAAACAACGTTGAAGATTTTTTTAACAGAGCCATCTGCATTACGTTCTGTTTTAGCTTAATATTTTATAGATATAACTATAAATATATATATTTTTTTATATACACATGTTTGCTTATTGAATTTCTGATTCTGAAAGCTGTAACCGACAAACGTTAATGTGTACTTACGTATAAACATTGCTTAATGACATATATAATTTTAAGATGCAACTTTACAATTTTTAAAGAATTTATTTCTGAATATACGGTGTTACTCTAAATTTATTTAAGATTCATTTATAAACAACTCTAAAATAATAGTTCATAGTTCTTAAATACGTTTACACAGTGATGGTAAAAATTGTCTTAAGCTATGTGTAATTACATATATCAATCAATAAAATAAAGGCTTGAAGCCTGCTTGATTGCTATATAATGATATTACGCCTACTTTATACAAAAATAAAGTAAATATGTTTTATAAATTAAAATATTTATATATTCTTGATATCAATAATACTAAGAATTAACTAAATATAGTGTTCGTTCATGCATATTCTAGTTTCAGAGATACCGCGTGTGGTGAAGCGGAAAGACCGACAAAGGACTGCGACAAGCTAGGGTTGATACTTGATCAAGCAAATATTTACATAATTTTGATATATAACCCTGAATAATAAGGGTTTCTCTAATAGCGAAAACTTGACGTGCCTGGATTAAAAGCTATTGTTGTCGGATAACTGAATTTATTATTGTGTTCTGCTTTGCACCACGTAGCTTCGAACTTACTTATTTTAACATATAAATAAAATAATTTTGTATATTATATTAAAAATTCATGTGGGTTTTTATAACATACGATTGAGATGTTAACGGATATAGTGGAAAACATAAAAAAAAATCTCTACTGAAAAATTACGATGCATTATAGCATTATAAAAATGATATGTGTTTGTTATGACTTATAAATATAATATGTATATTAGTAATGTAAAAGTAATGTTTAAGCTTCGTAAAAGTTTTACGAAAAGGAAAGCTTTCGTCAGCCCTAGAGGTCCAACACAGGCGTCCGGACACGTTTCAGTATCATGAATTATGGCGCGAACCGATGTGACTTTTCAATTTGAAATCATCAACCTGGAATTAATTTCATTTTTGAACCCCATTATTTCTGTTATCTACAGCGAATCGAGCAATATGCGAGTTTCATATTATTGCCGCTTCAACAAAAATAAATTTACGTTGCTGTAACGCTGAAAAGCGGTAATTGATTCCTTTATCATAATATTTTGACCAATTAAATCATAATAGTCTGGGATAAATATTATTTGTTAACGATAAAGACTATTAAAAACAACGATAGCAACGAACTTAAATTGTTATTATGGGAAAATAAATTTAACTATGATAATGAGGTTAAAATACAACTATAAAATACAATAAAATCCAATTACTCACATTCGTGTCATATATGAGGTGATAATAAAAATAATGTGTAATTTTCTTGTGTTTATTCTTGATAATGTGAGTCTGTTAAACAAATCTGTCATCTGTATGTCCACGGCGGTCCGCTCTATTCATAGCTATCGTCCACTTCGTTATAGTTACCGGTGTTGACGAAACCAGCCGAAATAGATGTAGGAACGATAAATTTTATTCAAAATAAAACTCTACGGTTCGTTTCGAAGAAAACAAGCGGCATTTTTTTGTGGATATAGTTGGGGGGTGTAGAAAAAATATTCGAAGCGGCCGTTGACCCGTTCTTATAATATTTACGATCCACTCTTCGTGTTATTACGTTAAAATATTTGTCTGTGTTTATTTAATTTATAGAAAAGATTTCAGTAAATCGTGAATTCAAAACTGAAAAGCATGTAATGTTTTCAGAAGGTACACTGAAATCCCCAAAGAGGGACCTTATAACAACGCTAATATTAGACAATCATTTCGTATCAAAAGGGGAGGATACAGCCACCCTCTGGGGTGTAGCTGGGAAGGGGGAATGGAAATACCTCTTCGTCTCCAGATTTTGCAGTTGCGGTGTTCGAGTGTGATTCTGAATTCTTATTTTTTGCTGTTACCGTGATGAATGGTTTTTTAATATCCTCGAGCATCTGTATACGTAAGTAGTTTGATGAAAAATGATCTTAAAGTGGCGCAATATTTAATTCATATTATACCTCGATACCGATTTCAAACTCAACAATATTTATGAACTCTTAAAAGCCTGTTGTTGTTATATATTAAAGGGATCTAATTTTCAATGCTTTTTATAAAAAAAAGTTAATAAATAAGTGTCTCTGCCATGTCGGATGTTGTACGGACAGACAACAAGACATCAGCATCCAAAGACGTCTCAATACGGAGGCCTAAGGCCGGCAAAAAACGTGCAAGCCGCTCTCACGGCACGACTCTATTACAACTCCGACGCGAATAAATAAAACATGACGGGCCCTTCCACGTACATAACATGTACACGCAACCCTTTAATCCCGAGCCTTTATTTCAATATATTTAAAGGGTAAAATTCGCTATTGTTCCAGCGCTATGTTGCACACCGTACATCCTGTTATATATGAGGTTGTTACTCAAACTTGATTCCGATCCTGATTTGATCCGGTATCCTTTCTCAAGTTGTAACAATAATCATTACCTGATTTGAAATATTTATAATCTACTGGTATGGTATGATGTATTATATTCAGTTTACATTTTGATACATAACGATTGACGCGTGAGATGTTGAAGAGATCGAAGAGTGGAGAAAAAATTCATCACGAGTTAACTTTTTGTTGTGAATGTCGTAACGGCGGTAACATATCGTATATGGTACATGACTTGTTATGTAATCGGTTCGCAAATTTCAAGTCACTGCGAAACGAAAACATCGTGGGTGTCCGTTAAAGAAAATTCAAATTCTATACACGTATATAGGTACAATAAAATTAGAAAGGCTGGACTACAGTTAAATGAATCTGGCAGGTGTGTGTTTGCATGTAACATTTAACTGTCTGCTAGATCGCAGACGCTATGATTGAAGGCTGATGTCTGCGTGATATTTGCGACTTTTTAATCAATCTTAATTAAAGGGAGTATGTGACAAGCAGCTATATATCATTTAGTGTAACTAATCGTATCATAAATCAGAGCCGAACATACCTATTATTTTTTGAGATGAGATGCAATGTAACTATATGTTTGCAACGCGTCATATAACACCGCTAGACATTTTGTGGTCCAAATTTAACATGTAAAATAGAATGCCCAGTGACATTTCGCACTGTGTGTGGCGTCCATGCATAGATTGCCTAATAGCGTCTGTACAATAAGAGAATGTGCCGAAGCGGTACATTAACGAGCCCGCAATACTTGGCATCTAACTAACCCCGCCCGCTGGCTGGCAGCCGGCGAAAGATATCAGTACAGACAAACGTCATATCTATATGAAATTCACGTTATGAAACTACTTCCACCTTCATTAAATGTTACGAATATTTAATCGTAATCAAAGAACTCAAGGCAGATGGATTGATTGTTTTGTAAACATCGAATATAAAAGATCCACTACGAATTATAAATAAAAATTTTGCACATATATTATTAATTCAGAGGCATCATTAGTCGTAAATAATATTACGAATATTTCGCATTAATATTGTAACATTAAATAAAAACAGTAGCAGCTGTCGTTTCTTCTTGTACAAAACATAAATGAATACAATATTTAAACTTGTTAAAGTTGCATAAGTGATAAATTTGTACAGACGCATTAAACATTAAAAAATACAAGCTAATATGTAAGTAATACAGTAATTTGTCACTTTCGCATCTGTTTTATAATTTATATGTTAGCATATATTTCTAAAATATATCAGTATATATCAGCTTACATTTAAGACGTAAATAAACACATCAGAAATGAAGCGCTGTTTGTTAGAACAAATTGGATATTAAATGATATGATCATATTGTCACTCCTAGTGTAGTTTCTCGTTTTTCACAAGATATATAGTAACAACGGCGGAGAATGTATCTTACAATGACCACTATACCTATCTGGCACGATCACACACCGGCTGCTATCTTACTTCAATCCATTTGGCACCCAATAACCGTTCAGACATCGAAAATGGCGGAATAATTTGTAGCGCTAACAAAATTAATTTAACAAAACTAAAGGGAATCAAAAAATTAAAAGCAATTTTAATTTAAAACATCAGTTTGACACATCATTGTGATACTCGTCACAACGGCTTTGTCGCCGTTGTTCACAATTACAAATAACATTTTATTTCCTGTTGCCCGCATTGTTTTACGTTTTTGGACGTCTCCAACGATGAATAAGATATTTCGATAAGAGTCAAACGATAAAAGGGATGACGTAATAAAGAAAACGTACCGTCCGATCTCTGTAATTATAACATCACTGAAAGGATAAACAAGTTTTGACGATTCAGAACAATTGTCGGGCAGATAAGTGATGAATTCAGCAAACAAACGGCCGAAAGCGTTATAACAATTGGTAGCACGAGTAATCAATTAAGCGGACGCGAAGGAGCTGTTATGACAGCTCCATACGAGAGGTGGCACATTTTGTCAGGCGTGGATATAGTGCTGTACTGCGTATTTATTTATTTATAACATAGAGGGGTTGTAAATTAGCGGTGAATTTACAACGTCGGAGTGAACGCATCGTCTATTTCAAGCGCACGCGCATGATTTAAACAGTTCCCGGAGAGAAATTGAAGCCCAACAGGGATTTGTGAACGAAGTTTCGTATTGTGCTTTTATATCACTCTCAGAGTCAATTTAACTGACGTTTAATGTTATTTAAACGGCGACTTAAATTACAGATGTTGAACTCAGAAGAGAAACAAACATTTAAGTTTATCGTTTCGGTGCAATAATAGTCTATATAAGGATAGAAATGTTGCTTTATTTTTGTATTTAACAATATTTTGCATTACAATCAGTTTTATATCTTAGTCACGAAAACGGCATATCTACGTCCACTTAATATTATCCAACATACGTGACCTTAATCCTTTTTGATCTGGTAGCTTTCGCTCGAGATATTTCTGCTACACTATAATAATATAACTGTTGCGCCATCACAAAGCCTAGAAACTCAATAATATGGTTTTCTTACATACGTAAGATACATAAAGCAAACAATGGAAACCATATTAGTATTTCATGATGTATAGCCGAGCGGACGCATAAAGCATAACAGTTAAAATTTACTACCTTTACTTAATAATGATCCATGAAAAAAACTCAATGACTTAACGTTTTGAAATAAGTAAGGACATAATTTGCGGTCGATGAAAAAAAAGCCACACAGACACGTTATTGACTGGTAATTTTTCGTACTAATGATGACATACGGATAAAAAATAGTTATAGCTGACGTGAGAATTAATAGGAATTGTCGTCGAATGTGATAAACTGCGTGTAAAATAGTATTTATGTAGATCAGTAGTAGGGGATAGGGTAGTTCACCTGCCACGGCTATGTATCGATAAATTGTGATCAAAAGAATAAAAATGCGTTTTATGAAGCAATTGCTTGTAATTGACAATAATTTTTTATGTTGTCAATATTTATTATAATGTGTGAATTCTCCATCAATTTATTATAACCAAGTTTTGAAATAAATGTAACAGGTTAGGAATATGCTTTTAATTTAACTGAAATTTTCCAAATGTTTGAACACAAAGAAAATTCTAGCAAATTCTAGAGCGAGGCGCGAACGCGGACCGGTGACACGCTATCGGGAAGCCACGTTCGTAGCACATAAATCAACAAAGCGCTTGTTTTAACAATAAAATTGATTCTTTCGGATCATGAGCCAAACAATGCGAACAACAATCTAAATTTTATCTTGAACATTTTGCATTTAGAATAGGAAAGTTTCGTGTTACTTAATATTATTAAAATACGAAACAACATTTAAAACTTTCACCGACTGTTCACATATCTCAACAATTCTTGTTTTTGTTCTAATAAATTGCTGAACGGATGGAAGTGACCTTTAAAAGAATGAGAATATAAAAATGATGAACATTTTCACAGCCGACTGAGAAATGTTTATCATTGCGGACACGAACGTGTATTCCCAATGACGAGACCATAAAGGAGGCTGACGGTTGAAAATATTTTGTAATCGTATTATGTGGATCAATAATAAATCAATCGTTGTATAGATATCCCTTCTAAATAGGAGCTATTTATCAGAAACACATTAAACAGCGCGTGCCAAAACGTTGATAAGTGAAAAATAGTACATTGACAATCGCTTTGTGTAATGATATATTGTAATGTACGTTCGTTCATATGAGGCGTCACCGATGTTATCTGATTTTAATAACGCTATAATAGATTAATAGAAAATCAAAACGCTATTTGTTACCTAAATCTATTAACATCGAATCAGCATACATAAACACAGCGGTTTTTTGGTCGAATGACACACGATTTTTAATTTACGATTATGACTTTTTATTAATATTAGAATAAATAATTTTAAAACTGTCACATAAATATATGGTTTAATAATGTTAAGCGTTATGTAAATTGCAACCAACTGTTCTTACATTGAATACGTATTCCATTTTTAAAATAGCAGTGAATTTTTTGTAACTTGTATTTTATTATTTATTATACGGAACAGAGCAAAACTAACCAAAAGTGTCCGCGGTGGGAAACAGCGGGAGGTAAAGGAAGAAAATAAAGTGGACTGAAAGAAAATACACCGACGTGTAACACAACTATGTAAACGAGTTCCCTGCACATGTTACGGTGTAAAAATAACAATCACATAGAATATTTAAATTAATGTTATATTTAATGTACGTTGATTTTATCACGTGTCCGTTTTATATAAATAAAAATTTGATTAGTAGTTAAAAACAGCTTATAACATTTTCTGCTTTGGTATAAAAAGGAGAATATTTTAAAAAATTCCAGGTGTCGGGGAACATAATAAAAAGCTTCGCTCGCTACGTTTTGTCATGCGTCAAGTGTAAAGTAAAAAATGTAGCGAGTTACTAATAGTTTATTCTAAAAGCCAATGAAATACGTAACAATGAAATACGTAATTTCAAAACTAACCTTAATTAGAACTAAACTAAACTTTAATTTATATAATGGCAGAGGTAGCGTTATCCTAGATGTTTTATCTCCAAGGACATTAATTTCTAATGATGTTTAATAAGGTCGCTTTAGAAATGTATGCGTTCTTTACCTTTTCTTTTCTATTTCCGTTGTACAAGACCACTTTTCAGATTGTCGTTTTACGCTGGAAAGCTTGGAGCTGGTGTATGAAAAACAATGGGAAGAGAAACGGAAACGAAAATTTGTTTTGTCATAAATCGTGAAATGCTTCCGACTTCGCTAAGTTCATAGAAAGTTTTTTAATGTTCGGGATCCTTATACAAATTAAATATTAAGTAGTATATTGGATTAAACTCGGAGATTATTTATATTGCGTTGAGAAGTAGATACTAGAGGTTTTTGTTTTTTTTTCTTTTAAAGGACCACACAAATCAGATGATTGTCCTATAGTGGCGGGCGGAAGCTTATGTATCGCTCGACACAAATCCCTCGCGAAAAGATTCCATTAAGAAAATCAAAAAAGATCTGCTCAGTTCACGACTCGCGACTATTTTCATTTAGCAAAAACAACCCATAAATTGTCATATTAACGATATTTCTGTTTTTGTTTATTTCACACCTTCTCTGACATGAATATTGAATATTTTATAGACATCACTTTGCCCTTATATGCAAGCTATCATATGCCAAACTGTATTATGGTAATACGTTTTAATATCGGGCGTTTTAAATACAATAAAAGTAATGAATTTCTTTTCATGTTACAAAGTTATATATTATACATTACCGACATCGTCGAATCCGCTTTAAAACGTAGCAGGTGACGTTTTATACCGCGGAACAATAATATTAATATTTATTACATATTTTTCTGTCAGAATCTATATTCTGAATGTTCTGCATAGATGTGGCGTTGGCACGTTGAACACATGCGTGTAGGATGTACAGGCGCTCGCGTCTCACCAACTAGTTTATTTATTGCCTCAGCGATTCTCTTTGTTTATAACATTTTATTCAAGGGCTTTTGAAAATGAACTTAATATATCATCGCAGATCTCTGCATGGCTAATGGGTAACAAATTATCCACGACCATTGTCTATGTGATAATTGACATTCATTGCCAAACGAAGATATATAAACATTATAATAACTTGTAAAGCGATAATTTCGTACTGATGCAGTGAAGTCTATTCATCGGAACAAGAATCTACTGCGGGATATGATAATTAAAGTGCCGTTCCACAGTTTGGGCGCCCGTCACGTGATACCATTGCCCAAATTATCCGGGCATCGTGTCATCTTGTCCCAATCCAATATGGCGCCATAAATCCTTAAGGGGGCGAGGTGGCGTAGTGGGGGCACGTCACTCAAACTTTCTCTGTACTCCGTCTTACAGACGGGGTTGGTTGGTACGGATAGCATGTCGTGTCCGATGTAGTTTTTCAATCTCATATCGCGTGCTTTGACATATTCAGGTTTATTTTTACGTTTCGTTTTGACACAGTTCGATTATACGTATATTTGGTAACGCAAAAAGTTTTCTATATTATGAATTAGCTTAATGTATATTCATGTAGAGTAATTTATAATCAATTTGATGATTTAATAAATTGTTTAATATTTGTCATATTCGTAAATGATTGGGTTTGCTGTCGCTACAGAAGGCGGCGGCTTGTTTCAAGGAATTCTCAGATAGAGTTTGAGCGGGATGAGTAATCTCTTTTGTTTTTCTAAGAACATTGGACTGCCTCGGCCGCTTTCGATTATCGGTTTGTTTTCTATACAGAGTCTTCGGTATTTTATTATATACACATTTTCCACGCGGTCAAAAGCCACATAAGCTTGAGACATAGACTTTACATAATAAATCCGACATTGTGTAGCTTTCATCAAAGTTACCCAACGGTTTACATTAACATATCTATAAAAACACAGTTCTTAGCTGGGAAAATGTCACAAAAGGAAGTTTATAAGTGCTGCTTAATGTAATGTTATCTTTTATGGCTCTTATTTAATATTCAAATTCACATGCCACTATTCTGTTATAACCCGGTCGGAATTTACAGTTACAAGAGCGAGATTAAACGTATCAACCTCTCAACTGACCTCAATGAAATTTTGCACACAAACATACAATATAATGCAAATCCGTTATAAATAGACGGTCGTATTAATTACTTGTAATAACGCAGAGTGAATCTTAGCGGACCGAATGTAATGATTATGTTAAATCACCAAAACCAAAAACATTTCCATCGGTCGACTTTAAGCTTTATATATAGTTGGATAAGGTTTAGATTTTGTCCAACAATTTGAGAAATAAAGTAATCTATCCATCGACTGTTACAATAATTGAGGTATCGTAAAGTTAACATAGCGAGACTAAGCAGGTATAGCCTCACCGCAACACGCACTACCTAATCATTTGAATAGTAAAATAGGGAGTTATTTTATAACGATATAACAGTTACGTAACAAATTTATTGGTTACTCTAAAACTTGAGCCGCTTGTATTTTTTTATCAATTAGCTTATTAATTATGTTAACTCTATACAGAATGTATAATTAGAAGCTTTTTTTAATTATACAATATCAGAGATCGATCACCTTTGGACGATAACCGTTGTGTTATTTCATAGCAGCGGGAAATGAGTTATCGTATGGAAGAAATTTAATCAAATTAAGCGACGCATGATAATATAAATTGCGTGACCACACACAATGTAATACCTATTGGTTTTCAATAAAGTGGCCATCCATCACAACGTCTTAGTGCAGCGGGGGGCGACTGTATTAGACAACCTTCTTCACTTAATTCCACAACTATATACATCTATGTACATATATATGATTGTATGTACCAATGCCTCCATACAAATATATTATACAGGTGCATAACTATAAACATATTTAATAGATTATGAGATTACCTAAAACCAATTCTGGTCGACCTTTAATAGCCAATTAAATATTGGGCAAGGCTGAGTAATAAATCGGTCTGTAGGTGTAATTTTAATGGCCATTGACCGAGATAAGTGAAGATAACATTTCAAATACATCCTCTGTTTATTGAATATTTAACGAAATCAGACATACGAAACCGTGACAAAAATCGTGTTACGCTAAAAATGTTTAAAGAATTTGAAAAAAATCTACAGTCATGTGGAATCACGAAAGCGGCAAAAATTCATTGTCCACAAAAAAGTTTTAAAAACTATGGCCCGTGGTTTACTGCGTCGTAAATTTCAGAATTGCATTACAGCAAAACTAAACCGTATTACATCTCTTAATTGTTTATTATCTTATTCTTTGTGTGTATTGTTTTTTAGGCAGAAACTAAAAATGTGAGCTGCGAGTACATGAAGCTGAATACTGTGCCAAGTCAAATTATTTATAAATCTGTCGAAAACTAGTTCTATAGCTATAGTAATAGGGCTATCGTTATGAGAAAATATAAGTATGTTAGAAATAATTTCTGAATCCCCGCTGTTAAGATATAACAGCACAAAGATCATGCGGCGGATTTTAAATTTTGAATGGGAATTAATTACGCATATTTTGTTATTGTTTTAAAGGAAGCTGAGGGCTGTTTGGACGTCTTGCGTAATTTTAAATAATTAGCTTAACCTTCTTTGTTCTTTAGAAGATAAAAATGGTCATACTGTGTCCGAGTTTTTTTTAAATTTATGATGAGTGAATATCTAATTTAAATATACGAATATGATCATAGATGATATAAAAATAATGTAGATTTTAATTGAAATGAGTACACGCGTTAGTTCTTTATTAGTTGTAAACACTTTAGTTAAACCTATTATTAAAACTCATTAGATTTTCTATCAAGGTCTTGTTATTTTTTAAATTACGTATAGGTACTTATAATATATATATGTATATATTTAAGAACAATGTTTTTTACTTTTGTAAAATTATATTTTTACATGGATGAACAAAGTTGTAAGTATAAGCTAAAATGTAATTATTTGCATTTACTTTGTAGATATATTTCGACGCCTTTGACCTGACGATAGACATAATTATATATTATAATTTCACAGCCTGTGAATTTTAAACAATAGACTTATTTTTGTGGTTAATTAATGGTGGTTTTACTACTTAGATGTACTATAGAGACGTCACTCAGCGGGACTTTTATGGGCCCATTTGGGCTGTAAAGGGCACTTCCCTGAACCATGACCGACCGAATAATAAAAACTATGAGATAACATCACACTAGAATATTGTATCGAAAACGATGGTTCTAGTTACGCTGGTCGGTTTTTAATATCGCTTACCGGCATTCCGTTGGAAATGTTCAAAAAGCCGAGACAACAATGTTAACACGGGCCTAGTAAATTTTATGATAGCTCTGATGAGCCGTGAGGATTTCTAATGGCCGACGACACTATAGAACTAGATGATGATTTAATTCAACACAACAGATATAGTTGTGAAAAATTTAATAACTATAACACATACAATACATAGTGTAACTAGGAACAGAGGTGGCGGAGTTATAGAAAAAAGAACTAATATCTCAAATGTCAAAATGTGACATTGAGTGATTTGTAGCTAAGCTCCGCCTGTCCCGTGTTTCAAACATCACCGCTCCGGGGCAGACAGCTGAGATCTAACCGTAAGAGAGCAAGCGAGTTGAATACACTCTATCCATTCGCACTTACTGTTAACTCTATACCCATTTCACTCATAGGTTAAGACTATCCCATTCTATACTACCATTACATTCTATACTTACCTGAGGGCTTTTGTATAAAAGTTCAACGCTTTTTAACGGCACAGTACGTCTAAAGAATTTGTGAAAAGATTGCGTATGGGACTTCGTACTTCTATTCTTCTTTTTTATTTAAAGTACTGATTTCTAAAGCATTGTCATTTCCATGATATATTTAGGGAAATTTTATTATGAAAATTCAAATAATATACTAACCGATATTATTATCAGGACCACAGGCTTCTATATAAAATTATGTACCTGAAATAAATAAAAATAATTAGTTATGGTTACTAATGATCACTGTATTGAAAACATTTGAGAGACTTAATAACCGTGCCACTCGAATCATTGACTCCGCTTCTAATGTACATGATAAGACGGAATGTATCACACAAGCACATTTACAGTACTTGCTTAATTGATTATAGCATCTGGCATTAATGTAACCGTATGTTTAATAATTTGGACAATGTTTATATAGAATTAACAATACATACTTTGTTTAACTGTATATTCGATTAAAAGTACCACAGATTAAATAATTTCAATGTTATATATGTAATATATATGCCGTATTTCATTTATTATACATGAACACATGTTCTGCTTTGTCCATCAGATGTCGTCAGAGTATAAATAGCTCGGCTTTAAGTGGCAAAGAGCGCCGACGAGGACCCTTCGCCCTCGTACCGATAACATCGCATTAGGCCACTGAAGAAAAAGTAATCGGAGAGCTACTGGTTTTAATCATATTGAAAGTTATAACAACAGACAATATGTCATATGCATTTGGAAATATTCTTGCTAGAATATATTAATATCTATTTCGTAATATCACTTACTGATTAATATTACAAAAAATATGAATATTAACACTATAATAGTGTTAAAATTCACTTAATTATGTATTCCAATTTGTCCGATAAACAGAGAGAAACTTTGAAAACGAAAGTCATTTACGATACGTTGGAAGTTGTTTGGTAGAATCATTTACTTGATTTTACGATGACAATAAAAACGCTCACAGAATTTGAATGGAATTAAATTTAACATTAGATATTGAATTTTTATGTTGGTTCCTATGAGTTTTAAAAACGGTTTATTACCATAGAAATACATTTTAATTTGAATATTATTATAGCGATAAATAAGCGCGAGAAAAGTAATTAATATTTTTTCCACATGATAATATTTTAATTTATCTAGTCTTTATTGATTCACAGAATAAACCTAAATTTTTTTTAAGTGGGTATAAAAAAAGATTTCATTCTTTTTATATATAAAACTTAATACGTTTGATATTAAAATGATTGAATATTGATATATTACGAATGTATTTTTTTTTGTCTCGCATTTTATGACACATAATATAATCCTATATGGGATTTCGAACACAACATTTTGAAACTCATAAATTGTTGTCGTTCTAAATTATTTTATTTGTAAATGAAATAAAGAAAAATAAATACCAAATTGCCGTATAAATTAATAGACATAGTGCTAGTTTATGGTCCTGTAATTAAATTGCTTAAGAACTTAAATAATGAGTCAGAATTTAGCAAATGTTTGCTGACCAAGTCCGTTGTAACGATAAGATCCGCCCACCTATAGGTATCTGGGATATTTAGTTACATATAAGTGGTAAGCAGGTGGCTATGCTGGTCCAATTAGGCATTATTCCAGCGATATCGTAATACCACTAATTATTTCTTTTCCCTTATTTAAATACACAAACTCCTATCAGTATTAAAAGGAAATCATGGAATGAAAATTTTTTGCAGCCGTCTGTTATTATTTTGTATAGGGATAAAATTTGTTCCTACATCAGCTGTCTTCATTAAAGTAGATCCTATGTTGAATGAGAGTATCATTATAAATATTGTCATACAAATTTGAGTCTTAATATATTTTGTTAATAAAAACTAAATCCTTTCTTATGTATAATTCTATTTGAACATTACCTAGTATCGAATTCAAGACACAAATCGTTCGATTCAGTGGTCTTATTCCACGGGCGTTAAATCCACTAATACATTTCGAGCTCACTGTCGACATCGGGCAAAAATCAGAGTAAGGAGCGACCTGAATAGCAAACAGTCGGGAAACCAAGCCTTCTTGTATTGGATTCGTTTTTTCGACTCAACCCAGCTGATGGATAGTTACTCTCAATTTAAAAAGCTTTCCAACTCTGATAGAATATAACTTTAAAAGAAAAAGCAGTAGTAGTGTTTGAAAAGTAAAGGTTTTTGCCTAAACGCATAAAATTTTTTCCTTCGACGCTCGGACACCCGTAGACCGGATTCGAACCCATACGCTCCTTATCGGTGAAGCGTAATTAAACTTTTTGTTACTATCATCAAGTTTATTGTTATCAATAAGAATCTGCGAACACTTTTTACTATACATTTTATTGTTATACGAATTTATTCATTTTAAATTAATAAAATTCTTACATTTAATCACAGCTCACGAGTAGAAAATGTAAATAAGGAAACGTGTTAAACGGTGATAAAATCAAATAGTTCCTAAGCTACGCATATGGATTATAATAAATGAGACATAACTAGAACCGTCAATAGATATTAAAAGAATATTCAAGATGCCATATAAGATACATAACAATTTAAAACAGCCGGCGTGCCCTATAGCAGGAATCTCTGCGCGGTCACGCGATGTAGACACACGAAAGTGTTGTCTTTAAGGAGATGTGCTAGATAGTATTCCGCTTGCTTAATTGGCTGCAATGCTGATAATATAGCCAATACACACAGCATTTATTTGTTTTTGTTCACTTGAGTTAAATAAAAGTGCTTGCTATTCTGAATTGTATCAGTGATTGTGTAATGAAGGAAATTCTTATTAAATAATTTTCTTGGATCATGTTTTAAAATGTTTTAATTGTTTTATATAAATGTTTCGTATGTTTTTCTTGTCGATTCTTCAGTTAATTAAAAATTATCGGATGATTTATGATCGAATTTTGTGATTAAATAATTTGTAATTGGTGGCGTTAAAAATCATATTTTTGCGTGAGTTTGTTTTTAATAATAAAAATAACATTCAATGAAACCAAAGCATGTAACCTAGTATATATATTTACACTTAATAAATAGGAAGTTTTCTTGTATGTACATTTGTTTGTGAACTTTAATTTCCACTCCGTTAGCGTTGAGTAATTTGGCATGGCTCAATAGAAACGAAATTAATGCCCAAACTTGAACTTAGTTTTAAAACTTTACTTTTCCTAAATTGAATTCGAAAATGTAAAATAACGCTTGCTTCATATCTATACCGATTATATAAACAAATAAACATTGTAATAAATTCAGTCTTTTTATGTATATCAATATTATTAATTTACATATATCTTACAAAAATATAACATTAATGTTCTTATTGGGAAAACTTCCTTTTAATGTAAATTTTATTGAGGATGCCAAACAAGGTCGAATGACTCAATGGGAATATTTTCATTTGATGAAATATCAAATGTATTTTTAATTTGTTGAATATTTTTGAACGTTTGATATTTTTTTATTGATTATGAAATATAATACTCGTGAAATTTTATTCACGCTAGTCTAAAGAAATTTACGAGTATAGGTATATATTTTTTATCGTTATTATCTTTCTGGAATAACAGCATTGTTTTAAAATTGGTTTTGCTATTTTTTTTTAAATATAACAGTATTGAATTACGTTAATGAATAAAGTTATGGATTTTTGTTGATGTTGTCTACTACACTTGTTTGAATTGAACACTTATTCATTGAACAAAAACTTTCAATTACTATCGACTATAATAATATGAGAGGATTTTTTAACAGACAATGTTAATATAATGGGTGCTTACGGGAAATGCCCTATGAGTTGAGTCATAAACTCGGTTTAACTACTCGCCAACGAACCATTCCACGTGACACTAACCTTAATTGATATAATGACATTATAGCGGTAATTATATGTTTTATGACGCTTTAGATAACTGTCACTTGTACCGATTTGATGATATCTTTTACGATCGTGATTTTCTGGTTTTATGTGACAATTTTTTTTTTTTTAATTGGATACCGATTTATGGATTAGACTACCAACAATATTTCGTGTTAACGGTATAATTTAATACTTAATTGATTTTTAAATTTGGAATACTTATTTAGTCTTTGGAAGATATTTTTATTATTTAGGGATTTATCTTATGTTTATAAATATATATCTTTAAGGTAGGTAGGTACCTACATATGAAATATAAAAATATTAAAACGAGTTTATACAGATTTCTTCTGTCTTAAGATATGACGAAAAAGTTTTTGCATCCAGTAGTTTTTAATAGTGTTCCAACAGCAATTTCATGCCAGTGTTTTTCATATTTTCCACGGACGTGCAATATCACTTTCATGTTTTTGCATCAGTGCCATACGCGTAAATTCTGAATTCCTGATTCTGGCGTACAACAGTATTTTAATTACTCGTTTTGAGAATGATTTATTCCACACTCTGACACAAATGGCACTATTGCTGCACATTTTACTGTTTATAAATATTTTGTTGAAATACGTCGTATTACGGCTGTGGCAAAACGAGTTGGACTTGTGTTTAAAAACTTTATTAAAAGTGTGAATTTTATAATTGATACTTGACTAGCTGTGTTGACCGACGTTATTAAATTTGGTTTTAGAGGTCAGTTTCAATCGCCTGTTACATACAAGAATATGTTTTCGATTTGTAACTAGTTTTAAAAATACCGCAAGCTATATATGGGTCTCTTTAATAATTTAACGTTTGCATATTCAAGCACTTACGAGAATGTGTTTTTTTTTTACTTTTTTTCTACAGTAAATTAATTACTGAAGACAAAAATAAGTCGTCTTTCCACGTTTCATGGTAAATCAAATATTTAACATTTTTACGAGAGAAAATCGGGCATTGAACCAAATTCAATAGCCTTTAAATTGAAGCGGGTGGTTGTGCATGTTAAATTACAATAAGACTCGCTTTCCCTCGCCACCCCGATGACAATGACAGCAAGTATCAATACAATAACATTGACTTCAAAACATTTGTTAGGAAAAAAATCTTGCGCAAGCTCAGTCACGGTAAACTCATATTGTTACCTTTTGGGGATATCTTACTGAGTTGAACCGTTACCACATAAAAACTAGGCTAGTTATATTTCCTTTTGTAATTTCCTGAACAAAGGCGAATATGATTTATTGGCTATTTGTTCTTTATGCAAAATGTACGTTCCGTTTCTTGGTTTTTTAGTATGAAAAAAAAATAATGCTTATTATCTATAGTTGTGTTATACTGAACTTTAAGTATAAAAAATTTGGAATCATTCTTAAAGTATTTTAGAACGAAAATCACCCGCTGAGGTAATGATAATGATGTTTTGTTTTTCTACAAATTTAGTTTTTAAAAAATTTGCTATTTATTTGCTGTTTTCGTTTATAATGTGCTGATTTTCAAAGAAATAGTGGAATGTTGTTTTGCAATTAATTTATGCTATAACATACTTTTAAAACAACCTCATGTCACTCATCTTAACATTAATACGAGTTCATTTATAATGGTATTGATGCATTAATTATTCAACGGCTTTATACAATATCTAACAGTTTTCCACAATATAAGTTGTCCAATAATCAAGTATGTTTGATTTCGAACCGTACTAGTGTAAGCAAACACATCATTGCTTATATTTACAATCGAGAGGCATTCGATAAACGATCGGCATTTGTTCCTTCTAAATTTACATTGTTATGGACGAGACAAACAATTTGCGGATTGCCAGCAACGATCTCTTCGCTCCACACTCGAACAGTGATTCAAATTATTTGATTCCTGAACTGGTTTCATTTTAATTCTTGACGGCAATCATCTCTCTACACCGTCGCTTTCACTACAACCTATTTATTACGATTGGTCTTTGTTACTTCTAAAAACATTGGTGTTCGTGTGTCTATCTATATGATTTATTTATTCTGAACTGAACATTCTTTACGGTGAGTTATTTTAAACTCTTTAGTATACTGCGTAGAGTTAAATTTACATAAAGATCCAAATAATGTTTTGTTAACGTCGACCTAATACGATTAAACTAACTAACCGTTTCATTTGAGAATGTTTTTTATCTTCATAGTACCATACATGTAGTCTCTGTATATTAACTTACCTAAAATGATTCCAGTATTCTAAACTGTTTGAAGAGTTGCTAGCTATATTGTATCGGCGACTTAAACTACAATCACAATGAATTCATACAAAACTGACCCTGTATTTATTAGAAGGTAATCTATAGACGCTACAGCGCTGCTATATTACAATATTTTTGTACTTTAAAAAATACTAATCTCATCTCTCTACCGAGGATATACTTTTTTTGTACTAGAAAATTAAAAAAACTTGTAGAACTATCACCGGTGCGGGATCACCGTCTATATAGTGGTCCAGGTAGGAGGATGATTTGTCGAACTTATTCAGTTTAGTACTGTGTCGCGCGGGTCTAGAGCGCGCGGTGGTCGTGTTAGCGGCGGGCGGGCGACGGCATCGCGGCGTCGGCGCGCGTGTGGCGTGCTCTGCTAGGCGTGTCGCGTGTGAGGCGATCGCGCGGGCGACTGCTGGGCGGGCGGCGCGTCGGCCGCGCGCGACGCACTGCCGCCGCCGCGACGCCCCCGCTAACCCCCCTGACCCCGCACACTCCGCCGACCCCCGCGCCGAGAGGACCCCCCTCGCAAGCACCCCCGCCTAGCGACTGATTAAAAATTCTTATAGAACTTTCCTGCCATACCAGCATCTTCACTTTATTCTTCTTTGCGACACTTTCGTTGCCGCCTATGGAGTGTGGATGAACTTCATTGATACCTCTCCAAAAACACTTTGTAGTTTGTGCCTATATTAAAATGTTCGCACGAACGATATATCGTCATAAAAGTTATATGATTAGGTTTAACTTTTCGATGAATATCAGTTTAAAATGTATTACGAATGTTGGGACCATTTATTATAATAAAATGTGAACGTTATAAAATCTTTTATTTTTAATGCGATTCGACACTTATATAAATTCCTACATTAATTAGTAGGTAGCTACCTCGAGTCGGTACTAGCTTAATGTAACAGTGTTTTCCGACAAAACTACCTAAGTGTGAGACGTGTGTATAGTCCCCGATTGCCCCCACAACTTAAGTGGCGGTTGGATCACAGTGGACCTTTATGTATAGTTGAGGTTAAAAATCAAAATAAATTTTAATATGGAAAAGACTACATCCGTAGCAAAGGCAATAGAGTTTTTTTTTTACTAAATATACGTAAAGAAATATACTCTAGATGAGAAATGGTTTATTAAAATAATGCGAATATAGTGTAAGCAATAAAAATAACTTATTTATACTTTTCCAGTTGAAATAGTTTAGTTTAAAAAGTTAATATATTGGAAATGAAGAAATGCGATCATGTGATCCGTCAATCAAAGTTCGATATACCTATGAATAAAGCCCGCCTCCTGCGATTACAGAGCCCCTCTAATCGCCCCCTCCACGGAAAACCGTGACGACCCACAAATATAATTTAGGTAAAAGTTTCTCCCTTATATTAATGCATACCGTTTTTCACTACATTAATATTATTCATGTTTTAGTAAATGCTTTTAACGCGTCCAAAAAAATCCCTGCCCTGTATGATTGATGTTTTAAAATCTTCAGCGAAACTTTACTGTTTGTAACACAGAAAACTTTGTCAAGGCTGATGTTATGCGCTAAATAAAATAGGGCGAGGAATAAAAGCCATCTAAATACCATTAGTGGAATACCATGGCGTAGTCATGGGGCTCATGGTATTACGAAACTGTATACGGATAGCTCGCAAAATCGCGACACACTTTTTAATTTATTTCGTCCACAGAAAGCGTTTTTGTGTTTTATTTTCATTTCAACGGCGACTTGCGCTATAGCGGGATCTCTATTTTTATTTATTCCTCTTCGTTTTTTTGTCCTCTTTTCAATTTAGTCTCGATCGACGAGCCCAAGCGGAACGGAGACGGATTCTCATTTTAAATTGAATCAGTCTCTTTGCATTTTTCTTTATTGTTCCTATGCAACAATTCTAATTGGCAATATTTGCATAGCTATTGTTTTCGTAAATTTAGAAACATGTAGTAAAAGTATTTATGCAGTTTAATGTAAAAAAAAAAATATCATTGAAAGCTAAAAAATAAGTAGGGCAGACATGTATGTAATAAAGTTAATTTATATATGAAAAATGATATAAAACATTTCTGCATGTCCATTGCGATGTCGCGAAAACAGTCATTGATATTGACTGGAGTCGATATCAGACTAATGAATATGTATACCGGCAGGTGCGTACACATGATTAAGTATGTGCCACCAACGATTTTTGTAGCGAATTCTGATATCGATGTACGTGCTCGATTATTTCAATGATAAAAAAATATATACTCGTTAATACACCATTGACGGTTCTGAATATAACGTCATTAATTAGTCTTAATAGTTTATAAAACTACTACTGTAAAGCTATTAAGTCAGGAATGTTACCATCGAATTGACCTCAAAATCTCGAATTACAATATAAGAACCAATAAATCTATAGGATCATTCCCCTGTCGTCGGCACAATCGGCTCTAACAATTAATTACGGAACTTGCTTAACGCATCTCAATGTTACAGTAACTTTTAGTTTCCCTTGCTATATAAATATTCTCACATAACAATGAATTTATTTTGCTACGTTTATTAAATTAAACTACTTTTAAATAAGATAAAAATTTACTCAACCTAAAATTATCCTTGGAATATCTACTAGCAAGTAATAAAACATATTTGATATTGTATCCGTAATTCTGGCTATCGGCTATATTTTAAGCTCCGGAATTCCCTTTCATCCTGTGACGTCAGGCGTAAGCCACAGATAAAAAATATTTTCATACAGATTAAAAATATATATATATCATGAATGACTCGGGTTTTACAAAAAAAAAAAAAACTATATATAATTTATTCACAAATTTAATGATACTTTGGACGCTCGAAATTAATTCTCTTATCCTTTGACATGTTTACAAACAGTTGAAAAGTAATTATAAATGAAATGATATCGGGTAATTACAACGGTTAATTTTGTTACAATTATTGATGTAGCGATAAAGATATAACGCAATTACCCTAATAGTATGTGGCATAATGTTTGTTTGGGTTTTTATGAGTATTAAGTCTGTTTCAATTGCTATTAAAATAAATTACAAACAGTACTGTTCCTTATAATATTACAAGTTTTACATTTTGTGATTTGATATACGTAATTGGGGACAAAAAAATTTTTTTTTGAATACTAATTTATAAAAATATAGCGATACCAATAATAGTATTATAAACGGTAGTTAAAGTTAAAATATTTATATTTAAAACATAAACTTAGGGTAATCAATTGAACATAAATGTAAAACGGATCAAATCAGACGGAATTTATCACTCACGATAATTATGTCAAAAGACCTGTCCACGACGTTTATTGGTGCGATAAAGCTCGCGAAATCTCTGATAAATTTGAGAGTTCTGTTTTCTTATAAATTAATTTTGTGATGCTGATTTCTCCGTTGAAACTGGTTTGTACTTCCTTTTAAAATACATTTGATATCATTCCCACGGTATGTTGAAAGTTCCATGTACACATCTGTTTTAGATGGTTAAGATATCGCATCGGAGAAAAAAAAAAACACTTGAAACTAATTAACACCTATATAATTATTGGTATATAAATTAACAAGGTTCATATTAAAATTTTGCTATTATTAAAAAAATAACAATAATGTTATTATATGCTAAAGAGACTTACCTGGGGCTTAGTTTATGAGCCCGCGGGAATTTTAGAACAAAAATTATCTTTAAGGCTTAGTAGTTTTTGCATCAATTAGTAATAGACACACATATAAACATCTATATTTCGTAATAGGAGCGTGTTGATTCCTGGTCTATACCTGAATGTGTCCAGGGTGTCATGTATTTAGATTATTTTTGATTTTTCGTTTCAGAATTTAAATAGACTGTGATTTATGAACGGTCGAAGTGCTATTTCCGTCGGAGGAGTTGGAAGAGATTTATACGAATTTGTAACACGACTCAGGACAGAATAAACGAAATTTTAATTGGTATATTAACTTATTCTGAATTTTATATATAATGTTATTTAAATTATATCATATGTATGATTTATTGGTTTTTAACATAGTATTAAAAACGTTGGCCGCTATCCAGATGGCTTAATTAATATGTTATTCTCAATATCCAAGGGCGGTTATAAGTAGCCTTCGCGAGCCCATTATGTCTGTTACATTTAAAATTCGGTTCAATATGTTCATTTTTATATGTCTATGGTGTGGTTATATAATACGTAATATATAATACATAGGTATATGCATTTGCTTAGAGTGGAATGTGTTTGAACAAAATGAAAAAAAAACCTTCCCGTGAGCACTGCCGGCATACCTATTTCCTTTATGTTAGGTTTTGTTCGTTTGTACTTCCGGTCCCAAAATAAATAAAACGTTTTCGTCAGCCGCTTCCACTTCGTACTAGTTTATTTTGTATATAAAAGTATATATTTATTTTAAGTGTTGTTACTCTAGCTACTGTTTTATTATGATTATGTAATTATAAAAATTTAGTTCTTGTAATGAAGTGGTGATTGTTAAGAAAATAAATACTACAACATTTGGTTATTATTAAATAAAATCACAAAATATTAAATCCACATAAAAGAATTGTATAATTTGTTTTGATTAATAGTAAATAACTGGTTTATATATATATGTATATATATTTGTCGAGTACTTGTCTTTTTTTTTCGTCTCAAATGTAAAACAAACATAGAAAAGCGGAATGTGAAACACGATCGTTTAGAACAGAATAAATTTCAAAGTCATATAAAGCTTTCGACACCAACCGACATTCACAGAATTCGTCTCGCGTAAATCACGAAGTTTAGAAAAAAAAGAATCGAGAAAAAATTGAGAACTCACGTGAAAGTTCAGAAATATCAGCCGTGAATATAATTAAGGGGACACCCGCTGATATCCGGTGAGGAGGCTTTACTATTGTACACTGTAAATATAGTCGAACTAGACCTTCCGCAGATGTGCATACAGCTTTATTATTTTGTATGAATGTTGAATATACGTAACTGTTAATGACATTATTATTAAATGTGTTTTGAAAAAAAAAATTTAAAACTGTTTTGACAAAAACAATACTCTTTATGAAAACGTAAATGTATAAGTTGTGTCTATTTAAATTAGTATTAAGTCATGAAAAACTTTATAATAGTACATAATTTATAAACTTCATATTTATATGTACAAACAAACAAAACCCCACCTCATATTATATGAAAAATGTCAACACATTACTTATATAGTTTAATAAAAATATAGATAAAATTTAGGTTTTAAAAACCATTACATTTTGTCGGACATTAGTAGGGGCAATAATATACATTTATAAATAAAAGATAGCACCAAAAATCCTAACCTGGTGAGGGGTTTTTGAATTGCAAATATAGTTTCAAAATACGCCTATCAAATATCAGAAGTAAGACGAGGATGAAAGTTGAATCTCCGAAGATTTATATATTACAATGAAATATACATACATACTTATATAAAAATATATATGTATTATATATAAATATAAAACACCCCAATATATATGTTATTAGAGTTTCTAGTTCGTTATTTGGTTACTGTCAAGGTTGTACTCTGTGAGTGATTCCAAACAATAGTTTACGATTGTATCGCTTGTAATTAAAATGATAATTATTATAAGTAGGAAGCGGCCGCGGAGCTGTCTATACGAGTATGTAGGCGCCCGACGCGATCATAAATTTTTTTACGCCAACACACTTCAGTTACGAAATCGTGTTTCATTTTATTATAAACTTTATAATAGTTCAATGACCAGGAATGAGTTAAAATGTTTGATACCATTACAATGTATTAATTGAATCATATTAAATTTAATGTTTCTATGTGGTCTTTTTAAATTAAAGTAATGTTGATTAACACTCGAAATCAAATTTAAGTAGGAGATTAAGAATGAAAAAATTATCGACACGAACAGGAACCGAACTCGAAACCTTCCCGATTTTATTAAAGACATCAAAATGTTAGTATAATGGGCATTATTTGAATCATATTGGTTGGAAATTAGTAATATATGTCATTACCTACCCATTAAAGCAATGGAAAAAACAAAAGCATTTAGTTGAACCCGGCCGATTTAAAAACATTTGCTAAAAGCTTTACAAGTTTTCCTCTTAAGAAAAACCTCTCGGACTCGGAGGACGTTAAAAGCAATAGACTTTAGGTTCCTTGAGACTAAAGTTAAATATCCATTTAAATCTTCGACGCCGGGAAGCCTCTTGGGATTTCAGCGCTGCAGCTAAGAATAGCGCTTTGCAGCTATTATTTCTTCGGAATAAATAAAAGCCTGATCTTATCTGCATTATTTAAATTTTTAAACTATTTTCTTCATCTCTTTGGAACAGAACATCCCTTGTGATAGAGATGTAAACAAAAATTAGACTTCCATCTTAAATTGAAACTTAATAGATAAAAATAATGACTATATTTCTTTGCTTTATCCTATCTAAACTATTCTCATAATAACATCATAATGAAAACAGCTGCTATGATAATTTATTCCCGCAAAAAGTCCAAGAAAGCGCATCAAGCGACAAAGCGATACTTTCCCACCTAGAGTACATAGCTTCGTCGACGACGGCACTAAATCAATACGAGGCATCACCCTCCTTCCCACCACCTACCACACCAACCCCCTTCGTTTTCCCGCCGAAAGCCACCACCCTTGAAAAGCTCGAGAGCTGAGCTTCTACTTCTGTTCGGCTTTGTATTGTAGTACGTCCGATATGTCTTGAAATTTGTTTTACTTTTGATTTATAATAATTTATAGTTTTCTTATAACTATTTTAATATATGTACTCATTATTATATATGGAAAATTAACAAAAAAAATCACTTCACAAAGGATTAGGATAGTTTTAAGTTAAGTATTTTATCAAATTAAGTATATAAGATGTATAGTAATCTGCATAAAGCATTAAGTATGTTCGGTCCAGCTATAATTATCCGTAACGTTTCTACTAAACGACTGTATAAATCAAACATGCGACGCTATTGTTCGATTCGCGTTAGATTGATCATATTAAGTGGGAGCGAAAGAGAAGTTGAACTGATGTCACTTGAAACTATGAACAATACATAATATATGTAATACATATATATGTATAAGAAAAATATTATCAATGTTATATATTGATTAAAAGTTACCACAGTATGAAAAGTTAACAAACTTTTGGAAACACGACATATCAGATTTATTTACTAGCTTTTGATTTAAAATATACTTCCGCAACACGAAATGTTTGGAGTTATAAGCTTATAAAACATACAGAATAAGCATAACTAAAATAGATTATCAATATTTAAAATGTAAAGTTTCCGATGTAAGCGTCAGGCGGTAATGAAATAAGCGTAGGACAAATATAATAAATCACGTAGCGACGCGAGGGGGCGGTGGCGACTTCCTCATTCGATATTTGAATTTAATTTAGCGTTCCCCTTGTCCCTTCGACGGGTTTAATGTTTTATATTATCAATCTAGTTTTAAAAAATACTAAAAAAATAAATAAATAAATTTGAAGCCATTCAACACAGGTCTAGACATAATCTACAGCACTCTTAGTACTAGTTTATTTCATCGGGGTAAATACAGTGAGTTCGCAAGTTATCATTTAAAATCTTCACACACGATAGTGTCTATGTAAGTATATGAATGGAAAACTGGTAACTATCTGTATGAAGTTTGACAAAGCGTGTCTTAAAATATTTTAAACTCTTGAGTTCAATGAATGTTGGTAGCATTGTATTAAGCAATTATTGATAAATCTATATTGGTAATAGGTTTTGTAGAATCATTTAAGTTTTCATTGGATGGAAGGTGATCGTGTCTCGCGTGTTTACATCCAGGATTATCAGCCGTTTGGAGTCACGGTGCTATATTAGGTTTGGTGTACACTGAGAAAGATTAAGTTATTGATCAAAAAAATACATATTTCTCGAGTAACGTCTTATAATCAGAGGTATATAAATTATATAAATAGAACAGTAGGTACACAAATAGCTTGTTTAACATAATTCAGTTAATTTTTAATTTATAAATTTTACCTAAACCGTATGTAATTTTTAAGTCGTGATAAATCACTCTACCAACAAAAAAAAAATACGAATCTTTATTAGTAGCAGGTGAATGTAAATTAATTCAAATAAATGTTCATATGTTAGTTGAGTAGGTTATAAAATTAAACATATTGTAATAAGGATATTAAAACGCTGAAATAAATTACCGTTTGTACATCCAGCCTACAACTCGGCCGCGATAATAATCAGATTCAGGACACGCTATCTATACCTATCTAAGTAACTCTAGCTATACGCCTTAGTTTAACAAGGGCTAAACTTTTAAAACTTCAACGAGATAGTTTAAATCGTGACTTACACTAGCTAAGGCATGTTATAATTACCTGAGATTACACAGAATGATTACTTACTCCGGACCCGATAATAGGCTTACATGCGAGGCGTAAATGTAACAATTTAAACAAATTGTTATCTTATATTCATCACTTTGATTTAGACGAAAAGAAAAATTAAACAAAAACGGCCCGAAGAAAAGCAATTAATTACGTTTATCTTATCTGAATCGGGACTATTTAAATTTTCTATTCAAATAAGTCGGAATTTTTCTAATTATACATACATAGATGTATAACAAACATGGGTGCTGTTCACACGATGGGTTGATGTGCCAAAATGGGACAGCGTGATGGGGTGACACACACATACACAAACACACACACACACACAATGTTATTATTAGTTTTTTGTCCCTTCTCTCCCTTCCCATTCGGCGGCCATTATGGTCGCACTTTTCTTCATTTTTTTTTGGTAGCGATCACACTCCCGTTCAAGATTGACGTAAATTTATTTTAAATATATCGAGTTAGTTTATATTTATAACAAACTAATGATTAACACAATTACATTTATTTGTGGTTAAATATACGATATAAAAAATAAATTTTTGATATAAATTTAAAGATAAATTTTAATTTCTTGGCTTTTTAATAAAATATATTTTTTTTATATATAATAAGATAATTTAACTATTCTTTATTCACATTTCAGTTCGTTAAATGTATATCGGAGTTAGAGCGACTTATTTTAACACCATTGCTACGCGCGCAAATATATAACTAAGCAAAAATAATTCCGGAACTGTTAAGGTAGCCGAGAGTCCTTGAAAACTATTGTTTATACACAAAAGCTGTTATGCAAGGCTATAAACGTGGAGCTGTGTGAAGAATCGGGTTTACGGTCGCATTATATGGACGGGGCGAGATAAAGCGATTGTTTTGGGTCGTAAATAAGACTGCAACAGGTACATTGCCAACGGGACTCAACAATCACGTGGTGGTATACTTTCTCTTTCATTCGTTATCTTTGCGTATTGTGTGTAAACACTTTTGTTTTCACATAAACTTTGTATTTAAATGTTAAATATAGATTATAGATAATACTGTTGATGTGTAATTATAGGGAGGTCCCTCGTAAATATTGTTGCTATATGGTTGGGTGTAGGGCACGGTGATCGCCCATGGCTATTGTATGGAGTTATTCACCATACTGTAATTGGTGACGTCACTGAACAAAAAGAACGCAGGAAGCGCCCGCTAGTATATCATTTCGGATGATACCAGGTTTTAATTAAAATTCATTAAAGTTTTGTAATTTATTATTATAAGAATCTATTTGAATTATAAGTTTATTAGGTTTCGTTCCTGTTACGAGTTTTCGGAAATACCAAAAGAAAAATTATTAAAGAATCGGTTCTATGAATTCAAAAGTTTCTCTAGTAGAAAAAATAAGATAGATAGATAAATTAATAACATGCTTTGGAAACGAAAAAGTTTGTGTAATGGATGTAAAGATTGTACTCGTTCGTGTAAAAACTATTTTATCATATTGAAGATAACAGAGTTCATATAATCCAATAAATTTCCCGTTATTCCACGTTATTCGTGCTAGAAGTTCTATAGTTCTATTTTGAAGTTCAATTAAAAATTAAGATCTTAAATACACATATTTTTCTACTGTATAGATGAAATTAATTCGGGACAATTGTAATATATAAATGTTAATCAACATTTTCTTTTAAGTGAAATAGCCATTTCTCAATATTTTATTTGACGAGAGTGTCAATCAAGTTTATTGAAATAAAAAGGCTATATACCTACATTGTTGTGACGATAAATTACTTCATTAAAATTGCTTTAAAAAACATGTAGCAATATATCAAAGATTTCTTTATTGGCTAACAAATAAGTTTAGGATTCAATTTTAATGTTAGATAACACCCTACATTTATCTGACCAGAAATAAAGAGGTCCGATTTGAATTAACAAACATATTTCTAAATGCATTTTAATATATATAACCGACAGACCCGCATCATGACAAGGTGGTGAGTTAAATACTTTTTATATGACAATTGTGACACTATATTATACTTTGTTTATCAATCAGATTGTTTTCGTTTTATTTAAAAATATCAAATATTCTTCCTCGTTTGAAAACCTCTGTATAGATATGAAGAGTGTGTGTTGTAATAAGTTGTGTCAGCTTTCAACAACAACAGTTGTGTTAGACAACAAGGTGAAAAAGTTAAACCTAAAACAACACTATCAAGATTATTTTAAGCTGAAACATTTTTGATATAGTAAGGAATAAACGAAACGTATTTTTCGCAACACTACTTGAGAGCAAACTTTATAATAGTTTTTATTTTGTTCAAGGACCTCTGTTACAAAACCGTCTGAATTGTTTCTATCTTTATCTAATTTCGGAGCACGAAGGTTGCATGTTAACCGACAGTTAAATGTGATACAGATTATAGCAGCAAACGAAACATAAAAATTGACCGTGAAATTTGAATCGAGTGCTGTAAAACGTTCTACAATTACAATAGATTGTTTCGGTTTTTATTTTATCGACATTACGAATGTATGATTGGATTTGGAATATAAATATTTTTTACGGATTTCGTATTACGAAATAGATCCATTATAATTGTCATTGATTTATTTATTGATATTAAAACACTGCGAAAACTTTTCACGTAGTTAATATTATGTTTACGATTTTAGCCACATAATAACACTACTTCAAGTTTATTTATTTCGCTTTGCACTAAGAAACTTAACATGTCGCAAATTATTAAAGTGGACTTTGTAATCATCTGTATTATCATGCCCGCATATCGTTGTACAAATGGTTTACCATTTAAAGGCGCTACATTTCTCAATAAACAGCAAAAACAAAAGGAATCCAATAGTTAATCTATGATGAGGGAATTTTATAAACATCTGCTTGTAGGAATCCGACATGTCGCATCTGTTGTGGACGGTTCTTTTTTCAAAATTTCGAAAGCGCGTGAGTCGATTCCGAGCTATAGCGGCAGATGTTTTCTCTATATAGCTTGAATAGTATATTCTATAACTAAGTTTAATCCTTATACAATCAGATTAAGGTACATTTTAGAATATTTTTGTGCGATTTGGTTTTTTAATAGATTGAGATTATGACGTCGAATTTAAAATTTGCCGGTGTTTAGTCTATGGTAGCGATGTAAGGAGATAACGGTAAACGGGTCATTAGGACCCTTCCCTAATTTCAAATAATATTGAAGTGCAATGCATTTATCAGAGGTTTTATAGCATGGGGCCTTTTTAAAGATCACGCATATTTTATTACTTCCTTTTTGTTAATAACTTAATTTTTTTATGAATCAATTTATTTTGTTCTTTGTTAAGTGGGTGTTATCACATAAATCAACCAATAGAGCGTTTACATATGAAAATGTAACTAAATTTTTACAAAAAGAAAGTTTTATTTTGCTTTTAAAATATATATTTGTATTATAAGAATAAAAATTATTTTAATTTAATTTCTTGCTTTGTACGATATTTTTAAATAAATCTAGTAGCAAAACTTTTCAAGAAAATGTAAAACATAGCCAATAGGCACTTACAATAAACACAAAAGATTTTAAATCAATCGGTTCAATGCCGCGTGTCGTATGTCTTCGGGAGACTTATTTCTTTGACCCTCAAATTCAGTAATTTAAGTTTTCCCCTCTAGATAGCATTTCATTTACCTCTTCAACCGATACGCTGTGTGGGGCGAACTTATCTCGGACACAGAAACTATTGGAGTGGTTATTAAAACTTAATTAATCAACTAATATTAAACTTACAACTAAATAACAAAAATAATCAAATTATAGCGATCGAAAACTCAATTTCCTAAATTAATTATTATATAATCTTGTCGTGCTTCCCAAAGAATCGTCCTCATATGTTTATAATCACAATAACGTTTCCATCGTATGTAATGAAATTAAATAAATAAGATATTTTGTAATGTATCGACTCCACGGTTGATCACATCTATAATTCCCTCCATTGATTCGTGACGCCTCTCGCGTCGGTACGATGATCGCGATCAACTTTATTATAGTAACTACCCCAGTATGTGCTTATCATGTATATAATTAAATATTTAATACGAAACCTCTATGACATTTATTTCGCTAACATCATTTTCATACTAATATTATTTAACATAACTAAAACTAGACTTATTTTGTTTATTAAGATAAATTGAATAGTTAGTATGAAATAGATGGATATATATTTTTTTATATAAAAAGTAGAAAAAACACTTTTAATAATGTCATGCAAGCAAATAATATGTTAAATTTATTTTTCCATATACGGCTCTTCTAAATTAGCCGCTTATGAGCTGAGAACGTAAGAATTTAATCTTAAAGTAAATCTCTCACTGTGTGGCCTTTTTATATGGCGCGGTCTGATAAGCTTACATCATTGTTGGGACCGAATGAAATTATTACGAAATAGTTTTGTTATGTAGTTATTAATATTGAGAGGAAAATTTATTTCAAATGAATGTTTAGACGGATATATAATTAATTTATATATCTGCTTGTGACTGCTAAGTACTTTGTATGTGGATGAGAGAATAAACAATTATTCGTTAGTTGGGGTGAGATGGGCGCGGTTGCGAACTAACCGTAGGGTGCTACCAGTTTAGACGGAGAAGGACAAAACAAAACTATCTGAAGTATTAACCAAAGATATATTTACATGCATCAAAAAATATTTCTGATATTTTCTGAAATGACAGAACAAAAAATTGTATCTATTAATATTTCTTATAATCAATTTATCTATTTCATGCTTAAAAGCATGAATTAGCACGCCTAATCAGCATGATAATTCATATAATAAACATGATATGTCAGTCCAAACAGAAAAGTTTTAACTCTCCTTACCTCCTTCTGCGCTAAGGCCGTAGCAAGCTCACCGTAGGAGCTGATCACTGACCCATGAATCGAACAGAAAGGAAAATTCTCCAAAGAAAATACTACAATATAAATAACTCCATTGCCTGCGTCTACATCACCCTATGACAAAAGAGTTATCGGTGCGTTGAAAACAAAAATGGCAACCTGATTTATTACGGAGGCACGCATTAGGCTCGCATGATTTCGGTTACAGTAAAGTAACCTTTATCGGAAATTTATATTGATCCCTGATAAAATACAATTAGGCTGTTTTAATTTTATTGAAATGGTTCTGTATAAATAAACTTACAATTTAAATATAATCAGTTTGAATTATTAGAAATAAAATTAAACATAAAACATAATATTTAAGAAAAACGTATTTACTTCAATATCTTTTAGTGTAACTATGAAAAAGAAAGGATATTTCATTAAATAAGAGTGAAGTATGTTTTTACTTCATGTAATGTCATCCCTATATAGTTACAGTTGCAAATAAATATCATAAATTTAGCTATTATTAAAATTAACATTATAAAATGTGACATTCAATATTTCGCAATCATAGTACATTCCTTTTAATTTTTAGTAAAAAAACCAAACATAAATGGGAAAATATTGAATTTGTTTTGTAAGCACGTTCGTATGAAGATGTCATTTGTTACATAAATTTAATAAAATCTAAAACTGTGTCAAAACTACTAGCAGCCAACTTTCTCTTATCAATGCCCACATAAGAAGTAATGTCATATTTTTACCTAAATCGAAGATGGGAAGTTAGTAAAGCCAAAACTCGATATTAGATGAATAATAGTCGCCACTACCGGAGCCGCTACCACCCGGATGCTCAAGATTTATACCCGGGTTCGTACTACCCAGTTGTATAACCGGCGATACTCGTCTATACCCGGCCATGAATGAAGGAGTCTTCATATAGTTCCCGATGTCCGCTCTTGAGGGTGCAATTTATGGCTTGGAAACGTCATCAAGCACCGTGTTCCAATATAAATCATATGTTTGCTTACACAGGACGTCTAAATTTCTCGGATGTATGCTTGAATTGTCTTCGTATATATTGCAGGGGTGTAATTGTTTGGAGTAGCCAATTGTTTCGGATGCTATTGTTTTTGATGCTATTTAAGTTCCAATAGCAAACTATCAAATACAGATGAAAGGAATCAGTTTGTAAAAATTGCTAGTAAATAAATGAGGATCATATTCCTTCACATGTGTACAAGTTACTAAACAAAATGTTTTTATTTTCATATTATTTTTTATTCCAGTTCTAAGTAATAATGGATATATATATGTAACTCTATAAATCTTTGATATATTTAATTTAAGGGCCTTATTATATAGTGCTAATAAAATTAATTATAATAAATATATTAAATAAAAACTTGGTACTTCTTCAATCACAACTTAAAAGTTTTTATTTATAGTTCATGAAAATATGCAGGTAAATCCAAAACAATTGCTTTACTTAAAAATAAAGAAATAGGAAGCTGCAGTGAACGACTAGTAACGCAATTGTTATGCAAACAACAATATAATATTGTTAAGACAGGTATGTTTGCACAGAACTAAATTAGCATGGATTTCAAAGCTTTCACTTTCATTGTAAAAATTAGAATAATAGGGCCGTTTGTAAACTATTCCAGTAGCCGAGAGTACAGCTACGTTTGAATGGGAACAGTGCGTTGTCACGTTTATATATTTCATATGTTTATAATTCACTTGACAGTTTCGGGGGAAGTTACAAAATATATTTAATTTATATTCAAGAAAGAACGTCTTTTTTTGTTATAATGATTTGAAATAACGCTTTAAGATAACTGCATCCGAGAAAAATCCTATCCACTTCTTAGAACACATTAGTAGGTATTAAATACCAAGAATGTATGTATATGAAATGTTAATATAAACCTGTTACGATTTAAGAGGAATTTAGGAGATGTTTTATTATTTTAATTTACTAGCGGTTTCTATTTGCATTTACGATGTTCACTTTCGTATGTCGATGTACCAAAATATTAATTAAATTTTTCTTACATTCGCTTTGTAGCCTTTAAAGTAATCACAAACATACTCATGGACAAAAAGATACACATTTAAAACATAATAGAAATAAAGTTATATCCATTTTAACAAATTTTAAATATCATAATGATACTACAATTACAAAGAATTACAAAAATATATTTTTTTTTTCAGTTTTATTACAATGTTAACGTGTAGAAACTAATAGGTGACATCTATTGAAAACAAAATGTTTGTGACCCTTATACATGAACCTTAAAGAGATTAGGAAATTAAAATCGAGCACAGAATTAAAGAGCAAAAGTGGTGCCATCTCTGTAACTTTACTCAAATCAGTTTTCGCTTAGGGAAACAACCCTTAGCATCGACAAGAACCTTTTACCCTATATCTACCCCTAGCGAGCTTTTACCCAAACTACACGACGGCCGCTGCTAACGCCATCTCTAAAACAGTACACGAACTTCCAAAAAAGCTCATAGTTCCAAACTTTTCCGCTTCGGAGCGCCACAGTCAGAGCTTTTGAATGAAATCAAATAATCTGAGCGAAGCATATTTTAAGTATGAGAAAATAGAGTTGTTTTTACAGTGTTGAGATTGCGGTATGGTCGGACAGAGTATGCAAATTAACGTGGCATTACATAGTAATTTATTTGAATCGAATGACCACTTTGCGGCGCGGTGCATCGAGCGCTGAACGTTTATAGGGACCCTGACCTTATATTGTGTCAATTTATAGCAGAGTCGTTAAACGCTTTTGCGTAACAGCTGTTTTATCGCGTGATGTCTTAGCAAGCTAACTTTTGTTTATGCTTTCACCTGGTTCTTAACTTTAAAAGCTATTTCAGTTAGCCTAAATATTTTCTAACTAATATATTTTAATTATATGTTGATGTTATCGTAAAATGTTTAAATATCTTGTCTTGACGCTTATCTGGATTTTCACAACCTACCGTGAATTCTTGAGGCGTTAATTACACACAATTGCAAAAATACATACTGCAAAATTTCAAACAGTTATATGACTTAATCAAAATATTTTCTCAAATTGTTCACCGAAAGAGTGCTTAAGAGGTTTCAAGTGTGTAAATTAATTGGAGGTTACAATTTTTCTGCTCGCATTCATCTTATATGGTAGGTTCTGATTAAGACTGCACATTGAATATTCGAATAAAGACTTATACAGTTACATTGTATTTATGAATTGGAACCATATATTTGC
Source organism: Danaus plexippus (assembly GCF_018135715.1). Classification (NCBI taxonomy): domain Eukaryota; kingdom Metazoa; phylum Arthropoda; class Insecta; order Lepidoptera; family Nymphalidae; genus Danaus; species Danaus plexippus. Next base: position 6,193,557 of record NC_083539.1, on the reverse strand, counting down.
AAGTGGCGAGATTTATGAAGACAGTGGCCGAGCACGCCCATAGCTCGCTCTTATTGGGTACAGAAGAAATTAATCGTGCCTGAAATGATTATGTTTTTATATGATTTATATCTTAACTACGCAAAAATTAAATTTTTTTAATCGAGCCACATACGATTGTAAATTCTAATGATCAATTAAAATTATTGTAGCAATTATTTACCGATAACATGATTTAATGCGATTCTTTGAACGGAATTAAAGCACAATTACTCTACACATATTCTGTTGAAATATTTCACTCACAAAGCTAATTGAATTGATAAAAATCTTACAAATTATCAAATTACAAATATTTTTAATTTAATGAGTCAGCGATCTGGAAGTTCGTAGCTATTAAATCATAATTGTTGACGGAATGTTCAAGTTAACAGACGTACAAAAAGGCACCCGCAAAAGGTTAACCTTAAATAATATACGTTATAGTTTTTGTTAACTCATCTTATTCGTACGTGTTGACGCGACAGGTAGCCGATGGGGTGGATTGTTTGTCGGAAACGACGGTAATTGTTACTACATAATCGTTTAATTCAACAATAGCTTCTGAGTTATCGATGTTCGTCAATTCGATATAAATATTTATATCGATTGTTACTGTACAAATAATAAAAAATAGTTTTATATAATTCTTATAATAAATATGTTATCAATTTTTTATATATATAAAATTAATACACTTGGACGTTTAACAAATGGGAAGAAAAATTTCTTCTTAATAATATTCCGGTTTATAACAATAATGGTATCGTTTATAATTTGCGTGCGATGTTCCTCTCGATAGTGTGTAAAGGCGACAAGTAAGACAGGCGTCCCCAATCGTCGACGCGATCGCAAACCATACAATGCTATCAAGCCTTGAATCACGAACATGAACTCTCGCGCACTACCATTGGTCACTGGTCAGCCTATTCGATGATTAGCCGTTTAATATATTTCATTTAATACATTTCATATATTATCATCTTCATCTTCAACATTTAGATTCGTATCTGATTTTTCTATCGATGTTGGCTGCTTTATAAATATGTATGATTTTAAATTAGCCGTAACCGAACACATTAACCGTATATTATTGTGTTTTATTTGTTTTTGTGTTTTTATAAATCTTATTAAGTTCATTATTATATAAAAGCATCGTTATAATATGATATAGGCATCTGAATTATTTTTTTATATATATAAGTTAATATCTAGTAAAAGATATTTGTTTTGGTTGTGAATCAGTTGTTTAAGCCACACGCCACATTCACTCCATTCTATTTAAATTTGTGATTCAAAAGGACATCATAGCGTCATCCCATTCCCATGATCATACTTAACATTCGTAATTCAAAGGCCATAAAATGACATTTACCGTTCACCAAGCCAGTCTCATAATCCGGCACACTGAACTTAATACATTCTAATAATAATATTTCCTTATAATATAACAATTTTTGTGTTACTGTGATAATGTAAAAAAGTCAATAGTTTAAATATTTTTACCTAAAAAAGGGGCATAATATGAATTTCGCAATGATATGACGAAATTAGCTACAAAACTGGAAACAAATTGGCGCGTAAGTTGAATGTCTGTTAAATTAAATCTCAAGATGTAATCTATGGACACAATTCAGACAAGTATAAAGAAAGATTTGATAAACGCGCTCGTATTGCAAACCAAGAATATTGAAATCCAAAAATATTATAACATTTAAAATAACTTCTTATTAATAAAATATTTCTCTTTTTAACATTCATATATATTACCTAAATGACATTAAATTTGTAGTATAAAAATACACGCATAATAAAAACTTATTTGAATTAATAAAATTCAAATAAGTTATATGAATAAATTATGATTATTTTTAATAGAATTTATATGTTATAAATATTGTCAACAAACTCTCTCGAGGGCAGAAGTCAATGTCAGATAAAAATTTACTTAAGTAGACGAGTTATTTACAAACGTTTTAAAGATGTTCAAATAATATAGGATTTAAAGATTCCGATTTACTTCTTATAAGTTACTTATCATTAGCATTTAGATTAGATTACAAGTGGATTTTTATACATATTTATAAATTTAATATTAGATGATACCTTTCATTTTATTAACAACTACTTTAAATTAAAAACATAGTAGCAAAAGACAAATAAAATCTTAATAAGAACTCCTTAAACCGGTCGCTTAAATGATGCCTGGGAATTTTGTAAAACCAACTGAATACATATTTTATCAACAGGTTAGTCGTTATAGATCCAATTTTTGATTTGTTAATTTAGGAATTCTAAATTTAAATTAAATATAACTTATTATAAAAATTTTACAGTGCAACCTATAAAGTTATGATAACTCACCGGTTATACAAGTTAGTATAACAAGAGCCTTCTCCCTTACACTCGCTTTGAATCGGCACCTTCACAATAATTGATTGGACGCCCATCAAACGTATCCGGTGTTACAAAGCCTAGATATAGCCTTAGAAAAGTACACACCAGACAACCTTAACTTCCCAGTACAAATATTTTATAACTGATTAATGTTTGTTTATAAACAATAATTTATAAGATAGTTATCAAATAATTTGTCATTGAGGAATTGTAGTTGTTGGTATAATTAATATTACAATAAAATTAGATCTGAATCTCTTGATGGTGACCTTTGATCTTAGGGGAGTTAATAACTAATTTTAGTAAATAAAGTTTTTGTAGAAAAATATAAGGAGAACAATAAATCATGTCTAATGTCTGCACTGGTTTCAGCAAACTATCTAGAAAGGTGGCGTTACCAATGTCAATCGCGCTCGTAAAGTCACAGCAAGGTGTTTAATGATGCAATAATTTGCATAGTAAGGGCGTTGGAACTCACTCAGTTCTCACGTCTATCACTAGTCAGCACCATTTTAGCGCCCTTATACAGTAACTGTCTTGTTATTGAAATTTATATGTTTAATATTGACATAACACATAATTTGTTTTCATTGCAAACCTACTTAGCGCAACCAAACATGTAATCAGATGTGTCAATAAAGTGTTAAAGACACTAATTTCGATAAAAAAAAATCTCTTAAGCTGAATACTTACTATAAAAAGTGCCGATAATAATAAAGACTTGGCAGCAATATTACCTGAAAAATAAAAAACGGCAGGTGTAATAAACTGTTGTCGATAAATATAAAATATGTAAACGAAATCATTAGGGGTAAAAAAAACGTGTAATCAATTAAGGGGCGCCTCAGACAGTTCGGCTCGCTAAACCCCGCTACACAATCTGACATTTATGAGTGCCATAAAAACGCTCAAGTAGTGACTTTTACTACTTGTTTAGTGAACATAAACGTCTTTGCCTTACCCGCGCTCAAAGTCGTACGTATTTAAAAGCGTAGTTTCGTGCAGTTTTACTCCTTTTTGCCTCTTTTTATTTACTGTTATGCAACTGTATAATGCTTTGGTTACTTTTCAGTGGCGATTTATGGATGTCGTCTTTTGTCTTTATTTTGTGAGAACATGCTTGTTTTAGTTCGGCGATGTTTATAGTGTAATAAATCGAGGGAATGCATTTTTGGCTCGTTCATAACAAATTGAGATAAAATTGTATGGAAGACAGCTATTCTTATTTTTAAGATATCTTATTACATATTCCTATGTATATTCACAGTAATTTTGTCTCTTTATGTATTTTTTAAACTATTTTGTACATTCGTTTGCATGTATGAATGTATTGCGTATTTAATTCTATAATTTAAAAAATCTTAAATAAGCACTGTAACAAAACAATACACTAGTCCCTTCGTCACCTGTTATATTCTAACGAACTATTAATACTAATTAGTAATCTAAATACATTCACCAGTGTTAAGTATTCATCATTCATACAAGTTTTACGATGTTAGGTTTCAATTGAAAGACCACCCGGGATTCAATACCTGGTGGTATCTCACCTCTAAGGAATACCAATAGAGAGGGGAATTATAATGAAACTTGATTGATCTACCCCCTAAATGGGCCTAGGTCTTGGTGTAAATCGTTAAGCTTTGCTTAAAAATATATATCTATTGATATCATAAATGGGAAGCGTTCCGTGATCTGTGTGTCTTATTAGGTACGTATGACTGTCGATGTAAACACTGATCGTTTAAAGATTTTTCATTTAGAATATCATATTTAGATTTTAAAAAGAAAACTTCATTTAGTTTTTCTATTTACTGATTGTATTAAAAATTGGTTACTTTAAGTTTTTTAAGAGTTAGACTTCATATTGTCCAAACTAGATAATTAAAAAGACAAAAGCTGATTTCCCTGAATGACATATTGCTTTTGAATTTAATTCTACCCTCTTCTATACTTCGACAGTGTTGTACCCGACGATTAAGGGGAATTTGTAGAACGTAAATAATGTACAAGAGTAGGTATTTATTATTCTGGCAAGTTTCAGATACTGAATTTGCAATTACAATTTGAATTACAACCTTTCTCATTTATTTTACAGTATCAGTTCTTTTCGCAAATATTATAAAAAATTAATGGATAATGTTGTTATTTATAAGTCACATCTATGGTTCTCTCGGTTTCTATGATACTGGTTTCAATAAACAATGTTATCAAAGTTATATACTTATTAGAGTAGCTTTGAATCAGTTCATAGGCCATTTGCATGAAGGTCACCATTGAGTCAATGCCTGAGCCATAATCCTATTTGCTATGCTTCACGGGACTTGTTTATTTTCCGCTCCAAAAGAAAGTCCTTCTGCATACCATAGAAATATATTCGTCCGCTTACGAGTGCCTTGTTTTCGCTACAAATTAGACAATTAAGAGTCGCCGTGTGACGCTAAATCTATTCAATTTAAGCTGGCTACAGTCTGGTCACCTACCGCGGTGATTTTTTAATCGTATGTATTCAGCGTGCAAACCCGGTCCTCATTTCGCATATCAATGCGTTTGACAAATTGATGAAAAAGGTTTCGCACGTGTCGATCGCAGCTTTGCGAAGGTGTGTCCATGGGATGGTACATCAATTATCTGATAGAGAAAATACTATTACGATGTTTAGAAACAGGTTTTCATGATATCTTTTTTGTAATCAAAAATCATTATCATTATCGATTTTCAAAGATTTTTCTATTTTTGTTTAGTTATTATATCTATTATTTATTTTTGTGTTCAATATCAGAATTTAATTAAATTTTAAGTTATGAGAAAAAAATTAATAATGCTAACAAGATATACAACAATATGTTTATTTTGTAGCTTTAACATTTTATCTATAATTCTTAATGAATACATCTGCTTATGAGTCTGAAGTCGTGTGTTAGTTTATGAGGTGTTACATCTGTAACTAAACCTAATAAATGATCCGTGAGGTAGCCGGCTGTCGGTGAAAAAACCGTGGACATTAATAATGATTAATTTCTCATAAGTCATGCTTATCAGACTTTCTTTCATACGCTACTTTGACTTGTGCAGGGCAAGAAAAATAACCCAACGAGTTATACAAAGGGGAGGAATTATAGAACTCTTCCGGCTCCATATATTTTATGCTATAAAAAATATATATTAGGTATATGAAATCATTAATTACTGACTCAATTACATCAAGAGGACTGCTTCATAGTAATAAGACAAAATAGCTTTTAGTAACCAACAGTAAGGGCACCGATATTAAAGGTTAAATGACCGATTTTTGTTTAATATATTGTGTTTTCATAAAAGACAGTAGATGGCGCAAAACCAAATAATTTTTTTAGTCGTATATTATACGAAAACTTTGTTTATCTATTTATTATGGTTGAGAATGACTAGGACTAATTTCGTTATTATAATAGCAGGAAGTAACAGAAATATAATAGACCTAATAACAAGACTATACAGAGTTTATTTTTTTAAATTATTAAGGGCCTCAAGAACCATTAGCAATAATTTACAACAGGAAAAAGTGAAAATGTCTAACTCTATAGTATATCAAAGATACTACACACATAACCCGGTCATCTAACCTAGTTGATTATCATAATATTGCTTTGAACTTTTTATAAAAAAATACATACAGCAACCCTTCATAATAAAGATAATTGAATTCCTGTGTAATACATCAAGAATTTAATAGAAAAGAGCAGAAGTAAGCATAGGTTATGTATAATTTATTTAGTAAAAGCATCCAAGAGTTTTCTCTTCTCATGCAACCCGGAGGTTTATTGAAAGCTAATCTGATGAACGGAGACGGAATATTTTAGTAACAACCATTTAAAAGTCATTAAATATCCATCAAAGTTTGTACCTCAAGCAGCCACAGATCGCGAGATACCGATCTATCTTACGTTCGCTTACATATGCCAAAACTGTGTCATTTAAATGTTAATCAGGGTAGAAATAATTGATGTCAGCGAACCATCGGAGCACGTCAAACATGCAGATTGGAATGCCCATAATGATAAACTATTCAGCTCTATTGCGATTTTGGTGATTTGATCATGAATTGTCGATGTTGCTTGATACACGAACATTCGAGAAACGTAAAGCCGTCATCGCTCGAAGTTACAACAAATTAATTATGCTAAATAGAAATCAGTTGAAATTACACAGTTTATTATATATAATTCAGGCTAAATTATTATTTGTTTTTACTTAGTTACGTAACTTTTTTACTTATGCTACCTAATTTTTTTTACTAAGTTATGATCAAATTGTTTCGCCATACGGTACCTATAACTTATTGTGATGGCTTCGTTTCCAAAATACCAAGTTGCCGATGTTTGAAGTTGAATGATATTTACATAAAGTTTATTTAAAAAACCAACCGAATTTGTAAAATACGTGTTCAAGCATTCAAATACATAAATCCCGGTGCATTTCAATGAAATTATCATCACACATTGGACGGCGTTATTCAACAAACAACCGTTAATCATCAAATATTAAGGCACGCATTAGATTTATTAATATTTCAAACATGCTTTTATTAGGCGTAAGTACATAACACATGACACTAATATTGAATGTATGTGTCACTTTTTATAGCCGGCTGTTTTGTTATCAGTTACAATAATCTTACTAATAAGATTTGACAGGTAGGTAAGTTTTTAATTGGTTGAAGATGTTATAAATAATTGAACAAATTACGGATGAGTTATTACAGTATTTTCATTGTTAACATTGTATTACTCGTGTTTTTTCGTAACTCGGAATTATATATTTTTTTCAAAGCTTTTTAATCGCAATTAATCCGATGTTTTTTATCGATAACCTGCGCTGCTAATCGATTACTGCGATGATAATCGACAAATTGATGTAATGATCGTCAGATCATTGAGGTTTTGTTAAATCTGGAACCTCCATAGGGACTTCCCGGAAGTGTATCGGTGTCAGTCCAGCGAGGAGCCCTACATTAAAATTCATCGAACACTTGCTCCAACTATCACGTATCGAATAGAATAGAGCCATAATGTTTTATGATCCCTTGTCCGCCTTACACGTCGAACGCAGTGTACGAATTTTAAACAAACAACATCGCTCTGATGAAAACAACTTGATAGATATCTACATCAAATGAACTGACGATAATATTTCGAGTTTCGATCGTACATTTAATGTGTAATAAAACAGTAATTGAATTCTGAACGAGTAGAACTTTAAGTAATTGATTTTAAAACGTTCTATTATTTTGAAGGCGGTATTTTTTTAAACAGATAGGCTTACAAGTTTATGTTGCTTAATAGATTCTACATTTGGATCTGTATCTAGTTCTACATTCTAATTTTATATTTATTTATTACCTTTTTCGGTATTTTTTAAAGGAGGTAGTAGTAGAAGTTATTTACATAAAAAAATAATTAAATATAATGTTGTGCTCTTGTGCTTTATTTATGTTTGTTTTTCATTGAACGTCTATACTTTTTTTCATTCAATAGCTTGGGCGAAAGGTAATTAATATCAACAAAACCATTAGCTTCTTACTATCGTCCTAAGCATTAGATTTCATACATAGTATTTAGCTTCGAATAGTTCGTCATAGGTGACTAGATTAGAACATCGAGGGAGGCAGCCTTGCATATGTTCCAATGATTTTTCACGGCTACAGTACCCGTGTCCAAAGGGCACGCAGCGGTGTTGCAATCACGATCCGTGATCACGACCGGCCCTCTGCTATTTATTAACTCAATTTATATAAGAAAAATAATCAATAGTAGCACTTGTGCCATTTATATTAAAGTACACGGCCACAGCAAACTTTAAGATGTTAAAATCACATCGGACCGTTCAGATGCGTCAAGTAAAATTAAACTTTATCCCATCGGAGAAAGCAACACGTGAACGCAATATTTAATTGGTAAGTAAGTAAAATGTCTCTAGACCGTGTCGCTACTAGCCGTAAATGCATTAAGTTTGTTTTAGAGATAATAATCGTTGCGAATGCGAATGCTTTGTTGTTTCAAAGATAGAGTTGTCGTCAGTGATTTATTTTTGGTCAACTCTTGTACGATTTAATAGTATAAAGGCGATGCGAAGTGAGGCTCGACAATGGCAAACGTTTTACTTGTTAAGCACGCGAAATGTAAGAGAATTTATATTTGAATTTCTTACATACAATATTTTGCTTAAATATTCATCGTGGATATTTAATAACGTCAGGTAGTTTTTTAATTATAATTAACATTCTACTCTAAGTTGATGCGTCTCTTACGTTATCTGCTTCCCGCAATTAGTTATAGTTACGTATTTTATTTATATAATAGCTTAAAAACATGTAAGAAGCATGCAGTACGGGAAATCTTCTGACTAGTTTTATTTCTAGTTCCATTAAAAAAATAAACAAAATACATAAAAGTTGTAATTCAACATTTTTGGACAATCTCATCTAACTTCCTAGAAACGTTAGTCAAATGATTCCCACGCTACCATTCGTAGCTACGTGTTTAACATTAAAAACTAGTCTGCCCAATATTTGTGTGAATTGCTGCTTACTGAGGCCATTTAAAGCAAGCATGAATTACTGTTACGTATAATAAAAATATAACAAAAGCTTCCTAAGAAACGGTATGTGTAACATATAGCTAATAAATTTCGTTTAATTTTAATAAAATCTTGTACCATTAACATAATATTTCCATTTAACGCTGTTATTTTTTTTTATATAGAAAGTAAAATAATGAAGTGAAGTTTTGGTTGTTTCTTCCTGGGTTCGGGAAAATCAAATCCAACCTTGTTTATTAAAATAATTTTGTTAAAGTGCGTGAGCTGCGTTCCAATACTGCCTTCTATCACGCGAACTAGTTTCTACAATATATTTTTATGCTATCTGAAAAGAAAGCTACTATCGATTTTGGACCTTACTGCATTGAGTTATGACTTTCTAACAATTTTTACGCGTACAAAAAGTAATTTTAGTTTGTTTTAAATGGAAACGTAATCAGAGGTTAAGCTAGTCCCTTTGAGTTATAGCGTTGGAGGTTTATAAGCATAGATTAAGATTATTTGTGCTTAAGTGACATGAAAAACTAATTAGGCGTAAAATATATGTACCTATAGTTCACATAGCGATAACACACTGTCAACTAGTTTGCAATATGTCTGATCTATGTCAATAAGTCAATAGTTATCAAACATAATTTATCATCCTTGCCTACTATCTATATATATAAGGCTGTATAGATCGCATAGTAACGAATTCCATTTCTAATGTTTACAGTTATAGATACTTAAAAATTTACTTGCAACAAGCTTGCTAGCCTTTATTAAGGTAATTATCGTTAATTAAATTAAAACAGACATTTGAAGTATTTTTTATTTATTTAACTCAGACGTCGACTGAGCTATTATATCTATACAATAGTACGTACATCTTGCTAGAGCAATCTCTAAGAGGGGTGGGGTGACGTAGACAAATGACGCGGGGCGAACGGCATGAGTTATGGCCACCAATCGAGAGTGCTTCTACGGCGGCCATTTTTAATTTTTAGGGGTATACTTTACCCTTGTGAATATTATTTGGAAGCCATTATGAATTACAGCTTTGTGTTGTGTTTGGTTTAATTTTATTGCATAAAAATATTATTGTTTTAAAATTACTATCAAATAACAATTATCACGAATGGCTTTTGTATCGTATTTTAAAGTTAAAATATTTACGAATTATCAGAAACCTATAAAAATATTATGTATGTAATAACTACTTTATATAAAACAACTGGCAATATTGTGGTTACAAATCGCAAAAAATCAAAACATTCCTTTGTTCCTTTTAATAATCAGCATGGAGTGTAATAATTATTTTTAATAAGTCTATGTTTAATTGCATTACATAAATATTATTAGCAATTAAGTGATAATCGCATTCAAAAACAGAGAGGGCGCTCTCTGATGAAAGAATACGTTGCTTACAATGGAGAAAGTACTTGTTTAGAATAGTGACACCTAGCGGCAAATAGACAAACTTATTACAAAAAATCGGTTCGGTTGTTAGAAATGTAACTAGATTGTATTGAAACAATGTATATTATAAAGTTGTAAAAAGATATTCTTTCATATTTTTAGTTAATTTTTTTAAACATATGTTTAGATGACGTAATGCTATAAATGGTTTATTCGAACAAGGCGAACGTTTATCACATCGTAAACAGTATCATTAATAATTCATCACAATAACTGACGTACTGACGTAATTATCACAATTACGGCCACCCAGGCGGTTTCTAATGTAATATTAATTTATCTTTTATTCAAGTTAGGCTAAAAGATAAACGAATTAAACCTTATCTTAGGTTAAACCGCGTGCGTAATTAAAGGTAAACTAAACTGTACGGTGACAATAGGAGGCCGGCCTTATGCTCAGATTGCGACCGTGATAGGCTATTTAATTTATAAACATACATACATTATAAATAAACAGCGGCGTGTTACAATGTAACTCGAATGACTATTAATTTAATTAAGAGTTCAACGACCTTAAAAATTAACGCCTGTTCCTAGGTGATAAGATTGTAGCTCATAAATTAATTGTGTTTCTTACCTAAGGCTCATGTTCAAGGAAAATTAATCGGACGGTTTAAATTAAACAGCTGATTAAGCAAAAGTGTTCATTTTTATATTTCCGTTATTTTTATTAATGTCATGTTCATAAAATGCCTTATCTGAAATTGGATTAGAACATTTAATTAATCAATGTGTTATAAAACTTTTTTTATATTAAAATATTTTGGTAACATTAGTGTTAATTACGTAGCAATTACTCCATTAATAGTTTAATTTACAAGAGACCATGCGACCCTTTAACGGTCAAGGGCCCAGTTGAAGAATGTGCAATTACTCAGGACTTTATATTTATGTGAAAAGTTTTGACAAAGAATTCAGTATATAAATAAAATGTATTCTAAATTAATAGAAGCAGCGTTCTAATGATAAAAATGTTAGATATAATAAAAAAAAAATAATAATGTATTTAAAACCGTTTAATGGTACTAAAATTAAAAGTTATACTAAGATATTATATTTTTATGCTTTTGTACGTTTTTCACATGATTAACTATAAAAAATAATGAGTTAATTACTTCATTGAACCCATATTTATTTATCTTTTGAACACACAATATCAATTAAACCATATAACCCGAATAAAGGCCTAAATTAAGCCAGTAGAATAGTTCACTAAACTTAGTTACCTACATAGGTTTAGTTAACTTAGAGTAACTATAGAGTATAGGTAGTTTTTGTGATATGATATAGTTTCTAAAAATTATTATTATACATAACGAACATAATAAATATTTTTAATAAACATATGAGTAATACATTATTTACTTAGATATCAAGGTTTTAGTTACTCACATAAGGTCAAGACTATGATAATGTTTTACAATACAATCAATTGTTTATATAATGGTAGAATCAGTAATGTTTCATAATTCTATCTAATTTACACAGCAGACTGGCTCACGGGTGTGACGTCGTTTAAAAGAGCCAAAGCAAGCGATGCGCGCGATAAATAATTTTGTAGGGAACAAATGAGCAACTGATTAATGCTTTACGTACCCGATTCCTATTCCAGAACGTACAACGCAATCCAGAAACACAATCCCCGGGAGAATATGTACCAACCGCTCGCAGGATGCATTCACGCAGCTGTTTAATTGTATTCTAGTACTTCCTAGCTCTCCTGATATAAAATAATTTCTGTGCAAAATTTTGCTAAATGAAAATAGCACAATTTGTATATTATTAATTCATTTATATGAAAGTTTTGCTTACAACAATATATTGTTTGATTGATTATAAATGTTTTTATAATTCTCAGCCATGTTCTATGGAAATATATTCGACAGTACTAACAAAAATATTTATTATTTTTAAGTGTTTATCACATGGGTGTATATAGTTACAAATTGTCACATATATAATATAAGATTAGTTTTATATGGATGTAGTATATCATATCTGATACGTTATAACCTCCCCACCAGCCTGTAGGAATAGCTGACCGATTGCTTATACAAGTCAGGTGTTACTGAAAGGTTATTGTGAAGGGTCCGATTCGCCGAGCCAGAGGTCCGCTATGATTTACTACGCCCCTATTGATACCCTTTTAATTTCGTTTTGCAACACCCGCCTGGGTTTGTTATTCAAAATAGGGAGAAGAATGACTTTTCCATTCCTTTTTTTGTTTTTGAACGATTGTTATTTTAAAAGTTTTTATTTTAGGCTGAATAATTAAATGATGGTATGGAATCGCAACCGATTTAAAAACGTGAATGTTCATGAAGCCTTGCTAAGCTTAAACACACCGCGAGGTTTACTTGCTGGATAATATCGGTTCCCATTTAGCATCCGATATCACAATACAGACTGCCAGCCGATTTAAATTTATTTCGGACGTCGGTAACTTCCAATTTAAACCTCTTAATCCTCTATGATGTATGTCGGTATTCGGCGGGATTAAAAGTTCCACGGAAAATAACCGGGAAAACCTTTTCCGGGGTCGGATTGACCCGGGCAGAAGCGGGATTAGGCGACCGGGATTGGATATACATAAATCTCGGACAAGGCTTTAGGGGCGACGCAATTAAGCCGGCAGAGCAGATATGTCATTTTGTGACGAGCGACGTCCGATACTAATCGCACAATTCGCACAATACAAACGAAAATACATAATTTTAATATTAAAATTCAGCAGCGGCCGCTTCCCGCTCACAATGGTCGCTCTGTCGTGCATGGCGTCATAAATAATTCAATTTCATAGTAATAAAATACGCGTGACCGGCGCTACGGCGTGAAAACTTTTCAGCAATTACGGTTTAAATTTAACAAAAAGCTTCTATCGATCGGACGAGGTCTGCGGGGACGGAGGGGTCAGTGAGGAACCCCGGACACTCGTAATTCATGCATCAGCTTGCGCGGAAGGGTTAAACCATGAGTGCAACGATGACTTATACTTTGTGTTAATACGTTCCAACTGAATTCAATCTGTGCCGGCTTAATTAATTTCGAAGCTATCTTCAATACCGATATTAATGTACGTTTGCTACATTAAAGTGGTTTATTTGAGGCTCCCATATGTTTTACTGTCTGTGTAATTGAAAATTAAGATACGCGAGCTATATAAACTCAAGTTATCTTTGACTATGATGTATGTGTCTTATACATATACATAAATAATATACGCGTATTAGAGAGATAAATAGCACATCGCATATGACATTTAGAATCGTATGGAATCCTATTTATATTTATAATAAAAATCGATGTACTCGGCTAGGAATATAACATTAATTTTTTTCTCCTCATCGTCTTCTACAGATATAATTAGTACTTAAAATAACGAATTCGTTAATATTTAAAATATTTCTTTAAGCATATAAATTGGAATTGAAAGAGTTTGAACTGTATATGTTTATGTTAAGTATGGTATAAGGTGAAAAAAACTGTAGGCCACTTATCGCTTTGCTCGGCCATAAATGACTGATTTATTGCAGTTTAATAACAGCAATTAGTTACGCCTCCCGCGTTACTATTCCCATTGACACGTTCTAAGAGTGTAAATGTTACTCAGAACTTGATGTAGGCATGTTCATTGATCGTTATACGGAACGTAAAAAAAATATTCAATTATAACGACATGCTAGCGAACTACGAGTTTGAATAATAATAAATAAATAAATAAAATGTGTTTATTAATTTACATATTAAATAAACAACAAGTGTCTTAGTTTTGTAATCATATTATGTTAAGAAATGTAATCCATAGTCGGCAACCCGGATATGACGTGAAGCGGCCATTAAAATTAGGGTTGGGCCTCGGCTAGGGCTGGGTCGGCGCGCCTTGGGGAACGGTTATCGTATAAAAAAAAAGAATGAAATCATACAAAAAAAATAAAATGATGTGAAGATTAATGATTTTTTGTATCAGAGAATTGATAAGTAATATTTATTTACTTCTTAATTAAATGAGTCCTAATAAAAAATAAATAAAAAATCAAGAATTGAGCATAAAAACAACATTTCAAATATTAAGCAATTCATTTGTAAAAAAGCAAAATTTATGAAACAATAGTGTTCAGTAAAGATGTTTATAATAAGGGAGAATGAATTAAAAAGCAATTTGGTAACCGTTACTAATTTAGAACGAGCGGGCCGAAACTCTCAATTTGGGGGCGCGCCCAAAACGTCCCTAATCTAAAAGCTGACAGTCCGCTGGCAGATGTGCCTTTATATACCCTTCTGATACCGTAAATAAATGAGCAGGTATATTTTTTTTGAATTGAAACATATTTTTTTACTATCATATAAGAATTTTTAATTTTAGTGATCCTTGTAAAACGTAACGCGTCTCCGCCAAAGCGTTAGGTCCAATTAACTAGATGGCTAGTTATGATTTAGGCAAGTTTCGTGAGCCATGTGCTCATTAGACTATAAATTCTAGATGAAAATCAAAATTTATATAACATGAGATAATATATCACGTCCTACGAGTGGTTTCGGGTCCGATTTAAATCTTTTTAAATACCACCTATTTCTTGTGCGCCTACGCATCTCTAAATTTGAAATTCGTATGAGTCGTAATATGAACACACCGGTCAGATGTCTTAGAATGTTGTGTTTTTTGTCCATTATTAATTAGCATAATATACTGACACGGAATCGCATGTCCGTTTTTAGTCTCGTCTAATTTGACACCTTTACTTATTTTACGACACTGTTCATTTTGTATTTTTAATGTCTATGAATTTATTTTTATTGTGATTATTTATAGTTATGTTTCAATTCTGAATGCGTTCTTGTCGTAAGAAAACAAAAGTATAAGTACCTAATATAAATATGTCATTTAATAACGTTTCACAATATGTAAAACATTTTAAAGATTGTGTAAATTAATTTTCATTTAAATTATATGCAGTGAATTTTTTAATATTTTTTTTTATTAATAGCACCCAAGATAACAAGCTATTTGAATAAATTTCAACTAACAAACAACTGTTTTATCTAAGTTAAACACCTTTACGCGTACTTATAATAAATTTGTATTCAATTCTACAAAAATTATTATCAACGATGTGTCACATAAAATTTTCTTGTTATCAAGAGTATCGCATATGCCTAATGCTAATAGTATCCGAGCGTGTGCGTTGCCCCCGAGGGAAGGCAGCCTTTTTAACCGATTCAACTTAAGCAACCGATTCGGACGATCCGGCCCATTAAATACTTACAAAGTTTTTGAACGAACCGATTATGCAAATAGGCCTTGTGCTCGCTATTAGAAGCTTAACAAACTTTATTAGAAACTATATATTTAAATGAATTAACTTATAACAAAATGTTTGTTTGTTAAATACGATTAAATGTTTAAAAGCATTAAATGCGAGAAAGCTTATTCTCATACAAAAAAAAAACACTTTAAAAGACGTCCCTAAAATATATACAATAGTTGGTTGAAAGGAGAAATTTTATATGAGTATTAGACAGAAAAAAGACATTTCAATGGCAACTAAAAAATAAACAATAGAAAAAGGTCCTACAAAGCAAGGAATGAAAGAACTTCGTAAAAACTTTGACACATTTTTAGTAACATCAGGCACGTTGCGTTCAGGCGCGGGCATATCGTAAATAATGTAGCGTCAGAATGAAAAATTACCATCACTGTCGGATTTATAAATTTTATATATTATAATACAATTATTACTATCTGAGCGCAACACTTGATAACTTCTTTTAAGCGTGTGAAATTCAAGATAATGTTTTTTTTTGCTAGCCGTATTATTTATTAATTATATAATATGGTTGCAGCCTTGAAAGAGATCTAGTTTTAAATATATAATATTTGACATTGCATAACATTTTCTTATTTTTCCATACATAGAAGACATTTATTGCGCATTATTTAGATTGAGCGGGAGATTCTTCCTTGATTCCCTGTAGCAATCAGATCTTGGTTATTGCGACTCAGATCCCCTATATATTTCCTGAACGGATAACTGAAAGAAGTGAGCTTCTTTCTACGTAGGAATGATAAGAATTTCATTTCCTCGTCCTTCGCTATCCGGGGAAGTCGCTGACAAAAATAGCTAAGTGATAAAAGCTATGAATTCACTTTAACTGCTGCTGTTACATGGACTTATTTATATATTATGGTTTAATATATGAATGGAGTTATTTTTTAATATAGAAAATATTTTTAATTGATTAAAATAATATTAAGAGGTATTCTTTTTCGCGGAACGCTACATATCGGAATCGGCTTTGATTTTATGAATTCCAAACTCTAGGTCAAAACTTTGGTCCGGACCTTTGTCAAAAAAAAACTTATATTGTAAAAACGTCTTATGTTACTTTTATTACAAAATGTGCCTATTTTAAGCGTGTCAAGGTTTGATATCATTTTTTCTTCCGCGAGGAGTTAAAGTCTGCCTCAAGCTCCAGGATTCCAGATGACATCTTTTATCTCCATACATTTCAACTCGATCTTAAAAGAAATCACATTCAGCCGCAATAACATTTTTTACATTTCGTTAGATTAATTTCAAACAATAAATTTTGATTATAACACAGCCGATAAAACTATTAACATTACAGATACAATTCGAAATAGATAGTTCATAGAAATGACATTACTAATAAAATGCTAACATTTTGTTCTAATGGAAGCAAATTATTCACAATAATGAAGTCATCCGTAATGGCTACTTACTGTATACATAAATCCTCTTCAAAACTTCTATAACCACTTATTATAATTAACGACGACACTAAAGCACTAATAAATAATCTTCGTTATCACAGAATTCACGAAAACCATGACGGTTTCTACTAAGTTTCTTATTGGATGATAAAATAAATTAGTTCAATTATATAATATATATATTAATTAATGTCGCACT
Source organism: Danaus plexippus (assembly GCF_018135715.1). NCBI lineage: Eukaryota > Metazoa > Arthropoda > Insecta > Lepidoptera > Nymphalidae > Danaus > Danaus plexippus. The sequence goes on along the minus strand of NC_083539.1, from coordinate 6,176,173 downwards.
CACTATTTGGATACGTTTGATCTATACAAATCCTTATTTACAACTGACACAGTCCATGCTATAGACCGTGTCGCGGAGGACGTACCGCGACCACAAAAGCCTATGTTACAATAACAACCATATCGAGAACTGTTAATAATGTATTTTTTTCTAACACAACTCTACGACCCCAACACAGAGACTTGACTGTACAAAAAAGTCACGAGGTAGGGGAAAATTCGTAAGCAACAAAAGTTTTGACACGAGTAGTGCGCTTGGGCAAAGTCTATTTTAGTGCGTGAGACGGATATATCTAATATTATCTAATGTCTGCGGGGTGGAAAGAGACGGTTAGATGGATGTCTGTCGCGTCCGCTTGAAGTTTTGGGGGACCGAGACCGCGGGATACCGAGTAGGTGGTGATATAGCTTTCGTAGCTCGTCCGTTCCCAAAATCGACGGCGATGAGTAATAATATTTGAAAAGCAAGATTTGTTACCTGTCGACCGCTAGAAGATAATGCCTATAGTTTTTTTTTTCAGAGAGGAACACAATTAACTAGCCCTAAAACATAAATCATTCTGTCATACGGAAACCGATACTGGACGCAGGTTGTACAATTATATTCAAAAAAATGTAATGCCGGTGGGAAATTGAGGTATTTTTTTATCCTCAAACTCCGAATTGGAATAGATATTAATACTTTTTTTTTGTTATATATTCTGCAATTCTAGTTATATTTAAGGTTTATATAAACAAGTTAAAAATTATGTAATAAATATGGTATAAAAATAATTAATTATAGTAAATTAAAATAAAAAGTTAATAGCGGTCGATTATCTTCTCAAAAGGTGACCGTTCAATAGAGGTAATTTAACAATTACGCCAAGCCGCGAGCCTCAATTACACCGAAGAGCTCGGAAAACAACGACTTTATGGCGTTGGTCGTGGACTTCGAAAATTGCAATTGCAAGTGGCAACAGAAATTGTCGGTCACTCCCATCCTTCACAAATCGGGATCCAAGCAAATCAAATTGCTGGGAATACAGAAATAAATTGCTCAGCAATGCTCTATCGCCGTACGACTAATGAAGACGTTTTAATTCTATATAATTTCGTATTCTGTGTTGATTTTTTAAATATAATTTTACACGCGATCTGTGGGCGTTACAGCGGTTTTTATTGTCCCGAGTCGTGTTTTATTCCGCGACGATAGACATGTAATTCTATATACAAGAGAACGATCAAAAAAAGATGTATTATCCGTCCGAGGGACCTTATTTCGTGGGTTATAAATTTCTGATTAAAAAGAAGTGCCACTATAATCAACACAAGCAATTTAATTTAAGCGACATAAACACGAAGCTATCTGGCAGTGCATCGATAAGGGCGTTAAATGACAAACTGCGCCTCAGAGAAATGCTTTGCTTTTTATTTCCTTTTTTCATGATATCGAAAGTATTTTTTAAATACGTACCTATATTATAAGAGTCAAAATAAAGGATATCTTATTGTTTAGTTACTTTTACGATTATATATATATTATAATACTAAGAGCATGAACTTAAATATATTTTTCTTAGAATTATAAACATTATAAAACGATTTTTTTAAGCATGACTTTAATAGCGATTATATAACATTCTTGTAACTATAAACATTGATAATTAATATCATATATAATCTGAATGTTGTTATTTAAAATGAATCGTCAGACCATCAATCTAAAATGGATCGGTATTATCGATCGAATATGTACATACCTCGATGAAGACATTGGGAGAACTGGTTTTACCTACATACAGTATAATGATATATTTAACTCGATGTTCGATAAACGATTAAAAACAGTTATTCTAAACAAATTGTTTATAAAAATATGTTGTAATTATCTCCTCAATCGTGAAAAATCGTTTAATAAATCTCACCATAAAAATATACGTTATTAATAAAGCGGTATTAGATAATGTTAAACTTAAAGCCGAGTCTATAAAGAGCTATTAATACTTCCAGAGTGCCATTCCTCCCACCTAATATTTCAAATACCAATAAGCCACTAACCCTCGAACGCGGCTCTAATCTAAACGGCCTTTTTTAAAACTATTAAAAGAGCTCGTTTAAAATAGCCACCGAGTCTTTAGTGGTCCGCGTCTATATCTTGTAAACAAGAAGCATAGACGTATGGTTAATCATACGCGTCCCTATATTGCGTGTATGTAATATATTAGATTGAATACATCTGTTTTTATGTTGGTGAAGATTATGTGTTTTATATATGTTATGGAAACTATATCGGTGGTGACGATTGACAATAATTTCCACCAAATTGAAGGCGTCGATGTATTTGTTAGTTGTGTGTTGCTTTTAGTTGGATTTGTTTTGACTAAACTCTCATGAATGAAGTATAGCGGGTGAAGTTGTTTTTATGCGAAATATTTTCCTGTTATTTAGTTTTAAAATACTTCAAATCCGTTCGGTAACAAGTTAGGCTATCGATCATAATATTGAGGCTTACACGGTAGGAAATTTTACATACGTAAATACGGGACGGTACGTCGAATAACTTCATTGAGATATAACTTTCTTAATAACTCAGAGAACAGAGCCTGCGGTGTTGCAATGGCTTTATAATTCTGCACTGATTTAAAGGGGTGCGGCGGCCTCAATTTTGTCTTGTACCGATCGTGCAGTACATAAATTATCAGTTATTGATGAAGACATTAAATCTGAACTCGGTACAACAATAATTAAACACTCTTTGAGAATCGGACTTTGATAAAATAAAATAAAAATGGAATTGAATGAATGGAATGGAATACAGACTCGTAACATGAATTAAATTATATTAGACATTACAAGTTACAAAACCAGAAAGCAAAAATTCTCTTATAAATCAGTATTTTAATGAATTCAACTCATACATACAATGCAAAAATCTGACGTTATCATATATTCGATTCAAACAATGTTTTGCTGACGTTACATTAATAAGGGATTGTTTTCGTGTCTGGCTTTGCACTTCGCTGAATCTGATTTTCGGACGCGGCTGTTTAAAATCAACTTCTTATTTTACTTCCAACCAGTTCAACATAATTCCAATGTTAATAACAGCAGGAAAACAAATGAGATTAATTAGGTTTTTTTGTCCTTACTATAATTAACGCTTCAAAATATGCGCTTTCTTACTCATTGCGGAATTAAAACGTGTCAACTTTTTTACACTACATTAAATTCACGCTAATAATTTAAGTGGCATGTTCATAGCTATTGACGACAGCGATCGCATTAGGTCCTTATTCTGTAACGATTTATTCTTTAAAACATAATCGAACAATCGTATTGAAAGACAGATAATGATTTATGACTCTCGCCTCACTTTAAATAAAAGATCGCCGTAAGCTTTCAACGAACACAACTGGAAAGTCACGAATGTAATTTAAAAACTCTGATACGGTGTATGATATATTGTATTAATGCATCCGATCATGTACTCTGTATCAAGATGTAGCTATTCAAGTGTATGCCATGTGACACTGTCGCCACTTGTGTTTTCTAACCTACATGAGAACGAATGCATCTGTCAGTTTGTCCGTAAGCGATAGCGCTCTCATTCATGTGTTGAACGCAGGAAGGGCCAGAGACAACTCATGGCTACTTGAAATCCAAAGCTAATAGGAGGACAGCCTGTGACTTGCCTCTAGATTACAGTGTGCCTAGAATAAATTTATCAATAGAATAAAATATTTAACCGTTTTACGTAACCGTTACTGAACGCGATTGTACACAATGTTTATAAATTAAACAAAAGGTTTTTTATTAATTCGTCATTGAATTTATTCATGGGATCCAATATAATTTTACGCCCAACGATTAAGCTGACTAGAGACATCGTTACTACTGATCATTAGTTCATATCTTCTTGACATATTTTTGAATATACTTGTAACTAAAAGCGCGCAATAAATGTGTTTGAAATTTTAGATAGTTTATGATGTCTATTGTTCGCCGAAACAGTTCACTGTGGAACGGACGTTATACTAGCTGTTACTATATCACTGACGTAATAACTATTTTATTTAACCTCTAAGAGAATTTGACTACATGATATTTGTGTTAAAGATATATAAAAATCTGTTGGTTGGAATAAAATAATTATTGAAATATTGAATAGTTTCAATACTCAGCTGCTGGTATTTTGATAAACAGAACGGTAAGCGGCGACACTATGTAACAAGAGAGGCGGTAATCGTACGAATAATTTTAAGTGATATGCTAAGGAAAAATAATCTTAAAAATATAAATTGACGTGATGTTTCAATTATTAAATTGTTTTTATAGAAATTTATTTCATTGTATTATTTTGATATTCATACATCAGGAAAATCGATATTAGATTGTACATAAGATTACTCATAAAGTAGATTTACCCATAGTTTATAAGTTTACTTATAGTATACAATAGAATTACAATATAAAAGTATTTAACAAAAATATAACAAATAAAATCAGATCTTACGAATTTTTTTGAAGCCAAGTGCTTGATATAATTTTATAGTGATGTTTGTGTACACATCTTCGTTAGTATTACTTTAGTGTGCTATAATATTAAGATAATACTCTTACTATGAAAAGTGCAATAGTATAATAAAAACTAGTTAATAATTCGTTGAGTATGTAGTGTGCGAAAATTCCTCACATTGAGTATTCGATGTATGCTTGCGAGGAAACGTTGTTGAATAACAATTGAATATTGGCAGAGCGCCGGAGTTAGCCGACTATTTATAGTTTAAATACAAATTAATAAATATAACATATATATATTTATATATATCCTCAGTAATAAAACGCAATATTCCGGAAGAAAATTGTGAGCCATATGAAAATGTTTGAAAATTTTCACTTTGCTTTTCAATTTGCTTGTTTCACTTGAGAAACAAAATAAACCATTATTAAGCAAAACATAAATATCTCACAAACTAAAGTGAAAGACATGAAAACAGAGCAGGCTATCTTGGCAGTGACAACTTCAAATGATATTGACAATGGTTGAAGTTGGCACTTTGAGAAGCACGTCCGGTGTATGACACGACACTAGTATCATACATGACTTGCTTGACAACTTTGGAAACATATTTGTTGTTTAACACGCCATTTGAACATTACGCAACATATAGATCTAGAGAATTGTGACGTATACAGATCTCTCAATTCTATTTGGTATTAAAAACGCGCTGCTGCATCAAATATCCATAGCTAATCTGTGAAAAACCTAGGTATATAAAGCTGGGTATTTGTTGGAAATCCCTCTTATATCACATTAATCGCGACGCATCTAATTGAGGAGGTTGTACCGTGGTCTACGAGTGCGGAATAACTAATTACTATGTCCTTTCGATAAATTATAATCTTAGTTTTATTCATATCCCTACATATAAATACACTATATTTTATTCATAATATTAGCGGTAGGCGTCAAATAAATCTTATTTTTCCTCCGGGACAGGTAATTTTAATGCATATTTAATGGACAATTCTTGGCTTCAAATTCGCTAAGATAAGGTACAGCTATAATGCATGCAGCTTAGTTCTGTATTATTTATCGTGTGATTTTTGGCAACGACTGTTAGTAAAGCTGCTTGGCTCAGCTAGATTTGCAATCTTCATAATGCATGCACTTTTGCAAACATGGCCCGCGGCCTGTTTTTTGATATATCCATTATTTGCTTTACTCGTGACTTTAACTATTTTTTTTCCTGATTTAACTTTAGGCATATTTAAAGAGCCTATTACCTATATATAAATATAAAGTCTATATTTGTTTTGCCACTTTTACATATTATAGTTTGAATATACTTTGTGTACACAATATGTAGTATACATACACTATACTTCGTGGTTATTATAGTTTTACCTAAGCATATGTGATATTATTAATCTCTTTATTTCGACATTCTTTACATGCATGGTGCTGGATTCATGATTTACGTACCTGAAACAAAAAATAATAATAAGTTTTGGAAATTATTTTTCATTCATCGACGTAACAATGATTTTAATGCATTTCAAAGTGGAATTATTATTTTGTTCAGAGTAGGGATTATTTGTTTGAATTAACATGTTGTAAAAAAGTTAAAAACCGATTTATTTTTTTGGCGTAATATTTAAGATCTAGATTTTAAAAACTTTGCTCCTAGAACCGTAAACACCTATATAATTTCAAGTTTCTGTGATTAAGTTTCTTCTTTGCTCGAATAAAGAATTGACGGTTAATACATGATTTATTTACCTACAGTGATTTATGTAATGTGTAACCCGAAATTCTGATCGCGTTAAGCGCCGCCCACACTCACGGTCACTTATAAATCATGCGCGACAACTCAAAAATGCCAACTTCAAAAACATGTTTGCCCGACCAGTACACGCACGGATGGAAAGACAAGAAAAACAAACGTAAAAAATAAATTACTTTTGTATACCTCCTTTCTTTCCCGTTGTTGGACGCCGAACAAACCATAAATCACAGAAAGATAAGCATAAAAAGATTGTACGAGGTAGGTACACGGTAGAACTAAACTTTTCATATTTCGTTATCTTACGTCAGACAGAGCTTTGATATGAAAACATTCCTTATCGCATGAAACTAGGTAAATTTCAGCTTATGATATTAATTTCACTATTTGGATCGCAAGAAATTGTGACCAACAAATGTTAAATTCTTTGTTTATAAGGACCACGTTTTTTTTCTATTACATATATAATGATGTTTTATACTAAATCTTAAATACCACAGTGACCTGTACGTTTAACAAATTGCTGCCGTGTACCGCGCTGCCACATGAGGGGCCATTTGTCAGCCAGGACTATACACGGGCGCCTACTGAGCAATTAGATTTGTTAGCTTGTACCCGAGCAGTTTCATCACGCCCCCGCTCAACAACAGATGCTTGGACTAATAACTCTCGAAGTTTCCCCTCCGGCCTCACCCTGCCCACATCGCCTGAGCTACCCCAGCCTCCCTAAGCAACCCAACTAAGATAGATTGTGCCACCATTCTTGCAATTTTCCTGTCGTATCTTGCCTCGTAAATTCCAAGTGATATATTGCTTTGGATCTCTCGCGATGCGACCAGGAGCATACTCGAAATATGATAAGAGTTATTTATTATTGTTCTTATTGGTTTTCTAGGGGGCTGTATGTAAAAGTATTCCTTTATGGGGTGCTATATTACGTATCGATCGCCGCTGAACCTACCGTTACATTCGACTTTGAATATAATTCATATGTACTCGAAAGAGCTTAAACGGGTCTCGTAAATCACATGATTCAACCTTAGGTATGTAAAAACAAACACTTGATTTATTCGTACACATGCGAAATGAAAGCGGATTAAACGTTATAATAAAATTGTACGCTGAAACGGGAATATTCAAAATGCCACAACTCTCACAAAATTAAATAACGGAATCTTTATTAATTTTGTACTAGATTAAAAACACTTGGCCCTTTCGCTGCAGCAGGCGCCATCATTTCCATATTCTAACAGCAATTAATTATATCATTGCCATCTAACAAATGGTAAGAGGAAATAAAATACGTCTGAACCGACATTAAGGCTATATAGATACTATAAGTTGGTTGATAAATATGTACAATGATAATACCACAGTTATTTAAAGCAGCTGTAGGACTTCTACTTATATTATTTAAGGAAAGCAGTAAGTGTAATTATATTCAAATGAATTATATAGAAAATTCATAGGAATGTGATGAAAACAATTTCTGTATATGGTGACAGAAATTTTCATTTAATTACTTTAAGCCCTTTAAGGAACAGCTCACGCGTATACGAAATGTCTGTGATGTTTGAAACTTTATATTCAGACTATCTTTAAGTCATATACATTTTTATGAGTTATTATTTTTAATACGGTCATGAGATCAAAGTTGTCATAACAACACACTAACTGAAGAAATTATTCTAATATATATTGAAGAATTTTATAACAAGAAAGTAACATTTTATACATATGAATGAAAATCTAGAAGCTTTAGAATAATCTGCGGCAGTTTGAATGGTATAGAAAATACTGTAAAATCGATAAAAATATAGATATATGACGTTATTTAAGGCATAAACAATAGGGAGGAAGCCGTTTCGTCGTCGACGGAAGCTAGTCGAGTGTTGGTAGCGGAACTGTTATTGCCGGAATGACTACTACATCCGGTCGAATAGACTTCAAGTCTACTCAGGGGTGACTGAATCTTGATTTTCCTTGGAAAATCTGCAAGTCATGAGGTTGTTGTATTCTCTATTGCAACAAATATGTATTTATTATAAAAGTAAGATGTTATCACGATCCAGTTATCGATTATTAGGATTGACTTTTTTATTTTTTCTAGCAATTAAACGTTCCAAATATATTCTCATATTACATATAAATACATCGAAGTTACGTTACTACAATTAACACTTTTACTTTAGATTTACTTTTGTCTTCTTTGGATGAACTTTTATTATAAGTTCTATTACCAAGGAATTAGGGATTAAATTCGTATAAATAACGAACGTCCATCTAACTGAACGGTGGCATTTAATTCTATTCACGTGCAAAACATCACGACCTATTAATTTTCTAGGCGCTGTCGCCTTCCTCGTTTCGCTCACTTTCGCTTTCTGTAAGGTCACTGCGCTTTTTGCCTAACTGGCGACTAACAGGGTTAACCTATGTTATTTTAATCACTAATTATTAATCCCATTATCAATACCAACAGACAATAAATCAGTTTGAAAACTAGCTTTAATTAGTTTTCGATCTAAGAATCCTTGATCTTTGGCATATACGGATGTTCTATTGCATATTACGAGACACGACAAAACATTCCTCGTTAGTGATACGTTTCAAAGAGAACAGGATTCATAATTATAAATAATAAATTGTAATTATTTACAATTACAGTTATGAGAATTGAGGCCATCAAATGATCTGAAAAATTGAAGCAGTGACATGTCAACAAATAAACACTGATGTGACAAAGTACTATTTCACAAAAGACGTCTACACCAACCCTTCAAATATTCATTGTTGAAGACAACCAACACCAAGATGTAAAATAAGTGCGCGAAACAATTTTTAATACACTCTGCACCCTATTATAGATGTTTTCACACCCTCAGTCTGCGGTGACATTGAAAACCGACTCTATGAAAAAACAAAGCTAAAACATTATGCAAATGGCATTATGTTCGTATTTTTGCACATTTCGCTAACTTTATGAGGCGAATAGAAAGGGTTGAGGGGTTAAGAATATCTGGGGTAGTGTATAAAAGTTTTTGATTCCTCATTGTCTGTCGCGGTTTATGTAGTGAATACAACTAAACCTACATTGTTACATATGTATCAAGAAATTATCATTGAAAATTTGTTTTGAAGGGGTTATTAATTAGCTTTATTCATCTTATTGAGACGGCAGTTTCGTTATTTATTCCTACCTAAAAGTTTGTCCCTATAACTTTATCACTCTTCTCTACCAAAATTATAATCTAACCAATCTGTTACCAGATAACATAAACTTATCTTGATTAATTCAGTAAGGCAAATATCCCTTTGTAATTACTGTTCATATTGTTTTCGCATAAATACTTATATCATTAATACGATACTTAAGATCGAGTTAAGATCTTTAAATTGACAATGTGAAATGTAACCATATACGTGCCAAGTAGTTGTAACCTGTAAATAATCAATAAAATATAACCTTTATGTAAAAAGGGACAAGCCAAACTTACTAAAGAAAATCTGATAGTAAAAGTTAGAGTAACAAAAGGAACCTCAGGAACATTTGCAAATATTGTATTCACGCTAAGAATCCGTCTCAATCCATGGAATGCCATCAGAGTAACTGCTTATATGGGCTATCGCGACTCGCAGATCTCATCACAGATTTGTCAACTAGGCTGATAAGTGACTTCCTCAATTTACCTCTTCGATCATTTACCTACTTTCAGTTCAATCAACTCAGGAATATTGTAAAAGGAAATATGTTTATTTACAGTGACGATAACTTTTTTAGCCGAACGAGTTTTGTGAAAAAGTTTTGGGCCATAAATGCAAATGGATTTAATATGAATAATATTATAGAAACATAAAGATTTTTTGAAAATCAAAATAAAAGACTATAATTTTATTTCCACATAATAATACCAACAAATATATTACATATAAGTAATGAATTATAATTATATTCTAACTAAAAATAAACTGAAATTTTCAATAAACCCTAATGACTCTGTTGTTCGAAACAAATGGAATTTAGCTTATCGATAAATTTAAAGAAAAATTACCCAGTTGCATTCAATTAATTCTTCCAAAATTGAATATGTTAATCATAGAATTAATGGAGTAATTAGATAATAGCACTAATAATAAAGTCAAAAAATTATTAGATCCACAAGAAACCTAAAAATATGTAGAGCAAAAGTGTTACATTTTACATTTTTAAGGTTGCATTACTTGCGTCATATATGAAGTTGATGTTACGTACTTTATGTTTGTATATCATAATATATGATGTGGATCTCATTGGAAAAATTGTTGAAGCAAAGCTGATTGACGTAACACTTATGTGGTCATCAAACCAACATTGTATAAGTGTTATTTTTATTTATAAATTCTGTATATTTCGTATTATAAAAAAATAGCGCTACAGAGGAATGTTGAATTAGGTAGGTATGTGTAATGGTAAATTCATGTTATCTATGAATCTTAGTGGCTTTTGGGGGATTAGTTCTGTAATACCGTACGTCGATTATATTCGAGATGGATGTTGGCTAAATATATCGCAGATAGATTTTTCGTTTAAAAATTTCAGCACACAATATAAAATTCACCGGCTTTTATATATAGATAAAATAATGGTTATATATAAAATCGATGAAATAATACTATTTAGTATTAGACCAATACACAAATTCAAATATTGACGGCTGGCTTGTGATATCAGAAGCATGTTCTATCCCCGATACATCATTTGCATACGTACAAAGGGACCACCAATTTAATTTTCATAAAACGAAACCATTTTAAATAGGTCTGCGCCTGAATATAACTTTACCGTTCTATACATTTCCATATGCCTATTTAATTTTAGACACTGTTTCCATGTAAAAATTGATTCATTCAACCTTGAGCAAAATATTAATTGATGTTATAAAATAGATTCAATGATGAATCAACCAATTCACTAATTGTATAAATTTATTTATTTTTGGATTAGCAAAGATAATAAGTGTTTAATTATTAGTATAGTATAGTATTTCAAGTAATGAGTTTTAATCTAGTTTTTAAAATAAATTCTAACTTAAGTTTGTTTGAAAATTAAATCCGGTCTTAGTATTCATTAAATGATTAAATATATATATATATATAACCATAAATAAATATATAAGTAAGATGATAAAATAATTAAAAAACTTCAAAGTGTAGACAGACACTGTATTTCATAGTCCCAATAGTGAAAAAAATATAATAGAATGATATTATTCATTTTAATAATACCTTTACACACAACATAAATAACATAATACATATCATAATGAATATAAAAGATGTTTCCTTATCGTATTGATAGTTTTATCTCGACGTTCAGACTTCGATTGCTATGTTAAAGTACTTCTTGACACGTGACAAAAGCTATTTACTTAATCTAGCCTTTGCAAACATTAAAACTAAAGCCTTGAAGTTTTTAAAGCAAGTATTCTCACATTCATACTTTTTGTTTCATATACATCAAATTAAAATGTACTGTAACGTATCGTTATAGAGTTCAATATCGTATAAATATGCTGTAAAGCAAGCTGTCAGTTTGTCTTTATCAGTGCAGTGTAACCAGTGGCCGTCCGATGTGCGGAGTAAATTTATTAACTGTGATACGCATTCAGTGTAGCGAGCTAAAAGGTGATTTTAATTAATATTAATTACCCCCACACCTCTAATTATTGTAATTCGCGAGATAAGGCGCCTTTGACGTGCCATGCCGGGTGGCTTCACTAGACTTTGACATGCACTTTTTTAATTCGTATTTATTTAATATAAAATTTTAATACCGTGCATAGCAAAATTACCTTTGAAATTATGTGACAGTCAAATAATTCGTGTTCAGATAACTACGAGCCAGAGATAAATATACAGTTCTCATCTTAATTTCTAAAGTCATGAGCGTTTAATTTAAACGATATTAAATTCGTTTTTTCTTTTAGTACCTATTATATTACAGCCATTTTGGGACAAACTATAATAGCGATGTTCAAATTTATTCAAAGTGAAGTTTTAATATATGTATTTTTTAAATAATTTTATCTGAATCTAGATAATTTAGATTTATTAAAAAAAAATCTTATTCTTTAATCTATTCTTATTTAAAAACACCTGTTATTATTTTAAAATTATATAGTTGTTACTTAAAAACAAATTTATTGTTATTAATAATACTGTCTTTAATCACGTAAGAATTAATTAATGCATCGGTTTATTTTGTCTATTTTAGAAAATATTATTGAATTTTTCTTGGGTTGTTAAATATGTTTGAACAAATTTATTTATACTAAAACATTATTTGGGTCTTTATTTTTACTTCATTCATATTATTTTTATACAAACGAAATCCAATTTCATACAAGAACGTAAAGTAATAAAGAAATTTCAGTAGACAACAACAACGGACTAATCAACGTGGTACAAGCTATGGAGGATTAATCAAGTTTAAAACAAAACGTGTAGCGGTGAGTACACTTGCGCGCACAACTTACATGCTATGGAATTATATGTGGCTTAGTGTTACGTTACTGTACTTCTATTCATTTATTATATATACTATTATAATATCGTATACCATGTATCATAAAAAAATATATATGTACCTTACAATTTTACTTTAAAAAATAATTAGAACGTCGACTCTATAAGTGTAGCGTTGGTTGTAACGATAGACAAGTTTCACTTCACTTAACACACAGGTTATACAACTTTACGATGCAATTTAAGACAGAGTTTTTAATATATAAAACGAATGTTTAAGACGCTTGTACCAAATACGTAACGTAAAACTGTTACGGCTCAAATAACGGTTAAAAAAGAAACAAGTCCGTGGACAAGTCCGTAATTCTTCAAGAGGTCGATTCCGACTGTATCTTTAATACACAATCTATTGAATCTCAGGCTTCTAAATAAAATAACAAATGAAAAACTTTATAAAGACTTTATTAATAAATGTATATATTAGGCATGGTATACTAAAATTTCGCCACCGTGTGCTTTGTATTGATATATATATGTTTATTGCGCGGCCGAATCAAAACTTGATATATTGTCCTGCGCGCGTGCTGTTCGCGACTAACTTTCATATTTGGTAGCTTTACGGAATACATTTACTGGGATACGGCACTTTAGATTTTCAGTTCATGGTCGTAGTTGGAAATGTACTTATAAATAAGACTTTCTTGAGGAAAGTTAAATTATATTATATAAAAATGTCGTGTGAATGTTGTAAGTTTATCACTAATATATATATTATGCTCACATAAGTGTAATCCATCGTTATATTGTTTAAAATACTCCAACTATGAAAATTCTTTGTAACATGCGGGCGACAGATACAAAAATAAACAAATATATCATCGCTTTCGCTAGTGAAAGTGTAATGTAAATTATGCGCAAGGCCCTTCCAGCGATTAATTTATTTGGCAATGTTAGATACGTAGATATATGGTTGAGCCAAGGGAATAGTTGGGATGAGGAGGGATAAATTATTGCTTTCTACAACTATGTGTCTACACCATGTGTATGTTAGACACTGTTTTAAGACCACATGAATTACGCCGTATAACTTAAGGATCAATATAGATTAACTTTTATACGTTTGAGATATGTTATGGTGTTTAGAGATATCATGAAAAATATACTATATATACATTAATATCATATTAGGGAGTGTATGAAAATGAACATGTTCTATCCTGTGACAGTTGATACAACATGTTTCATATTCAGCACACCGTAAATATTAGGTAATTTTATGTTTTCGGGTTTAATGCGGATACCGTGTCAGAGGCCGAACTCTACGAAGTTGGGAAAGTTTTAATGTACTACATACAACACGTGTTAGATTTTTTAATGTTTAACGACCTTCAAAACTTTTTTCACAACAATTGTTGTATCTTTATTTAGTAAAACATTTGGATAAATTGTTACGCAAAAAGATAATTGCTCACAATGTGTGGGATTTTATCATATGTCGACTTTAAAAATCTTCTAGTCGTTACTATGTATTCTATATACCTAATATGAATCAAAACTGGCTGCCTATTAAAGTTCTTCGTGTATTTGTTAAAAAAAAAAATCTTGATTCTGCTATCTATAAACATGAAAATTTTATTCTGTCAACAGAAGCGCTAGCAATTTACGGCATCGAAAAAAAAAATTAATGTAGATACTCACAAAAAACGTAATAGAGAACATGCGACAACGGCTATATATCAGTAGGGTGTTGATTCATTGGCAAATAAAAGTCTGCGGTACAGAGGCGTCGCGACAAAAAATAATTCATACATCCAAACATTTTCCGATCCATTTCAAGCACGTTCAACCGTTCGATTGTAATGAACACGAAGGAAATGTCATTCGACTAAAAAGCGTCAATGCGTTCAGAAATATCTCAAGACGCAGGCTTATGTCGTCGTCCGACAATATGAAATGTACAAACACTTTTGACATCGCACAAATGGGATGACGTGTTCATTTAATGGAAGTAGAGAGGAAAAATGTTGCATATAATAATATTTTATAAATTA